>NC_136991.1:35452520-35475020 GCF_032717465.1 Coenobita brevimanus | reverse complement strand
TTATTAATATTATTATTATTGTTTTTGTTGTTATTATTATTTGTGGTAGTTGGAGTGCTCACCATCCACTCACTCGATGAAGTGCAGCTCTCGGGTGCCTTTCTTTTTTTTTTTTTTTTTTTTTTAATGTGCTCGACTCTGGGCATAGGCTTCACAGCCTGGTCCCAAGGCACAGTAGTCCTCCTACATATCATACACCTGCACATATTTGCCCTTTTCTTTCCTCCATCCTTCGTTCCTATCATCCTCATCTTTCTTTCCTTCATTCTTTACTCATCCTTCTGCCTACTGGTGACTTTACATTCCCTCTGATGTCTTTCTTTCCTTCATTATTTCCTCTTGTTTCTGCCTGTGGGTGACTGTACACTGTGCGACAAAGCAAATGGTTTCCTGTACGCCAGGAATCCATTTACTACGCTGGGTGGTAACCATATAACCAAATTTTGGTGCCTGGTGGTTTATTGGGTAATTACGGCAATCCAATCAGATTGAGCCGGTGAAGGTTTATGTCCAAGGGGTGGTTGGGGTTTATTGCTCACGTAATGCCACTCAGGGATGTGTGAGGCTGGTCACTCTCACCTTAAATGTCAGGACCAAATTGCCTAGCCCCGGGCTTCTAGGCTTCTCATGGGGCAACGTAGGATTGGATGATGGATGTATTATTATTATTATCATTATTATTATTATTATCATTATTATTATTATAACAATAATAATAATAATAATAATAATAATTATTATTATTATTATTATTTATTATTATTATTATTATTATTATTATTATTTATTATTAGTATTAGTATTAGTATTAGTATTATTGTTGTTGTTATATTGGTATTAAAACTAGTAGTAGTAGTAGTAGTAAAAATAGTAAAAGTAATTTTAATAATAATAATAATAATAATAATCATAATAATAATCATAATAATCTATCTGTCTCTGTCAATCAGTCTGTCGATCTATAGCCAGATGCCTTAGTCCCGTAAGGGGTGGCCACAAACAAATCGCCTCCATGTCGCCGTCCCCTGCCATTTTGATGCCCTCCCCTCACCTTACACCCCCACTCTCTCATATACCTTTTCCATCTCTCCATCTCATCCTTGGTCTCCCACTCCTTCTTCCCCTCCCGCTGTCCCCCTCCAGGTCACTCACATATACTTTCCTCGTTAGTCTCTCACTCTTCATCCTCTTCCCGTGGCCAAACCACCTCATTGTATTTTTCCTAACGTTTTGTGACATCCACATCCACACTGCAGCGCTGTCTCATTTGTCATTCTGTCTCTCTGTGGAACTCTGCATACTCCTCTCAAATAACTCTTTTCCATTGCTCTCACTCTGGAATTGTGCCTGTCCTGCAAGGTCCAAGCTTCACGTCCATACGTTGGAGTAGGTATCACGATACTATCATGCAGCTACTTTTTTACTTCCATGCTCATTTCCCTATTTCTTATCACTGCTTTAAAAAAACGAGCGGCCTTTCATCCCTGTTGTATTCTCTCAGGTACTTCGTTCTCTAGATTTCCATCCTTATCACACTACCCAAGCTCTTGAGTGCATTCACATTTTTTATTTCTTCACTGTCAAACCTCACTGCATTCAGTGACTTCATTTCTCTCGAAGACCACAACTTTACACTTCTGTACATTCACCTTTAGATTTCGTTTCCTACATACTCTCCAAAACTCGTCCACCAAGCCTTGCAGTTCCCTTGCAGTCTTCACTTAACAATACAAGTTCATTGCAAACAACAGAACAGCAAGTTTGGAAACACTGCCCTCCCTCATGAGGGCTCCAACATCCATTAACCTACCTTGTATCTCTTTTATAACTTAATCCATATAGAAAATTGAACAGTCATGGGGACATGACTCATTCCTGTTTCAGTCCAACATTCATATAGAAAAATTAACTCAGTTCACCATTCATATGCACAGCAACCCTAGCACTCTCATACATCCTCTTCATGGCATTCAACGGATTTCGATTTACTCGAGATATTTAATATGTTTTCCACATTCCTTATCTATCCACTCTGTCATATACTTTCCGCAAATCCATTAAGGCCGCATACAGCTTTTTTTTTCCCCTTCTCTAGAAAATTTTCCACAAAATACCTTTGGATGAATACCTAATATACACAACCTCTTCCCTTCCTAAAAGCTCCTATTCTCCTCCAACCAATTTCTTGGCTATTTCAATAACTCAGTCAGTGAGTATTTTACCATATACTTTTCGTACTACATTAATAAGATAAATGCTTCTTTGATTAACGCACACTTCTTTTTCTCCTTTTTTTCCTTGTACAGGGAAATAATTATACCTGACTTCCAATCCTCCGGGACTCTACCTTCCTCCCAGGCCCATCTGTACATCTTCTATAGCCATTCTACAACTATCTCCCTCATGCTTCAGCTGACACAGTCCATGAATTCCAGGGGCTTTCCCCATTCAGACTTTCTTCATTTCTTCCTTTACTTCCACCCTACAGTACTAATCTCTTCCTCCTTTCTCATCTTCCTCCTTCTCCCAGCGATTCCCCAGCCTCTTATACTTGCGTTACTTTCATTCTCCATGTTTAACAGTTCCTGAATGTGTTCTCTCCATCTGCTCAATTTTTCTTCCGTCTTCATCAGCAATCTGCCATTTGTATACTCCTCTATTAATTTCTTTATCACCCAGTCTTATTCAGTTAACCTCCGTCCTGAACATTTTCTTACATTCCCTCTACTTAACTCTCGACTTCCAAACTCATCCACTCTCTGTTTATTCTCTCTCTTACTACTCGTTTCAGCTCTCCCCTTCTAACAAAATAGTAATAATAATAATAATAATAATAATAATAATAAAAACTGAAAATTAAGAATATATTCACACATGATCTGGTTAATTTTTTGCCTGCTTTCATCAGCCGGACACGGGCCCAGAACCAGAGTAACCAATACCGGCATTTAGGTGAAGGTGACTATACTCCCCGCCAGCCATCTTGTCACTACTGTAGATTTGCTCCTTCTCGTAACAGTCGCCTATAGTTAGCTGTTTTTTTTTTTTTTTTCTTACAAAATAGTGACTAGGAGAGTGTACGAGCATGTGAGGTGGAGGGGGAGAGGAGGAGGAGGAGAGACCGAGGATGAGATGAATGGATTGAGTGGAGAGGTATATGAGGGAGAGGGGTATGAGTCGGAGAGGGGGCAGCCATATGACAGAGGATAGAGTGACGTGGAGGTGATTTGTCTGTGGCACCGCTTGCGGGATTAAAGCGTCTGACAATAGATAGGTAGATAAATAGACAGAAAATAGTGGTCTCTGGCATACGAAATGTTCATATTGATTTTAAAAAATCGTAGTGGTCGCCCATGAGCCTCGAATAGTGACTGGGAGTGTGCAGTTGTATGTACAAGTTGCCTGGCGCGGTGAATAGTTGCTTGACCCATAGTAATATAGGTATGCAAGTCATACTTTTCCATCCGTTCTTCTCTCATTTTCTTCTTTTCCCTTTCCATTTTTAAAAGAATGCATTCTCTCTCTCTCTCTCTCTCTCTCTCTCTCTTTTCCTATCCATTCCGCTTTTCTGCCTTGTTGCTTCCTGTCTTTTATTCCATCTCCCGTCTCTTTTTCACAGTATAGTTCCTGTCTCTGCCATGTCTACCTTCTTTATAATCTTCTTGCCATCCACTTTATTTTTTTGTTATATTGCTCACCTTTCCCCTCTTTAGCATCTCATTCACTCTCATTTCATCCATCCATTCCTCTCTCTTTGCTTCCCTCCCTCGTTCCTTTCCAAATATTTTCTTCCCAAATTTCTTCCTGCATTTACTTTATCCATCTCTTGTGTCCATACCACCTCCTTCCCTACATCCTCCTTTCATTCCCTCCTTCCTTCCTTTAGTTCCTCCCCTCTCTTGTCTTTTGCCTCTCATATTCCTTCACTCCCACCTTCCCTCTTTCTCCTCCTCCTCCTCCTCCTCCTTTCCTTCATTTCTTCCACCCTCCCTCCCTCCCTCCTCACTCCGTCACGTTCTCCCTGCCTTCCATTCTCCTGAATTCTTTTCTCCCTTCTCTCATCCTTCTTTCCTCCCTCACTTTCTTCCCTTCTCTTCTCCAAACAAATCGCCTCAACGTCACCCTGTTCCCCGCCATTTCACTGCCCTGCTCCCAATTCACCCCACCCCTCTCTCATATACCTCTCCACTCCATCCCTTCATCTCATCCTTGGTCTTCCTATCCCTCTCTCCCCCTCGACCTTACTCACATACACTCTCCTAGTCAGTGTCTTACTCTCCATCCTCTCCATATGGCCAAACCACATCAGTGTATTGCTCCTAACGCTTTCTATCACGTCCACATCCGCACCACAACGCTCCTTCACATCCTCATTTGTCAGTCTCTCTCTCCATGTGACTCCACAGGCTTCTCTCAAATAACTCATTTCCACTGTCGTGACTCTTGACTTGTGTCCTTCCAACGACGTCCAAGCTTCACTTCCATACGTTAGAGTTAGTATCACAATACTGTCACGTAATAACTTTTTCACTTCCATGCTCACTTCCCTTTTTCTTATCACTGCCTTCGAGAAACCAGCAACCTTTCTTCCTTGTTGTACCCTTTCAAGCACTTCACCCTCCAGACTTCCGTCCTTACTCATCACACTACCCAAGTACTTAAACGTACTCACATTTTCCAATTCCTCATCATCCAACCTCACTGTACATTCACTGACTTCACCTCTCTCAAAGACCATAACTTTACCCTTCCATACATTCACCTTTAGAATTCGTTTCATACACACACTCCCAAACTCATCCACCAAGCCTTGCAGCTCCCCTTCGTCTTCACTTAACAACACAGTATCATCTTCAAACAACAGTATGGGGAGTTTCCAAACACTCCCCTCATTCATTAGGGCCACTCCAACATCCAGTGCCCTACCTTGTATCTCTCTTATAACCCTATCCATATACAGATTGAACAGCCATGGAGACATAACACATTCCTGGTTCAACCCAACCTTCAAGTAGAAAAACTCACTCAGTTCACTATCGACACGCGCTGCAGCCTTAGCACCCTCATCCTACTCTTCACAGCATTCAACAACTATTCCATATATTTCCATATATTTTAATACTTTCCACAATCCTTGTCTATCCACCCTGTCATATGCTTTCTGCAAATCCATGAAGGCCGCATACAACTTCTTTCCCTTCTCTAGAAACTTTTCTGCTAAAGATCTAAGAATGAATATCTGATCTACGCATCCTCTTCCTTTCCTAAAGCCTCCTTGTTCTTCTCCAACTAATTCATCTGTTATTTCCCAAACTCTGTCTATAAGTATCCTACCGTATACTTTTTTTATTACACTAAGAAGACAAATGCCCCTATGATTACCACACACTTCTTTTTCCTGACTTCCAATCCTCTGGGGCTCTACCTTCCTCCCAGGCCAATCTGCACATCTTCCACATCCATTCCACTACTATCTCTCCCCCCTGCTTCAGCAATTCACCACACACTCCATCAGTTCCTGGGGCTTTCCCACTTGACTTCCATCCTGAACATTTTCTTACATTCCCTCCAGTTAACTCTCGACTCCCTTCCAACCTCGTCATCCACTGTCTTCTGATTCTGTCTCTTACTACTCGTTTCACCCCTTTTCTTCTCTTCATATAATAATAGTAGTAGTAATAATAATAATAATAATAATAATAATGATAATAATAATAATAATAATAATAATAATAATAACTGAAAATTAAGAATCCATTCACACATCTATCTATCTATCTATCTATCTATCTATTGCCAGACGCCATAATCCCGTACGGGGTGGCCATTTGACTTTGAGTTATTTGTTTTACAGGGAGGAGCACTAACCCTCCACCAACCCACTTGACACGTAGGGAGCACGTATGGTTTGGTTATATGGTTACCACCTAGCGTTATAAATGGTTTCTTGGCTTACATGAAACCATTTGGCTTGTCACTCAATGTAGAGCCACCTGTAACGGAAAGAAAAGCAATAAGTAGTGACAGGAAAGATGGGAGAAATAGGAAGAGAGGAGGGCAGGCACAGAAAAAGAATGATAAAGGCTAAGGAAGAAGTAGGCAGCACTACATCAATTGAGTGGATGATGGTCGCCACCGCCTGCCACTACTGATATGGTTAATTTTCTGCCCGCTTTCATCGTTAGAACACGGGCCATGAACCAGAGTAATCAGTACCGGCATTCAGGTGAAGGTGACTATATTCCCCGCCAACCATCTTATCACTAGATTTTTGCTCCTTCACCTAACAGTCGCCTGTTATTAGCTACTTTTTTATTCTTTTAAATAAAATAGTGACTAGGAGAGTGTACGAGTATGTGAGGTGGAGGGGGAGAGGAGGAGGAGGAGAGACCAAGATGAGATGAATGGATTGAGTGGAGAGGTATATAAGGGAAAGGAGTGTGAGTCGGAGAGAGGGCAGCTAAATGACAGATGACAGAGAGACGTGTAGGGTGATTATTTTGTCCACGTGGTCACCGCTTTTCTACAGAATTAGAGCGTCTGACAATAGATAGATAAATAGACAGAAAATAGTGGTCTATGGCACACGAAATGTTAATATTGATTCGCAAATTTCATAGTGGTCGCCCTTGAGCCTCGAACAGTGGCAGGGAGTGTGCAGTTGTATGTACAATATGCCTGGCGCGGAGTGTAGTTGCTTGACCCATAATAATATAGATATTTAAGTCATGCTTGTCCATCCGTTTTTCTTTCATTTTCTCGTTTTTCTTTGTCTTTCTCAAAATAATGTTTCTCTCTCTCTCTCTCTCTCTCTCTCTCTCTCTTATCCATTCCTCTTCTCTGCCTTGTTTATTTCCGTCTTTTATTCCTTGTTCCGTCTCTTCTTCAGAGTATATTTCCTGTCACTGCCACGCCAACCTTCTTTATAACCTTCTTGTCTTCCACTTTTTTTGTTGTTACATTGCTCTCTTTTCCTCTCCTTTTACATCCCTTTCACTTTCATTTTTTCCTTCCGTTCCTCCCTCTTTGCTTCCCCCATCCTTCATTTCCAAATTTTTTCTTCCCTACTTTCTTCATGCCTTTATTTTATCCCTTTCTTCTGTCCATCCCTCCTCCTTCCCTACATCCACCCTTCCTTCCTTCCTTCCTTTCCTTCCTCCCCTCCCCTCCCCTCCCTCCTCTTTTGCCTTCCTTCTTTTTTCGCTCCCACCCTTCCTCTTCCTCCTCCTGTCCTTCATTCCTTCCCCCCTCCCTCCTCCCTCTCCATCACTCTCTTCCTTCCATTCTTCTCTGATTTCTTTTCTCCCTTCCCTCCTCATTCCTTCCTTCCTTCCTTCCTCCCTCACTTTCTTCCCTTCCTTCTTCCTTGCTTCTCTTTTCCCCCCCTTCCTTCCCTTCCACCCTCCCTCCCTCCCTTTTTCCTTCTTTCTCTCCCTCCCTATCTCCATCCCCCATCCCCTCCTCACGTTTTCACGTCATCTTTCTGCTACATTTTAATTTCCGTGAGAGTTCCTGAGGCCTTTCTCATTTCCTCTTTCCTTCCACCCATTCTTTCCTCGCCTGTTAGTTCTCTCCTGTCTACTGCTCACTTCCCTGTTTTCTTCTCCTCCTTCTTTCACCCATACGTCTCTTTCTCCTGCTCCCCCGTGCTTCGTTCCATCCATCCTCTCTTCCTCCTTTCCCCCTTCCCTCCTTCCCGACCTCTTCCCCTCTCCCTCCTATCCCCTTTTCCATCCCGCCGTCTCTTTCCGCTTTTCCCCTTTCCCTTCCCTCTCACATCATTTCGCTCCATTAGTCTTCCTTCCGTCCTCTCTCGCCCCCTCCTCCTCCTCTTCGTCTTCCTCGTCGTTCTCATCCTCCCCGTCTTCCTCGTCCTCCTCCTCTCCTCTTATTTCCTTACATCTTCTCGTCTTCGTCCTTCTCTTATTTCCTTTTCCTTCACTTTTACACTTATTTTTCCCACCTTTATATACTCTTCCTTCCCTTCCTCCTCTCTCTTCCCTTCCCTTCCCTCTAGTCTTCTTCCTCCCCTCTTATCCCTGCCTTTCACCTTCCCTCTCTTTCCCCCTCCACTCTTTCCCCCTCCTCCTCCTCCTCCTCCACCTTCTCCCCCTCCCCCTTTACTTTCTCCCTTCCCCCTTTGCCCTCTTTCCCTTTCACACACTTCCCCTCTTCCTCCACCTTCTCCCCCTTCCCCTCTACTTTCTCCCTTCTCCCTCTACCCTCTCTCCCTCACCTCCACTTCTCCCCCTCCTCTTCCACCTTCTCCCTCCTTCTCCCTCCCTGCATCCTCTGTTCTATCCCCTAAACCCTCTCATCCTCAATTTCCCTTCATTGATCCCTCTCCTCCCTCTCTCTTTCCTCCCTTCTCCCTGTCCATCCATCTCTCCCATCCGTCCTCCCTTCACTCCCCCAGACTCAATAAATTCCGTCACCTCGTATATGAACTTTTGCCAGTTAGGTTAAAACAAGTTGATTTATATTCTCTATTCAAGCCCTGAAGACGAAAATAAAATATTGTGTTTTTAAAAATGAAGGGCTTCAGCTTGATAATTAATGCGTAAATAATTTCCGCGTATTTGCACCAGATGTGCCTGAAAGCAAGAAAGACCGATCCTTTCACTCCGAAAGACCTTTTTTTTTTAATGCTTCCTCTCTGTGCAAAGGCTTTTAAAAATTATTATCAAACCATCTGTCCGTCAGTTTGTGTATTTATCTATGTCTGTATTCCGCAACTCAGCATCTTGTGTGTGGTGCCCTTGACAAATGATCCTCCAGAGGCATTTCTGTCCTTCCTTTCTTTACTAACCAATCGCCTTTCCATGACACCATCTCTTTCATACTGTCGCACCTTTATCTCTCTATCTCGTTCTTGTTCTCTACTCTCCTTCCGCTACCCCCCCCCCCCCCCACACGCTTACACTCTTCTAGTAAATCTCTCACTCTCCATTCAGTCTCAAAGGCCAAATTAAACAAACAACGAATTCTTCAGTTTTGTCAGTCTTTCATGTCACTCAGCAAATACCTCTAAATAAAACTTGTTTTCAACAGCTCTCACTTTTGATTTATGACCCTGAAACATTGTCCGTGCGTCATTACTCCACGTTAATTTAGGGACCAAGATTAAAAAGAAAAATATACGAGTTTTTCATTAGGTTTTTTAATAGGGTGAGGAAACAAGGAAATTCACTCAGCTGATATTCCTCACTGGGTGGCATGGCTCTGCATGAAGTTGCCAGCAAACGATGTTTAAAAGCATTAGTAAAGCCATAATAAACAATTAAGTGAACATGACTAGTGAGGTAACACTGTTTAGGCTGAGGCTCATCTGAACGTGAAACCGGTAGAATGCAGGTTGAAGGTGACTTTCTCCAGCAGTCCACCATCCAAATTTCGAGAGATAGAGAGGGATATGACGGATATTTGAATAACCGGGCAGCTAAGCAGTATAGTTATTGGTGCCACCGCAAGAAGGCGTCCTAGTCAGTCACCATTGAGGCAGTGATGATCAGTAATGAGGCTGAGTAAAGAAATAACTTCACCAGAGTCCTACAGTAACGAACAATTACAAATAAAGTAAATTACCCAATAGCTTCAGCAAGTTGTTATTACTTAAATGTGAGTTTCAGGCTCTGTGACAAGAGTAAAACTGTACTGTGGCAGAAATATATCTTGAACTACTCCTGTGAGTTGTGACATTCAGTTTGCTTGTTGCTAATACATATTTTGATGGCAAATAGTGACAATATACAAAGTAGTGTAATATGTGTTTTTAGTGCTTATATTGTTTTTCAGATGATTTAGTTTTAATTATACTCAATTTTTTGTCCTTACACAATCATTTAAAAAATATTGATTAATATTGCAAAAGGTAAAATCATGCCAACCCTGTTACTGGAACTGTTATCTTCAACACCTTTCATTCAGTATTTAAACCCCTATAGGATCGTCAACTCTTCATTTATGGCCGTTAGTAATGGAGATAATAATTATACACTTATGCACGGTTTTCTCAACACCTTCAGTTAAATTCCTATTTTTGTCAGTGCCGTTAACGCCCCTGCCACATTCTTTGCTGCACCGAATTTTCGCTTAAAAAAAAAAAAAAAAAAAAAAAACAAATCCATCTTCTTGTACTCTGATGATTTTCGATTTAATTTTGTTGTAAGGAAATATTTCACAATAAAATTTAGTGGATTTTTTGTAACGGCTTCTGTGCAAGATGTTAAATGAAATTCCGTATAGTGGAAAGAAGAACTAACCCTTTTGACTCTCTCTCCAGCCTGCTGATGGAAATAATCTTGGTTAATCTAAGATAAAATTCACCCAAATATACCAACAGAAACGAAAGAGCAACTCCAGAGTTTATAAGCCTTTGACTGCTAGGATTTAATTCAGCTGAAGAAAACTTTCTGATGCAGCTTAAAAGATATCAGGGGAAGTGGTGGCTTAGTCGAGAGATGGTCTGCCGTCTTAAAGGTCGCGAATTCGATTCGCATCCCTAGATATTTGAATTTCATTGAAGCTGACTGCCGTTCAGTCATAAGACCCATCAGAAATCACTCCTGCTAATACCTACACGCCAGTCCTGTTTACGATAGCTATTTTTTTCAGTATGGACGCGTTGCGTGTTACCGCCGAAAAAGAGTAAAAAAATGTGGAGGTGCGTGGTACGTAGGAGAACTGCCGAACCTTTGGCCGGGATGTTAAGTTTATGCCCAGAGTCGGACACATAAAAAAACTGCGCCACTGCGAAAGGGTTAATCATAGAGACGTCAGCGTAATGATGTTGCTAACTCCACCACTGCGATATGCCAATTATATTCTTGCTACGTCCATAAAACTAAACCTTGGTTTAGAGTGATCTCTCTATTAGTGATCGGCGAGGTGAAAATTGATATTAACTCATAGCTCACAAATCCTTTCCTAAACTTAAAAAAAGAGTGGCGTTGTCAAGAAGTAAAGAAGACTTCACTGGGTGGATGGGTTACAAGCATGAGAAAGTTAACCTTTCCAGTGTGACATTTTTTGATTTAAATTTTTCATTCTTACAGTATTCGGTGGATAGGGTACCTACCATGTCACTCACTCCCGATGTAATGCTGTCCTTGGGTGACTCTTACAGAATGACAAGCCATATAACAAAATGTCGTTTGGTAGGTTAAGGCATTCCAACCGGACTAAGCCTGTTAGGGTTCATGCCCTAGGTAAGGTAGGAGTTTATTGCTCACATAATGCCAGCTCAGGGGCATGAGAGGTCGGTCACCCTTGCCTTAAATTTTGAGACTAATTAGCCCAGCCCCGGGCTCCTGCATTCCCGATGGGGCAAAAAGAAGTATTAGATGATAAATGGTTGATGAAACTATCCGTGGGTGTTTTTATTCCTGCAGGGGAAAAAGCCATGGACAGCCATAAGATTAAAAATAACTTCACAAGAACCCCTTTCACGGCGCTGGTAGGAAATCAGGTGTCTTATTCTGGTTAAAAGTTTGACGGCATTTACCAATCAAGCTACTTGCAGCATGGTATCATTTTCAGCAAACTCGCTCAATGCGGTTGCGCAAGATCCAGTATGTGTGTGTGTGTGTGTGTGTGTGTGTGTGTGTGTGTGTGTGTGTGTGTGTGTGTGTGTGTGTGTTTGTGTGTGTGTGTATGAGTGTGTGTGTGTGTGTGTGTGTGTGTGTGTGTGTGTGTGTGTGTGTGTGTGTGTGTGTGTGTGTGTGTGTGTGTGTGTGTGTGTGTGTGTGTGTGTGTGTGTGTGTGTGTGTGTGTGTGTGTGTGTGTGTGTGTGTGTGTGTGTGTGTGTGTGTGTGTGTGTGTGTGTGTGTGTGTGTGTGTGTGTGTGTGTGTGTGTGTGTGTGTGTGTGTGTGTGTGTGTGTGTGTGTGTGTGTGTGTGTGTGTGTGTGTGTGTGTGTGTGTGTGTGTGTGTGTGTGTGTGTGTGTGTGTGTGTGTGTGTGTGTGTGTGTGTGTGTGTGTGTGTGTGTGTGTGTGTGTGTGTGTGTGTGTGTGTGTGTGTGTGTGTGTGTGTGTGTGTGTGTGTGTGTGTGTGTGTGTGTGTGTGTGTGTGTGTGTGTGTGTGTGTGTGTGTGTGTGTGTGTGTGTGTGTGTGTGTGTGTGTGTGTGTGTGTGTGTGTGTGTGTGTGTGTGTGTGTGTGTGTGTGTGTGTGTGTGTGTGTGTGTGTGTGTGTGTGTGTGTGTGTGTGTGTGTGTGTGTGTGTGTGTGTGTGTGTGTGTGTGTGTGTGTGTGAACTCCTCCTTGGCTATTTGATGGGTAGAAATGAAACTTAACCAGATGAGTTCGTCTGGTTACTCCAAAGATCTTCCGATATATACAGTTTTCTAACCATGATTTCTATGGGTGAGTCAGCCCTTCAGCGAATTAAAAGTTCTCAGAAATAGTGAAAAAACGGCACATATGGCTTTGGTATCTTTGTACCTGTTGTACTATGGTCACTCATCTGTAATGCTGTCTTTGGGAAGCATGGCCCGCTGATCAATCCTCCTCCCAAAAATGTTAATGATCAGAGACATGGGAAAGTTAACATATGGATTTCGCCGCAGCTCCTGAAGTCAGCTCGTCTAGTTCCTTGGTGATGTCTTCCACTCTAGAAAATATTACTTACCTATTATTTTTAGGGGCGCCAGCCGCCCTTCAAAACTCACAAAGGATACAAAATAGGGAAAGGAGGACAGATAGTGCTTTGATGTCATAGTAGAGTTTGTAGAATGGGCTACCATCCGCTAAAAGGATGTTGCTGTTGCTGCTGTTGTTGCTGCCTCTGTTATTGCTGCTGATGCTGATGCTGCCTTGCCATTTACGCACCATCTTAGGAATCAGCATGCTAGAATTCGGTAGAGTGAGTGTGGGGTGTATCCTATATCTGTAAATAAGGGGTTAGAGCAGAGAGGAATTCTTTCTCCTCTGCTTTATAAATTATACGTTGGTGATGTTCTGAGGAAAGATATTAGAGATGAATATTGGGATGTTGTTTTAGCTTTTTAAGACCGAATATAATTACATATGTTAACGACATTGCAGTACTGGATGATTTTGCAGGACAGTTTGATTTGCCAGTAACTCAAAATTGAAGAACAAATGTGTTTTACTTGATCAGATAATTAATAAAAGTAATTTCTAAAGTAATGGTGTTCAAGGCATCTCGGAATCCCGACATTTTCAGAGTATCCTTTGTGTAAATCAGTATGAGGTCATTCAACCTTGTAAGTATAAGGGAACTTATTTCATTTTAATTTGTTAGACAAAAAGGACAGTGAATATAGATTAAATTATTTTAGATTTGTCAGACAGAAAGAACAGTGAGTTTAGATTAAATTACCTTTTGTGCATAAATTCAACTCTTCTAGAATATTTTAGGTTAATAACGAAACATTATTGTTTTTGTTCAGGAGGCATGTTGTATGCCAGATAATGGATTACCTTTTGTGGGATTTTAGAGAAACCTGCTGTAGTTCTCATTGGCTCAGAACCTCAGTTCTGAATATCTGTGATGTGGGAGATTATGTTGTAATCTAGGTTTACAACCAGGGAGTGCGTTTAAAAACTATAATTCAATTCTGGGCTTTAGTTCTCAGCGCCGTTTCAAACATTTGAGAAAATATGTTTCAAACTCACTGAAAAAGATATTTGGTCTTCCTCTCTTTTATGAGTAACCATGAAGTTGCAGTGCTGTCAACTCAGTTGCTTAAAATCATACGAGTAACCCTTCATTTATAATATTCAGGTAAGGTATCGAAAAACCTTTAAGAAGAAAAAATAAAATTATGAATCAGCCTAGGTCATACTGTGAAAACCCCTGGCCACTGATTCAACTTACAGCTAAACAAACCTAAAAATATGTTTGAACTGACATATGACATTGATATACATTTATTAATATGGAGAGTAGTCGTATGGTGCGTCCAAAATCACTGAATATGACGAAGAGATGTACATATATAAAACTATCTGGTAGGCAATGGTGTGCGGATAAGTTTTGTTTATTTGTACATATCTGTTCACTTTCCTAATTATTTTTACTTCGGCCATAGGACGATAGAAAACCAATGACAACTTGAAGTTAAATGTGTATCTGTATATTTTGTTCAGTTGTTTAGCATTATATTTGCCCGGTGTAATATTGTGGTAAGTGATGTATTTTTATTGGTTGATCGTAACTTTCTACAATTAATGGCTAATTTTGAATATCTAAGTGGATATAGACCATTAATGATTATATTATCTGTAATAGCGCGAAAAAGAGTTAATAGAACTGAACCGAATTTACTACTACTACCACTACTACTACTACTGTTGCTACAACTAACAATACTACTACAACAACCTCTTCTACGACTCACTGGTATCTCATGGGATATTATACCTTTACATAGGCCACGACTGCCATCCTGAGGCCTTTACATCGGGGTACTAGCTTCTTTTATGACGCAGGAATATTATTTTGTAATTCTGTCAGATATGGGCATACATATATCTCAGGACTGGTATACAGTTTCCATGTGTTTTCTCTCAATACACTGGAAGAAACTGGACATGTGTTGTATTTAGCGCAGAGAAATCTGCTTATTCAGGAAATTAATACAGAGAGTTAAAAGAAATTCTCTCTCTCTCTCTCTCTCTCTCTCTCTCTCTCTCTCTCTCTCTCTCTCTCTCTCTCTCTCTCTTTCATTTTTCTTCATTGTTTCTTACCACTCACTCACGCCCTCATTCGTTCATTCCCACGCTCCCACTTACTCTCACTTTCTCTCATTCATTCGCTTCTTCACTCACTGTCTTGCTCCCACTCAACCTTTCAGCACTCACAGTAATTATGCTCATCTAATCTCACTTTCACATTCTTTCTCTGCCTTCTCACTCCAGTGTCTCTGTCTCCTGCTTTCACTCACACGTTCACTAGCAGCGTGTCACTCACACTCTCATTGCTGTCATATGTATACTCTCATACTTAGTTATTCACCCACATTTGATGTCTCACAGATATCACTCCCACTCAGTCTCTTATCCCTTTCTTCAGTCTCACTGCGTCATACTCTCAATTGTATATTCTAACCCTTACTGGCACACTCACCCCCTCCTCTCATCCTCCAATATTCATTCTATCACTCACCCTCACACTGTCATTTTTTACATTCCACTCACCTGTTCACACTCGTTCATTACAATATCACCTTGTTACTTATTCATTAACCCAATTTCACTCAAGCGCTCACTCACTAACCCTTGTTTAAAAATATTCTTGCAAGGTTGGGAGTGCAGTGTTAATCTGCTCCTTCTTGAAAACAGTGAAGATGTACACTTCTATTTAAGGCCTTCAATACGGTTATATTTTTTTATTATTCTCTGTCTCCCGATGAATACATTTATATAATGAGAGAATATGCTAACTGAATATTAAATATGGCCTTTATAAACCCCTATCACTATATGGCTTCTTCCACCAAGTTTTAATAAAATTGTATGGAGGGGTTTGATACAGCCTTTAATTAACTGGTCATTACTAATCATAGTTCTTCTTGAGTTGTATTAAATCGTCTTGCGACAACCTGATTACAGAGAAAAATGACGCAGTTTATAATAATACAAGGAAGATAAAAGTTCTCTTTCCGACAGGCTCCGTTCAGTAAATATTCATAAGCGATTATGACGTGTGAAAATAGGCAGCATCCGAGCAAATTGCGGTAAATTGCTAGGCTGCCTGTAGGGTTTGATTTTTTTTTTTTTTTTTTTACGTGTCCGACTCTGGACACTGGCTTCTGAGTCTGCTCCCAAGGACCTGTGGTCCTCTTGCATACCATACACCTCTACATGTCACTCACTTCGGCACTAACACCCACCGTCCATATTGAATACATGCTAGGGCTGTCTCATACAGGACTGATATATTGGTATTAGCTGGGGCATTTTTACGACATGTTGGCGGGTCTTCTGGTAGATCAGTAAAGTCTGACTTATGAAATTCAAATCCATAAACTGTTCCCTGCCCCAGCGGGGATTTGAACCTGGATCCGGTAGGGACTGCAGGCCACCTCTCTACCGATTGAGCCACCGCCTTCCCCATGTATTCACTGTGTGTATGTATGTACAAAAGACTCTCTCTCTCTCTCTCTCTCTCTCTCTCTCTCTCGCGTTATTAAACTGTTCTTCATTTTAACCCACTCTGCTGCTCCCTCCTCTCCTCTCTCTCCTTTAGTTTCCTCTTTTCATTTACTTTCTTCCTTTCATACTCTTTCGTTATGGCTACAGTTTTTGTGAATCTCTTTTTTCATTATTTTTGAGCTTAGTTCCCACAATTCAGCTGAGTTTCTCAATATTTTTTTATGGTAGCAAGAGATGAAGAGTGAAAAGTGTGGAAATAAATACTTTTTTCTTTTTATATAGTTATTAAATTCCCTGTTTTACGTTCTTTCATATATTTGTTAAATCGGATATGCTCTCACCGTGTCATTTCTTTCTTCCATCTTATCCTTACTTTTCTTTTTTATTCGTTCCTTCCATTTTTCCTCCTCACCTCTTCTCCCATCTATCCACGTTTGCCCCTTTTCCATTCATCTCACTCTATACTCTCCCCTGTCTCCATTCATCCCCTCCCTATCTTTGTACTTTCTTATTTCCTTCCCATCGTCATTTCTTCTCTTTCTTCATTCATTACCTCTGTTTTTTCTCCCTAGTCTTCACACCTTTCCCCCTCTTCCTTTCTTCCCTGTCTTCCTGTCCTCCCCCTTCCCTCTCGTCGCCTTTTCTCTCTTCTTTTCCTATCCATTCTTTTCCTCTCTCTCTTCTTTCCTTCTCACACTTCTTTCCCTCTCTTCATTTTTTTTAATGCTTTCCCTCTTTACTCTTCTTTCCTTCCTCCTTTCCTTCTACAACTGCCATCTCATTTTTTCCGTCCTTTATTCTTTTTCTTCTCTCCTCCCCACTTTCCCTTCCTTCCCATTTTCCCTGGTTTTCTCCTGCCCTTTCAATCCTCTCTCTCTCTCTCTCTCTCTCTCTCTCTCTCTCTCTCTCTCTCTCTCTCTCTCTCTCTCTCTCACCTCCACTTCATTTATTGCCTCCCACTTCTCTGCGTATCATTTTCCGCACCACTTACTCGCTTTCTTTCTTTTCTCTCCTCCTCATCCTCCCTTCTTCATTTTCTTTTCACTTGTTTTAATCTTTATCCAATTCTACTCCCTTTGCCATTCTTTCGTGTTTTTTTTTTCTTAGTCTGCCCTTTCCTTCTTTCTTATGTTATTTTTCACCTGATTCGTTTTCTTTCTTTATATTGTTTATGTTTTCCCTCCAGCTGTTCTCGTCTCTGTGTCTTTATGTCTTTCAGGTTTTTTCGTACCTGTGTTTCACGTGTCATGTACCGTTTTCCCTGTTTTTATTATTATTATTTTTTTTTAGTGGCTATCTCGTCTCCATCATTTATCGCTCTACCTTCTCGTCCTCTTGCCTTCTCCTCTTCCCCCAGTCTCCTCAAATTTCCTCCTGTCTCCTCTTCCTGCATTTCACCTCTTTCTCATCTCTTTTCCTTTATTCTTCCTCTTTCTGCATTCCACCTCTTTCATTGTCCCTCCTCTTCTGCGCCCTTTTCCTTTATTTTTCCTCTTTCTTCCTTCATTCCTCTTCCTTTTGCATCCTACTTTTCCCTTTCTTCCTCCTTTTCCTTATTCTCTTCTTCTTCCTTCCTCCTCTTCCCTCAGCCTCCTTCTCATCCTTTTTCCCTCCTCTTCCTTATTTCTCCTCTTAATTTTTCCTCTTACTTTATTTCTACTCACGTACTTTATTTCTCCCTCTAACTTTGTCCCCACTTACTTTTTTCTTCTCTTACTTTATTTCTCCTCTTCATTTTCTCTTTTTACTTCGTCTCCTTGCTTTATTTCTCATCTTAGCACCTTGTCTCCTCTTGCTTTATTTCTCCTCTTGCTGCATGTCTCCTACATTGTCTCCTCTTGCTTTATTTCTCTTACTTTCCCTTTCCTATTCCTTTATTAATTTGTCCTCTTGCTTTATTTCTCCTTGTCCATTATTCTCGTCTTTTCCCTCATTTCCTTTTACCTTCCTTTCCTTTATTTCCCTTTTTTCTTTATCTCCGTTTACTTTCTCTTCATTCAATCTGCCTTCTGCCTACCTCCTCCTCCTCCGTCGCCCCCTCCCTTTTCTTCAGTCTCCTCCTCATCTTCCTTCTGACCCTTTCCTCTTTTTTCCTCTACTAGCCTTTTCCCTATGTTTTCTCCAGTCTTGTATCCTCCTTTTCTTTACGCCTCTTCCTCTTCAGCTCCTTCTCCTTTGCCTCGTCCTTTTCCATTTAATGATCCTCTTCTTTCCTTCCTTCCTTTTTCGTCTGCTTCATTGTTTCCCCGCTATTTCTCCTCCTCGTAAATCGTTTTTCGTCTCCTCCTCCCTCCTGCTTCTCTCTTACTCCTTCTACCTTCGTTTCCTTCATTCCTTCTCTTCCATTGATCTCCTCAGGTTTCGTCCTCCTGTCTCCTCTTTCCAACAAGGAGAGTATGTTTTCACCCCTGTTTGCTTGTTTGTTTGTTTTTCTGTCTGTTAGCAGGATTGCTCAAAAATTAGAGAAGGGAGATTTAGACCAAATTTGGTGAGTAGACGCCCATGTCCCGGTGAACAATCGATTAACTTTTGGAATTGATCCAGATCATATTACAGTTTCTGGATCAGGAAAACAGGTTATGAAACTCTAATCAGTGATAGAGAAAAACCTAACCCATTATAAAGAAGAGTGGTTTGGAAAGTACATTGCCCTTCTCGGAGAGATGCTTCCCTTGAGTGCTCCTCTAGTTTATTTGTCATTTTCTCTTTCTTCTCACCCATTTTTCATTTCTCTGTTTCCTTCCATCTTTCCCATTACTTCTCCATTATCATATACCATTTGTTTTCTTCCTGCTTTCTATCTCTTTTATCCTTCTCACTTAGCTATTATTATCCTTTATATCCTTCATCCCTCATTTCTTCTTCTTACTGTATTCCTCTCCATGTTTTTTACTTTACACTTTCTCATATTTAGCAAAGAATTTAATACGCTCTTTCTTTCCGGAATTTTCGATTATCATTTATTTCTCTCTACGTGTCCTTCCTTCCTTCGTTCATTCAATTCCCATCTTTCCCTCCTTCTTTCCTTCCTTCCTTATTCCTTTTTCTTTCTTTCCGTCATACTTTCCGTCCTTCCTTCCTTCTATCCTTCTTCTTTCATTCCTCCTTTCCGTCCTACTTTCCTTGTTTCCTTCTTTTTCATTCCTCCTTTCCGTCCCCATTTTCTTTCCTTCCTTCCTTCCTTCCTTCTTCCTTCCTTCCATCCATCCATCCATCCATCCATCCTTCCTTCCTTCCTTCCTTCCTTCTTCCTTCCATCCATCCATCCATCCATCACTTCCTTTCATCCTTATATCTTAAATTCCTTCCTTATATCTTTCCTTCCTTCTTTCCTTCCTTCCTTCCTTCCTGTCTCCTTTCCGTCCTACTTTCCCTCCTTTTCTTCTTTCCTTCCTACCTTCCTTCCTTCATTCATTCATGCATTTCTCTCTCTCTCTCTCTTTCTCTCTCTCTCTCTCTCTCTCTCTCTCTGCTTTTTGTTTTCTCTTTCAAGCTATTCCTCTTCTTGTCTAGTCTTCATCGTCCCTTTCTTCTCTTTGTCTTCTATTTCTCCTCCATAATTTTCCTCTCTGGTCTCCTCTTTTCCCTCCTTTCTTCTTTTTCTTTTCACTCTCTTTCTATTCTCTTCCCAGTCTTCCTTTTCTCCTCCCTTTTTCTTTTTCTCCTGTCTTTTTATCCTCTTTATTTGTCTCTCTCTCCTCCTGTCTTATTTTCTCTTCCCTCTGATCGTATTATTTTTTTCCTTAAATTATCGTTTTTTCCTGTTTTTCTTTTTCTCCTTGTCTTCCTTCTCTCCATGTCTTTTGCTCCTTCCTGTTTTCTCTTCCTGATTTCTTTTCTCCTTCCTTCTTTTGTCTTTCCTGGCTTCTCCTTCTCTTCTGTCTTTTCTCACTCTTTTGGTATTCTCTCCTTCGTCTGTCATAATCTTGCTTTTCTCCTCCTCCCCTTTCTTTCCTCTCTCTGTTTCCTGGTTTACTTCATTCTTTTCTCCCCGTCCTCTTCCTTTTCTCCCTTTTCCTTTTACCATGTTTTCTCTCACCTTTCTCTTGTCGGCTTCCTCTATGTTTTTCATATTTTCTTCCTTTATATCCTCTAGATTTTTTTTTTTCCGTTTTTCCCTCTCACTACTTTGTTTTCTCTCCGCATTGTTGTCTTCTTTTTCTCTCCCTTCCCTCTCTCTTTGCCTCTTCCCCTCCTCCCTTTTTTTTTTTTCCTACTAAATCTTCCCTCTTCTCACTGCTTATTTATTTCCACCTTTCTCATACAATACTTTTCTTTCATTCTTCTACTTCTCAAGTCTCTTCCCCATCCCTCCTTCCTTCCTTCCCTTTTACATGTTTCCTATCTCCCTGTCCTCTTTCTTTTCCCCGTTTGCCACTTCTTTCTTTCTCCCTCTTTATTTTTTCCGATTCACTTTCCCCCTTTCTTCTTTTACCTACTTTTCTGTCTTATATCCTATCTCTTTCCTTCCCTCCCAACTGTCTTTCCTTTCCCCCGTCCTTCTCTTCGCTTCATTTCCTCTTATAGTTCTCTCCTCGTACTTTATTTACTTCTCAACCTTCCATCTTCCTCCAGTTCGCTTCCTCCCCTTTCTTCCTTTCTCATTTCCTGCTTCCATCTTTCCTTTCATTTTCTCTTGCAGTTCACCCTTCTTCTCATCATTTGTTACTTCCGTCATTCTCGTACTCTCTTACCGGTACCCTCCTGTTTCACTTATTCTCATCCACCATTCCTGCTTCACTCCCACCCACTCCACTCTCACACTTACGACTCCTCAAATCTACCACTATCACTGCCACTATTTTTTTTTTCTCCATTCCATCCCCCACTCATGCAATCCAGATCACACTTTCACCAGTGTAACTCTCTTTTCACTCCTTCATCCTCCAGTCCCACTTCCACCTACCACTCCACTCACACTTTTCCTCCTGCTGTCACAAACCACTCCCAACACGCTCTCACTCCCACACAGGACACGGGCAAAGGCAGTAAGGGTGTGGAATTAAGCATGTCAATGGGGAGGCTAATCGTGCATAGCGGGTAATACTAAGGAGGCTCTTTGGCCCTACACCCTGCCTGACCCCAAGCACTTATGTCCTGATCTAATATTCCACCCCGCTGCTCTGTTCCCCTTCTCTCCATAAATTTTACGCAGGTAAGAAGCACACGCTAATACTGCCCCGTAATATCATTATTGCGATACTTTCCCTAACTTTATATAATTCCAGATTCAGCTTGTCTACAATACTCTAGCCAAGGGATAATTTGGCAATCCTAAACTCTCGTAATGTGATTATATAATCAGATGCTGTCTCGTACTGCTAATGTGTTACACTAATTAATTTTATTATGCATAGTTTATTTACTCGTAAATAGTCAAGTTTTAACTAACCTAACTTTACCAGCCTTCTCAGTGTTATAATGGACCTAACCCTCCCTGACCTAAAATGAGCAAACAAAGAATTTAGTTGGCTTGTAATATTATTGTTCGTTAGCCTTATGTAATTTTTTTAATATGCCCTAGTCTTACCTAACACTAATGGCCCAGGGTCCCCATGTGTAGGATTTTGTTGGAACCGTACTTTACTGGAGCGGTGCTAGTGTGCCGGTTTCCGCCAATTAGCCTGTATTGGCCGTGCTTATAGGTTAGTGCCCTTGCTATCCTATCTTTGCTCGTGTTAATGTTTTGAAAATGTCACAGTTCCATCTTGCTTTAAAGACCCTAGGTACTAATGAGGTGGGTTGCCAACATTTACAAGGGAAAACAGGATGGTCTGCATACAGCCATACCTCACAAACGCTGTTCTGTACAGAGTGCGCATGATGATTAAAGAAACTACATGAGCCATAGGATCCCAGATTTGCGTAGTTGGGCGGTTTGACTTTTGACTCCATAAATACTTTAAATATGCCCAAATAAAAGAAATGGAAAAAGATGTGTAGATTGTATTTGCTGAAAGAACAACTGTACCAAGCTTGAAATTGAAACGATGAAGAGGTAAAGGAATGACACCAAAGTGAAAAGTGTTTGGAAAAAAGGAAGAAGCAGATGAAAAAACTGAAACCAAGATGTGGATTTACCTGCTTACAGATAATAAGTGTACGTAAGTTGTGCTTTGAGTAACTAATATTTTGACACATCCCAAATGAAGACCTTCAAAATAGTAAAAGCCCACGACTCTACACGTTATTTAACCTGGTGAGACATAACCTAATTTTGAAGCGTAATATCATTTTGCATTGCCTCACTTAATATAATCTACTCTCGTTTACATAATGTAATGTAACTCAGTCTAGCAAAATAATAATAATAATAATAATAATAATAATATATTTAAAATAATAATAATAATAGTATATTAATAATAATATATTAATAATAAT
>NC_136991.1:35417774-35452420 GCF_032717465.1 Coenobita brevimanus | reverse complement strand
CTATAATGCAATCGCAATAGGATAAATATTAGATTATTGTTGGTTGTTATTTTTTTATACCCAACCCATATTTGCCACATGCTTATCTAGCCTATTCTTTAATCTCTCAGTAGAAGGGGCAGCAACTGCATTACTAGGTGGTTTATTCCATTTGTTTACTACTCTGTTTGCCAAAGAAAATTTCTACCTATTTCTCAGTAACCATAACTAAATCTATCTAGTTTGAAATCATTACTTTTAGTTCTATCCTGTATGGTCACTTTAAGTGCCTTGCTACTATCACCCTTATTTATTCCTTTCGTCCACTTAAACACCTCAAAAGTCTTTCCTAATACTCCACGCCTTTCTAGTGACAGCAAATTTAATATTTCAGTCTGTTTTCATATGAAAGGTTCCGAATATTATGCCTCATTTCTATCATTCTTTCTTTACATTTTCTAACGATTTTATACCAATTGTATAGTACGGACACCAAATTTATACAGCATGAGGAGTCTGGAACAGCGTTTCTTAATCTGGGGTGCTAGCACCCCCAGGGGGTGCTGAAATCAATTTTAGGGGGTGCTGGAAAATGCTGCATTATATTTTTTCTTACTGGATTTGCTTAGTATTGGCATCCTTGATTTTTTTTTTTTTTTTGAGACATTATAAAATAAACTGTCAGGCAGTACTTCACTTTACTTTAACCCTGCAGTAGTGTAGCAACTGCAGTCCCAGTAACCAGATGTTAAGGGGTGCTGGACTGAGACCTTATTACAAGGGGGGTGCTGAGGTCGGAAAAGGTTAAGAAACGCTGGTCTAGAATGTAGCCCTTTGCTAATGAATGATAAAGTTGTAATATTATACGAGATGTCCAATTGCTTACGCTGCACGAAAAAAATCCAAGGACCCTTTTTGCTTTATATCTCGCATTTATACACTGTTGCATTTTTTAGGTCTTTACTAACCATGACTGTGATCTCTCTCGGATTCAGATTTATTGATTTCTTTATTATGTAAGTTGTATCTGATATCTACGATGGTCTTCTCCACGTTAAGTTCCTTACATTTTTCATCGCTAACCTTCCAGTTGCCAATTATTGAATACATTTTGGACAATATATTGAGGTCTTTTTAAACAGTGGCGTACCGAGGTGGGGGGAGGGACGTATCGCCCATAGCCCCCCTTTTGCATATATATATATATATATATATATATAAATATATATATATATATATATGGAGCCTCTGTGGTACAGTAGTAGAGTGTGCGTCTCGTACACGGGTAAACCAGGGTTCCCATCTTGCCAGGGTAATAAACTTTGGGAGTGTTCACCCAGCCACGTACTGCATTGGCGAACACAAGGGGTGCTGTGGTTGAACCAGTGTTGCTTACTCTAAAGTATGCTTGCACCCAGTCAGCTTGCGCGAGCCGATTACACTTGGTTCACAGACTACACACATATCCAAAGCCACTCCAACCCTCCAATTACACTTACAAGCACGTCACACCCCACCTCCAATATCTACCAGACAGCCTAAGCCACTTGGTATATATATATAGATATCGTCCCGTCTATCTGTCTATAGGCCTATCCTGCAGTGGATACTCTATCGGCTGATGATGATGATGATGCGGTATATATATATATATGGAGTCTCTGTAGTACAGAGGACAAAGTGTGCGTTTTCGTACACTGAAGAACTGAGGGTTCGCGCCCCTCCGGAGTAATAAACTTTGAGGAGAGTTCTTCTGCAACCACGTACTGCATTGGCGGACACAAGGGGTGCTGTGGCTGAACCAGTGTCGTACATAGTATAAAAGATATCCTTGCATCCAGTCGTACTTTGGCGCGGGCCGATTACACTTGGTTCACAGACTACACACACATCCAAAGCCACTCCAACGCATCAATTACACTTACAAGCACTTCTCACTCTACATTACAAGTCTCTATTAGACAGCCTACAGCCACTTGGGTAGAGAGACATTGGATGTATCGTCCCCACCTTCGAGTAGGGATTGGCCGGTCCTGCAGTGGACACTCAAACGGCCTGGTCCTGCAGTGAGACACTCAAACAGCTGATAAGAGATGAGATATATATATATATATATATATATATATATATATATATATATATGTGTGTGTGTGTGTGTGTTCATACATATATACATACAGATATATGCTAATATCCACAAGGGAGGATGAAACACGAAATATCCCGAGTGCTTTCGTGTATTCCTATAACAACAGGCAGGGAATGTGAGGCAGACTAGTAGAGAACACCTGCCATTTTTGTACAGAGAGGGGGAGGGGAAAGTCCCAAGGGAGCTGACATTAGTTGCTGAAAACTACCTCTGTTCTTAACTTCCTTTCTAATTTCGCGTAAAATAATAAATAATATTACGTACATAAAGCATAATTCCTTCAATATAAATTTATTGGTAACAGTGAATTATACAGTAAACCGTACGGTAAACACAACTGAGGAATGTCCCAGGAATAACTTCATACAAAGGATTTATAGGGTGTGAGGGGAGATTATCAAGCATGTGCCTACCAACCAACCCCAGTCACACACACACACACACACACACACACACACACACACACACACACACACACACACACACACACACACACACACACACACACAGATCTGATACAAGGTAGTTAAAATTCTGAACAAATTCGACCATGTTAGATGTGATAGTTTGTTTGAAATACAGAACGATACTGTGACTAGCAATATAGAGTAAAACTCATAAGCAAGTGATGCATCCTAAATGTAGTGAAAAATTACTCAAAAATTCCGGTAGTGGAACAATGGAATAAGCCACCAGGAATAGTAGTTAGTGCAAAAACTATTGATACTTTAAAATTCGGTTAGACAAATATTTCGCCACGATAGGCAATAACTACATATTGTTTATTTCCAGGTTGAAGTGAGTAAGGATGACAGTCAGACGTTTTGCTTAGTTATGAGAACATTCGGCAATAGTCTATCTTTTTCTTTTACTGATCTGTAGATTAGATTTTAAAACTATATAGTGCATAGTTATTCATCTTCGTCCTCACCTATAAAATTTTCCATGCTTTTTCTTTCTATCATGCATGTTTTTTTTTTTTCCATTTTTCCTGCCTGTTGTGCCGGATGGTGGGGTGGGTGGTGCATAGCCTTAGTCTTTTCCATCCTTTTCATTAAACGTTGGTTATATATTAGTGGGATAAGCTTTTTTTTTTTTTTTCAAGAGTTAACCTCGTTATGAGCCAGTAGGCCTCATGTTATGTGTAATTCGTATGTGTCCCTGTGTATAACATGTTTCCATGTATCGGCCTTGATAACCTAACAGTGGATTTCCACGATGTTTGATCTCTTGCAGCTTCTCTATTCAGCCCCTTACCCCCGATGTTCACACACCAGGACCTCATTCCAAGCCTTTTTAGTCCGCCTCTCGGAACTCTTCCCTCAACGTTCACACGTTCCACACCCCAACCCAGTTGCCATCTTCCATCCTCTTCACTCACCCAAACCATCTCACTCTACCCTTTCTCATCACAACACTAATATATTCAAGTCTCTCCTTTCCTCTAAACTTTTCATTTGCAATCCTACCGTCTACCCCCCATTCCTGCGTGTCATTCATGGATGTACTACGGATCCACCCAATCATTCTCATTTTTATACATTTGAGCCTACGAATACCTTTCTCATTCATCGCCCAAGTCTCGCTACCATATAGCACTACACTCGAAATACGTGCTGTATACATGGACCCTTAGCAAAGGAGAGCTTTTTCAGTCTCAGGAGAGGTAACAGCTCCCTAAACTACTTCCAACCACTCCCTACCCGTTCTACTAAGCTAGCTCCCGCCACACGTCCAGTACATAATATGTTCCAATAATAACAAAACTCCTTCACACACACAAGAAACTCTCCATCAGAATTGATTCTTTCCTATCTCTGTGCTTCCTTACGCTCTCCATTACATACTGCACACACAAAAATCATTATTTTGCAGCCTCCCTTTAATGCCATGAACACCGCCCATAATGGAGTTACCACACTCTTGCGGCAAACTGCTTAAGTCCTTATTCTTTCTGATGTGACAGTACCGACGTCTGCCCTAGATATAATTCCTTTGTTTATTTTCTTTTTCTCCTAAAACTCTTGTACCCCATTCCTGTTCTCCACTAGCTGAATCTTACAGCAGCTACTCTTTAATATTTTGCCATCAACACCAAGCCCTCAGCATGTATTACCTCGCATGGGAGCCCAGTTTTGAAGTCACGTGAAAGAGCATTAAGCACCATGATAAACAATGAAGGGATTGAAACTGACCACTGATGCACGTCAACTTTCACGGAAATCTCTTCACTCAAACCTGGAAATCTCGTCACACAAATTTCCTATCACTCTCACCTGGGTGCCATTACCACTCAAACCAACCACTCCTCGGTCCCAAGCTTTCCTATTGCCCACTTTACCATTTCCATGAGGACTCTGCGAAAGTTTTCTCCAAACCAATAAAAACAAAATAGAACTCTGTACTCCATCCTATATATTTTCTGTTAAGATGTCGGACAGTGAATATTGCATCGGTGATTCCTTTGCCTGGCATAAACCCATACCGTATCACATTTATATTCACTCTTCTTATCATACCTTTCATGACTCTCTTCATTGCCTTCATTATCTGATCCAAATGCTTCATGCCTCTGTTATATCCTTATTCCAGGGCATTAGCTTTTCCCTAGATGCATTTACAGTCATGCTCTTTAACCTGTCATATGGAACGACACACTCATATATAAAAATTTATTTAATCGGTAACTAAAACTTTTCTTGTATCTCCGGAGAACCTTAACATCGCAGCAGCCAACCTGCACTTCCCCCCGCTCAACTGCACTCCGTCGAATACCTTGCCCGCGACACTAACATAAACCAAAGGCCAAGGGCCGGACATGGATCGGCTGCTCCCCACACCTTCCCCGCTCCAGCCAAACCCCACATTCAGCGACCGGCCATAATGCTATCCCCAAACATTCTTAATATCGTCAAAATCCACCAGTACCTCTCCATCATCATTCTTCGCACACTGCTCACGTATGATCTGTCTGTTCTCGTCTGTATACCCACCTTAAGTAGTAGATTCCTTCTTTCAGCATTATTTAGGCTATCCAGTCAGTCTTTCGGACTCATATATTGCCCTACATATCCCCCTTCTGGCTGTACGCGAGCGACCAAATAGTACTCTTGGTTTTCACACCTTTTTATTTATTATTTTTTTAATGTGTTCAACTCTGGGCATAGGCTTCACAGCCTGCTCCCAAGGCCCAGTAGTCCTCCTACATACCATACACCTCTATATGTCACCACTTCGGCGCTAACACCCACCGTCCATATTGAATACATGCTAGGGCTGTCTCATACAGGACTGGTGTATTGGTGTTAGCGGGGGTATTTTTACGACATGTCGGTGGGTCTTCTGGTAGATCAGTAAAGTCTGTTTTACATGAAATTCAAATCCATAAACTGTTCCTTGCCCCAGCGGGGATTTGAACCTGGGTCCGGTAGGACCGCAGTCCACCTCTCTACCGACTGAGCCACCACCTCCCCCCGAAAAAGTGTTCGTTTTTCTTTAACTGCGGCTTCCTCCTACATGCTCATCCTACCACAACGTTACCTCATGTCTTGGTGGGCCCTTTGTGTCATGGTTTGAAGAGATAATGAGATTGCTGGAACCATTAGGCCCTATTCACACTATAGGGATGGTCACGCTTCACTCTCGCTCCACTCACGGTCCTGGTGCATTCACACGTCCAGTCCGTTTTCGCTTCGCTCACGGGCCCGTCATCCCCTCTCCCTCAACAGTAGAAGTGCCACCACCATTGGCGGAGGATGTGTGACTTTTCACGAGCCGAGTTGGTAGTGATTGCCATTGCACTGGATGAAGAAGAAGAAGAAAGAAGAAATCAAAGTCAGGAAAGAGAGTGGAACATTTGAAAAAATACTATCAAAAATTGAAGATGATCTGAAAAAGGAAAACACATCATTCAGGGGGCTGAATGAAGACTGGAGCGGAGCGAGACCGTGGCGGGTATTCACACAATCGGTTCGCTCCGCTCACGGTCCACTCTCGCTCCGGTCAAAACATTTTTTGAATGGATCGTAAGCGGAGCGACCGTTTCTGCCAGTGTGAATGCTTCCACCGAAATGCATGAAATGATATTTGACCGGACCGTGAGCGGAGCGAGAACGGAGCACGACCGTCCCTATAGTGTGAATTGGGCCTTACCCTTCAGCCGTGGGAGGTGCCTTTGAAACACACACACACACACAGAGGAGTGTTTATGAGTTACCGCCACCTTCCTATCAATCCCCTAATTGTTTTGCCAATCAGTCAGCTAGGTAACCCCGCTTACCTAACTCACGTGGTCAAAGGCTGAAATGAATAAAATGGACAGTAAAAAATAAAAATGAGACAATATAAATGAGTGGAAATGACAGTTGGAAAATTTGTAGGGGTAACTGGAAGATTCAATAACGTTAGTAAATAGGCAAGCTAAAGCAGTTAATTATAGTAGTTAAATGGAAGTGTTGGAATAAATGTAAGTGATTTTTTATACATGATCATTAATAGGCATTCTAGTAGTATGAGGCATGAAAACTGGAAAAAATGCCCTTATTCATTAAGGCTACATTAAGTCTTTCAGTTGTGTTATGTAATGATGTACACAAAGCACCTGTTAACTATTCACCACAAGATCCTGCTGTTTTAAGGTTTACTCCTTTCGCTTTACATCTTGCAAACTGAAGGTTTTTGACTGCAAGACATACCCTCATAAACCATTTCATTCCAGTTTGCCTGATTATGTACACTCCCCTCACCATCCAAGGTGCACAAACCTCCTCACACCTTCTTGTACACCTCCTTCCTCTCACTGTTTCTGCTAATGATCTGTACATCTTTATCAAACTCTTGTCACCCAAATTCTCATTAGGGCCACACCACCTGAAATCACCCCTGTTTGCCATTTCCACAATGCTACTTCTGCATCCAGGCTTCTCTTGCAGTGTCATTTCTCACTGTAAACCCATCTTACCCTTCAGGCACTTCATTTTCAATGCTCATCTTTTTACGGTACCTAACATTCAAAGTCCGCACCTCGCATCCATACAACATACCCATCTTGCCCCAAACGTATGGTGTTTAGGTACCTCATTCAGGAAAGATGCGTCTCCTTTCAGTTCCATGCATTCAAAACCCAAACCTCGCATCCATGCAGTATTGTTGGCATCACTAGTGCCTGTGGACATACCCAGCTAGGTAGAGTAGGCACTTGTTATTTCCTTCCACACACTACACCATAAATGCTTTTTCCCCTTCTCATATCCTGTGGGTTATTTGAAGTCCCAAACCCACGCTACTCCCAGACGATTTTACTTGATTTAGGAGAGACGTATCATTTGAATTAAATAAAATCATCTGGTGTTAGGTAGGCATACCAGTAAAGCACGTCACAGAACAAAATGAGTTAAGCATAAAAGACAAAATTATTATAGGAGATTGAAAAAGTTTAAATCGCCTCATACTCTCTAACTTTTCTCCTAGTTTGGGGGAATTCAGAAGGTAAAGTTGTTCACCTTTCTCTAGTATTCTAAAGCAGACGTACAATTTCGGCATCATTATAAAAGTTTAAACTGCTGGAATGTCTCTCAACACGGTGAACACACTGAATAGCACTCCACCTCCCTTGCTTCATTTGCATAATAGCTGGCGGCCGAAAGCGGTTCAGTAAACACCGAAAATTCACTTCGAGGGAGAGAGAAAAAATCAATACTAAGTTTTGATTCGAAACATCACTAATTAGGAGTAAGTTGCAAGGAAATAGGCGCGTCTGGGGTAAGGAAAAAATAAAAAAAAAAGCTTCTCTGTCCCCGTGGCCCTTCTCTTATTTAGCCCTTTACCCATCAGCAAGATGATACATTTTTGCCAGCCGCTATAGCGAATGTGGTATTGTTTTCAGTTTGTCTATCTGTGTGTCTGTCTGTGTGCGTGTCTGTTAGCACGATAACTTTACAACCACATTAAGATACCACAAAATTTACAGGTGTGTATTAGGGATGAAAATCTCATACGAGTTCGAAATTGGTGAAAGTAGGTCAACGTCTGTGTGTCCGTTACCACGATAACTTCGCAACCGCTCAAGATATCATCACAAATTATTTTACAGGTGTATAGTAGGGATGAAAGTCTCCTACGAGTTCGAAATTGGTGAAAGTAGGTCAAGGTCAAGGTCATATTCCTACCCGCGGTAGATATGTATCGGCTTGCGGTTGGTGTGATTTCCCCTTTGGGGGGCCCTCTAGTATACTTTATTATTGCCACCACGGTCTAATCCTCAAGTTTGAAATGATTTATAGTATTAAAGGGGTTAATTAACGTTACAAGTTACCCGTGCAAATCGTAGTCACCCCCTAAAATGAATACTGTTGTCTATTGATATATAGATTAAAATAAAATGACGTTATCGGTGTGAAATCGCTAAAACTTTGAACTATTTGCATTATCACCCACGTACAATACATACACACGTGCGAATAAATCACCACCACCACCACCACCACCGCCCCTCCGCCGCCGTCGCCGCCAATCTTCATCATCATCATCATCTTCATCATCACCAGCAGCAGCAGCAGCAGCGGCGGCAGCAGCAGCAGCACCACCACCACCACCACCACCACCACCACCACCACCACCAACACCACCAACACCACCACCACCACCTGGAGGAGGAGGAGGAGCGGCGGCGGCGGCAGCAGCAGCAGCAGCAGCAGCAGCAGCAGCCTGAGAGGGTTCAGTGCAGGACGGAGGCTTCTCCCATTTTTCTTCACCCCAACCTAATAGGTGTTAGCCTGTTCCATCTAATCCCAGCAAATCTCCAGATACCTTCCGTCTATCTTGTTGTCCACCTAATAGCTGTTTGTCTGCTTCATCTAATCTCAGCAGATCTTCGGAGTTCATCCCTCCATCTTGTTTCAATATGCTCTTCCTCACTCCATCACCGGGTTGCCGTTCAGGTACCCTGACTGCCCATCTGTTGCCTGTAATACAAAGGATGTAACCTCCCAATATCCATTTTCGCTCTTTGATTGTGATGATTATGCCCTGTACTTTACTCTGTCCTCACACCTAAGAAGTTACCCTTTCCATGTGATTGTTGACAGTCCTCCCCGGTCTTATTTGAGCTTTCCAAAGTTCACATTCCAGGGCTATTGTTTAATAATACGTTTTCGATCCATAAGTTATAAAGGAAGGGCATGCTGTTTATATACCATTTTTTTTTTATAAAGGCAGTTTCCTGTCCTTCATGATGTTACTCTGGTTACTAAAAGGCCTCCATCCCATTCCCATTCTTTGCCATGAACTGCACCTGTCCGATTTACCTACGCTAGGAATAAATATTAAATACTTCCAGGTTCTTCATCTCCAAAAATTAAAGAAAGGAGGTAAACAAAGAAAAAAATAGTATTAAGTATTCATTGTCAAGCCTGTTTTCATATTCTCCCTGTTATGCCCAACAATCACTTTCTCGTGGTTCTTCCCTAGAAAAACTGACAAGAAGTCTGTAAATATAATCTTCAGCCTTTCACTGATTTATGGTATTTCCCTTGCCATCCCATGCTAAGTGTCTACTTACCCAACTTATTGGTATGGCCTGGCTATCTTTCTGAAGTTTTATGATAGCAGGTTTAGTTATCCTGTTAATGTCGCCAAGTATCATGACTTTCCATGCTTTGTCCCTTAGTCACAGTCATCTCTGTTGCTGTTTCAACTGAATCAGATGGCTTCTCCAAATTAACCGATGCCATTCACAGAGATCACTTATACTACGATGTTTTATCAGTTACGTGGTTAATAACTTAACTAGAGTCAGTTACTGAATGATCCAAAGTAAATCGGCTTGTTTTCTTTGTTGATTTGCATCGAATGTGAGATTAATTCAATATATTAGAGTGTTTGCATAAAGTCTGTATAACTGGGAAAACTGTATCTGACGGTTGTTATAAAGTCTGAAATGTCGCTCTTGTTTTAGCAGTAAAATTAATGCATTTTTCCCAAATTTGTCCGCACGTTTAACTTCTTAACACCGTGTAAACAGTTTTGCTTGCTTATTTAGCCCTCCCAGCCCGGGTGACGTTCACTCTTGCTGCCATCGGATGATTTCATTCATTCGAGGAAAAACTTCTCCTACTGAAAGGGTTTCTTGACGCTACGTTCCATCCAGTTCGAAACGTCTACGGTAAGTTTAGTAAAATCGTCAAAGGGTAGCAAGAAAATGCAAAAAAACTTTCCCAGGAGCCAGGGGTTAGTAAAAGTCATCTGCATCGTTAAATAAACTGATAGTTAGATTGTCATCCCAGCCTGCCCTGCCCCTCATCTTTCTTTTCAGGGTTTCTTTCCTCTCTCGAACGTAATGCTGTTGACAATTTCTTCATACCGAACAGACTTTTCTTGTGTATTATTACTTCCGTAAAGTTTTGTGTACAATACTTATGCTGACTTGAGGAGAAACGCTAAAAGATGAAAGGTGGACCAGAGAGAAAGAGAGAGACTGGCTGACTGACTGACTACAGTAGATGGATAGAAGGGAAAAGCTGCCGTTTTGTAAATTCAGCTGATTGTGCATTCTCCGTTACTCTAAGAGCCTCCACCTTATTCTTAAGATATCTTCAATTCTGTACATGTTAAACTTTTAATACCTCAAATCTTTTTACTGTTATTGTTAGTCTTAATTTGCTTTTTGTGTGAAGTTTCCACGTCTTTACGGTCAAGTTCCTTATTTTCTTATGCAGCTTCTTTGTATTCTAACAGTCTACGATTATCATTTAAGGTTTTCCTTCGTTCTCCACATAAAACTGCCTTATTCATGGATAAATTTTTCGTTTTATCTGTGTGTTTTCAGTTACTTGATAAGCTGCAATGGGGTACTTATTTTGAACTAATGTACCGAACTCGGCTGCCATTTCTCTCACAGCTGGTAGGTTTGGCTGTGTCCTTTGGATCAGCCCGACTCCCCTACTCCCCCCCCCCCTTTTTTTTTTTTCCTCGTTTCATATATTTATTCTGTTCAGTGCAGTTACATTCATTCATCTGCTGGTATGTGCTTTGTCAGTGTGGATGCAGTCTACTTCAGCCTTTGCTTTGCCAGTCTGTACTTTCTAGGTCTCGTTTTCTTGTGTGTTTTTTTTTTTTAGAAGATATTCATCTTCATTAGACTGTTCACTTTCACTGATTTCACTGTCACTGGCGTTCCACCTCTGACTTTATGGTTGGTCATTTCGTAAAGTCCTGTATCAGTCTTGCCTACCTTTTTCTTGTTTACTGTTATGAAAGTTTACCATTACAAAGCGTGAACTGGATTTTGAATTTTTGCTTTGTTTCCTGCACATCTTCATGAAACTTATGTTCGTCTGATTTTCACTGGTTGATGCTGGAGCACATACTTGGATTATGTACATCATATATCTCATACACAAAAGATCTACGACTCTCATTTACACAAAAGAATGGGGGACTTTCTAAATGTGTTACCTAGCTGGCGAGACTAACTCGGTCCTGGGCCCGAAATAATATCGTATACTGTAACAATCGTCACTACTATATATATCTGCGTAAATCTACGAGATTTGGCAAGAAGATAGATCACTCAAGTTACAAAGATAATGAGTGATAAAGAATATCACAAACTTGCATGAATGCCTATGACTGGCTGTTTTGCATTTGAGTAAACTGTTCCTCCATCCGGCAATGCCTTAAACATAGGCAGTTCGTTATAACACACACACACACACACACACACACACACACACACACACACACACACACACACACACACACACACACACACACACACACACACACACACACACACACACCTTGTTATTTATGTGTATGCGAAGATTACTCAAAAATCTCTAAAATCCCATCGTCCATGAAGCTGGATGTATTTAAAGAAGTGAGTATGTGAACTGAAGGAAGGCGGGCAGGTGGGATGTGTGGTGGAAAAAAGGTTATTGAAGAAGGATCTCTGGTAAGAGAATACGGGATGAGGATGAGAAGAACGGTGAGGAAGGGGGAGGGGGTACGAAGTGTTCAGGTGCGGAAGGGAGGGTGGGTACGGGGAAAAGAGGATTAGATGGTTTGGGGGGACGAGGTGAGTAAGGGGGGGTAGGGGGGACGTGATAAGAGGCTGAGGTTGGGTGGGTGTAGGTAGGAGGCAACGATGAGTAGGGGAAGGTGAGGAGAAGTAGAGGGAGAGGTTGAGAAGAAAGGGAAAAACAAAAAAAATTTAACCTCTTTTGTGCTATATCGTGATTTTGTAGCATATTTTTGCCGCTACCAGATGATTCTATTTAGTTTACAAGAACCAATAGCAAAGAAGTTAGTTACATTTATTCCCTCCAATTCGGAAAGCGACCCAAAAGTGAGTAAAATCATTTGAAGGAAGCAAAAGTAACTATATATATGTCCTGGGATAGAAGGGATTTAATACCTCTGAATGATAGGAAGAACAGATAAAAGCAAACAAGATGTGTGGAACATATAGATGATTCATGGTAATGCGCTGTTATTTGCTTTTCTGGGCTAAAGGGTTGGGCTGAGGAGAAGAAAAGAGAATGATGGAATAAATGTAACACACATTTGCTTATAAAGTAACAGTTGATATGTAGAAGCCGACAAAAAATATGCAGAAACGTTGGAATTTATGGTAATGTACTATAGCCACTGTTTACTCGTAGAACAAGAGGGTGAGGGTGAGAAAAGGAAAGACCGACATTTTCAAAGCACCCTTGAAATAAACGACGGACTGGTTACCGTCGACATGATGGATGGAACAGCATGAAGATTAATGGTAATACGCTATGAATATTCAAGACTGGTTGGCACTAAAAAATAATAACTTTGCTCGACGACGAATATCGCTCTAACCGACTACTTGAGCGTCGCTGTAATGATACCAAGAACATGTGGGAAGCGAGGCGATATGAGGTGATGGGAGAGTAAACGGCTCTGGAGATGAGAGTGTTGTTAATGGAGAGGTGATAGTGCGGTGAGAGAAGACTGGTGAGAAGAGGGAGAGATAAGCAGCTTTGTGGTGCTGCCAGTGAGAGGCTATGAGAGGGATGTGTCGGGATATGAGCAAAGCCGAAGATAATGAAAAAGCGTTATGCTGTGTATGGATATTATACACACACACACACACACACACACACACACACACACACACACACACACACACACACACAAACAGACAAGAAATGAATATGCAAGGATAAGGAGAGAAGCTCAAACGAAGCTCGGAGAAGACATTATAAATAAAAGTAGTGATCAACCAAAGCTTTTTTACAGATACATCCGAAGCAAAACCAAAGTTAAAGATAAAATACAGTCCACCATGGATGAGGGGATAACCTATGGTATATCCAAGAAATAGGTATTTGCGAAGTTCTTGGCAATAATTTCCAATCAGTTTTTACAGAAAGTAATTTTGAGAGAGATGATAAGGAACACGCATACGCACACATATTACCAGTTATACGAATATCGGAACAAGAGGTACAGGAAGAGTTGAGTAGATTAGACAAAGGAAAAGCAAATGGTCCTGACGAAATATCAAGTTGGGTGGTTCATGAATGTGCAGAGATAAGCAGACCAATATGCTTAATCTTCAAGGAATCCTTAATTCAGGGTAAACTACCAGATATTTGGAAGAAAGCAAACATTGTTCTCCTATTCAAGAAAGGAAATAGACAGAATCCATTCAACTATAGACCAGTATCCCTGACCAGTGTTGTAAACAAGATACTAGAAAAGCTAATAAGAAAAATGTGGGTAAACCATCTGGAAAAATAGAATATGATAACAGAAAGACAGTCGGTTTTAGAAAAGGAAAATCATGTGTTACAAATCTATTAAGCTACTACGGTAGAGTTGCAGAAACACTTCAGAAAAGAGAGGGATTGGTGGACAGTATCTATTTAGATTTTAAGAAAGCACTTGACAGAGTACCGCACCGAAGACTTCTATGAATACTGTACCATCAAGGAGGAATCCAAGGTAATCTGTTCTGTTGGATGCAGGATTTTCTCAGAAAAAGCGAAATGAGAACAGTACTAAGGAGTAATTACTCATCATGGAAGAAAGTGCCTAGCAGAGTTCCACAGGGCTCAATGCTGGCACCAGTTATGTTTTTAGTATATATAAATGATATAGACAGGAACATTGGAAATGGAAGCCTTCTAACCAATGGTTGCTGATGATGCAAAAATGCAAAGGAGAATGACAAACAGACTCTTGCAGAGAGCTACAAGAATTATTAAATAAGCTTCATGAATAAAGCAATAGATAGCAAATGGAATTCAGTGTGGACAAATGCCATGTAATTAAGTTTGGTAAAAGTGGAAAAAGACCAGATTGGGCTTATAAGCCAGGAAGTTCAACCTACACATAGGAGACAAGAAGGGCCTAAGAGTGATTATCAATAACAGACTGTTTCTAGCAGACCGCATAAGAGGCGCTCGGTAGCAGAAGATCGACTTGGCCAAAGAACCGAAAATGAGATTTATCTAAGTTCATTCTGTCCAGGGCCATTCTCTTTACGTGGTGTGAAAAGATAAGCGAAATCGGCCATTATTCCCCTTTACTTCAAAGCTCAAGGTCAACTGTTCTTGACAGCAAAAACAGCGTACTAACTCCGGGACTGTGGCAGAAGGACAAGTCGATGAACCAATAGCGTGGCGACATTCATCCTCCTGTGTTTACAAGGACTGGCTCTGCCAATCCCGAGGCCCGTTGGGAAGGTCACAAGAAAGTGACAACAGCACCATTATCAGTGGAATTAAGTGGCTGCTTAAAAAGTGTAAAAGAGACAGTGGCAAGGCCTATGTGAGCAAGTCAACAAAAAAGAACATAACAGTGCGACGAGCAGGGCCCCCCCATATACATGCCTGGATAAGTGCTTTACCCGTGTTGGTGTGGAGAACATTAATGACATTTTTCATCAGTTCTGAGCATTAAAGGACCATTATGCCCAGACTGCATACATAGTGGGCGTGTGTGCTAGTCAAGTGAAGCGTTCGCTTGAATTGAACCACTTCAAGCTTCCACTGGCGCCCAACTCTGCATTAGTTTAACCCCTACACCACGGGGATGTTTTTGCGCTCCTTGCGCGTCCCGCAAGGATGTTTGTGCTCCAACTGACTTTTTAAAAATATTTGCCAAAAATCAGTTATTAGTCTTAGAATATTAAAATTTTAAATGCTTATGGCACATACCTTCAGCTTTCCCCTGGGATATTTGATGAGCCTTCGTCGTCTACCGTAGGACTTTTGGAGACTTCTGAAGTTGGGTAACGAAGTCTCCATTTTACACTTCCCAATACCCTGTAATATGGTTACCACTGCCTGATATTATAACTACAAACACTATTCTATGAATTTCAAGTAGTTTGGAATCCATATTCCAAAAAAAAAAAACACTGTGAAAGCAATGTAAATTACGAGCGCATATGAGCTTTCCTCCCGTTCTGGTTCCCTGATGGTATTCTGAGGCGAAGCTGTCATTTATTATTTATAAACACACTTTATATTCCTAGTACTTTATTACACTTATTTATATATACAGTATTTATCTATAAGTTTCTTTCAGTACTAGTAGTTTATTTTCACTCCAGGCATTCACTTTCTCGTCCTGTATACTAGCGTAGAGAGCAAATCTGTCACTTTCACTTTCATTACTCCCAGTATTCATTCAAGCTAGAGTGAAACTTTCACTTTCATTACTCCTAGTATATATACTCATATTCTTATATTACTGCACATTTACATTTCTATTTACTTTCTCTATTTTATTTACATTAATTACATTTTTATTTTATTTACACTCTGTTATGCACTGTCACTTGCAATAACTTATAAAACTGTTTTCCTCTGTTCAGTTATATTTACATTCATTGCTTTCACTTGCTGTTTACACATTATTTACACATTATTTACATTTCCACTTGCACTGTTTTAGAGTCACCAGAAAGATTGTAGTCACTGTCCATCATTATCATTGATAAATTAGCCAGTTCATGTTCCACAGCAGTCACTTAGCCCTTTACCCCTTTCCACACGAGGTTTAGTAGGGGTAGAGGTCACAGGGCCCTTTGCATGGGGCTAAAAAGCGGCAGAATTGGATAGGCGCGAATCCAATGTGGTTTCAGCTTGAAAGACGACAGTAAACTGAATGCTGTGGCCTAGGGGCAGTGAAGGGCTACCAATGTCAGCGTGGTGACAGCTGTTAATATATATGCTATGAAATGATTGGCAGAAAATCTAGACAATACATAATAAATTAGATAGTTCCAGGTGAATGTAAATATCACTTAGGCTTCTTCCTTCCTTTCTTATATATATTTTTATTATGAGAACAGGTCATACGACATATTTCAAGGGGAAATAAACAGGGAAAATTAGCGAACAAGTGCACGTGAGGTGTTGCCAGGTGATAATTAGTCCATTCCAGATGTATGGCAGTATCAGTTACCTTTTCTCTTTCTTTTACATATTTTTTTGTATAAGAATAGGGCAAAGGGCACATTTCAATGGATAAAATGAGTGGAAAAATCCGTCCAACATTTATGTAGCGCAGCGCAGCTGGTCAGGCGGGAGGAGAGGGTAATGGAGGGGAGGTAAGGAGGGGGGGAGTCAAGGACAGGAGAAAAATGGCTAAATTGTCAATGGTGGATGGGAGTACAGGTGACATTAGCAGAACTGAGCATAGCTGGAAACTGGTAGTACTGATAGATGATACAAGCCACCACTTGAAAGCCCGGGCGAATTCAAAATAACACAGAATCACAAAAGTGATGCCCCGCGGTATGATCCCTTGCTCCCAAGTGTCACGAAAGTGATGCCCCGCAGTTAAGGGGTTAAGGTATGTGTCAAATTAAAAAGATTGTCCTATTATTCATTATTATTATACGGTAAATGTGTAATGCTCTAAACATTGTAGTGTTTCTGGTCATAAAACTGAGTTTTGATGACAGTGATTATGGTCAGATACTTAAGTCTGGATTTTTTTCTTTCGTGTATTTGCCATATTCAGAACTACGATTAACAACCATGTTTTCGGTATCAGTATGTTCATTATGGCTTGAATTTTCACTGTGTTTATTAACTTTGGGGAAAAAAAAAAAAGAAAATTGGGTGTCATGTAGTGTATTTTTGTTCGATTTTTGAGTTTTCCATAATTTTAAAAACTTGTTCAAATACATGGAAGTGACGTATGACAAGCTTTTTTTTTGTATCAGTCTGTTCAGTACAGTAGTATCTCATTTGCATGGAATAACACAGTGATACTGCAATATGTTTTGCACACTAAAAATTTGGGGGGTTGCTACTCACCGGATTTTGGAGAAAAAAAAAAAAAGCATGAATATACCATTTTTTTTATTTGGGAAAGTATTCTCTTTGATCATGAAATCTATTGATACCAAATATGCATATATTTCGTACACGTACAGGGTGGTACAGTCGCATAATGTAAAGGCCTAATTCTCTCTCTCTCTCTCTCTCTCTCTCTCTGCTTATATCATTCATCAGACCAGCTGTGGAATATGCATCAGTGGTCTGGAATCATCTCAAAAAACATAAGTAAGATTTAAAAAGTATATAGGCCTATGGCTGCTACAAGTTGGGTACCAAGCTTAAAGGATCTCAGCTATGAAGAAAGACTAAAAAGAGAGTGTTTTAATTACATTGTGTCCTGACATTCTTGATGGTCTGGGGCAATAGGATTGTTGATATACATCATGTGAATTGACATTCCTAGTAGGAAACTGTGTATATCCTCAGCAGGCACTACATGCAGAACATTGTGATATGAGATATATACTCGTGTCTATAATTATTACATATCCATAACTATTACATATGACATATTATTATGCCTATATAACCTGTCACTCGGTTACGCCAAACTGTCGTACCTACGACCTATTTGCTGTTACAGTTTATGCAGTATATAGAAATATATTATTCATCTACTTGTCAAACAATTCATGTTAAAGTAAACGTATGGTATTTGTTATAATATTGTAAAATGGAATATAGTAACGTAATTGTGGAAACATAGTAACATAATTGTAGCATATAATTGTTACATATAATAATTGTACATGTATAGTTGATATGCATATCCGAATATTTAAACAACAGCAATATAATAGTAATATGAAGGCAAGTCTAAAGTAGTCAGTTATATAGCCTATGTGAGGGACTTGCTATCTGTCTATCTCAGTATCTGTCTATCTATCTATCTATCTGTCGATCTGTCTACCTATCCATCTGTCAGTCGATCTATCTGTCTATCTACCTATCCATGTGCACTTGCACCAGAAAGTATCGGTGCACTGTGGGTGTGATGCCACCCGGAATGATTCGACCATGCAGCACTGACAGCCCGTTAACACCTGTATATATTATAACATTTACGGCTATTTCCTATATATTATTTAGGACACAACAGTTATATCTGATATAGCAATCATCTATCGTCTGGGATGCCTGCGTGTGGGAGGATAGGACTGCAATTTCCAATTCATTTTGTTCCATGGGTCATAATATTTAACATATTCTGCACCGATACTTTCTGGTGCGAGTGTACCTTATTTATCTATATCTATCTATCTATCTATCTATCTATCTATCTATCTATATATATATATATATATATATATATATATATAATATATATATATATATATATATATATATATATATATATCATCAATGGATACATCCTTAGGGAAGCGGAGGCGAATAAGAAACAGAGGAACCAGTACAGTGTGCAGCATGTTTATTTCAACGCGTCGGAGATGACACTCTTCATCATCAGGCAGTCTAAATTAAAACAAACCAATAAATAATCCAAGCGAACATAGACGAGTATAAGGTTAAAAACCCAGGAAGATTTGACATAAAATCAATGAACACATGCATAAAGAAGAACCAGCAACAGGAAAATTACAGGAAAGAAGAAGTACAGGTACAACAGAGCATTAAACACACAGTACTGTAGTTCAACTGATTTCTCTTTAGCTAGAACAGGAGTAAGTTCTGGGGAACATTTTTTTCAAAACAATTGGAGGAATTCCATCTGGATCGGGAGTTTTATTGGTTTGTAAATTGTCAAGGATGGATTTTACATATCTAGTCTGTATCTTAAGCGGAGCAATTTCAGGCGAGCTCAGTTCTAGTATTTTGACGTTCTGGCCTATTTCCTCTAAGGTAGAATTTCTTGCAAATGTACTAGCAAGAATGTTCGCTTTACCGCGCGGGTCATTTATAGTGTTACCTTGTAAAAATTTTAGTGGGGGAATGGGTGATGACTGGTTAAAGTTATTACTGAAAGAATTGAGAGTTGACCAGAGCATTCTATTGTCATTTGGATTATTTAATAGTCTGGATGCTTGGTTGTGAAAAAAGTTTGATTTAGCGAGACTTATTACTGCTTCTGCATGGTTTCTAGCAATTTTAAACTGAGTGAGTGAATCAGATGTTATTTAAGTAAACATTGTATGTTAAGGACTTCTGGGTCGTTGCTCTGGCACAATTGCTGTCAAACCATTCTGGGGAGTCCGATCTTTTAGTGAACTGTTGACTGGGTATGAACCATGCCATACCAGCTTGTATTAAGTCATTAATATGGGATTGGGTAAAACTGATGCCATTTGAGAAGAAAGACTGCCATGGAATATCAGGAAGATAATTTCTAAATCCATCCCAGTCTGCCCTGTCATAGTGCCATCTGGTCACCCTGACAGGTTCGGAACGAGGGAGGGTTGGGACAACTGACCAGTGAGGCTTTGATGAGATTGTGGAGGATTCAAGTGGTGAAAGTACATATATCCCGTATTGATCTGGGTTATTGGTCAAGAACAGGTCCAAAAGATAGGCATTATTGTCAGGATTATATTGCTTTACCAATTGCGTGAGGTTAAACAATTCTGCATGCAGCTCGCATTCTAAACCAGTATCGTCAGTCCTGGCAGACTGCAATAACCATTCTACATTATGGACGTTGAAGTCACCCTAAACGTTATTGTTAGTGGTTAGGGTGAGGTGAGGAGGTGGCAACCAGGAAAACAAATTGGGGATATGTCGTAGTGGGAGAGATGTGGGTTTCTGTGAGGAACAGGGCTAGAGGAGATACCGGTATAGAAGTATCCACAAAGATTTTTTTTTCCTAATTCTTTTCCATGTGTGTTTCAGTCAGTCCCTTGATGATAATGTTGAGGTCATTTATGGATCCTTGTTCTGTTGGGGTCAGTTTAGTTTAATCATTTTATCTGCATTTTTCCTTACTGAGTTGTTTTATTTGAGGAAACAAGTTAGAAATATATTTTTGAGTGTCATCTTTAAGAATATAGAATTTTCGGACTATAATGATTCTTCTGTTGAAGGTGGTGACAGCTTTGTAATTGTCTGAGGAAGAATTCAGGGTGAAAGTTTTTTAATGTTTGTTATTTTGTGCTAATCGTATCTAGTTTGCATGATTGTGATTTGCACAGATTTTCCTGTCTCATACTGGGTTTTCTTTGGTATGTTAATGGAAAGGTCGTCATATGCGTGGTCATAAACTACTATTCTGGTGATCTAAATGCCTAGTGAAGCATATACAAGTAAACCCAGGGAAGGGGAGGAGGCAGATTTATTCGATCTGTTTGGAGGTCGTCTTTGAGTGTGGTGGATGTTAAGGACATTTGGTGCCTGTGTCGTACTGGAGAGGAACACCTTCACATGGTAGCACTGATATGACATGTTAATGGAGCTGCCGGGTTATGGAAACGTCCCTCAGTCCCTTCCTTGTCCCCCAAAAGGAGTGTGGTGGTCTGCAGAAGAACGGCAGCTTCGGCCTGCAAACCACTGGGTTCACATTCAGATGAACCTAAGGTTGCAACAACTGCCACTGTTAGGTATTTGTGTTTTTCTTGAAGAAAGGTCACAGAATATCATGTGCCTGTGTGTTTAGCCATAAAGGGTCTTGCACAAGGAGACCACCAACAATTATCGTGTTGGGAATGCTCTGAAGAGGCGTGAGTGGTGGAGTATATCCAGGAGGGCATGATGTGGTAGTACGTAAATATTTATGCTCCATGTTACAATCCGTCGTGTTGTCATTCGATAGCTACCTGTTGGTCTCTTTGTTGTGTAATGCTTGTAAAACGAATATTGTAGTGCATGAGGGCCATGAGCCAACCTCCTTCCCCATTATTTGTTTTGCTTTGTCAGTGTATTTTGTGAAGCAAAGAGTGTTGTACATGTTTAAGTTCAATCTCTTATATTAGTGTGTGTGTGTGTGTGTGTGTGTGTGTGTGTGTGTGTGTGTGTGTGTGTGTGTGTGTGTGTGTGTGTGTGTGTGTGTGTGTGCGCGTGTGCGCGCGCGCGCGTGCAGAAAGATTTGTCGTTCAGTTGTTTTTGTCTTTACTGCATTGGAGTTTAGATGTAAAATCTTTAGCTTGTGTTCCATTTTACCACTCCAGCGAGTGGGCAAGGCATGCTATCTTCAGGATGGGGGAGAAGCAGGAAGTGGTTCTTGGAGAACACATTGATTGGGAAACGGGAGCGTCGGGGAGCTCCTCGAAGAAACGAAAGTAAGCAAATAAGCAGTAGTAGATATCCACCCAAGCAAGGCTTTAAGCAGGATGGGATCCCAAAGGCCGTTCCCCTCGTCCCCGTCAGCGCTGGTATGGATGACCATAGTTTAATTATTTTTTAAACCTTGGAATATGAAATTTTCCATAATGATAAACCTTCATCAGGATCAGGTATTGGGCAGGGTAGATCCAAGGGCCTCTTCCAAGGAGGGGCGCGGCCCCTGGGGATCCCAAACAGTGTCGGTAATCACGGCCATAGTTATTATACGTAGGAAGCGAAATTTCTCACGGTGGTAAACCTTCATCTGCATCAGGCTTCAGTCAGGATGGGGCTCCCCTCACCTTTGGGAAAGCCAGTCTTGGGAGGGCAACGTCATTGCTTTATTTTTAAACTAGGAACATAATACTTTGCAAGTGGTTTTAGGCAGGGTGGGACCCTCGTGAGGGTTGGCCCCAGGGGTCCTAGGCAAGGATGATATGCGTGATTATTTTTTTTACGTTTACCAGGAAAACAAAATTTGTATAGGGGTAGACTTACCCCCCAGACCAGATTTTATGAAGAGTGAGATTCTAAACGATATTTAGCAGGAGCCACAACTAGAATTTAGGTATTTTGAATCATTTCTTTTTGTATTTCATCATAGGCCAACACTTTTCTTCTATGTCACTTCTGTCTCAGATGACATTAATCCTCCTCAGGGAGGATTAATGATCCAAAGAGGGGAGGGTTAACATGTGACAGAAGTATCATAGAGTAAAAGTGTCGGCAAATGATAATATATGATCATAAAACACCTCAAAACACTTACATTCCAGTTGTGGTTTCTGCTAAATCTTTACCGGGATTCTTTCACCCTTTACGACTGGCCAGGGAAGAACCCGATAAGCACTTTTTTTTTTTTTTTTTTGGGGGGGGGGGAACGATATTTTGACCTTTGTTACACCTCCAGCGGGGTTAATTTTTAATCAGGGTAGAATACTTTAGAGCTGAGTGCGGCTGCCATAGGTGCCCTCTGTCTTGTTAGAAGTAACTGGGCGTTATTTGCGTTTGTCGTGATCCTCTAGGTTTCATACGGTCTTCTGTGGAGTGGGGTTGCACAGTTGTTCTCTACTTAGTTTGTGAATATGTTGTTGGATGTTACTGCACTGATGTGTCCATTGTGGGCCAGGGTCAGAGTCTGTGCCCCTGACAAAGAAAGGTAAGAGGGACCGACAAACCGGAACTGCAGACTCTCAAAAAAGAAAAAAAGTCTCCGGGAGCGCGGTTATATGCCGACGTCGCAATCCACCAGCCTCTTTCGGGGGGATAAGGAGAGTTGAGAACCGTTTGTATCCCTGGGCATATCTTCCTTATGGGTTCGGGTTGGTCGTCAGTCTGGGCGGCTTCTGCTTCCAGGCGGATTCGCCTACTGGGCTTATCATCGATGTACGAGAATGTGACCCTCAGAGGAGGCATTAAAATGGCTTCTTACAAGCTGGTCTTGTAACTGAAGTAATTAGATATTTCAAAATGACTAAAAAAAACAAAGTACCATTAACAGTGAGAGAACTGTTCAGGAGTGTACAGCTTAATGTAAGGGAGCAGTTCATATTAGGCCTATATGTTGGCGAGTAGCAAGATTGGGATTGGCAACCATTTCCGTCATCCTGGATAATCATAAATCTTTGCTGAGCCAACTTCTTAACAGTTGTCACCGAAATCTTAAGGCTTGGGTCATAATGGCACTTGATGACTTGAAGTTAGACCAAAATCCTTGGGTGAATACAAATTCTTATATTCCCCCTTTTAAAAATCCCTGGCCCGGATCACGTAGCAGTTCCACTTGACACTCCTGTGTCCTTGTCGCGAGATTTGTGGCCGAATTCAGGCTGGCACTAGAGACTACATAGGTCCTTTTCTTTTCATTTTTTAATCCATCGCACATTTTATGAATGAATGAATGTTATATACCGTCTATAATTATATATATATATCTGCTTAATATAGAAACAGTTTGTACCAGTAACATGCAAGAGGTTTATTAACCCCGTGATTCCGACGAAATTATTTTTATCATTCCTACCTGGCGATTTATTTCAGCTTATGGGAAACGTCTTATAGTGAATGGGTTAATGGAGGTTATACTGAACTCATAAATTTCAGAAAGTCTCTTCGAAGCTGAGTAACGTGTGAAATTAGGTAAAATGAAGTAAAGAAGCGTAATCGGAGTGAAGAGGTTAAGGCTTTACATGCAAAATAATTTGCTGAAGCAGAGGTATTGCGACGAAGCCAGCAAGAAATACGGCCTTGACGCGAAGACGAAAGCTGATACGATCTCAGCCGACCCGACTCTTCTCCGCACATCTGGTTTTTGTGACGCTTTCCGCTTGACAGGTCACAATGGGGCCGGGTGCCTTTTATGGCGAGCCGATTTATTCATTGGCCTCATCTCCTGTCCCTTCTCGCCTCTTAAGCCCAACCAATATACACCAAATGTCTGGATTTTAATGCTTCAGTACCCGCACTGATGGTGTCGTGAAAAATTTATGTTGCAGTGTTGGGAATATTTAATGTTTTTTCGATGAAAGTTATGTATCATACTAAAGCTACATCACACGCCCTTCCTTCCGCCCTATCTCCCGCCTTCCCACCTCCTACAGATAAACGTAAGATTTTCATTTTTCTTACACACACACACACACACACACACACACACACACACACACACACACACACACGCACGCACGCACGCACGCACGCACGCACGCACGCACGCACGCACGCACGCACGCACACACACACACACACACACACACACACACACACACACACACACACACACACACACACACACACACACACACACACACACACACACACACACACACACACACAGTCTCTCTCTCTCTCTCTCTCTGAATAGTTACCTGAGATGTTTTCAAAGTACTTACTGCCTACAAGAAAGGAGAGATCATTATCGGTACACCAGATTCTTCTCTTTTATTTTCGTGTATTTTTTGAGGGTCGGGGATCTTCATTAATCACGGCCCTAATGAAGTAAATTTCGCGCCCAAGAAGAATTATTAAGACGCTGTTGTTGAGAATGCAGGCTGAGATAGTTCATTTTCACTCTAGTATCGTCATTTTCACCGTGAAGCAGCATCGTTTTCAATTTCCTGATCCTCATTGCTACGTATCTTCACTTGCATTTACCATATTTTCACTTCTACTCACCTTCTTTCAATTTTGTAAGCATCACTTCCACGTCATTTCATAATCATTATCAGCCATTATCTCCTTTTCTGTTTCTGCCATTAAATACATGTTATCTTTTTCTGCTGTCCCTCATCTTAATAAGTTTCATATTAACTTTCATCAGATTTGTCTTTCACTTCAGCTTCACTTTGCGTTTCAGTTGAGCCCATATCTTCAGTTTCCTCATTTAAGCTTTTACCTTCATCTTTACTTCACTCTTGGCTCCTCAGTTTCATATTGACTTTCTTCACTTTGACTATCTTCGCCCACTTTTTTTTCGCTTACAGTTTAGCTTCAGACACTTATAACACAGATTTTAAACTTTCACATTTAGTTTCATAGTCATATTCACTTTCGCTTATATCCACACACTCACTTACTTGTCTTCAGTTTCTCATATCTTCATTTTTACACTTTTAAAAACGTAACAACATAAGTAGAAAGGATAACTGGAGTAGGTCAGTTGGCCCATGCTAGGCAGCTCCAATAAGAGAGCGACTACACTGCTAGAATACGAGAAGACAAAGAGAGCTAGGAAAGCTCTACCCCGCCCACCAAACCCTCCAACCGAAACCGGCAAGAAAAAGTGAAAAGGAACTACACGCAGTATTAAAAAAAAAAAGAGAGAGAGAGAGAGACTGTATAAGGAAGTACGAAAAGAGAAAGAAGCTATCGCAGAGAAACCCGGAAGCGAAAAACAGGAATGAATTAGTAATCAGAATTTTTAAAATTATAACCCAAACTTGTCCTCCACTTATCTAGCCTATGCTTAAAACTCTCAGTGGAAGGGGGAGCAACTATATCTTTTCGTTAACATACTGTTGCCAAACTAGTTTCTACCTATTTACTATTTTGAACCCAATAGTTCGAATCCTATCCGGTATGCTCCGTTTAAGTAGCCCACCTTGCCAATATCTCTCGTTTTTATTCCCTTAATTGACATAAATATCTCAATTTAGTCTCCCCTTACTCTATGCCATTCAAGTGAGTGCAGACTTAGTCTTTGCAACTCACGTTGCGAAGCGAACGGCGTGGTAATGTTTTCAGTTGTGAGGTTGGCTGGTTGGTTTTGTTTGTGTGTGAGTAAACAAGATATCTCATGAACGGCTTGAGCTATCAGTATGAAAGTTTCAGGGTATCAAGATATGGCCAAAATCTTGGACAGTTCGAAAATGGCAACATGGGGACAAGGTCAAGGTCACCAAAACGGCTGCCAAAGGTCAACTGGTTGACTTTTGGTGATCATGATCTTGACCCTGTGTGCCCATTTTCGAAATCGTTCAAGATTTTGGCTATATCTTGATACCCTGAAAGTTTTATGTTGATAGCTCAAGCCGTTCATGAAATATCTTGTTTACCCGCACACAAACAAAGCCAGCCAGCCAACCTCACAACTGAAGACATTACCACTCCGTTCGTTTACAACCCGCGTTGCGAAGCGAGAGGAGTGGTAATGTTTTCAGTTGTGAGGTTGGCTGGCTGACTTTGTGTGTGTTTTACATTTTGAATTTGCGTCCAATAAGAAATGGAGGTGCAAAATTATGTGCTGAGGATAATCTCTCCGGTCATGCGGGTGGTGAGTTATCGTGAGATGGCATCTAGTTCCAGTCTGTCTTCATATGAAAGGTTCCGAATATCATTTATCCTATTTATCATTCTTTTCAGCACATCTAAAGGATTTGCATTCATTATACCGTACTCATACCAGAATTGAACGACATAGTCAAAATGTAATCTTACCAGTGCTGGATAAACTTGCAGTATAACTTCAAATATACTATTGCTCACACTCAGCAAAATAAGGCCTCGGACCCTGTTTGCTTTATTTCACTGTAATTCAACTTTTCTTTCCAGTTCACATAATTATCATTGTTTTGGTGTTCGCGCATCTTTACTTATATTCTTCACAATAATTTTAATTCATCACATTCTTTCATTTCAGCGTTTACTTTTTCTCCCTTTCATTTTTACCTAACTCATCACTTCCATCATCGATTTTACTTAAGAGCTTCACTTTGATATTCAGCCTTACTTTTACTTTCACTTTCATTTTCATGTTCAGTTTAATTGTACCTTCCAGCTATAAGTTTCATACAGGAAACAAAAATTTTCGGGGGCTGAATGCTTGATCACCCGTTAAAGTATGTTGTTGGCTAAGGTGCAAACTACCTACAAACCAAATTTGAAGAGATTTTGGAAACACACACACACACACACACACACACACACACACACACACACACACACACACACACACACACACACACACACACACACACACACACACACACACACACACACACACACACACACACACACACACACACACACACACACACACACACACACACACACACACACACACACACAAAACTATATCGCCCCTAGGAACACGTGCGGCAGGAGCACCGTGCCAACATCACCAAGGAGGACCTTGAAAGGATCACCGAAGTTTTGGCTATGTGTAGCGACAACCGCCGGCTCCTTATACTTGGGGTATTGTACGAGTATATCAAGGAACTTAACCTTTCAATAAATATCAAAGCCCAAGAGGTACAAGCATTACCTAACTTGAGGAGATCTGCAGCAAGTCAAAACACAGGCCCAGTTTATTATGTCAGCGGCCACCGGAAGCCAACAGTCAATCAGAGTGCAGGAGCCTAATTAAGCCTCACCTCTGCGTTACCACCCAGGTATATTAGGATCCTTACCGACCATTGTTAACCATTCCTACCAGGACTACAACCCTAGTAAGGTCTTCCCTTCGCTGTTGAGGGCTCTGGAGAGCCGAAATTCCTGAATCTGAAGCCAAACAACTACATCATGAATGACACTGCAACAACCGAGGACACAGCCGCCTACGGAGAGATTATCGCTACGCTTCAGGGAGGAATAAAACACGCCATCAGACAACGAGAAAGCATTGCAAAAAATTATGTAATGTAGAACTTGCAATCACGTTTGATAACATATGTGGCAGAGATTATGATGATGATGATGATGATGAATATTGCTGTTAATCATAGGCGAAACCCACGTTTCTGTGTAGGGGGGTTGGTGGCTAAATGGAAAACTACATTGGTAATGCGTGTGGAGGTCACCAGAACACCCTCATTGCCCAAACTTATTACCTGGTATTACGTCAGGCGATATCCGTGTTCATTCCTTCCTTACTATTTTTCTCAGAACAGTGACCCCCCCCCCCTCTCTGTAGTCGTCTGGCGGTCTGAATCTGCAACTGTACCGGCCCATATTATGTTCACTGCAGGAACAATCCGTTTCCTTAAGCACGAATGGGGAAGGAGTGGCTGTAAGAAGAATGGCGCATTCGAAATTCGAAGTGTTGTATTGATCATGTCTGTGTGAGGGAGTCTGTCTGTCATCAGTAGAACCAAAAGGGTGCCAACATGTGCAAGAATATGAAACGAGTTACCAGCATCTACTATGAATGTTCACCTTGATGTGGGCCGACACCAGTAAAAATAGAGTATGAAAAACCGAGCAAAACTGTGCAGCCCCATCCTGCAGCAACAGACTATGAAACCAGAGGGAGAAAAATTGTTATCAGAGTTAGCCCTGATGAATTTCCAATAAGAATCACGGTTAGTTTAAAAATGCTTTCAGTCAGAACCTCTGGCTGCGGAAATAAAACACTTTCTATTAAAACCTCCACCCAGAGAAACCCTGTGCCCTAACCACTCTCAATGAACTGTGGAGTGGGGACAAGGCTGTCACACTAAATAATTTCGTGGACATTGTTTCTAACTTAAGTGCCATGATACAGCTTTCTATAATTGTTTGGCCATAGCAAGACTAAGATATAAAAAGACATCAGTTATGTTGCCTGCACACATCGTTCAGTAAGGTTGATTGTGTGTGTGTGTGTGTGTGTGTGTGTGTTTGCACTGGTGTGTGCATGTGTCAGATTCTTAGCGTTTTCCTAACGTGTTAAACAAATAATCCATCTCCAATAACTCTATTCATACTATTCATAGTGGTTTATGAGAGAGAGAGAGAGAGAGAGAGAGAGAGAGAGAGAGAGAGAGAGAGAGAGAGAGAGATAGGGTGGGAAGATGGACGGGAAGGGGGAGGGAGAAGGAGGGAGAGGGGAGGGGGCACTGGCAAAAGAAAACAAAGAAACACTAGTATTTATACAATAATAGTTGGGGTTTATTGCTCACGTAATGCCACTCAGGGATGAGTGAGATTAGTCACTCTCATCTTAAATGTCAGGACCAACTGCCTAACCCCGGGCTCCTACGCTCCTCATGGGGCAACGTAGGATTGGATGATGGATGGATGGATGGATAATTATTGTGCCTGTGTGTGTGTGTGTGTGTGTGTGTGTGTGTGTGTGTGTGTGTGTGTGTGTGTGTGTGTTTATCCTCTCTCTCTCTCTCTCTCTCTCTCTCTCTCTGTAAACTTGGAATCATCCTGCTGGCGGAGTTTCGGGGTTGAGTGGGCGGGTGGATTAATGAACGGATTAATGAACGGTTGGGTTGGTGAGAGGGTGGGTGGATGGGTGAATGGATGAATGGGTGAGTGGGTGGATCGGTATCTTTTGGATAAGAAAGAGGTCAAACTGATGTTGCTAATTTATGAAAAATGCTTACAGCAAAGTAAAGGAAGTTGTTTGCTGTGCCCGTTTTATTCTAATTTGACCATAAATTGCCATCTCCTCATCTATCATTTAGAGTTTTAATAATATATCAACATTCAGGTGTGTGCCAGTTTAACAGAAGCATGATGGAAAGGGTGTAGAGTCAACCGTAGTGTTGTCTTTTTCTTCCACTGAGGTACATTAAATAAGCTTCAGATAGACGAAAATTCTGGGCTAGGTTTGTGCAAATGAAGTATGGTGAAGATTGGGATTCCTACAAATTTACATTTTTAGCGACCGTAGTGGGTGCATTCAGCCTTGTGGTTGCGTCTTGTGTCGTATTAACTTTAGATAATGCCAAACGGATATATTCGATTGAGGAAAATATCAGCGTGTTCATACTTGTGTCAAGAACATTGTCATTGTTGAGACAATTTTGTATTCTGTTTCAGTTAACACAGACAAATTTCATCTGTTATGATTGAGCCATAATAACCTCAGAGGGTTTAGTGCTAGGTGGGAGAAAAATAGTTGGAAAATAGGCTCTTAATCCTCCCTTTATTATCAGGTGATTATGACACTGATTATGGTTATGATAAGGATGATAGTGATTAAAATGATGATGATGAAGGTGATGAACAGAGAAGCAATACCCCCGTCGAGTCGTATTCATTCGCATGATCAAGGATTCTCTAGTAGTGCTGGTGTCAAAGGAAGATGCTCAAAGGAGAGGATTTGCATGGGGCGCCTTCTCTCTCATAATGCCATTTTCTCTCTCTCTCTCTCTCTCTCTCTCTCTCTCTCTCTCTTATATAGCCGTATTATCCTTGACATCGTAGAACCTTTTTCAAAGTTATTTATTTTGCGTATTTTATCTGATTCTTTCTATATGTCGGTTATGGTGACGTTTATGATACTGCACCTGAAGATTTGTTTGTTATATGTATATATATTTTACTGTCACACTCTTTGAGGCGTATTTTATTAAGTTCATAATGCCTCTTCATAAGCGGTTTATCTTGCATATTGCATGTTGATGCTTTCTTTTATATTATTCTTTCCGACCAGAATATGTTTTCAGCCCTGTTAGTTTGTTAGTTTGTCAGAAGGATTACTCAAAAATTAAAAGAGATTTGGACCAAATTTTGTGAGTAGATAGCCCATGTTCCAGTGAACAATCGGTTAACTTTTGGGACCGATGCGGATCGTATTACAGATTCTAGATCCGGAATTACTTTGCCCTTGTCTGAGAGAGGCGCTCCACTGGGTGCTCCTCTAGTTTACTTTTAGCCTTCTCATGTGTGGGAATGACCTGAATGAACTTTAGAGTTAATGAATATACCAGAACCCCCCCCAAAAAAAAAAAAAAAATATATATATATATATAAAATAAACGAAGTGACTGTGTATATGCCTGAACAGATGCAGCATTACACACGGCAGCATGATCTGTTTTTTAGAGTTTAGACTAATTTGTCCTCATTAGTGCTGTATACGTAGGAAAGTCATAGGACTTATTATATTATAAATGAGAACAAGTAAGTGTACACGAACCCCTCTATTGGTATAATAATTTCTATTGCATGTGACAGATGCAAAATGACCAGTCTGTATCGTTCCTGTCTATGCTATTATGTGGGGTGAAGGATGATCACAAGTAAGGTCTTCCATAAACAACCTTAAATAATTCGAGCCTTGTTTTACACCTTCCCACACTCAGTGATAAATTACCGCTGTAAGCAACAAAACTGATTCTATGACCATTAAACCAGCTAAAGACGAAGCCAGAACGACGCAGGTACACTGTCAACGAACACATTTCATAATCTCTCTCTCTCTCTCTCTCTCTCTCTCTCTCTCTCTCTCTCTTACTTCGTGTGTGTGTGTGTGTGTGTGTGTGTGTGTGTGTGTGTGTGTGTGTGTGTGTAATTATTGGTTTGATGAGAGAATCATGTTTGGTCTATATGCCGGATGAGCCCAGACTTGGAAACCTGACCTCGTCCAGTTCCCCTTCAGCTTACCTCTCTCTCTCTCTCTCTCTCTCTCTCTCTCTCTCTCACACACACACACACACACACACACACACACACACAAGAGAGGGGAGGGGGAGAGGATGTGACGACTAAGCAAGCAATGGTAAATGTGTTGTGAAATAGCTAGGTTACATTGTGAAACACTGAGGAAGCACTGACATAGCACAAACTTGTTCACACTATCTGGTCGTGAGATCATAACATAAATGAGTTAAAACGAGGGCACATAGGGAGACTAATCCTGTAATTGAGTTCCCCCCCTCCAAGTGTAATAGAGGGGAACTGCTGTAATGTGCATCGGAGGAATAGAGTTTGCGGGTACTCTAGTTGATTATCGTGTTGTGTGCTGCCAGCGTGGTTGGTGATTGTATGGTCGGTTAAAGGATCTGTTTTTTTGTGTGTAATAACTATTGCTTTATTAATTCATCTCAGGCGATGACTGAGAATACACACGTACTGAGTCTAGTGACCTAGCTTAATGGGGTCAGTAAGCTAAACATGGCTGCTCCTGAAGAGCGTCGGCACAGTACCATGTTCTGCTGAGGAAGGAAAGAACTTTGAGGCACAGACACAGGAATACAGATCGTCTGTTTACAGTACTTGGCCGAGCTTAGAATCCTTTAAAGTCCTCTGCCACAGTGTGTGTGTGTGTGTGTGTGTGTGTGTGTGTGTGTGTGTGTGTGTGTGTGTGTGTGTGTGTGTGTGTGCTAATATAAATGTTCCACGTGTATGAATGCTAACGAATATGTGTGCGTGTCCATGCGTGTTCTGTACTGTAGATCCGAAGGAGTACGTAGAGCTGTATTTCCCAAGGTCTAAAAAATATTCTTTAGACCATGGTATTTCCTTCGAGGGAATGAATGATACGTTTGGAACGAAGGGGGAAGGGAGAGATTGAGTATAGGGAGAGGGAGTGGAAATTTGTGTCCCTGGGGAAGTCACTGAAAGAGAGAGAGAGAGAGAGAGAGAGAGAGAGAGAGAGAGACAGACAGACAGACAGACAGACAGACAGACAGACAGACAGAGTTACAAGTAGCTGTACCTCAAATTGTCCTACAACCTTTATCGAGAAAACACCATGAACAAATTTCCAGGTACACGTTGCTGCTCTGATTGTGAGGGAAAAGTATTATCACATGTAGGCGCATCCCAGCCACCTGTGCCTGCGCTCCAGCGTACTGTTTAAGCAGGGAAACAGAAGTGCACCTAACCAGAGGGAAAGGCTGAACCAGGAATTTACAGGAAAGGAGGAAACATTCCATTATTGACTAAATTAGACCAGCAAAACTATTTCTAACTTAGTTTTGAACAGTTCAATCGAAGAACTGTTAACTGCGTCTGCTGGTGACTCATGCGAGGTTTAACATAATATGGAAGTGAAGCTTGGACCTTGTTGGAAGGACACAAGTCCAGAGGGAGAGCAGTGGAAATGAGTTATATGAGAGGAGCATGTGGAGTCACATGGAGAGACAGACGGACAAATGAAGAAGTGAAGGAGCATTGTGGTGTGGCTGTGGATGTGATAGGAAGCGTTCGGAGAAACACACTGAGGTGGTTTGGCCATGTGGAGAGGATGGAGAGTGAGAGACTGACGAGAAAGTGTATATGAGTGAGGTGGAGGAGGAGGCCAAGGATGAGGTGAAGGGATGGAGTGGAGAGGTATATGAGAGAGGGGTGTGTGAGCTGGGAGCACAACAGTGAAATGGCGGGGGACAGGACGACATGGGTGCGATTTGTTTGTGGCCACCCCTTGCGAGATTAAGGCGTCTGGCAATAGATAGATAGATTCTTTGTGATCAGGACGAGAGGGAATGATAGTATATCCATCCACCATCCAAACTGTTTTTTGTTTTTTTATGCCTCAGGAGCTTAGGAATCCGAGGCTAGGCTATTCAGTCCCCTAAATTAGGGTGAGGGTGAACAGCCTCACATGGGTGTCGTCATATGAGCAGTAAATTGCAACTGTTGCTCGGATGTAAGTCCTCACAGACTCAATCAGGTTGGAGCACTGTCCTATCGTGGTATATCACCTGGCGTCATTTGGTTATATGAATAACACCCAACGAAGCAAATGGTTTCTGGTTTACAGGAAACCATTTGGCTTGTCATTTAATGCAGAGTCACCTGAAGAATATACTTTATCAAATGAGTGGATGATGGCCGCCCCCCACCTACCACAGTGTATCTTTTTATTACTGAGCCATGAACGTAGCGTTTTGGGAATCAGAAGCTGTATACTTAATCAATCTACTTTTAAATGTAATAAGTCTATCACAGTCTACCACAGACAGTTTGTTCCTTATGTTTACAGTTCTGTTACAGAAGAAATGTTTTGCTTCATTTGACAAGAAACGTGTGTCAGTAATTTGTATTAAAATCGTCTAGTGTAATTGAATTACTTAATGTGAGGTACTTACCATCTGCTGTTTTCTGATCTAAAAAAATCTTGTATTCATGAATAAAATCCTGTCGTAGTAGGCGTGTTGAGGATTTAAACAGGCTTAAATCTTCTAAATATTCCTTGTATGGTTTATTTTTTAGTCGGGGTATCAATTATTTCACTTCTCGTTGCACTTACTCTAATTTCTAAATGCCTTTTTCGAAGTATGATGGCCAAACCTGAGCACATTGTCCGAGATGTGGGCGTACTAATGAACTGTACAGCCAAGAGTTGCATGAAGATGGCTTCTCCGAACTGAAGGAGTGAAGATCACGGAGAATATAATTATTTTTCAAACTTTTTTCATGAATTTTCTGTTCTGCATGGTAGTTTCTTTGTATTTTTCCAGGCGACTTAGGCTTGTATGACTGTTGGATGGGCGAGTCTTCTTTCTGTTGTCTTTGTATTATTCTCGTAAAACAGATATATTAATCATAGCACTATTTTGATTTTTAGACTGTTGGAGCAGATGCTCTAGAGTATTTAATAGTACCACTAGCAAGGGTACCCTGGGTTGCCTGAGTAAAGCCCTATGATCGTCTATACTGGCATTGTCTGGGACCCTGGATGGCCACTCCTCGTGGGGAAGACCCCCGGGGTCCCATTTTACCCACTGAACCTATGTTCCTCCTTCGGCCCATTTCCC
>NC_136991.1:35382774-35412774 GCF_032717465.1 Coenobita brevimanus | reverse complement strand
ATGGCCACATCACAGAGGCAGGTGATGGTGAATTGGATGGTGTGAGGGTGCTGTATTCCTCCAAATGGTGAAGTGACCCTTGGCAGAGCTCATTCTATTATACTGGCTGCTCCATCTTCTTTTAAACGTATGTAAACTTCTTTTGCTGTAAAATACTGTAATTTAAAGGTGTAAATCTGTAATATGAAAAAGATGTCTTGAGATGCCAGGCCCAGGTACATGTATCGTAATTTTCAGGCAAATCGGTCAAGAAATAAAGGCGTAAAGCTGTGGTAACGAGCGGTGGTAAGAACTAAAACACCACCAAGGAAAAAAAAAAAGTATGGGAACTGCAGATTGAATGCCACAGAAGATTATTTTATGTGCGAATAATTTTAGTGGATGCATCAATAAAAACTTAAAGAATTATTTTTATTGAAAGTCAGCGTAAATAAATAATAAAAAAAAAAGAGTGCAAGAAATTTAGCGTCAACTTCCAAATTCTTGTCGCCTTACTGCCTCCCTCACCATTGACTATGAAAATCTGTTGCTGAATTAGCAGCAGCCTGCAATAACTCTCCTATGTTTCCGAATATAGTAATCAGTGACGGTTGTTGCGGATTCACTTGATTGCTTTTTCAAAGTCCATGGAGAGAGAAACAGGAGAGTCAAGAGAACTGTAGTCGCCGAGAGTATGCAACGTGTATGACTCTTGCAAAACAGCGATCAATAGTTCTTTAGCTTGAGAACCGTGTCAAACACAGTGAGAATTAATATCAGAGCGAAAAAAATACAAAACGTTAATTAATCGCAACGAAGACTCGTGTATCGTAAATCTTTGTCTAGATCCTTAATGGATACGGGCATAGAGTAATAGGTTCTATTCCTGTACAGCACCAAAATAACATGCCCGGCACAATCTCAAGACCTAAAAGATGGCTTCTGTTTTTCCCACGTAGATAAGAACCCCACAAATCTCCGGAAGGAAAGTAATGGATAGCTTCGTTCGTTGACCTATGAAAAAATTGTGTGTGTGTGTGTGTGTGTGTGTGTGTGTGTGTGAGAGAGAGAGAGAGAGAGAGAGAGAGAGAGAGAGAGAGAGAGAGAGAGAGAGCACATGAGGATCTTCAGATAATCATTTTTTTTCAAGGTCCAAACCTATTCCAAACCTTCACCTAGAACATATCGTCCAGAAGCCGGTTTGTGTCCATGTTCTAAGTTATACTCCAGGCTGAACAAGGTCAGGGTGGAAAACGGCCTGACTCCAACAATCTGGCCGGCCCGGAAAGCGAACTTTGATCTTTGCATTTGTGGGCAGGACTTGATAATCGGTATCCCCCAGGTAATCTATTTGGTTAACCCTTTCAGTTCTGCGACTTATTTCGTATTTTATTCTTCTCTTCTCCAGACCATTTTATTTAATTCAGGGGAAATTATTCACACTGCAGCCAGCATTAATACATCCACAACAGGAAATCCACCACTGTGAATAATGCCGACTAAAGGCGTGAAGAATACATTAAAAAGAGAAAAAAGGCTTCCCCGGTCACTAGTCTACAAGGTGCTAGAGGGACGCCTGCATGTGGTGGCACCGATGATTAAGGTCCATCTATGTGGCGATGGAGATCTCGTACCATCTTTTCGTCAGCAATTCTATCTATCTATCTATCTATTGCCAGACGCCTCGATCCCGTTTAGGGTGGCCACAAACAAATCGCCTCCAAGTCGCCCTGTCCCCCGCCATTTCACTGCCCTGCTCCCAACTCACACCCCCCTCTCTCATATACCTCTCCACCCCATCCCTCCATCTCATCCTCGGCCTCCCCTTCCCTCTTCCCCCCTCCACCTCACTCACATACACTCTCTTCATCAGTCTTTCAGCCTCCATTCTCTCCACATGGCCAAACCACCTCAGTGTGTTCCTCATAACGCTTCCTATCACATCCACATCCACACCACAACGCTCCTTTATATCCTCATTCGTCAGCCTGTCTCTCCACGTGACTCCACAGGCTCCTCTTAAATAACTCATTTCCATTGCTCTCACTCTTGACTTGTGTCTTTCCAACAACGTCCAAGCTTCACTTCCATACGTTAGAGTTGGTATCACAATACTGTCATGTAGTAACTTTTTCACTTCCATGCTCACTTCCCTGTTTCTTATCACTGCTTTCAAAGAACCAGCCACCTTTCTTCCCTGCTGTACCCTTTCAAGCACTTCACCCTCCAAACTTCCATCCTTACTCATCACACTACCCAAGTACTTAAAAGTACTCACATTTTCCAATTCCTCACCATCCAACCTCGCTGTACATTCACTGACTTCACCCCTCTCAAAGACCATCACTTTACTCTTCCCTACATTCACCTTTAGATTCCGTTTCTTACACACTCTCCCAAACTCATCCACCAAGCCCTGCAGCTCCCCTTCGTCTTCACTCAACAACACAGTATCATCTGCAAACAACAGTACAGGGAGTTTCCAAACACTATCCTTTCTCACCAGGGCCACTCCAGCATCCACTACCCTACCTTGTACCTCTTTTATTACCCCATCCATGTACAGATTGAACAACCATGGAGACATGACACATCCCTGTTTCAACCCAACTTTCAAAGAGAAAAATTCACTTAGTTCACCATCCACACGCACTGCAGCCTTCGCATCATCGTACATACTCTTCACAGCATTCAACAACTTCCCATCTACTCCATATATTCTTAACACTTTCCACAGTCCTTGTCTATCCACCCTGTCATATGCTTTCTCCAAATCCATGAAAGCCACTTACAACTTCTTTCCCTTCTCTAGAAACTTTTCCACTAAAGATCTAAGAATGAATATCTGATCTACACAACCTCTTCCCTTCCTAAAGCCTCCCTGTTCTTCTCCATCAAATTTCTCTGTTCTTTCTCTAACTCTGTCAATAAGTATCCTACCATACACTTTTCCTATTATACTAAGAAGACAAATGCCCTTATGATTACCACACACTTCTTTTTCCCCTTTTCCTTTGTACAAGGGAATAATTATACCTGACTTCCAATCCTCCGGGACTCTACCTTCCTCCCAGGCCAATCTGCACATCTTCCACATCCATTCTACTACTATCTCTCCCCCATGCTTCAGCATTTCACCACACACTCCATCAATTCCTGGGGCTTTTCCCGATTTAACTTTCTTCATTGCTTCCATAACTTCTATCCTACTGATTTCTTCCTGTCTTCTCACCTCCCTCCTTCTCTCAGCCATTCCCCAGCCACTTATACTCGCATTACTTACATCCTCTATGTTCAACAATTCCCTAAAGTGTTCTCTCCATCTGCTCACTTTTTCTCCCTTCTCCACTAATAATCTACCATTTTTATCTTTCACTCCCCTGCTAACTTCACTTCCACTCTGTCTTACTCTTTTCACCTCTCTCCAGAACATTTTCTTACAGTCCCTCCACTTTACTCTCAAATTCCTTCCATATTCCTCATCCACTCTCTTCTTACTCTCTCTTACTAATCTTTTCACCTCTCTCTATCTGCATATAACTCTCTCTTCCGCTTCTCAGCTTCTTCCACGCCCCTATTTCTCATCCATTCATTGTATGCTTTCTTCTTTTGTGCCGCAGCCTGTCTCACCTCTTCAATCCACCACTGAGTTCCTTGCACCCCCCCCTCCGTCTTCTCTTCCTTCCACACACCACATCACATGCTGCACATATTTCTTCTGTAAATATCCTACACACACCTTCCACGTCTCCCATCTGCTTCAATTCATATTTGCCCAATCGTTCCTCCACTTCTCTCTTATACTCTGCCTTTTTCTCATCCTCTTGTAACCTTTGCACACTCCTTGCAACTACTCCTTCCTCTCGTCTTTCCCTTCTTCTTTTATTCTGCATAGTACACTTCAGTATCCTGTAGTATATTACCGATGCAGACTAGAAGAGTGTTCACTGTATTTGCTGTTTCTTCCAAATGGCACGACTAAACCTCTGTATTTCTCACTGTCTCTGTCACTGTATCTCTATACTCTCAATGTTTCTGTCTTTGTCTCTGCATTTCTCACTGTCTGTCTGTCTCTGTCTGACTGTGTGTGTGTGTGTGTGTGTGTGTGTGTGTGTGTGTGTGTGTGTGTGTGTGTGTGTGTGTCTCTCTCTCTCTCTCTCTCTCTCTCACCCACCCCTTCCTTATCGCACTGGGTGACATTGCCTGCCTCCTACCTGTTATGATATCTGTCACAACATTTTTTTTTCTTTTTTATGAGGGAAGTTAATTTAAAACGTAAAGAGTGATACAGTTTGAGTCCTCTGAATATGGATGCAGTTGTGTAGGTAAAAGGAGAGGGAAGGGGGAGAGGAAAAAGAGAAGGAGAGAAAGAAAGAATGATAGTGTAAGAAGATAGAGGAGAAAATGGGAGAGAGGGAAAAAAAGGGAGGAAGAGAGTAGGAGGGAGGGAGAGGGAGAGAGGGAAGGAGAGGAGAGGAAGGAAGAGGGAAGGGGAGAAGAGAGAGAGAGAGAGAGAGAGAGAGAGAGAGAGAGAGAGAGAGAGAGAGAGAGGAAAGTTGAGGAAAAGGGTGTAACTGTGAGGAACCTAATGTCCTATTTATTCCCTCACTACGATGACGTATTTTTTAATCCTACGTCCAGACAATTTTATTCAGTTCAGGAAATAGTATGAACTATATATAGTCTTTCTTCACTTTAGTTAGACGTAAAACTGCCATCTACTGTCTTGAATGCTGAGATGTAACAATAAATTATCAGTAAATATGGTGCTCGTCGCGAAGGTGTGATATGGATAGGATTCTGAGCCATAGTATTATCTTATTCTGTCACTGGTTAGGGGAAATAAGCTGCAAAAGAACGAAAAGTAAACGAACTATAGTTGGGTTGGATATAGTTTCACTGACACTTCACTGCGAACGAGCCTCCCTATACTGAGTAACACTGTCCGGAGGAGGAAGCAATACCCAAATATCTGTCTATCTATTGCCAGACACCTTAATCCCGTACGGGGTGGTCAGAAGCAAACTGCCTCCATGTCGCCCTGTCCCCTGCCATTTCGCTGCCCCCCCCAGCTCACACACACCTCTCCCATATACCTCTCCACTCCATCCCTCCATCTCATCCTTGGCTTCCCCTTCCGTCTTCCCCCCCTCCACCTCACTCACATACACTCTCCTCGTCAGTCTCTCTCTCCATCCTCTCCACATGGCCGAACAGCTCAGTGTGTTTCTCCTAACGCTTCCTATCACATCCTCATCCACACCACAACGCTGCTTCACTTATTTGTCAGTCTGTCTCTCCATGTGATTTCACATGCTCCTCTCAAGTAACTCATTTCCACTGTTCTCACTCTTGACGTGTTCCTCCAACAAGGTCCAAGCTTCATTTCCCAAACGTTAGAGTTGGTATCACAATACTGTCATGTAGTAACTTTTCTTCACTTCCATGCTCACTTCCCTGTTTCGTATCACTGCTTTCAAAGAACCAGCAACCGTTCTTCCTTGTTGTACACTTTCAAGCACTTCACCCTCTAAACTTCCATCCTTACTCATCACACTACCCAAGTATTTAAACGCACTCACATTTTCCATTCCCTCCTCATCCAACTTCACTGTACATTCACTGACTTCATTTCTCTCGAAGACCATAACTTTACTCTTCCCTACATTCACCTTTGGATTCCGTTTCTTACACACTCCCAAACTTATCCACCAAGCCTTGCAGCTCCCTTTCGTCTTCACGTAACAAGACAGTATCATCAGCAAACAACAATACTGGGAGTTTCCACACACTGCCCTGTCTCGTTAGGGCCGCTTCAACATCCACTGTCCTACCTTGTATATATCTCTTTTATAACCCCATCCGTATACAGATTGAACAACCATGGAGACATGACACATCGCTATTTCAATCCAACCTTCAGATAGGAAAATTCACTCAGTTCACTATCCACATGCACTGCAGCCTTAGCACCCTCATACATAATCTTCACGCATTCAGCAACCTTCCATTATATTTTTAATACTTTCCACAGTTCTTGTCTATCCACCTTGTCATATGCTTTCTCCAGATCCATGAAGGCCGCATACAAATTCATTCCTTTCTCTAGAAACTTTTCCACTAAAGATCCAGGAATGAATATCTGATCTACTCAGCCTCTTACCTTCCTGAAACCTCCCTGTTCTTCTCCAGCTAATTCCTCTGCTATTTCCCTAACTCCGTCAATAAGTAGGCTATCCTACCATATACTTTTCCTATTACACTAAGAAGACAAATGCCCCTATGATTACCACACACTTCTTTTTCCCATTTTCCTTTGTACAGGGGAATAATTATGCCTGACTTCTAATCCTCCTGGACCCAACCTTCCTCCCAAGCCAGTCAGCATATCTTCCACATCCTTTCTACTACTATCTTTCCCCCGTGCTTCAGCATTTCACCACACGCTTCATCAGTTCCTGGGGCTTTCCCCAATTTGACTTTCTTCATTGCTTCCACAACTTCCATCCTACTGATTTCTTACTCTCTTCTTACATCCCTCCGTCTCCCAGACATTCCCTAGTCACTTATACTCACATAACTTTCATTTTCAATGTTCAGCAATTCCTGAAAGTGTTCTCTCCATCTGCTCACTTTTTCTCCCTTCTCCAATAGTAATCTACCATTTTTATCGTTCACTTTCCGACTAACTTCTTTGACACCCTGTCCAACTATTTTTACCTCTTTCAAGAACACAAGTGCTCGTGGGCCCTTCGGGCCCCTCGTACTTGCTCCTGCGGAGGGCTCTCGCGCTGCTATAGTTTATTTTAGTTGTACATATGGGCAAAAAAATCTACAGAGATCCTATGCCGGGCGCCTGGAGCGGCGTTTTTTGGTAAAAATTTGATCGCTCATTTAATAAAGTTTTTCAATCGTGATTTGACCAAGTTTTTTCACATCAGCGATTTTTTTGAGATTTTTGTGCCAATTTTGGTGCGATTTGAATGTGTAGTTTCGGCTGCTGAAAACACACACACACACACACACACACACACACACACACACACACACACACACACACACACACACACACACACACACACACACACACACACACACACACACACACACACACACACACACACACACACACACACACACACACACACACACACACACACACACACACACACACACACACACACACACACACACACACACACACGGCTACTGCTATAGTATATTAGATTTTCTTACAGTCCCTTCGTTTTACACTTAAATTCCTTCCAAATTCCTCATTCACTGTCTTCTTATTCTCTTCCTAATTTTTTCATCTCTCTTCTTCACAACATATAACTCCCTCCTGTCTCTCAACTTCTTCCACGCCTCTGTTTCTCATCCACTCACTATATGCTTTCTTCTTTTGTGGCACAGCCTGTCTCACCTCTTCATTCCAGCATGATGTTCCTTGCACCCCCTTTCGTCTTCTCTTCACCCCACATACCACCTCACATGCAGCACATTTCCTCTGTAGTATCTTACACACACCTTCCACTTCCCCCATCTGCTCCAGTCCATATTTATCCAATCGCTCCTCCACTTATCTCTTATATTCTGCCTTTTTTCGTTCCTCTTGTAACCTTTCCACCCTCCTTGTATGAACTACTTCCTCCTGTCCTCCCGTTCCTCAATTTCTCCACTTTATTTGGACCTTGATTCTCACCACCACCAAGTGGTGGTCAGAATGTCCACTCCCCCAGCCTCTATATGCTCTTGCATCCATTACACACCTCATCCTATCATCCACATGCACATAATCAATCATTGCCTTCCGTTCATTCAGTTCACCACCCACCCTTCTCATCACTCGCCACATATACCTATGAATCATTTTGTGGCTGAAGAGCGTACTGGCTATCACCAACCCTCTCCCGGCACAAATGTCCGCTAAATCACTGCAATTCTCATCCATCTCTGCAGGCACAACCCACTCACCAACTACTCCATCCACCTTCACATCCCTACTTTTCCATTCATATCTCCAATCAAGAACTCTCATTCCTTTCAAACTTTTCTATGCACTCTTCCACATTTGTCCAGAACTCTTTTCTCACTGCTTGCACGATCTTGCGTTGGCGCGTACACGCACACAATCGCCCACATTTGTAGTTCAACATTCAGTCTTACCCACACAATCCTTGAGCCAGCTGAACCATACTATCTTATATTCTTCTTCCGTCTGTTACTCACAACAATCACACTCCTTCTTTTGCCCTCTCATTCTCACCTGCTCCCACGCATATACCTCATCCATACTCTCATTCTCTCACCCTCTCACCTCACCATTCAGTTTCAGTTAATCCACATACATCCACTTGTGCTCCCTCAAGCACCTGGACGATCTCTCTTTCACCACATCATTTGCATCCTACATTCCATGTCGCAATCCGTACCATGTCCTTTGTTCGGTCCTTAGTCGTCACGAGTTGGTCAGTCCTGGTTTGGGGTTTCTTGTTCGTATTTTTAGTTAGTTGTTTTCCGGGTAGGGGCAGTAACCCTCCGCCATACTTGTTGTCACGTAGGGAGCACGTGTTGGTTGGTTAAAAGGTTACCACCCAGCTTTGTAAATGCTTTCCTGGTTTACACGAATTCATTTGGCTTGCCACTCACTGTAGAGCTACCCTGAAAACTGAGTACCACCAAACTAAGTGGGTGGATGATGGGCGGCCCACCTAACACATACCCACCTACCACATATACCACATCCACTAGCTCATATTGGTGTCATTTCGTGAAGGCATCCCTCTCGAGCATCCTCCTTCCCAGCCTGAGTAATGCATGAAATACCTCATTTTGTTCGTCATCGTAGTCAGGAGACCAGTGTTGCGTGTTTCTAACCTTTTCATCGGCAGAGGTTTACCTAAACTAATTAGTAATCTGGCAGTATCATTATCATTGTCCTCGTCGTAGTTGTGGTTTTAACCAGTTGTACCGTTCAGACGGGGATGGAGTAATCCAGGAACAGAAAAGAATAGAAGTTTCAGCCCAGTAAAAGTGTTCCATACATCCATCCACACCGCCTCACAAAATTTCTCTTCCTAAAGCCTGTGCGATAGAGCCATTCCCCTGAATTCCAGGTTTAAAATGGGGTGCAACCCTTGTTAACTCCGTATTAACAATATTTTATCCATCTATTTCTGTCCTCTGCCAGTACTAGGAATAATGATGATAAGAAGGTGAACGAACTAAAGATCGATTTACCCCATTAATCAGACGATGAATTTCTGATTTTATTCTTGCTGTCTCCAGACGATATTAATCAGCTTGAAAGTTTTCGAACTGAGTATTAGCGGTGCCCAGCTTCAGGTCGCTACAAACATCAGGGTTGCGAGAGGCTCTCTGACACTTCTTAAATGCAGGGTGTCCCACAGGTAGTTTGTAGATAACTGGAGAGGTAAAGATCTGTTATTCTGAGTAACAAACTTCTTCATTATGATGATGTCGGTGTTTTTGTCAGTTTGTTACGTAAGTTAAAATACGTAACCGTAGTTTAGTACCGTACATCTAAGGGAAAATGACAGTCCTCCACCCCTTGGTGGCATTACATGATCAAATAGCTCCCAGTCACCTGTGGCTGGTGTGTTTTAATCACTAGACCACCAGGCTCCAGAAGTCGGATACTCAAACATATTTACGGTCGAGTCCTTGCCATACCTTACATTATTTTTTGCAGGATGAAAGTGACGCGGAAATGCATTAAACTCTCCTCTCCTTGTTCATTGTGCAGGAAACAGACGTAACCCTGGTCACTTTTTCTCACGTAACTTATATTTGTTTGTATTGTATGACATGACAAAACCCAGAGCCTTCCCTTTTTTGTCTTTTCTGAAAAACAAGCCCTAGTTACGACCGAGAAACGATCATAAAGTTCTTGGAGAATCCCACACCAATATAGCATCCCCAATTTACGACCGCCTCACGGGCTCGCTCACAAGTGGCAGCAGATGACTGTCGTGAATCTGGATGAAAGCGTCGATTATCCTTCAGGTTCTGTCCAGTATATTAGCAGAAACCTGTTCAGTCTGACGTTTAAGCAGTTACTTTCTTTTGATGCCTTTTGACTTACATGCATGAGAGTTTGATGTGGCGCTAGGTTATGGGGAATCATTGCATTTTAGGCGTGGTTTTCGAAAATTATTAGATCAGTAATTTCACCTGAATCATCCATTAACAGACAGGACAAAAATAAGGAAAGGAAGATCACAATGGGTCGCATTTATCAATGTTTTTAAGCTTAAGTTGTATATTAAGTTACTCGTCTTTTTATTTTAATCCATGCGCTGCCAAACACTTCACAAGCAAACCAATAGTAACGCCAAAAAACACGAAACTAATAATATTATCCGTGATATGTAGCTGCTGTCTGGGTATTTATCAAGCATAAGTAATTGTTTAAGGTCCTTTGTGAATACGGCCCCTGGCTTTTATGTGGATTACTAGCTGGCTTAAGGAACCCATTCCCACTAATGTATTTATAATCAACCCTTTGTGTGTGTGTGTGTGTGTGTGTGTGTGTGTGTGTGTGTGTGTGTGTGCCCACAATCTACCATCATAGGAAACGATATTTTGCACTGATTTATGTCTCCACGAGGACTAGGTTCTGGGTAGAGTGGGACAAGTGAATATCTCTATCTACACCCAGATCAGGAGGGATGGTTAGTGCCCCTCTCCCTATATTGCAAGTTTCCTTTAATCATAAAATGGATGACTGGATTGGGTGGTGTAGGCAGTGTGTTTGAAGAGGATAGGGTATCGTAGATGGGCTGGCGGTGTAGGAAAGAGAGTGGTGTAGGTAAGTGTTTGTTCCAGATGGGTGGTGTAGGTAGGTTGATGGTGTAGGTAAGTGAGTGTTCCAGATGGGTGGTGCAGGTAGGTTGGTTGTGTAGATAGGTGGGTGGTGTAGGTAAGTGGGTGGTGTAGATAATTGTTTGTTACAGATGGGTGGTGAAGGTAGGTTGATGGTGTAGGTAATTGCTTGTTGCAGATGGGTGGTGTAGGTAGGTTGGTAGTGTAGGTAACTGTTCCAGGTGGGTGATGTAGGTAGGTTGGTGGTGTAGGTAATTGTTCCAGATGGGTGGTGTAGGTATGTGGGTGTTCCAGATGGGTGGTGTAGGTAGGTAGGTAGTGTAAGTAGGTGGGTGGTGTAGGTAAGTGGGTGTTCCAGATGGGTGGTGTAGGTTGGTGGGTGGTGTAGGTAGGTGAGTAGTGTAAGTAGGTGGGTGGTGTAGGTAAGTGGGTGTTCCAGATGGGTGGTGGAGGAAGGTGGGTGGTGTAGGTAAGTGGGTGTTCCAGATGGGTGGTGTAGGAAGATGGGTGGTGTAGGTAAGTGGGTGTTCCAGATGGGCGGTGGAGAAAGGTGGGTGGTGTAGGTAAGTGGATGTTCCAGATGGGTGGTGTAGGAAGGTGGGTGGTGTAGATAAGTGGGTGTTCCAGATGGGTGGTGTAGGAAGGTGGGTGGTGTAGGAAGGTGGGTGGTGTAGGTAAGTGGGTGTTCCAGATGGGTGGTGTAGGAAGGTGGGTGGTGTAGGTAAGTGGGTGTTCCAGATGGGTGGTATAAATAGATTGGTGGTGTAGACAGGTTGATGGAGTAGCACATTTACATTTTTCATAGTGATGCTTGTGGTGATGGTGGTGGTAGTGATGGTTGTGTGTAGTGGTGATCGTGGCTGTGACTGCGGCGGTAGTAATGATGTGGTAGCAGTGATACTGGTAAGGATGATGGTGGAAGGTATGATTGTTGTAGTAATGATAGTCGTAGTGATGATGAAATGATGATATTGACAGTGATGACAGTGACAGTCATGATAGTGGCAGTGATGATAGAGGTAGTGACCATAGCGGGCAGATGTGTTGATACATCACCATATTGCAGCGGTTCCCAACCTGGGAGCCATGGCCCCCAAGGGGGCCATGGGACATTAACTGGGGGGCCATGGGCCTTATTGGTAATATAAGATATTATAAGGTATTTGGTCTGGGTAAAACCTGACAGAAATCAAGTATGAAATATACCTTACTGTGCTAGTTTAGCCTTAAGTAAATTGGGGTAATTACCGTTTTCTGCACAATATCAAATATTAAAAATATATAAATATACGATCTGAGTTATATAGGGGCCATGGAGCTTCTCATAGTTTTCTCGGGGGGCCACAGGACCAAAAAGGTTGGGAACCAGTGCCATATTGGGTCAACACTATTAGCACCGTACAGATGCACGTCTCCTTTCTCTTATTTGCTTATTGTTTGTAGTTTTATTCTCACTATATTCGTTTTAAGATTGTATGGACTTGATGGTAGGTTACTAAAAGGGGTGAAAAGTTTTTATGTAAATAGTAGAGCGTGTGTAAGAGAAATGCTGTGAGTGATTGGTTTCCTGTGAGAGTGGGGCTGCGACAGGGATGTGTGATGTCGCCTTGGTTGTTTAATATTTACGTGGATGGTGTTGTAAGGGAGGTGAATGCAAGAGTTTTAGGTGGAGGTCTGAGTCTAGTGAATGTTGATGGTGGAGAGTGGAATCTGAAGCAGCTGCTGTTTGCAGATGATACTGCACTGGTGGCTGATTCAGAGGAGAGATTGAGACAGTTGGTAGAGGAGTTTGGAAGGGTGTGTGAAAGGAGGAAATTGAAAGTAAATGAGAATAAGAGTAAAGTGATGAAGTGTGCGAGGTTGGTAGATGGTAGGGGGATGAATATAGTTTTGAATGGCGAGTTGCTTGAGGAGGTAGAGTGTTTTAAATATCTAGGGTCACATGTTGCTGTGGATGGAAGAATAGATGCAGAAGTGAAGTTTAGAATAAATGAAGTAGGAAAGGTGCTGGGAGGAATGAAAAAAGTGTTTAGATGTCGTTCGCTTAAAATGGATGTAAAGAGAAGGCTGTATGAGGGTTTTGTGGTACCGACTGCATTATATGGGGCTGAAACATGGAATATGGGTGTAGCAGAGAGGAAAAGTTTGAACGTAATGGAGATGAGGTGTCTGAGGAGTTTGTGTGGAGTGACGCGTATGGATCGGGTGCGGAATGATGAAGTGCGAAGGAGAACTGGAGTTGTTCGGGAGATGGCTGGTAGAGTTGAGCAGAGGGTGTTGCGATGGTTTGGGCATGTGGAGAGAATGGATAATGAGCGATTGGTGAAAAAGATAACTAGATCTGATGTGAGAGGTGTAAGGCTGAGAGGAAGACCACGAATAGGATGGATGGACAGTGTGAAGAGAGCGCTGGATGCGAGAGGGATGTCTGTTGAGCAAGGAAGAGTGGCTGTGCGTGACAGAAATAAATGGAGAGAAATTGTGAATGAATAAGTGATGGCGCAGCCCTGAGGGGATATTCTCCCGCATTTGGTCTGATCAGCTATTTCGGGTCAGGTGCGGGTAAGGGGATGAGTCTTTTATGATGTGGCAGGGGTAAACCAGCTCTGCTGTCGGGCCCTGCTGCGGATGTCACTGATTGCATTGCACAGTTGACCCTTGTGCGGTGTGGTGCGGTGAGGATCTGTCCGTTCTCCCCTTTGGGGCTAAGATGCGAATGAATGTGTTTGAATGGATGAGTAAATGGGGAGTGTGTCGTCCTGTCTCGGCTACCTCCCTTTCCTTGGGGGAAGCGGCCTAAGTATATAGATAGATAGATATTCGCTTGAAGTTTGATTGATGATTGTTGCTTGTAGAGCAGTAGTAGATTGTTTTGATTGTAATTTGTTCGTTGATTGAGACATTAATCGGCTTCGTTTACCGCTGTCACTGTTATCGATGTGCGTAGTTTATCGTATTTTACCGTTGTAGCGGTTCAGGAGAGTAGTCTGCTGCGTATAAACTCGTTAGCCGTGGTTTGATTGTGGTTTGTTTTACCGCTGTTGTTTACCATTGCAGAGGTTCAGGAGAGTCGTCTGCTGCGTATAAACTCCTTAGGCGTGGTCTGATTGTGGTTCGTTTTACCGCTGTCGTTTACCGTTGTAGCGGTTCAGGAGAGTCGTCTGCTACATATAAACTCATTAGGCGTAGTTTGATTGTATACGGTTCGTTGTTACCGCTCGCCACCAGTGTCAATGGATGTAGCCGAGGAGTTTAATTAAATAGAGAAGGTTATCTGGTTGTATCGTCGATGGGAGTGGCACAAGGAGAGAAAGTAATGGTGAGGCATTGTAGGAGATGTCAGTGTAGGCCTTCTCTGTTCATTTGTCCTCTTCGTATTTTAATTGGGGTGATGAAATAGGCAGATTGTGGTCGATGAAATGTATTGTGAGACAGTTACTTGAATAAAAGTTAAGAGCTTGGCGTGACCCGTGTTTGGTTAGTAGCAGTTTGTGCTGGCTGCAGTCCTCCTACTTTACTGTCACTCTCCTACTCCCTATTGTTCTCTGGGAATCTCTCTCTTTCTCTGTCCTTCCTACATGTGATATCGGACTTGTATCCCCCTCTAGCTTCCGGCTAAAGTATGTGTGCGTACTTTTGTCCGTGTGTGCGTGTGTCGGTCATGTTTTGCGGTGCATGATCAGAGGTGTTTGGAATCCTTGATTAGTCTAAGCTAGGGAATGTGTAGTTGTCCCTTCCTGGGGAACTTCAGACATAACTATAGTCGCGGCGGACGACTCTGAGGTTGTCATTATCGGACCCTAGCAACCTACCATTCAAAAGTGCGTCCCATTTCGTGTATAAGAGGAGATTTAAATGATTCATCTATAATATGTTCGTGTATAATAATATTCGTGTATAGTATATTCTTGCATAATAATATGATTCATGTATAATATGATACGAAATCGGACGCACTTTTGAATGGTATTTTGCCAGGGTCGTGCGCTGCGACTAGACCTGTTTTACATATCTAATATACAGTACTATAGCAGTAGCCGTGTGTGTGTGTGTGTGTGTGTGTGTGTGTGTGTGTGTGTGTGTGTGTGTGTTTTGGGCAGCCCAAACTACACATTCAAATCGCACCAAAATTGGCACAAAAATCGCAAAAAATACGCTGATGTGAATAAATTTTGTCCCATCACGATTGAAAAACTTTTACTAATTTAATGAGCAATAACATTTTGACCAAAAAACGCTGCTTCCGAAGCCCGTCATAGGATCTCCGTAGAATTTTTTGCCCAGAGGTAGAACTAAAATAAACGTGGTTTTCATTCCCGAAGCTGCAAATAACACAATCAGTTGGTTAGCTGCAAAAATCCAAGTGACAGCGTTACACTAGAACAGCACATAAACGCGAGAGCCCTACGCAGGAGCAAGTGCGAGGGGTCCGAAGGGCCCACGAGCACTTGTTACTTATAGGTATATAGTTACATACCGTAGTTACATATAGTATTGTGTTATAACATTATGCCTACAAAAGAAGGGTGCTGGGATTCAAAAAATGAATGAACAGAAATGTGGCAGTGTAAGGGAAAATAACACGTCTTTAAAATAATAGCGGTAAGGTAAAAAAAAGATGGAAATTTTTTGATGATTAAACGATATAAAATATACAGAAAGGAAGAGATATTAAAAGAAAAGGGGATTTAAAAAAAAAAAGAAAATACAAAGGGAGAACTACAAACAACCGAAAATAAAAGATGAAAAATAAATAAATGTTGTGGAGGAAGGCAGACGCGACCCCAACATAAAGTTTGATTGAACGTGTCTGGTGGGATGGTGGTTGTCCAATGTGGTGCGGGGACGATTTGAGAAAACTGACCCGTGGCACAACAGAGAGAGAGAAAGAGAGAGAGAGAGACGAAAAGAAAGACAGACTGACAGACAGGCAATCATCCAGGGACAGACATACAGAGTTAGACATACAGATAGGCAGACAGGCATAGACAGAGAGACAGACAGACAAAGGCTGACAGAGACGGACTGACGGACAGACAGACAGACAGACAGAAAGACCAGACAGACAAACAGATACAGACAGATATACAGACAGACAGATAGATAGACAGACAGGCAGACTGAGACATACTGTGACAAATTCTGAGATTGACAGAAACACAGACAGACAAACAGACACAGACAGGGAGGGAGAGACAGAAAGAGACAGACAGACAGACAGAAAGGCAGACAGACTGACAGACAGAAAGAAAGAAAGACAGACAGACAGACACAAACAAACAAACAACAACAGATCGACAAAGACAGACAGACAAATATTGCAGAGACAGAGTCAGACAAAGACAGAGAAACAAAGACAGCAAGAGACCAACAGACAGAGACAGACAAAGACATAGACAGACAGACAGACACCAAGACAGAGCCAACCAGCCAGACAGACAAAAATAGAAACAGACAGACAGACAAATAGATAGACAGTCAGACAGATACACACATACGGACAGGCAGACTGACAGACAGACAGAGACAAGGAGGCATACAGACAGATTATATTTGTGTTCGTGTTCGTATTTGTGTGTGTGTGTGTGTGTGTGTGTCGTTCGTGCTAGGGTACGTGCTCGTCGGTACTTGCGCCTTATGTGAATGTCTTTTAGGTGGACGGTGTCATGTCTTGAGAAGTATTTCGGATTTTCTCTGATCCGTTGCATATCCTGAGAATAGTTGAGAGAGAGAGAGAGAGAGAGAGAGAGAGAGAGAGAGAGAGAGAGAGAGAGAGAGAGAGAATGATCATAAGCCTGTCCGAATTGATCTTAAATTTGTTCAAGAGTTGACTCTAAACTAATAAAAAAGAAAAATGCCGTAATCATGAGTGTATTTGCTAATTTCATTCCTGGCCACCTCCGGTAAGCGTGGAAGAGGATCACTATCTCTCTGATGGGAAACAGGGATGCTGCTGCTGCTGCTGCTGCTGCTGCTGATGATGATGATGATGATGATGATGATGATAGTTTTCGCATTTTTATTTTTGGTCCATCTTTACTTTCGGATTCTACCTCATCCTCGTCTTTAGGATGGAAAAGTCTTTGGACTGATGATAGTATCATAATGGTGGTGGTGGTGGTGGTGGTGGTGATTGTATGGACGATGACAGATAATGATTGACATTAATACTGATGCTGATGATGCTAATGAGTTGATGATGTCTGTCTGGGCGATGGTGATAGTGATGATGACGTTGATTATAACTTTAATACATGTAGCACTTCATTAAAGGCAATCATTGTTTAAATTACAAGACACAATCACCGCCTTACTCCCGAACATATTTCAAGATATCACTGAAATTTAACTGGTCGGAATCTGCGTATCTTACCGAAGTGCATTAATTAAGTTGTAATCAATAACACCGTTATCGGAGCAGTGGCGAACATAATTACTGCCATTTCCTAGACGGTTCCAGGTAGCGTGTGTTCCCTGAGGACGATGATGTCTTCTTTAATCCGTTCTTGCTACCTGTAAATGCATGTGTTTACCTTTGGGGAAGCGTAATGAAGCGAAGAGGTTAGCAAAAGTTAACATTATGTTCCTTTACCGAGAAAAGTCACCTGCAATCTAGTAGAGTCGTGTGTGTGTGTGTGTGTGTGTGTGTGTGTGTGTGTGTGTGTGTGTGTGTGTGTGTGTGTGTGTGTGAGAGAGAGAGAGAGAGAGAGATTCAGTCTTTATGTGTGCCTGTACGTTTGTGTCTGTGTCTGTCCTTTTGTGGTTGAGTCTGCGTCCATTTGTTGTCTGACATTTTTCCCCTTTTGTGTCCCCGTCTGTTTGTGTCTGTGTCTGTTTTTGTCTGCGTCTGTGTCTGTTTCCGTGTATATGCTTGTCTCTGCCTGGTGTGAATCATCAGTTTACGACTTTATCGTGTGCGTGTGTGTGTGTGTGTGTGTGTGTGTGTGTGTATGTGTGTGTGTCATTCTCTGTCTTTGTCACTGTACCTTTGTCTACGTCTGTCTCTGTACCTACGTTTGTCTGCAATTTTTTTTTTTTTTTTACCCGCACCCGGTGTTTAATGAAGGAGAAAGATGCAGAAGCCAATAGACAGAGCCAATAAAGACAATAACAAAGAAGGAGGTACGAAAACAGAGACAACAGGAGGGAACTATGAAATAAAGTACGAGAACTGGTGAGCGGAATGTTAATAACGAAGACTCTTTGAAGGAATTCGAGATCGCCGTAAGAAGAGAAAGTAAGACATAGGACAAAGGAGGGAGTAAAGAGGGAAGTACCTGTCTAGAGATTCAGAGGTAATGGCGAAGAGAGAGAGAGAGAGAGAGAGAGTAAAAAAAGAGAAGGAAAGTGATTGGAAAGGAGAGGAGAATAAAGGGATTTAGAGAAGCGGGTATGAGAGAAGTGGGGATGGGAGAAGTCGGGTTAAATGAAGTGGGGATGGGACTAGTCGGGATGAATGAAGTGGGGATGGGAGAAGTCGGGATGAGTGAAGTGGGGATGGGAGAAGTCGGGATGAGTGAAGTGGGGATGGGAGTAGTCGGGATGAGTGAAGTGGGGATGGGAGAAGTCGGGATGAATGAAGTGGGGATGGGAGAAGTCGGGATGAATGAAGTGGGGATGGGAGAAGTCGGGATAAATGAAGTGGGGATGGGAGAAGTCGGGATGAATGAAGTGGGGATGGGAGTAGTCGGGATGAGTGAAGTGGGGATGGGAGTAGTTGGGATGAATAAAGTGGGGATGGGAAAAGTCGGGATGAATGAAGTGGGGATGAGTGAAGTGGGGTTGGGAGAAGGGGAAAAGGGAGAGGAGGGGACTGAGAGAAGTGGACATGAGAGAAGGGGGAATGGGAAAAGTGGGGATGAGAGAAGGGGAACAAAAGAAGGCGAAAGGAGAGAAGAGAATAGAAGAGAAAAGAGGATAGGAGGGAAGAGGAGAGGTGAGGTGAGGAGAGGAGAGATCAGCGAGACAAGTCCAGACCAGACATGAGGGGAGAAGAAGAGCAAAAACAGGGCGTGAGAAGGGAGAAGGTGCGGAGAGGGTAAGAGAAGAAGGGAGAAGAGAAGACGGAGTGAGGGAAGCAAATCAGGGGATAATACACTTGAAGACAAAAATAGAGAAATAAAAAGGAGATAGAGACGAAAATCGAGGTCAAGAAAGTAGGAAAGAGTAAGACAGAAGTAAGAGAAAGAAAGTCTATAAAGAATGCAAGAGTCAGAAGATAATGACATACGGACCAGAACAGATAGGGAAAGAAAAAGAACTGAGAAAAAAGGAAAGAGAAAGGAGAGATGAAGAGGGAGTAGAAAAGTCAAGTGATATAGAAAGAGGGACGAAAACTGAGAGGGTAAGAAAATAGAGAAACAAGAAAGAAACTGGGATGAGGTGTTAAAAGAGTCAGTGAAAGAATGCCAGCGAAAGGGGAGAGGGTAAACGGAGGGGTGCAAAGCAGAGTGAGATGGAAGAGTGTCAGGGAGAGAAGCAAAGGCGAGGGTAGAAGAGAATAGAGGGGAAAACACAAGGATTCGGATTAAAGCGACATAAAAGAGTGAAGGAGAGTGGAGGGGAGGAAAGGAGAGGAGCGAGGAAAAGGGAATACAGGAGCCAAACAGACTGAAATAAAAGAGTTCTGAGGGGATATAGAGAAAACGGGTGGGGAATGCGGGATGATTAAAATGATATCTATTTCTTACTGTTGCTACTGCTGGACGTTTTATTCAGCTCTAGAAAGACACTGAACTGGAAGAGCTAGATGTAGGCTGCATTATCCCATTCAATACTTTTGGTCATCTGTAAGAAAGAAAAATTCGCCAGGATGTGCCAAAAAACGAAATATAAAATACGTCATTGGATTAAAGGAGTTAACCCTCACAATGGTATTCTGTTCTCACATTTTGTTCTTGCTCCTCCGAGACTGTATTCGCAATAGGGAGCTCTGACAATGTGAGGGTTACTGAGACTGTAAACTGTTTCATTCGGAAAGCGTCCTTTAAGCTGAGTAAAATTACATGGAGATAGCATGAATAAAAAAAAAATGCTTCCAGCGTGGGACTAAAGGGGCTAAATGGCTCCATGACAACTTATCTTCAGTTATTTATTTTACTTTTAATGATTTAACCCATTCAGTACGATGGCGTCATATTCAGTACATTCTTGCTACCCCTGTAGGGGATTTATTTTCATCTGAGGGAACTGTGACACTCCCCGAATACTAAGTGGTGGATGCATGAAATATGATGAGCTTTCACTATTGAGGAGAGATGGGTCTCCTTGGTTACTAGTCATTTTAGACCTCCAATATGAGCACACGTGGCCATCAACTGAGCTATAAAGAATTAAGAATATTTGCCAGATGAAAACAAACTGGCTACCGACGGTTACATTTAGCTTTGTAAAAGGGGTCATATGAAGGCCCGCTTAGCTAACCACTTCTGCTTAGTTACGATATTTTCATATCACATTTGCTCCCGTCTGTCGATTGCATTCATACTGAGGGAGACGTCTAGAAGAGAAGGGATGAATAGTCTTTGTATTTTTACTCTGTCATTAGCCACTTCCGTACGATGTCCCTGTTCATTCTTGCTACTACTAGACAAGTGTATTAAACTGATTGATATATTACATGAATGAAAGTATGTTGTTCCAAATCCGTCCAGCTGGAAAACCTTTCCCTAAGCTGAATCAGATCGTCAGGTGGAAAAAAGAATAAATAAAAAAGTGGTTATCGTACAGAATTGGTTAGCAATCACTACGATTAAAAAAACTGAGTCTTATCATCACCAGATGACCGTCTTCAGCTTGTGAAGGGCCTCTAGTACCGATGGAATCTAAAAAGGTTGTATCTTATCTCTCTTATTCCATTTTCTGAACTAAAATAAATATAATTTTAAAAATACGTCCGTTTAACTCCTGCTTCCCGTTAACTCTAGTTTCCTTTTAACTCTTGTCATACCTTAAACTCATCACTTTTAGTATTGTCATTCAGTTAACTCGTCACCCTTTATCTCTTGCCATCCTTTTAACTTTGCCATCCCTCCACCTCTTGCCATTTCTTTCATTTTTGGTATTCCTTTCACCCTTGTCATCCTTTTAACTTTTGTCTTTTCTTTAATTATTGCCATCCTTCGTAACTTACAGGCTTCTCATCCTTTCACGACAATGGCGTCTTACTGTAGTTTTGTTAGGCTGTTATCAGACGATTTTATTCAGCCAAGGATGGCCATCTGGTAATGGAGTAGATAATGAAAGCTTCCCCTACAGTTGAAAAATGCCCTCCTGAGCCCAGTGAAATCGTCTGGACATGGCAAGAGGAGAGTAGAAATGACGACTCTGGTTCAAGTAGTTAACCCCTGTAATACTAGGATTTATTTTTCAAAATGTATATATACCGCTTGTACCCGGTAATATTCAGCAGGGAGGAGACATTTTGAACTGGAGTGTTATATGTGACTTTCATTATGACTTTCAAAATAAGGATTCTTCGAACCTGAATAAAAGCAGTTGATAAAAGCAAAAATGAATTACAGATGAAGACACCGTAGAATAGGAATTATTTCGAAGTATTTTTGGTAAAAAGAAACAAGCAGGAGAACCGAGGATCCTGTAGGATGGAAACAGAGTGAGAAAAGAAAGAGAGAGAGAGAGAGAGAGAGAGAAAGGTTAGTGTGGTAGCTGGAAGGGAGAGAAGAGTAAAAGAATAAAGACAAAGGAAGGATGGGAAAACACTCCAGAGAGAGAGAGAGAGAGAGAGAGAGAAGATGGAGGTGGATGTAGGAATGTATTGTACATGCGCGCATGTCTGCGTGCTCCCGTGTGTGTGTAACTGTTTATCTGTATATGTGTGTCAGTAAAAGGAGGAGGAGGAGGAGGAAAAGGAGGAGCAGGAGGAGGAGTAGACTGTAGCACCAGTCGAGCAGGGCAGTACTCCCGAGGTGGATTGACAGGGAGTGCTGGAGCTCCCGTTTCATCAGCCCTCAGGACTAGTTCCTGACCATTCTCAGTTACACAGAGAGTAGGCCAGCATGCTCTCCAACACAAATTTCTCTAACTATCTACACCAAACTACGTGCACAGTAGACACTACACTTCCTTTTCCAAAATTCAAAAAAAGAAATAAAATCATGGCGTCTTATCACCCAGCCTCGGAGTCCCCGGGGGGGGGGGGGCATAAATGCCCTCACCTTCCGCCCCTCTCCCGGTGACGACTCGAGGTGCCTGGAACCACTGTCCGACTCTCTTCTTCTTCATTTCTGCAACATTCGCGGTCTTTCCTCTAACTTTCGCTTTGTTGAGCACCACCTCGCCTCCTCTAAATCTCACCTTTTTCTAATTGAGACTCAGTTGTCCGAGGCAACTGACAGGAAACCCTTTTCTGTATCCTCCTACTTTCTCTATACTCATTTCAAAGCCAAAGGTGGCTGTTGTGTATATATACACAACGACTTATCTTGCTCTCGTGTTCCTGAACTCGATTCTTCTGAATTCTCTACACTCTGGCTTTGGCTTTCCTGTCATTCTTTGACAAAATATATCTGTGCTGTTTACTTATCCCCTGATTCTACTGACTATCAAAAATTCTTCGACTATCTTACTTCTACGATGGAACACATTCTATCAATTTCTCCTTTCTCTGAAATCTCCATTCTAGGAGATTTCAATGTTCACCACCACCTTTGGCTCTCCTCTCCTTTCATCGATCCACCTGGTGAACAAGCCTACATCTTTTCTATCCTTAATGACCTAGAGCAGCTTGTACAGCACCCTACCCCTATCCCAAACCGCCTTGGAGAGCTCCAACATACTTGATCTCTTCCTTACAACTAATCCTTCTGCTTACACTGTTAATCTTTTCTTTCCGTTGGGCTCCTCTGACCACAACCTTATCATCTTAACGTGTCCTATCACTCCGGTACGGCCTGTGGACCCTCCAGGGAAATGTCGTCTGTGGCATTTTGGAGCCGCAGATTGAGAGGCCCTCAGGCAGTACTTCTTTGATTTTCCCCGGAATGATTATTGCTTCCATGGCCGGGAGCCATCTGAGTGTGCCTTGCGCATTACAGAGGTTATTCTCTCGGGCATGGAAGCATACATTCCTTTCTCATATCCTTTGCCTAACGCAAGAAAGCTTTGGTTTAATCACGCTTGTTCTTATGCTGTCCGCAACAAGGAGAGGTCCTACAAAAGGTACCAGAGCCAACCCACCCCTGAATCACATCGTCTTTACGTTTCTGCCCGTAATCGTGCTAAGTCTGTTCTTCGCTCTGCTAAAAATAATTTCATCCGTACTAAATGCTCTCAACTCTCCAACTCGAAATCTTCCCGCTCCTTCTGGCATCTTGCCAAAAACCTTTCTAACAACTTTACCTCATCATCCTTCCCTCCTCTATTCTACTCTGAGGTCCTGTAGCTATTTCTTCTACTGATAAAGCAGATCTCTTCGCACAGACTTTTTCCACCATAGACAATTCCGGTGCTGTTCCTCTATCACTTCCCGCCTCTGACTTCCTCATGGCTGACATTAAAATTTCTTCAGCTGATGTATTTTCTGCCATCACTGGCCTCAATACTAACAAGGCATATGGGCCTGATGGCGTCCCTCCTGTTGTTCTCAAGAACTGTGCTTCTGTGCTTACACCCAGCCTAGGCAAACTCTTTCGCCTTTGTCTGTCAACTTGTACCTTTCCTTCTTGCTGGAAGTTTGCTCTCATTCAGCCAGTCCCAAAGGAGGGTGACCACTCCCAACCCACCAACTATCGTCCAATTGCTTTAACGTCCTGTATTTCAAAAGTTTTCGAGACAATTCTCAATAGATAATTTTTAAAGCATCTTTCCTATCACAACATTCTTTCTGATCGTCAGTATGGGTTCCGTCAGGGATGCTTCACTGGCGATCACCTCACCTACCTTTCAGACTCCTGGTCATCCTCCTTTCGGGACTTTGGCGAAATCTTTGCCATTGCACTTGACATCTCAAAGGCCTTCGATCGAGTCTGGCATAAATCTTTAATTTCCAAACTGCCCTTTTACAGTTTCTATCCTTCTATCTGTACCTTCATCGCTAGCTTCCTTTCTGGTCGTTCGATAGCCGCTGTTGTAGACGGCCATCGTTCTTCTCCTAGATCCATCAACAGTGGTGTTCCTCAGGGCTCTGTCCTATCACCAACTCTCTTCCTGTTATTCATCAGTGACCTTGTAAGCTGTACATCTAACCCTATCCACTCATACGCTGATGACTTCACCCTTCACCTTTCCATTCGGTTCCCGCAACCCCCATCTCAGCAGTTACTTCAACAAACAAGGGATGAGGCTATGGCACACCTAATGTCTGACTTGGCTTGTATCTCTGACTGTGGTAAAAATATTCTTGTTGTTTTTAATGCATCTAAGACTCAGTTCTCACACCTATCAACCCATGAAAATCTTCCACAGGTATATCCACAAATGTTTAATAATATTCAGTTTAATCCTGCGTCATCCTTGAACATGCTTGGGGTTTCATTTACTGAGAACTTATCTTGGAAAAATCATATTAGATCTCTTGTAAAATCTGCTTCCAAGAGATTGGGTGTGCTAAGCCGACTCCGTTCTTTCTTTACCCCTGCACAATTGTTGACTCTATACAGGGGTTTTATCCACCCCTGTGTGGAGTACAACTCCCATGTGTGGGGAGGCTCCCCACAATCAGCTCTTCTCAATAGGGTGGAGTCAAAGGTTTTTCGTCTCATAAACTCTCCTCCTCTTACTGACACCCTTCAACCTCTGTCTCTTCGCCGCACTGTTGCTTCTTTATCTCTTTTCTATCGCTACTTTAATGGTCACTGCTCCTCTGAACTGTCTGCATGCATTCCTCCACCTCTACGACGGGCGCATAGCACTCGTCTAGCAGCAAACTCTCATCCCTTTTCTGTCCAACTTTCTAATGCAAGAGTTAACCGTTACTCCCAGTCCTTAATTTATGCAATAGGTCAACCCTGGAACTGTCTCCCTCTGTCTGTATTTCCTGCTGCCTATGATCTCCAGTCTTTCAAACGCAGTGTGTCCATGCATCTCGAAGTGAATGGATCTTGAATTTGGCTCTCTATTGTATTTTGTTTTTCTCTTGGAGGGAGCTGTTATTGCGGGATCATGGCCTTTGGTTCCTTCTTCCTCACTTAAAAAAAAAAGGAGGAGGAGAAGGAGGAGGAAGAGGAGGAGGAGGAGGAGGACAGAGAAAGAAGAAAAATGAGGAGGGGAGAAAAATGAGGAGGGGAGAAATAAAGAGAAGTAGAAGAAGGAAGAAAGAGAAGTAGAAAGTTGGAAGAAAAAGAAAGAGGAAGGAATAGGAACAAAGAGAAGGAGAAGGAGGAAAGTGAAGGAATAAGGATTAGAAGAAAGAGAAGGAGAAGAAGGAAGAGAGGGAAGAAGGAAGGAAGAGAGAGGGGAAGGAAGGAAACGGAAGAAAGAGAAGGAAGACTTGAGAGGAAAGAGGGAGTAATGCAGGGCAGGAGAGACGGGAAGGGCTTGTGTGTGTGGACGTGTGAGAATCATGTAAATGCAGGGAAGATGGGGTGTGGGGGCTTCTGAGGCGGGGCCTTCCAGCATTTGTGGGGTCTGCATCCATGGGAATAATTCATCACAGGTCCTGGTGGCAGTTATTCAGGCCTTACGAACACTTAATTATTAATCTCTGTTATCGATTCCTGATGAACAAAACATAATTTCATCCCACCTCCTGATAGTTGATCATTAACTATTAATGATCTAAGAATATTCGTCTTCATTTGTAAAACAGAATTCACCTAATTCACGTGGGCCCTTTATGGACTAAAAAAAAATAGTCTCGACTTTTAATAGATTCATTTTCTATATTTTACTGGCTCGAAATAATTGAACTTAAAACGTGTGGGGATTGTTCGGGCCTAACAAATTCGAAGTTATTTACTCTGAGTCTTTATATGCCGAGAACAGTTGACTTCTACTTGTTATTAATTCAGTTAGAATAATTCATCTTAACCCTCTATTAATGATAAGTAAGTTACTTGAACTCTTTACGAACTAAAAGTAATTAGTCTCATTTTTACAGTATATTCATAGAATAATTCTTCTCGTCTCTGCAGACACAAAATAGTTCATCCAAATTCTTCATGAAATCATAACGATTAAATTAAATTTGATGTTGTAGTCCCAGTATAATTCTATTTGACTCTTTACGAACTTAAATTGTTTCAACTAAAGGAGACGGTTAACTAGGTTCTGCAGTTTACAATAATGTACCTAAACCACACCAAGTTTGAACCGTTGCCTCGCTTCGTAGCACCTTTTCCATTGTCATTTATTTTGTCCATTCCATCTTGATAATGTCTTGCATGCTACCACTGTATATTTGGTACTGACACTCTTTGCGCGCACACACACACACACACACACACACACACACACACACACACACACACACACACACACACACACACACACACACACACACACACACACACACACACACACACACAGGCAGGCAAAATCATTATCGCTTTGCCTTCTAAAGGCGGGCGATAACAAAACTACAAGAAAGAAAACGCGACTAACAATAAGGGCAGCATGGAGCTGGCCAAAAATATGTCAGACGTCATCGTAGTGGAGGAGTTAATGGAGATGTTTCTAACCTTCACTTCAAAAGGCGTCCCTTGATAAGAACGAAGCTGACTGGCGGTAATTAGAATGGAGAGAGAGAGAGAGAGAGAGAGAGATGTAATCGTTTGAAGGGAGGTTATCACATTAAGCCTGAGGATATTCTCGATCATAGGCTTGCCACTTCCAGACAATGATACAGTACTCAAGTGAGATTTTCAAACACTGGGGGTTACACATTGCCTTCTTATTCAGAGAGGGGTTCACTGACATGAGAACTCTCCCTTAGACTGAGTAAAATTCGCTTGACAATAAAATGAGTGAAAAAAAAAAAAAGCCATCTTAATGTAAGTCATTATTATCCAATAAGTGCTGGATAATTTTCAGTGCAACTCGTGTTTTACTGAATTCAGACGACAGCAATTAAGTGTGGATTTACACGACTTATCTTACTCTTGTACATTTAAAGTGGTTATTATTGTTACTTTCGTTTTCATTGTTAGTCTCGTCACCACCACCACCACCACCACCACCATAAGTTTTTTCATAAGTTTTTGAGTATTCCCGGATCCGGATCTGTGGATATTAGATCCGGATCCGGATCTGCCCCAAAATTTAATCAATTTTTTTCTTAGTCCTTGTCCCATCTTTCCACAACATTGCACTGAAATTCATTGAGAACTTTTGGAGATATTGCGGGGGAGACTCCGGATCCGCCCCCATATTTAAATAATTTCCTCCTCAGTTCATGGCCCACCCTTCCACAAAATTTCATCAAAATCCGTTCATAACATTTTGAGTAATCCTGCTAACAGACAGACAAACAAACCAACGAGAGGTAAAACATAACCTCCTTGGCGGAGGCAACAAATGTCATTAGAATGAAGTGGCGAACCACCACTGACGGTGTAAAAACTGGCTAAAACCATTTGCCACCAGATTACTGGGCCGAAATTTGAGCTGTCATATTACAGCATTTATGGTGACTTTTTTTTTTCTTTGTTGCGTTGGTTTTAAGTTATATCAGTAGCTAAATAAATGTAAGTATATAACGGAAATTATCCAGTTGTTCACGACGTTGCTGATCTTGTATTCAATCCTGTGACGTATTTTCATTATTGTTTGAGCTAGCAAAGGGAACGAGAACACTATCAGACACACAGGTAGTAGGGTTGTTGAGCTCAGCACCAAAACTCGTTATCTCGGAAACTAATGGCGGCCTTACGTATACATGGTTGAAAAGTTATGAAGTTATGGTGGCCCTTAACACATGGTTGAAAGGTTTATAGAAAAGTACTGGGTTTTCCTTAATGCCTCTTATCTAAATTCGCCAGCATATTGCTGAACGAAGCGTCAAAGAGGACATAAAACTTTGGTTGTCGTGGAAATTACTAAAGCTTCAATGGACGTATGGACATCGTTGGAAAGATTTTGGAAAAGAAAAGGTTTTGTTTAAGTTGCTGTACTCAGTTATACCCACCAGATTATTGAAAACAGCCAAAGGACACCAAATTGATCTCTGAAGCTGGGTTATCTTGGAATTTATTAAAGATACAGCGGACCTACGCCCATGGTTATAAAGTACAAAATAACACCAGCCTTGTCCGCTGAAACACCTCACAGTTTCAAGTATAGACTCCTGTAAACTTTATTTCCTTGCTAACCCAGGCTGTTTTATTCAGCTTTATAGCAACTTTTCACTGCTTGAGGTCTCTCCCAAACTGAATAAAACTGTCTAGAATCTAGATGTAGCAGTAATATATTAATTAAAAAATATCACCAAATTAAAAGAGCTTAACATTTGTTTTGGTTATCAACAAACGGTTTTATTTTGCTTATATATGTATTAAAGGGAAAATTCTCTCTCTCTCTCTCTCTCTCTCTCTCTCTCTCTCTCTCTCTCTCTCGAATGAAAACAGAGATAGTTAGTGGAGGAAGATGAAAAATAATTGCTCCCTTCAAAATAAAATTAATAAATGATGATCGGCAAATAACCTCTGATTTCACATAACGCGGCAGAGGGAAAAGCGATGGAAACTGATGCACATTTTTTTTTTTTTTACTCAGAGAACAAAGCACTTCTACATACAATGGTGAGATTATTTCTTACTGGAATTTGTATTAACAACCTTAGCTGCATGACATCTTTCCTTAGATGCATGAAGTTATTGTCGGCAGCAAAAGTTAAATAAAATCTTCATAGTGAACGGGTATGTTTATATATTTTCTTTTAATTTCCATAAAGGAGGTCTTTCTTGTCTCCATGAATCAGTTGACATCTGTTGGTTTATTCTTTTTTTTTTTTTTTTACTTTTTTATATTTTGTAGCTTTGTTTATGTCTGTATATATTTATTGTATTATCTATCCATGTTATTATTTATATATTTTATCCTTGTTTTGTTTTTTTCCTGCTGTACTGTGGCAGTGACTGCCATGATTATTTTCAAGTAATCAGTCAATCGGCTGAAGAGTGACTTATTTTAGTGAAGTGGTAAATGAAGGCCATTTATAGTCTCTAAAAGTCTTTCCCAAGCTGAGTAAAATTAATTGATGATGGGAAGTGTATCAGTGAAACAAAAAGACGCCACTGCGTTGAAGGCATTACATAAAATCGTCTCGAATCTTCAGAACAATTTGCGTCATTGAACTGAACACGTTAATTTTGTTGTTATTTAATATTAAGGTGGTCTTTATGTCGCCCGTGAAAAACTGTAGCGACACAATCCAGTATGTGACAGGCAAAATAAACTATAATATCATATTCTTGTTCGTAATCAGAACGAAGAAGGGAAATTGCCTCCGTACAAAGAGACTATTTGGAATTTCCAAGCCTGTGTGTTGAAATATGAGGCTGTGATGAAGCCGTCCCGAACCTATCATGTGCCGTTGACTTCAGCTTCGTTTACCTTCACATAGCTTATAATATCAAAATTATCCCTATGCATTTATTCAGCATATCGATTTTAGGTCATTTATGGTTCGTATCTAATAGGGGACGCTATGTAAAGGATGTAGGATGTATATGGGAAGGTTGTGCTGTGGAGTTGTATGTACCGGAGTCAGGGACAGGAATCTGGACAACAAACATGGCTCCCCATACACAGGATATGGAAGTGTTCGCTTTCCGATAATCCCATGCCATCCTGTTGGCCCTGAATGTAAATGTATTCGTTCACACTCCCATGCCTGTACTCTTTTTGGGTAACTGTACACCCTTGTTACAACTGAATAATTAAGGGGAAATATGATAATGGCGTTGCCATGGTACGAAGGTTTGGATGGAAGATCAATGTCATTGTACTTTTTTGTAACTACAGCCTTGCAGCTGTAATTACTGGCTATTAAGGGGCTTAACTGTATAAAAGAACAGTTATGAAGAATTATGGTGTTAGTGGTACGCTGGAGAGGAAGCTGAATGTTCGTGGTTGATTTTTTTTTTTTTTTTTTTTTTTTTAATGTAGCTGTGTGAAGATCATCCCTGCATTCCCTGGGGAATGTTGAATCTTTAATTCCGTTATAGTTTATGGACCTTGCCCGACCTTGCACCTTTAGGTACCATCACAGACTGAAGT
>NC_136991.1:35345274-35377774 GCF_032717465.1 Coenobita brevimanus | reverse complement strand
TTACAAAGTCTAATATCTCTACCTCTCAACTCAGTACAGCCATCTCCATAAATCAAGATCTGTCTACAATCAGTGAATGGGGACAAAACAACCTTGTCTCTTTTAATGCTAGTAAAACTAAATATATACAGAGTACTAATAGACAGATGTTGCCAGATTCGTACATTACCTTCAGTGCTACTAATAATCCCATCTCCAAAAGTATTGAAATTTTTGGTGTCTCACTTAACAGTGCCCTCAGTTGGACCTCTCAAGTCAGATCATTTGCTAAAACCGCCTCAAAGAAACTTGGATTATTGTACAGAGTCCGTAACTTCTTCGCCGATGAGCAGTTAGCTATAATTTATAAGAGTCATGTGCACTCTCAGCTTGAATATTGGTCTCCCTTGTGGAATGGTTGTGGAGAGGTTGCATTAAGACAACTAGACAAAATTCAGAACAAAGCTGTTAGAATCATTAACAATCCTGCCATTACATATAAACTACCTCTCCTGCAAGTAAGAAGGAATGTTGCCTCCCTTGCATTATTTTACAGATATTTTTTTGGCAAATGCTCAGACGAAGTTGCGTCCATGGTGCCACCTCTCCATGCCTTCCCTCGTGCTACACGGGCATCTGGTAGCGCTCATGACTGGAATGTCACTCAGCCATATTGCAGAACTTCTGCCTATCAGAATTCTTTCATTCCCCGAACTGCATGTCTCTGGAACTCGCTTCCCCAGAGTTGTTTTCCTCCAAATTTCAACCCACAACTGTTCAAATCTAAATGTTACAGATATTTTATGAACAGAGGACACCAGTAATCTGGTGTATGGATTATTTTTTTATTCATTTGTTTTTCCTTCCTCCGTTCTGTTATATATATATATATATATATATATATATATATATATATATATATATATATATATGTATATATAAAACTTGGTTCATTCTTTGCTTTGCTAGTTGTTTCACAGCGCTGTTTGTCAATTTCATTGTCGTTATTATTTTTTGTTAACTTTTTATTCGGTGTGTCGGTAATTTACGTTTCATCGTCAATTCTTGTTTCTTGTTTTCCCACCTTCACCTGTTTTATCATCTTCATTTCTCCTTACTTTACCTGGACATGCACGTGCAGAGCCAGTATGTCGTGTGTTCGATTTGGTTTTTCCTGTCTCTTGTCTCTCTGTTTTTGTATGTTTGATTTTGTTTCATAAAAGCGCCAGTTCTTCCAAAGGAATTCATTAGGTCTCGATATACTTTTACACTTTACAGTTACAAGAACTGTGGCATCACTCATATAATACAGACCTTGGAAATTATGGAAAAGCAACAAAACAGAATTGCACCAACACTGGAATAATACTTGACTGTGTGAGGAGCAAATTATTAAATTTTGGACGAAGATCATAGGTTATAAGTCAAGGCCAAGGTCATTTCAGCCAGTTTTGATCCAGTTTATATTGAGCTTGATGAAATAGTCGGAAAAGGATGGCGTGTTTCAATTTCCAGAACAATTGGTAGAGGTAAATGTCATAGGGCAATGTCAAATGGTTGGCCCTTCAACTCAGAGTTCACATTCGATCTGGACGAGACTTGATGGAATGGTTTAAGGTTGGTCATGGATGAAGTACTGTAATTGTATTTTGAGAACATTACAGAGGGGTAGGTCAACGATCAGCGTTACAAAGCAAGTCCATCTTAAGCACTTTTGATCCAATTCATCCCAAATTTGGTGGAAGGATTAAGCGTCCAGCCAGATAATGTAATCTGAGTTAAGAACAATAGCTCCAAGGTCAAGGGGACAGGACGGGGTCAGAGTTTCGGTAGTAGGTGGATTGTAGAGTGCAAGTGTTGCACTCTTTGAAAGCCCCTTCGCGTTTCTTTATTTCTTCTGACTTCCTTCCTCCTCTCCTTAGCATGATTGATTTCTGTTTTCTGTCTTCTCGCCTTGCTATTTTTAAGGCTATCCACTTTCCTTCTTCTTCTTTCTGTCCTCCCATTTTCCTCTCTCTCCTCTCATTAGTATGTCCTGTCGACCTTTTTTTCTCCTTTTCATTCTTGTTTTCCATTTTTTCCTCTGCACCTCCATTTTCTTCCATTTCTTCTCTCAGTTCTTCCTTGTCTTCTCTCCTCTGCTTAAAATACTTTATCTCTCCCCATTTCTTTGTCATTTTTTTCACATTTTCCGCTGTCCGCTCGAAGACGTGAGACAGACGAGAATGTGTAACTTAATGGTACAGTGTAAATATTGCTGCTGCTGCTCCTGCTGCTGCTACTGTTACTGTGATTCAGTAATGTACTTTATATGTTCACCGTCACAGTGAAAGTATAATTTGTATCTAACAGTTGATGAAAACAAAAAAATGCTTAAAACAAACAAACGAACACAAAAACAAACGCAAGTCGACATTGAAATGAATCAGCAATGAAGCGAACTGACACTAAAATGAGTCGATTCACGAGTCGAAGATTTAGCTCCTCGAACTGAGAATATACATTGAATATGAAACACGGGATGAATATGAAACATACGATGAATATGAAACTTGGGATGACTGAAAAATGCAGTGAATATGAAATATGTGCTAAATGTGAACCACGTTATGAATCCGAGACGTGCGTTGAGTATGAAGCATGCGTTGAAAGTAAAACGTATCTGTAATGAAACTCTCCTTCTTGATGAAATGCCTCGAAAATGAAACGTTTGTGGAAAGAAAGATCAGGATATTATTACGCGAATCAGTAATGAAACTGTTGTTGGAAATCACTTATAATAATTAACCGTGTCTAATAAATTAAAAGGTTTCTCAAAAATCAAACTTGCTTCGAAAATCAAACTTGCATCTGTAAAGAATACAGCGTTGATGGTGAATATTGTGGTGAAAATATACCTTCACTAGTAATGAAACAAAAATAAGAAAAATATTTGTCAATAAACGTGTTTCAGAATTAGGAGTCAACCATAATTTCCTGTATATTCTCGTGTTGTGGTTAATGTGTATCTTGAGTAGTTATGAAACACAAAGAAACCTAAGTCAGAAATTCAAAGGTTTTCCAGAATTAGAATCCAACAATGATTTTCTTTCTAATTATAACTATGTAATATGATGACACTTTTAATTTAATCTTGCCACTTATAGACGATTTATTCACCTTAGAAGAAACTTTAAGAACTGAAGAGGATAGATACGAGTAAAGTCATCTGTATCACCTTCATTGCAAGTCTCCATTAGGCTGAATAAAATGGTCTGGAGATAAAGGGAATTATAAAAGACGTCATGCTATTGCAAGGATTGACCCATTCAATGTCGAGACCTGGGTAAGATCATCTGATAGTGCAAGCATATAACCCATTCAGTCCGATAACATATTTATTTTGCATTCTTGATACGAGATTTTTCAAACTTAGAGGCGATATAGGGCTTCATTAACCCCTCCAACAGCAATAGGCTCTTTCTAATTCGAATAAAATCGTCTGATGATAGCCAGAGACAAAATGAAATATACGGCATTGGACTGAAAAGGATATTAAAAAAAAGTGTCATACGGAAAAGGTTAATGGTATTATTATTTTCTAACTATTTCAGTGTGCAAACCTCCTAAGCTGCATGAAATCACCGAGTGGCAGTTTGAATGAAACAGAAAAGACCGTCATTATAATATATATATATATATATATATATATATATATATATATATATATATATATATTACACACACACACACACACACACACACACACATAAGAACTAGCCTTCATTGCAACACCCCTACCCACCAGCTGGTCTGTGGGCCGAATATTTGTCTTAGATCTGTGATTTTGACCTTCGAGCGATTCCTCTCATAACAATTACTTCGCTGTTGCATAATCCTTAACCCTTCCGCTAACTTCGATTCAAATCAGATCAAAACTGTTTGGGTTGGCTTTGTTCAATGACCATGACCTTTGACAGATTGATGGCAAATTCGAACCTCGTTATAGTAATTTTAATCTAAACCTTTCCAAACAGTTTAGTTTACATCTGACAGAAGCTGCTTAAGCTGACGTTTTGTGAGCTGGTCCCTTGACCTGTTGTTGTAAAAAAAAAAAAAAAATACTCTTTGGCTTACCCTCAACACATCCACGAAGTTCAATCGAAGTCAGATAAAAAAAAATTCTTCTTACATGCGCGCGCGCGCACACACACACACACACACACACACACACACACACACACACACAATGGTCGAGCACTGACCTTTGGCTGATAGTTCTTAAACTTTAATCTCGTCGTTCTTGCCTGCCCTACAAAACTTAACTAAAGTTTGGCCTCAACTGGATGAAAACTGTTTAGGTTGATTTTGCGAGGTTAAAGTTTGATCTAGTCAAGTGATACTGACATTTGATCAATATTATTGTTCTCGGAAATAATAAGTTCACTGACTGACCCTCAAACTTTCAGCCAAAGTTTGAGTAAAGTCAGATCAAAACCGATCTCTCTCTCTCTCTCTCTCTCCCTCTCTCTCTCTCTCTCTCTCTCTCTCTCTCTCTCTCTCTCTCGTAACTGATTCAGTAATTTCTTTCCTTGCAAACTAGTCTGATAACAATGTATATATGTATCTCACACATTATTTTATTTTATCCTACCATCCCTTCACTTTCAGTAGAGATTGTTCCATTCTCTACTGACTGTGATTCATATTTTTAGTCATCTGATTTTATTCACTATATTAAACTTTCCATTTTTATTAATCATTCTACCCACTCACCTCATTAACTCTTCTTAACACCATTTTTATTTTCATTACTTTCCAGTGCACATACTCCATTCACTTTAACTGTATATAATTCATACTCATATACTCATTGCATATAATACAGTTTCCTTCTCATATCAGTAATTGTAAATTTCCTGACCTTCATTCATGACATCCTTCCCCAAGTATAATCTTACTCCTTTTTGCCAACAAATTGTAGTTGATAGTGAAGATGATTACAGTAGTGATAATGCTTTAACCCAGCTCCGTAGCGGTAAATCGTTTGCAAAACATACAGCTACCAATTTTACTACAGCTACCACTACTACTGTGATGTCCCTTGTCACACTTACTACTACTACTACTACTACTACCATTACTACTACTACTACTACTACTACTACTACCACCATTGTAGAAACTCGAGATACTTTAGATCCAGATACTCTTAACATCTTCTTCCCCAAGTAATTCTCTGCAATTTCCACCACGTTCACCACTGCTTCTTTCTTCTCTTCCTGTTACAACTGCGTCACCACCAACACCGTCACTCACAACTACCACTGCTTTACCTGCCTCTCCCGTCACACACTCTATCCAACCTAGCCACCTCAGCTCTCACAGCTACGGCAAACTTAGCTCTCCCTCCACAATCCATCTCCTTGAATGATATGAACCGCACGAACTTCACTGCTGAAGATAGTTCCATATCCATCTTTGATTTCCTCCGCGAAGGCAACATTGACCTCAATAATTGACAGTTAAATACCAAACCATTAAAGATCTCTTTTTCTCAAAGGCTGATTACATCAGGGCAAATAGCGCATGGGAGGTGGGTTACGGCATTTGATGAATTCTGTAAGAAATTAATAAAGTTTTGTTGTTCTCATTCTAAAGCAGGCTCTAATTGCTTTCTCCAGTCTTCTTAGACACATGGGGGAGAACATGCAAATTCCTGTTAAAGAAGCTACATTGTATGACGCACCAGTTGTAGCAATTGCTACCAGCTCTGAGATAAGCCAGCTATGGCAGTCTCTAACTTCCCAGAACCTGCCAGTACTGATGACGTAAGGAGCTCTTTAGGGTTGAGTGTTACATTCGGCGATTTATTAAAGAATATTAAGTGAAACAATAACAAAGGAAAAAGTAAATAGTGAGAATAACATAGGGAACAGCAACTTTCAGGAAAGAATCAAAGAGTGTGGAAGTTATTCAGTAATTATGAGACATTACTCCTGCAGTCCTTGTGTAATCGACTGTTATGTGATCATAATTCCATGTATTAATATGATTTTCAATATTGTTCGTATTCCATGTATCAGTATGATTTTCAATACTGTTCCTATAGCATGGACATCAGCTGTGCAGTGATGAAGAATACTGAATATCCTAAACTATATTACTACTAGAAATATTATAATTACTATTTAATGTACACGTCATCTCTATATACTCCTTGTTATTATCATTATAATTTTCTCATGTATATAATACTTGATTTATTATTTAATTCCCTTATAATTTTTATACCCAGTGACAATTGTATATTTTCTTATAACACCTTTTAAACTTGATTTTTAGCATGGTCATGTATTGTAGGTATTATATTTCCTTTTTTTGTTGGATTCAGCTGCTTACTTAGCAGCATTACACCTTTTAATTATCATACTGTTCTATACTTAAGGACGTAGCTACACTCACTTTCCTGTTACGCTATATCCTTAATATCTTACTCAATTATTTTTCCACCCTCAATGTAACTAAACTCTTTGTATAAAGATTACCCCATTGTATCAGGAGACACAGTTTAGCTAAATCTGGTAAAATTTCTAACCCTGATTTAATAATTTCTTGACTTGCAAACTTGACTGGTAACAATGAATATATCTAGTAGCGTGTAAGCGAGGAATTCTAAGTGTGTTCATGGCCCATGTGCCGATTTTTACACTGCTCAGCGGGCGTCACTTTTCAAAAATATATTGATCATAGGTCTAGTAGCAAGTGTGGGCCGGCTGCCAACACTGCAGCCTTAGTTCTGGGGCTGGTATAGTACGGACAAGATCTGTGTTTTGCATATCCAAGTAAATACCCGTTAATCTGCATCGGACTTTGGATTCATCTGTATTGCGTATGAATGGTAGACTATCTCTCTCTCTCTCTCTCTCTCTCTCTCTCTCTCTCACACACACACACACACACACACACACACACACACACACACACTGCTAAAAAATTACGAAGTTAACAGAGGTAAGACGTCATTGTTGTAGAGAAAAGATGTAAATACAAAGCAGTATAACAAAGAAGGACAATATTATTTTGTAAATAGAATGATGAAAATAAAGTAAGAGTATATGTAGTAAAAAGAAAGGAAGAAAATTTGGGGCAAGACAGACTATAAAGTGAGACGAGTATATGTAGTAAAAAGAAAGGAAGAAACTTTTGGGGAAGACAGAATATAAAGTGAGACAGAAATCGCAAAGCTAGAATATGATGAAGAAATATCATGCTAGTAGAAAGGGTGTTTATAATAGAAAATGTAAAAATGGTTTGATATATAAGCAGTAAAGAGCTTTTAAGTCGGCGAATTATGAATAAAACAGAAGAATTGTTACTCTGCTGGAAAAAGTAGAAAATGGTGAAAATTAAATAACAACGAAAAGGAAAAGGTTGAGGTAAGAATATAACAAAGTAAAATAGAATATACATCACTTTTCTAAATAAAGGAAAAATAAATACTAATACAATGAAAAAGAAGCAGAAAATACAGATAAGATGTCTACCTATCTATGTATCTGTTGCCAGACGCTATACTCCCGTCACTGATGATAAAAACAGAAGCTACGAAATTATCAGAAAGGAACCGAAAACATTGGTGGGTTAAAGCGCCGTCTGAAGGAGCTAGAGCCGTATTCATAAACATTCTTGAGCTTAACGTGTGTATAAAAGTGGTTGTTTGCAGCGTGGGTGTTTTCATAAACATTCTTAACCTTAACGTATGTGTGTAGCTTTGGACCGTATTCATAAACATTTTTTTTGCTAACGTGTCTATACTGTAGGTGCTTATTTGTAGCTTTGGACTTATTTATAAATATTCTTGAGCATAAAGTATGTATAAAGTTGATTGTAGCGTTGGACGTATTCATAAACTTTCATGTGCTCACCGTGTGTATAAAAGTGCATGTTTGTAACTTTCAACGTATTCATAAATGTTCTTGAGCTTAGCTTGTGTATAAGAGTGTTTGATTGTAGTTTCGGACCTATTCATAAAGTTTCTTGTGTTTACGTATGTATGAAAATGCTAGTTTCATTTATTTTCACTCGCACAACTTCATATCCAAAAAAAAAAAAAAAAAAAAAAAAGTTCTGCGAGTAATTAATTGCTGCGAAAAATTTGAAATGCGTATTATTTATAGACTCCAAAGACTTCCTGAAAATGCATAACACTGAGGCTCCTCCAACTCACTCAGCTAAATAGAATTGTCCCTTTAGCTGGAATCGATTGTTAGAACTATTCCAACCATGAGAGAGCTACTCGTGACACTATTAAGATGCAGGAATAGATTAGTTGAACTGTTCCAACCGTGAGGAGGCCAATGGTAACTATTGAGATGCAGGAATATATTACTTGAACTGTTCCTACCATGAGAGAGCTACTGGTGACTACTAAGATGCAGCAATACATTACCTGGGCTATTCCAACCACGAGAGAGCTATTGATGACTTTATTTAGACGAGGCTTCTGTGACTCAGTTCAAGGAAGCAGTGTGACGTAAGATGGGACAGGATACTAGATTTGTCCCGACCAAAAGAAAGTTGGTTGCTGTGTCCTGGCGAAAATGAATAATAGAGTGAGAATATAAAACCAGTTACTAAGCATTTTGAAAATAATGACCTGTTTTGGAGCTTTTTGCATCGTGAAATATTGCTTAAGGCCCTAAAATCGGTGACATTTATATTTTTTTGTTGCTATTCTCTCCGACAAGGAGAGTATGTTTTCACCCCTGTTTGTTTGTTTGTTTGTTTGTAGGATTACTCAAAAACTAAAAGAGGGAATTGGACCAAAATTGATGGGTAGAGCCCATGTCCCAGGAAATAGTCGATTAACTTTTGGGACCGATCCCTTTGTGCTGTAGTGGTTAGAACGCCCGATCGGAGTTACAACCTTGATTACGCGATTATTTGATCCCCAAGAGATGACAGGATATTTTTCTCTCTGACAAGGAGAGTTTTCACCCCTGTTTGTTTGTTAATTTGTTTGTGTATTAGCAGGATTACTCAAAAACTAAGAGAGATTTGGACCAAATTTGGTGGGTAGATAGCCCATGTCCCAGGGAACAATCGAGCAACTTTTGGGACCGATCCGGATCGTATTACAGATTCTGGATCCGGAAAACACCTTTTGCCAAACCCGATCAATGATGAGAAAACCTAACCCATTATGAAGAGTGGTTTAGTAATTACGTGAACGTAGTCGGAGAGATGCGCTCCACTGATTGCCCCTCTAGTTCTTGCTATTTTCAAACGACTCCATTTACCACAGGAGAGACTTTTCTAACTGAATGAGTTAGATGAAACCTAAATTAACCCCTCCATTACAAGATTTCCATGTTTAAAATGATTTTTTTTTTTTTTATGTGTCCGACTCTGGGCATAGGCTTCACAGCCTGCTATCGAGGCCCAGCAGTCCTCCTACATACCATACACCTCTACATGTCACCACTTCGGCGCTAACACCCACCGTCCATATTGAATACATGATAGGGCTGTCTCATACAGGACTGGCGTATTGGTATTGTCTGGAGGGAGTGATAATTTAATGAATATTATCCGTGGGGAAGGGATTAAGTAATGTAGATAAATATGTATGAATGAGTACAAACAAATATCAGATAAAGTACTTTCAGAAAACTAAAGAGGGGCTCAGAGGAGCGCATCTCTTCGATTAGGGCCACGTAATTTCCAAACCACACTTCGTAATGGGTTATGTAATTCTCATCATTGATTAGGGCTTCGCAAAGTGTTTTCCGAATGCAGAATCTATAATACGATCCGGATCGGTTCCAAAAGTTAATGGATTGTTCCCTGGGACATGGGCTACCTACCCACCATATTTGGAGCAAATCTCCCTATTAGATTTTGAGTAATCCTGCTAACAGACAAATAATACGATCCTGATCGGTTCCAAAAGCTAATCGATTGTTCCCTGGGACTTGGACTACCTACCCACCAGATCGAGTCCAAATCTCTCTTTTAGTTTTTGAGTAATCCTGCTAACAGACAAACTAACCAACCAACAAACAAACAAAAGTGAAAACATAGTCTCCTTCTCGGAGAGAATAATGAACTGCCATGTGGAGAGGATGAAGACTTAGAGACTGACTAGAAGATTGTGTGAGTGAGTTGGAGGAGGAGAGGGACATCAAGGAGGAGGGGGAGACCAAGGATGATTTGGAGGGATGGAGTGGAGAGGTATGAGAGAGTGAGAGATGAGTTGGGGAAAGGGAAGCCTAATGACATCAGACAAGGCGACTTGGAGGCGGTTTGTTAGTGACCACCCCTCACGGGATTAAGGCGTATGTCAACAAATTAGAAAGATATGGAGGTAACTTTTATCATAGAAACTGGTTCAACCTCTTAGCTCGGTGACGTGTGTTACTCCTATATAATATTGTTTTTACCAACAGGCGATTTTATGTAGATGAAGAGAGGACCCGTTAGTCGATAAAAATTTAATGAAGACTATATTTAATCCTTCTCGTTCGAAAAATAAATCCTATATCTGAACAAATTGCCTGGTAGTAGCAAGAATACTGTTAAATGAGCCTGCAGTGGACAAAAAAATTATTGGTGCACATTCTGCTGAAACAGTCTGACAACACAAACGATGGCAGTTGCAAAATGTCGATGATCCCACCCCACGTTGGTAAACTTTCTTTCATGAGGATGTACCGTATTGCCTGCTTCTGACATTTTCGAGTCAGCATTAGTATCGCGAAAAATTTTTAAACGGTGAAATATTAATTTTGGAACATTCCCAACTCTTTTGATAGTTTCCCTTAATTTCGGAGTCCTTGGGCGTGACAATTTTTTGATCCAGCGTACATGGATGTGAAAAGTTTAAGATTTTTTATAAATACTTCTCCTTCTCGTCCCTTCCCCCCCTCGATGCCGGAAGAAAAGTTTAAGAGGATAGGAACCCTGAACTGGGGAAGCGTGTCACCTCCAACGTCCAATATCCGCCAGAGTATCACTTGTGGAAGGGGAGTGGGGGGACGGGCGAAGACCAATATGGCGCTCACGATCCGCCAAATCACCATCATGACTCTCCCAAAACTGTGCTTTAGTTGCAAGGAAACAGACGATGGAAGAAAATAAACAGATAGTAGATGAATATAGATAAACATAATATGAAATAAGTACACAATGGGTCCGGCCACAGGGGACATGATGCCACCAAATCGCCATCATGACTTTCCCAAAACCGTACTTGAGCTGTAAGAAAACACACGATGGAACAAACCGAGGTAAAAAATAAATGTAAATAAAGATAACCTGAATCTAGGTGTACAATACAATAAGCAGGTAGACAAAAATTAAAACCACAGGCGTCCACACTTGTAATGTTATTTTAGATTTCCAGCAGTGTGCGAAGACCTGCTGTAGCTTTAATAGTTTCCAACATAAGTGGGTGGTGGATCTCAGTTTGGCGCGTTTTGTCTTCTTCAGAAATATAGTGTCGGGTACTGAGAAAAAAAAATCATAAGTAACGTGCTTTCGAACGATGTGCTCAGGTATGTTGTAGGTTTCATAATTTACCAGCTAATTAAGTGTCAGTGCTCAGTTCTGCCCATTTTAGCTCTTTTCAGCAGTATGATGGCAAAGTTTGAGAAAAGTCAATTAACACATTTTCCATGCGCTTTCCATTTATGTGCGTGGGCCCACTTTAGCTTTAGTAATTTCCTAGATAACTGACATTTGATCCTGTGCTCAACCATTCAGTACATGTGTGAAAGTGTTCATGCTCCCGTCACTCGCTTGATCAATACAGAAATGTAACTGGAAAGCGTTCACAGAGTGCATACCTCCGTCAATGCCATTGCCATTAAAAAGGATCCGGATTCGAATCCGTGGAGATAGGATCCAGATCCGGATCCGCTCGCAAATTTAATCAATTCTTTCTTGGTCCGTGGTCCACCTTTCCACAAAAATTCATTTGAATTCATAGAGAACTTTTGGAGATATTGTGCGGATCCGGATCCGGCCCAAAATTTAACAATTTCTTCCTTGTCCCATGACCCACCCTTCCACAAAATTTCATCAAAATCAGTTCGTAACTTTTTGAGTAATCCTGCTAACAGACGAACTAACAGACAAACCAACGCGAGGTAAAACAAAACCTCCTTGGCGGAGGTAAATATCAAAATTTCATCGTCGACACTGTCGTCGTCAAACGTTAATCTTCAGTCATCAGTCACTGTGACCCTCTTTCCCAGCCGAAAATAAGGTGAGGTGGGTCTAAAACCAAGGAAAGGTCAAGTGAAAGTGGGAGAACTACTCATAGCATAGGGCCTACTCAGTTAAACAGGCCACACAGTCACTCATACATTCTTTAAGCCACCTGAATCCTGGCTGTACCACAAAATCCTAACCATCAGCACAAATCTGAAATGCAGCACAGGTGTTCCTCGTTATATGCCAGGGCCGAGTTCCAAAATACTAAAACTTTTTCCATACAGTTAGGGCTGCAGATTGAGGGATCTGGTAGATCAGCTTTATTGGTATGGGTGAAAATGTGAATGGAAATATTTCTATAGTTTACTGAGTAGTTAGCATCAAAATATATTAAAGGAAAACGAGAAGGGTGGTGATGCTTTACTGTAAAACTTCAGGTAAAGAGATAAAAGATTAATTAACTTTGCCTTCTTCTGTTTCATTCTTCCCTTTCACAGACGATTGTTTTCAGATTTTGAGAGATTTTGCTAGGTGGAGTTAGATACAGCCAACAGTAACCTGTTCATTACTAGAGGTCGTTCCAAAGTTGGTGCCGCAAACTAGGAATATTGGCAGATCAGCTTCATAAATGCCATTGTAATTTTAAATGGCAGTATTTGTGCTACTAAGTAGTTAAGAGCAGAATATATATATATATATATATATATATATATATATATATATATATATATATATATATATATATATATATATATATATATATATATATATATTGTTACGGAACAGAGAAAGATAATGTACACTTTAAGTGAGAATACTAAGAGTCACTACTGTCCCGTAAAGTTCCAGGTTCAAAACAAAAGAGTTAGGTAAAATTACAAGTTAAAGTTTAATGCTCAAACTAACAACAAAACATTCAGGACTCATAAGGATAATGTAATGGCAAAAACAGGTTAAATATATGGTTAACTGCAATAGCCTCTATTAACACGAAATTAGCATGAGTAAATTTATCTAAGTCAGCCCTGTTAAAATGAGATACCAGATAATACTCAGTGAATGCCAGATATAATATTACAGATACAAAATATTATTAATGATGGCTGACAACAAGAACCTCACATAAATTACAAAAACCTTACTAGGCCTAAGAATTAACCTTATGCTACACAGTACAAGAAAAAATGCAACAACAGTTATACTCAAATTACACACAGCTGCTAGATGGTTGGAGACTTCCTGAGCACTCACAATAATAATAACTGTACAGGGGAGGACAGAGATGTGAACAAAATGAGGAGTAGATCTAAGTGGCAATTAATGTAGAGACTGAGCTCATTATATAGGGGCCAGCAGAGCTTGATACAACTTGTAAGAAGGACGCGCAAATGAAGCCATGGGGACAAAGAGTTGACAATCCCGCTCTGAACAACGGAAAGAACGACTTACTCTACTATAACGGTAGAAGGGGGGGAGTGAGGTAGAACACGCTCGTGATCAAACAGGCAGCACACTGTACGTTAGAATTACACAAAGGATGATGAAATCATAGGCTGTGTAACACCTCCCCACAAAGAAAAAGAAATTTACAAAGGAAATTTCTTATTACTATAAAACAATCTGTCTAAAGTCTAGATAGGCAATCTGCAATAACATTTTCTTTCCCCTTGACATGTTGTATGTCTAATGAGTACTCCTGAAGAAGTAAACTCCATCTTGTCAATCTCTGATTTTTATCTTTAAACTTACTAAGGAATTTCAGTGGGTTATGATCGGTATAAATGACTATGGGGTCAAAACCAGAACACAAATAAAATGAAAAATCCAGTAAACCCAAAATCAAGGCCAAAAGCTCTTTCTCAATAGTTGAGTAGTTCTTTTGAGGTGGAGTGAACTTCTTACTGTAATAAGATACAGGGTGTTCAATACGCTGATCATCCTCTTGCAGCAAAACAGCCCCAGCTCCTGTATCACTTGCGTCAACAGCCATCTTAAAAGGCTTAGCAAAATTTGGAGTAGCGAGCACTGGCTGACTTAACAGGATGGCTTTAAGTTTATTGAAAGAGGATTCACAGTTATCGGTCCAGACAAATTTAACTCCCTTTTTCAGTAGGTCTGGCTTAGGGACTAGAGTGACAGGAGAACTCCACTCGCTCTGACAGGGCTCAATCATCTTGTGGTCCAACAGGTAGCCAAGCTCCTTCTCGATGAGAGGAACTTTCACTGGGTTCACACGGTAAGGAGGCAGTTTAATTGGCTTTGCGTCTCCAACATCGACATCATGCATCAACACAGTGGCTCTTCCTGGAGTGGCACGGAACACTTGCGGGTACTCCTGCAGTAATGCCGAAAACTCCTGCCTTTCCTCGGGAGGTAGGTGAGAAAGCTTAGTCTGGAGATCATTCATGATATCAGGATTCTTCCCCAAACTATCACTCAGGCTCATACTGCATGGGAGAGCTTCACTTGCAGACTCGGGTGGAACAGCTACAGTGCAGACTGGATTATTTTCGTCCCACCTGTGATATAACTTTAGCATGTTGATGTGACATAGTTGCTTGTTCTTTCTACGATCTGGTGTCGCGATGACATAGGTGACATCACTGAGTTTCTTCTCCACGAAATAAGGACCACTAAACTTGGCTTGAAGAGGTTGCCCATGTACTGGTAGCAGAATCAAAACCTGATCTCCTGGCTGAAAGTGGCGTAACCTGGACTTCTTATCATACCAAGTCTTCATCTTCTCCTGAGCAGCTCCTAAATTCTCTCTCGCCAGCTGTAAAGCAGTGGACAGCCGTTCTTTGAACTTCATCACATACTCCACCAGGTTGACGTCATCTTCCTCCGACAGCCAGCATTCCTTGAGTAACTTAAGGGGTCCTCTTACTTCATGGCCAAACAGTAGTTCAAAGGGTGAGAAGCCCAGCAATTCATTTGGAGATTCTCTTGCGGCAAACACAACGAATGGAAGACCTTTATCCCAGTCTTTCTGATGTTCCAAACAGTATTTCTTGAGCATCGATTTGAGTGTTTGATGATATCTCTCCAACGCTCCTTGGTTCTGGGGATGGTAAGCTGAAGACGTGATCTGGGTGATGCCCAACTCTTTCAGAGACTGCTTGAAAACATTTGACATGAAATTACTTCTCCGGTCTGACTGTACCTCCTTGGGCAGACCAAACTTTGTGAAGAACCCCAGCATTTCCTTAACCACGTTCTTTGCTGAGATATTTCTAAGTGGAATGGCTTCAGGATAACGAGTAGCCATATCAATCAGGGTCAGCACATAAGAAAATCCTGAAGAAGTCTTAGGAAGAGGGCCCACAATATCCACCAACACACGGGTGAAAGGCGCCTGAAAAGGAGGAATGGGAACTAGAGGTGCAACCTTTTCGGTTTGATTACACTTCCCCACAACTTGACAGGTGTGACAAGACTTACAATACCAGGAAACATCCCTGAAGATACCTGGCCAGTAGAAGTGTTTCAAAATGCGTGCCACAGTCTTCCTCACTCCAAGGTGTCCTGCCAAACTGGAATCATGAGCCACTCTAATGATATCCTGCCTACAAACACAAGGGATGACAACTTGATGTACAACCTCCCATTCACAGTCGGCTGATGCTGTTGGGGGTCTCCACTTCCTCATAAGTACTCCTGACTTTATATAATAACAAGTAGAAGCACCAGCTGACTCTTCTTCACTGTTAGCAGAGTTAGCTAGACTTTCAACTCAGGGTCAGCAACCTGCAACTCAACCAACTCTTGACGAGACAAATTATCAACACTACGGGGTACTGCCTCATCTGGTGAGTGGTCCAAATTAGCAAGAAAAGTGTCAGCTAGGATAACATCATCATCATCATTATCCTCTAAATCACCAGTAACTTTAGACTTAGCCCTAGTGACAGCACATACAGGGAACACATCAGGGACATCACAATCCTGGGTCGCAGCCACTGGCTCACTAGACAACTGAGGAGCTGGACACACTTGACTTCCACCAATATCATTTCCAAGTAAGAAAGTTACACCTGACATTGGGAGTGTCTCAACCAACCCAACCATAACGGAACCATTAACAAAACCAGACTCTAAATTCACTCTGCACAGAGGGACAGAGAAGTAATTATTCCCTACAGCTTGTAGGATTACAGTTTCATCAGAGGAATTAACATTAGAGCCTAGAACACTGGTCAGCATAAGGGATTGGCAAGCACCTGTATCACGATATATTTTAACTGATTTCCTGTCATTACTGTCCAGAGGACTGAGAAAACCATCAGACAGGAAATTAGCACATGAACTCTTGAGAGTGTCACCCACGTTACTGCTCAAAAGAGGAGCTCCATCATGAGAATTTAAGTTACCCCTCAAAACAGGTTCAGTTAACTCAGTTAAAGAATTCTGGGAACTCTCAAGAGTGGACACTAGACCAATTGACTGAATATTTAAAGACTCCTTTTTGTTCACATCACGCTGTCTCCTGAAACATTTCTCCGTAGTATGACCAAGCTTACTACAATAAGTACATTTACTTTTCTGAAATCTAGAGATGAAGCTGGTATTTACTTCCTGAGAAACATCATCTTTATTCTCTTTCCTGTTACCTGTACTCTGAGTAGAGGCAACGTACTTACTCTCAGCTTTCCCTTTTTCTTTAGAATATCTCTTGTGAGTGAGAACATATTCATCAGCTAAAACTGCAGCATCAGACAAATTATCTATTCTTCTCTCATCAAGATATAGGCTTACATCTTTACTAATACACCTCTTGAAGTCCTCCAGCAAAATCATCTGCTTAAATTTACCAAAATCAGAATCCACATTCTTAGAATTTAACCAGTGCTCTAACAGATCTTCTTTGATTTTTGCATACTCAACATGGGATTGCTTATCTTGCTTGTAAGTTGTCCTAAATTTTACTCTATAGGCTTCAGGAACAAGCTCATAGGCCTTAAGAATCAAGCTCTTAACTACATCATAATTATCAGATTGATTCTGAGGCAAAGATGCATAAGTTACTTGAGCTTTACCGGTGAGAACAGTTTGAAGGAGTACTGGCCAATACTTTTTGGGCCAAATAAAACCTGTAGCTACCCTCTCAAACAACTGAAAATACTTTGTTAAATCAGATTCATTAAAAGGAGGGACAAGTTTAACATTTTTAGCCACATCAAAATCATCAGAGCTAGATGATCCAGTTCCACATTGTTTCATGCGATACTCATGGTCTGCCTGAATCCTGGCAAGTTCAACTTGTGCCTGTATCTGTGCCTCCTGAATCCGAGCCTGAGATTCAGCCTCCTTAGCATTTGCTTGAAATTCAGTCTCCTTAACACAAGCCTCCTTAGCCTGAGACTCAGCCTCCTTAGCATGTGCTTGAAATTCAGCTTCCTTCACACGAACCTCCTGCAGGGCTAGCTGTAACTTAGCTAATTCAATCTGCGTTTGCTCATTTGGAGGAGTTACATTAAACAAGCTTTCATTAATCATGCCAACAATTTGATCTTTAGAATGATGAGAGTGAACTGCAATTCCCAATTGTTGAGCAACAAGCTTAAGTTCATTCTTTGTTCTGTTTTCTACATCACACACTGTTTGCAGTGTAGTAATAGTAGACATCATGAATAAATCACAGTCACAAAATATCAAGCAATATCCTTATGATAATATCCTGAATATCCTGGCAGGGTCGCCAAATTTATGTTACGGAACAGAGAAAGATAATGTACTCTTTAAGTGAGAATACTAAGAGTCACTACTGTCCCGTAAAGTTCCAGGTTCAAAATAAAAGAGTTAGGTAAAATTACAAGTTAAAGTTTAATGCTCAAACTAACAACAAAACATTCAGGACTCATAAGGATAATGTAATGGCAAAAACAGGTTAAATATATGGTTAACTGCAATAGCCTCTATTAACACGAAATTAGCATGAGTAAATTTATCTAAGTCAGCCCTGTTAAAATGAGATACCAGATAATTCTCAGTGAATGCCAGATATATTATTACAGATACAAAATATTATTAATGATGGCTGACAACAAGAACCTCACATAAATTACAAAAACCTTACTAGGCCTAAGAATTAACCTTATGCTACACAGTACAAGAAAAAATGCAACAACAGTTATACTCAAATTACACACAGCTGCTAGATGGTTGGAGACTTCCTGAGCACTCACAATAATAATAACTGTACAGGGGAGGACAGAGATGTGAACAAAATGAGGAGTAGATCTAAGTGGCAATTAATGTAGAGACTGAGCTCATTATATAGGGGCCAGCAGAGCTTGATACAACTTGTAAGAAGGACGCGCAAATGAAGCCATGGGGACAAAGAGTTGACAATCCCGCTCTGAACAACAGAAAGAACGACTTACTCTACTATAACGGTAGAAGGGGGGGAGTGAGGTAGAACACGCTCGTGATCAAACAGGCAGCACACTGTACGTTAGAATTACACAAAGGATGATGAAATCATAGGCTGTGTAACAATATATATTTATATATATATATATATATATATATATATATATATATATATATATATATATATATACTGTGTGTGTGTGTGTGTGTGTGTGTGTGATTAGTGCCCTCGTCGTAATAGAAAAAACAAAAAGAAAAGAAGATAACTCATTCATACGATTTTTTTTTCTTTTAGTTTCATCGCCAACAGTGACAATTTACTCATTTAAGAAGAAATTGAAATTGGTGGGGGGATTCCTTATAGTCATCATTAAACCCTTCGCAACAAAATGTCCTAAGCTGAACAAAATCGTCTGGTTGTAGTAATCTAATTAAACTGAAAAGACGCCATCTTCGTGAAAAGCATAGTTGAATGATGAAGAACTATACGTTGTCCGTTGCAACACCCTTGAAATACCACTTCTTCATTTTGAATGCCGAGAAGCAGGAGATTTGCTCTAGCTTTGATGCTAGTTTCGAAAAATTGCCATACAAAGGATGTTTAGCCATAGTATTCTTACTCTGTTATTTAACTGCTGGAAGTAAGTTACAGAAAGATGAAGACCTCCTAGAAGTGAACTCAGCCATGATCAGGGAAACTAGTTTTTCTCTTCTAACTAACGCCAGACGATTTTATTCATCTGATGATATCAAATCAGGTTAAGAGAGGTGTACTGATACCATTAACAGTCTCGTGATGGAAACAACTCGGGTATGCTATTGCAACTAACGCCAGACGATTTTAGTCATCAGGAAATATCGCAGTAGTTTGAGAGAGTTATACTGTCGCCGTTAACGGTCTCATGATAGGGACAACTCTTGTATCCCATTTCAGCGAATCCAAGCAATTGAGTTGAGATGAGAGTGAGTGTAAGTAGCCTGAGATAGCAGAGCCAGCACCCTCCATGCCCCCCTGAACTGGTATTTAGTCAACCTTTAACCCAGCTGTAGTAATTGTTTCTAAACTTTGCCCAGATTTCTGTGCAGTTATAGTTTATTTCAAGTAACCGAGTGGAAGAATATGACAATACTATGTATCTACGTTCTTTCCATAGCATTTCTTCATGACTTGCATCATAATCTGTTAATCTTTTGTTGTATCTCGGTATTCAGTATCGAGGGATGGCAATTTTAGGTGAAGTTACTCGTAGAGTAAAACGGGTATAAATAAATCGTTTGGCGTTATATGGACAAGAATGCTAGGACTGTTCCCACCGTGACAGGAATAAACAGCAACAGTTTCGTCACTTCAGTCAAACTTACATGTACCACTCTCAGCTGGATGGAAGTACATAAAAAAAACTGATTGATTGATTACACTAAAAATATCGTGGTAGCCTTACACCAGAGGTCATTGCCGCCGTACAACAGGATCACAAGCATAACATGGATGGCTAAAATATATATATAAATATACATAGACTTATATATACACAACAGGATAATAAATATCACCCAACCATCTATAAACATGAGCAAAAGTTCTGCAACACTCCTCTGGTAGATGTGGCAGTGAAAGGTGTTAGATGAACTGTTTATATGTGACAAGTAAGAAGCACAACAAAAGAGTATGCGAAGAAAAAAATACTCTTTCTCATTTGGGGAGGACGAGAAATACGGATGGCACGACACAATAATGACAGAGGATTGTCGGCGAACTTTTGGTTTAGGCTGGACAAGTTAATTGCCTACTTTCAAGCTCTTTTACGCATCTCCAACTGAATAAAATTGTCCTGGTATTAGTTCAAATGAAATGCTAGGGTTCACTTGACCATGAGAGGGCTAATAGAGTGAGTTTTTTCGGCAGTTTATTCTAATTACCTGCTGACGATTTTATTAGCTAAGGAAAGGTTTCCAAGCTTGAGGGGTTAGCAATAACATTCATTATCCCTTTAGTGAACTGCCTGCTCTCGTTAGCTAAAGAATCGTTTGGTAGCAGCAAGTATGAAATTAAAAAAGAAATCATCGCCATCTTAATACAGCCTGCCCATTATACTCTTTTATCCTTAACCTGGCCCACATTTTCGCCCATTGCAGCTTATTTTAGCTCCGTCAGTGGGCGAAAAAGACAATGTCATGGACCTGCCTCATTTCCATAGCACTTCCTCGTGACAAGCATCATATCAGTAATATTGTTTTACAACTCAACATTCAAGATGGAAACATGGCAATATTAGGGCAGGTTAGCGCAAAAGCAGTGCATTTGGTAGAAATCCTTAATAGCGAGAGGGGGTTGGTGAAGGCCACATTTAACTCTAGACTGAAAAATTTCTCCTAAGCTATGAAAATAAAGCCTGTTCATTAGTAAATATATAATTAAACTATAGTAGTTTTACTTTGAAGCCGAAATATTCGTTTTGCAACTTATTTCCTGTAGATCAGAGGAAGAAAATGGCAACACTTCGAGACATCCGTTTCCATGGCACTGCTTTGTGACTATACCTCATACCAATTAATCTGGCCAGGCATGTATGGCAACACTGTTCCTGCCGAGAATCTGATTGGCTGGAGATGTTTGTTCGATTTCGTTGTTGCTTAAACCGATACTTTCTTTATTATCAGATATGATACTGAGTTTATCGAAAATACAATCGTCAAAAGCAATAGGAAATCCGTTATATACTTAATAACAATGAAATTTGCGTAGAAAGATAGAGATATGAGTCAACAAAGTATTATAACAGTCCAAGTCAAGGTCAGCATTCGAACAATTCCTTTAAATCTCCGACACTCGATAATATAACAGAAAATTAAGGAAACCTGCTTAATCTATGCGTTGGTGTAACACACATTTAAATTTTAAGATCAGCCCGTACTGTGATAATAGAGGAGATATAATGAAATAGTTTTCCTTTAGCCTGCTTTGATTTTCGCAATTTTTTCAAACCTCCCTCCCCGCAGAACTCGTCTTTTCATTAGAATTTTTAATTATTCAGAGTTGTGGCACGATTTAAGGGTGCGGACTGATCTTAAAATTTAAATGTGTGTTACACCAACGCATAGATTAAGCAGGTTTCCTTAATTTTCTGTTATATTATCGAGTGTCGGAGATTTAAAGGAATTGTTCGAATGCTGACCTTGACTTGGACTGTTATAATACTTTGTTGACTCATATCTCTATCTTCCTACGCAAATTTCATTGTTGTTAAGTATATAACGGATTTCCTATTGCTTTTGACGTTTGTATTTTCGATAAACTCAGTATCATATCTGATAATAAAGAAAGTATCGGTTTAAGCAACGAAGAAATCGAACAAACATCTCCAGCCAATCAGATTCTCGGCAGGAATAGTGTTGCCATACATGCCTGGCCAGATTAATTGGTATGAGGTATAGCAACTACTCTCTTGTTAGTCTTTTGGCACATCTCAGCATTCAAGATGGTAAGATGGCAATTTTAGGCCAAGTTAGAGTAAAAGGAGTATAGGAGAGGCAAAGACAGTAGGTGCAGATAAACTTTGACTTTGCCCTCTGACCTTGACCCTTCACTGACTGTTCTCAGACTCTTACCTCATTGTTCCAGCCCTACCCTGAACCCTTCCAATTTGGTCTAAATCAAATCAAAACTATGAAGTTGGCTTTGCCGAGTGAGATTAACCTAAGACTTATTGTTCTTAAAAACAATGGACCAGTGCTTTCCCTTACAACAAGTTTGGTTGAAATCGGATGAAAAGTGCCAGGGAAAAATAATACTAATGATTACAACTATACTCCTTTCACCTTGGCTGTACCCAGACTCTCGTCCATTTGCAGCTTTTTCCACTTAATTCCATGGCAGAATAGGACAGTGTTATGGCTCTACATCGTTTACAAAGCACATTTAGGCCTATGTGACAAGCATCTTATTCTAGTTTTAATTTATTGCTAGAACGCTGCATTAAAGATGGAGAGAGGGTAATTTTAGGCTACGTTAAAGTTGATTAAATATAGGTACCATTGTCATACATAGTTATAAGTTAGTCAGTGACAAATTGTGATGTTGAGATGCTTGTCATAATAAAAGCAATCATCTGTTGAAGGACTCAACATCTCAACCGCCATGATCTTTTTTCATTGCCACCTCCAGACGAAGAGAGAGAGAGAGAGAGAGAGAGAGAGAAAGAGACAGACAGACAGACAGACAGAGACAGACAGACAGACAGTTTTTCTCTTTTTGTCTCTGTCTGTCTTTCAGCCTGTCTGTCTGATAACAATAACCCCGTTAGTCATCGAGATCCTTCTTAATTTGGAAAAAAATCTTTTGGCGGAGGCTTTAACAAAATTTACAGGAATAATCGCACTGTGCCTTCTGGTGGACAAACAGCCATTACTCTAGCATTGTACTTGGATTAACGATTTCGTATAGTTATGGCAGGCACAGCAGCCTGACAGTATTAATGGATATTTAAAATTTTTGGGTTAACACCAGGTGATTTCATTTAACTCATAAGTATGAGTTGTAAGATTTGTCATAAGTTCCCCATTAACGTTTGCATGGCCGTGTCTGCGCTAGTTTTATCAGGAATTAATACCAGACAAATTCGCCAAGTTGAGGGTGATATTGAAACCTGATAGTGTTAACATTTCTCCATTAATGTTTACATGATGGCAACAACTGTAGGGTTTTATTTGCGTAATCATGAGATGATTTAATTGAGCTGGGGGTGAGTTATGGAACCTGAAAATGTTAAAGAAGAAAAAAAAGGAAAAAGGAAAAGATAAAAGAAAATTATCGAGACTCCTGCATTTCTTTGCATCACGAAACATAGGACGGAGAGCTTTGATATACTGTACCCAGTGAAAGATGGACTTCAGCCTTTTTAATTCGTTATATATGCACGACATTGGTCCATTTCTATTCCTACCCGAAGAGAATCCAAATCGGGACGAAACTGTTGTACTGTCACAATACATGAATGTAACTAATTCCATTTTAACTGAAATCACGACCCATTGTTACGTACTACATGTTAATTTGCAACAGCCGCGTATTCTGTTGTATCGGTAAAGTAACAGTTAATATCTCTAGCTTATCCGGAAATACCAGACACGCAGCATCAAACGCAGAAATATCGCTGATGCCCAATATCGTCGAAAGTAGAGCTCAAGATACGTCACTCAAAATAAAAACAGACAACCGGACATAAACTCGGTGCTTGCAGTCTCGTTTTCTGGCGAGATGTTTGGGTGCTTTCTTTGTCAGTTGAACCTGTGTGTGATTGTGACTGTTCTCAACCCGCAAACTACTGCTTACGCACGCTGTGTTAAGAGCTACACTTTACCGTCTGAAAATCAGTTTCTCACCGTCTGTTACTTCTTTCGAAACTTGTAGTGGCAGCCCTAAAACACTTTAAATTGCCTGCTTTGTCAGGAACAGCTTATTGTTATTTTCAATTAACGTTCTGTCATATAAAGTTCTTTATTTCATTCTTAGAACAATAGGTAGAGCATTAAAAATATTCTTATTTATTCTCCTAGGCTGCGTGTCTGGTATTTCCGGAATGCTGTGCTTGGAGGGGGGATGGGAGGACGACAGATAACTGACGGGTGAAATATCTGTCTGTATCAACCTTGGTGACGGAAATAGATGCATAAATGAACTAGAGAGACATTCAGTAGAGCATGCACTCACCTCCCTCAAGAATAGTCGTTGTCATCGCCTTGTCGTCGTCGTCATTATTATTATTGTTGTTACTGGTGTTATTGTCATTGTTTTTGTCACCTAGGGCTTATCTGGACGTGAACCCAGTGGACAGCAGGCTGAAGTTGCATTTTCGTGCAGTCATCCTCCATTCAGGGAACTGGGCGGGAGATGAGAAGGATTTCTATAACCGGGCCACTGTGCGAAATGTCCTTCCCCAGTAGGATACCATGAACTTTCGTGTAAAGTGTATCTGGTAGACTTAAAAAAAATAAATAAATAAATAAAGCCAGTCTCCATATTTTCCAGATGGCCATAACCCATTCAGGAAGAGGACTTATTATCTGTATATCTATCAGTCAATCAGTTTATCTGTCTATTTATTTATCTGTTGTCAGACTCTTTAATACTTAAGGGAAGGCCACAAACAAATTGCCTTCATGTCGTCCTGTCCTCTGATATTTGGCTGCCCTCCAGCTCAAAATCCCTTTCATATGTCTCACCATACCATCCCTTTTTCTTATCCTTGGTCTCGTCCTCCGCCTCTCCCCCTCCACCTCACTCACATATACTTTTCATACGCGTATCTAAGTTGCTCATTCTCCATCCTCTCCATATGGTCAAACCATCTCAGATTATTTCTTTTAACACTTAAAATCACCTCCACATCAACAGCAATTTATTCATTTTAATATTGCTCTCTACAGATAATATTAGTCAACTCGAGAGACACTTTTCTCCATTAGTCGGAGAGCTTAGATCTTGCCTTTATTAGATCCTTTATACAGAGGATTCTCCTAAGATATGTTAGATCGTTAGGTTGTCGCAAAAAGATAAGTGTCCTGTACAGTTACGGGCATGGATATCGATACAATATTGCAGTCAGTTACGAAACTCGTCCACAATGTTTTGAAAGTGTTGGACTCCGAATATCGCTTTACTGGGTTTCGGAAGTCATTGTTCACTGTCTCGATGTTTGTCGTAATGAGGTGTATCGATATTTATGACCGCAGCTGTGCATGAAGGTGTTGAAACATCCTGTACTCAGCTACTTAATGACAACGCAGTTGTGTCTCTTTTAATTTGATGAACAGAGACACTAGTATCCTATCAAAGTTCGACAAAAACATAGCGTAAAATTCAATCATTTCCTGTGGCACCCCACGGGATGCATAGGGCCTCAATAAACTCTCTCCACCAATATTTGTCTCTTGCCATCTCCTTCAGGTCCCACCAACACTCATCTCCTGCTTCTTTTTTCATTGTCCTCAACCAGGTTTCCCTCGGCCTACCTCTACCTCTTCTTCCTCTAGCAGTCCACTCTGGCACATCCTGTATTAAACTACCTTCTTTTCTGAATATGTGCCCCAGCCACTTCCAGCGAGACAGTCTCACATATTCATTAACTGGTTCCACTCTCGTAATATCCCTTACTCTTGCATTTGTAACTCTGTCTTGCCACTTTACCCCAAGAATCCTTCTCAGTATTTTATTCTCAAATCCTGATAATTTCTGATCTGTTGCAATTGTACTGTACCATGACTCATGCCCGTAAATTAAAACTGGTCTAACCATGGACTTGTAAATTTTCACTTTAGTATGTACCGAAAGCATATTATTATTCCAAACAGATTTCAACATTCCAACAGCTCGCCAAGCCTGTCTAATCCTGTCCTCAATTTCATTGTTTAATGATCCATTAGATGATACAATCGTTCCCAGATATTTAAAGTTTTCTACATTCTTCACCACATTATTCCCAATTACACAATCGATTTGGTTCTCCACGTTCATATTAATAATTTCAGTCTTTCCACAATTTATAACCAATCCCACTTTTTCTCCTTCCTCCACCAGACAATCAAGCACCCTCTGCATCTCGTAAATACTTCCGCAAATCAGTACAATATCATCAGCATAGTCCAAATCCATCAGCTTCTTATTTTCTTTCCAGTTAATTCCTGCACCTGTTCTCCTTACAACCTTTTTCATAACATAATCCATAACCAAAACAAACAGCAATGACGAAAGAACTCCACCTTGAATCACTCCTGACCTAACTTGAAATGCATCACTCAAAGAACCACCCACCATTACCTTACAGAAAGTACCTTCATGCAGGCTTCTAATAATATTTACAAACTTTTCTGGTATACCATAGAATCTCATAATTTTCAACATAGCTCCACGTGAAACACTATCAAACGCCATTTCAAAATCCACAAAACACATACTAAGTGGCATTTTCATCTCATTAGCTTGTTGCATTAGATGCCTTACAATAAAAATCTGATCATTACAACCTCGACCCTTTCTAAATCCCGCTTGTTCTTCTCTTCAAATTTTATCAATTACTGGCTCTATTCTGTTCAACTAGATTTTGGAAAAAACTTTTGCAACTACAGGTGTCAAAGTTATCCCCCTCCAATTGCCACACACACTTAAATCTCCCTTTTTTGGTATTTTTATAATCACTCCATTTTTCCACTCTTCTGGAATTCCACCATTATCCCAAGCCACATTAAAAAGTTTCAAAAGCGCATTCATCAACTCGTCATTTTCCACCTTAAGCATTTCAGGGAATATTCCATCTTCTCCTGGGGCCTTAAAATTCTTTAACTCCATTATAGATTTTGCTACCTCTTCCAAAGTTATATCCCCTGTTTCTATCTGCAAATCTCTCTCGGCTGACAAAATGTCCTCTTCAGCTGGGATTGGTCTATTTAGAACAGATTCAAAGTGCTCTTTCCACCTTCCTTTTATATCCAAATCTTTAGTCATCAAATTACCATTTCTATCTCGTACAGGTATTTCCTTCCTTCTCTTTTCAGTCCCAGTTAACTCCTTTATGGCCTGATACGCTGCTCTTGTGCTCTGACCGTCATTTTTACTTAATTTAATTTCTGTCTCTGTCGCCTTTTCATCATATAGTCTCCTCTTATCACGTCTAACGAGTCTTTTTACTTCAGAATGTAAACTCCAGTACTTTGCTCTAAGTACTTCAACTACCAGATCATCAACATGTTGTTCTTCACTTCTTAACTTAGCCTCTTTCCTTTTCTGAATTGCATTCCATGTTTCATCTGACATCCACTTTTTCCTTCTCATTTTCCCTTTTTTCTTAATAGTAACCTTAGCACTCTCATGCAAAACCTCTTTTACCTCTCTCCATATTTGACCAATATCATTGTCTTCAAATTCCATCAAAGTCTGCAGGACTAGAAACCTGTTCCTACATTCCCACCGAAACTTTTCCCTCGTGCTCTCATCACTTCTCAGCTCATCCAAATCATAATTATTACCTCCTGTACAATTACCATTAACGTTTCTCTTAAGTTTTATTTTAATCTTTGACACAACAAGTTGATGATCACTACCTATATCTGCCCCCCTCCTTACGCAAACATCTTGCAAATAACTCCTATGCCTTCTGCTAATTGCAATGTGGTCAATCTGGTTACAATATTTACCACATGGTGAAATCCAAGTAGTCTTATGTATTTTTCTATGCTCAAAGATAGTTCCACCAATTATAAGGTCATTTGCCAAACAAAAGCTTCCAAAGCGCACCCCATTTTCGTTTCTTATACCAACACCCACCTTACCCATACAATCTTCAAAGCCATCCCTACTACTCCCAACAATCGCATTAAAATCACCAATGCAAACTAACACATCATGTCTTGCCACTCTATTCACTACATCCTGCAGCTTCTCATAAAAGTCATCCTTCAATTCATCAGCAGCCTCATTTGTCGGAGCGTACCCTACAACTACACTGATATTACCATGGTCAGACTCTAAACGAGCACAAAGCAAGCGCTCATTAATTGGTTCAGACTCACATACTGCCCTGCAAGCATCTCTACTCAGCAGTAAGCCTACTCCTTGGTAATGATTTCCATCATTCCTACCAGAAACCAACATAGTAATACCATCTTCCAAATTCATTTTATCAACTCCAAGCAACCTCGTTTCTGTAAGTGCACAAATATCCATCTTGTATTCCTTGAACACTGAAATAAGTTCTTCCATTTTACCAGCCTGATTGAGAGTTCGAACATTCCAGTTTCCTATTCTCAAGGTTCTTTTTGGATGCATAAACTTATTTTTACACCGTGGGATTCTTAGCACCCCCTGCCCACTTAAGGGCTGCACGAAACTGAGGGCCATTGCTTCGTCACCTGAGTTCATTAAGATTTCTTAGGCAAAAAAAAATATTTTACCCTGGAGCCAATGCCAGTGACTCGCAGGAACCAGACAGTGGAGAGAGAAACTTAATTAAATGAAAGTAAAATGCAGAGGGTTTGGACAGACAAAGTACAAGGGAAAGAAAGAGAGCAAAAAGAATGTAGATAAAAGTGTCCCTTTTAGTCGCCTCTTACGACAAGCAGGAAATACTGGGGAAGTATTCTATCACCCCTTCCCCAGGGGGTATAGAGTAAAAAAAGAAGAAGAAGAAGAAGAAAAAAAAGGAACTGTCTGAATCACACACTAGTAGATTCATTGAATTGTTGTGAATTTTCTTCAGACATACCGTAACTGGAAAGTTACTGGTTTCTTTGTGCTTTCACTAGATTTTAACCGCAACATAATTAGGTCAGTCAGACCATCCCGACACAGTTTCATCATAATTCTCCATTTAGTTTGCGAATATCTGTTTGAGAGAAAGACAAACACAGTTAGCAATGAAAATTTAACCTCCTACAAAAATAGAATGTCTCCCAGGTGAACGTGAACAGTCGTGTTAATCAGTATCCAAAAGAGCACTATGGTTTTAGACATCTGGGAATGATTGGTATATCGGATAGCAGGGTGCGTTTCTTTATAATTCCTTTATAGTACATGGAGCTCGTCCTTGTGGTATGTAAATTTAGAGCACAGTAATTTCTAATATTTGTGATTTTAGAGCACAATTTTCACAAACTTCGTTAGTTGTATTTTAAGACACTCAGAATGATCAGATACTTTTTCTGGAGAGTATCCAGCCATGAGCTAAAGTTCACTTATAATCCTCTAACACCACTGTGGCCTGTTTTCCGTATTTTTTAATGCTCCCCAAATGCCAACGAATGTCCTTCCACCTTATGCACTTTTGTTGTGTGCGTCATTATGCTGTCACATAAAAATAGTTCATGTGGCACGTTCCATTGCCACAAGAGGCAGAGAACTGTCGCCGAACTTTTCCTCGGCTGTAACTGTGAGTAATTACGTAAACAGTGCACAGAAAGGATAATTAAGGATCTTTCCATTTCTCTTACTAAGAAAAGAAGACGGAAAGTCAGTTCCTGTCGTATTTATGAATAACTTTTATAGGAAGGTCAAGGAAATATGAGGACAAAAGTTTCCTTTCGTTGCTTACACTTCCTGCAAAAACAGAAGTAAATTCAGAAAGAGCAGAAAAAAGAGGGTAACGAATCTTTCCATGTCTTTTATTATTTGTAACTATGATTTGTTTAGAGGAAGACAAAGGACAGAATAGTGCAGATGCTTCCAGTGTTTCTTTTTCTTCCTGTAAAAGAAAACTTCACTCAGTTCCCTGTCGTGACAGTGAATAGTTTACATACTTTTTATAGGAAAAACAGGGAGAGTGCAGGGAATTTCCAAGAATTTTGTTCGTCTAGAGAGAGAGAGAGAGAGAGAATTTACTTTATTATTTGTAGATCCAGACGATTTTATTCAGCTTAGGAGAACTAACTGATGAAGACAAAGAAAATATATATATATATATATATATATATATATATATATATATATATATATATATATATATATATATATATATATATAAACTCTTCCTGTTCGATGACTATCACTGGGGACAGCAAGAACAACACACAAAGACGTCTTCGGACTGAAAGTGTGAGCACTTTCAATACCGTGACGTCATTTTTAGCCTATTACTGCTACCTCCAGGCCATCTTATTCATCTCAGGAAAGAACTTTCGTGCTGAGGGAGCTAATTAAACCCTCATCAAACCCCTCCGGTTCAGTCAATTTATTCTAAGGTGGTTAAATTTTGCAGCACGATTAACATTAGCAGTGAGGCAAGGCAGTGGTGGGATAAAATAATATCCCTATTTTTTAGTCTTCGACATACATTCCATACGCAACTATTCCATCCACAAATATTTCATGCACAAATATTTCATCCACAAATATTCCATCCACAGGTATTCTATACGCAAATATGCCATCCACAAATGTTCCATCCAAAAATATTCCACCCACAAATATTCTATCCACAAATATTCCTCCCACAAGTATTCAATCCACAAATATTCCAGCCACAGTATTCCGTCCACAAATATCCCATCCACAAATATTCCATCCACAAATATTTCGTCCAAAAATATTCCATCCACAAATATTCTATCCACAAACATTCCATCCACAAATATTCCACCCACAAACATTCCATCCACAAATATTCCGTCCACATACATTCCATCCACAAACATTCCATCCACAAATATTCCACCCACAAATATTCCACCCACAAATATTCCACCCACAAACATTCCATCCAAAAGTCTTCCATAGCGACCCATTCCTACCATTTCAGTGTGATGACGTTTTGTTCTTTGAATGAATCTAACACACAGTATTATTAATTTTAGATGTTTTTCAAACCAGCGAGGTGAAATGTAGCCTTCATTAACACCGCGAATAAGAGAGGCCGTTCTCAGCTGGGAAAATTCATACAAAATAAGAAGAATAAACTTAAGAAAGATGAAATAAAAGTCTTCATTTGATTTCTGGCCGCCAACTTATAACCTCCATATTTTCAACATTATTCCTCTCTCTCTCTCTCTCTCTCTCTCTCTCTCTCTCTCTCTCTCTCTCTCTCTGCCAGTTTATAAGTTATTAAAATATTCTGAGGATTCATTCGTATATCCTCCTCCTCTCTCTCTCTCTCTCTCTCTCTCTCTCTCTCTCTCTCTCTCTCTCTCTCTCTCTCTCTCAATACATATGTTAACAAATTTTCTGAGGAAGAGTCATTCGTATATCCTCGTCTTTCAGTTTACTCCTTTCCTGGCATTTCTTTCTTTCTACCTCGACGTTCTTCTTGTCCATTATTTCTCTTTAACATTCTCTTTCTTCTTATTACTTGTTGTTCACTTATTTCTTCCTTTCTTCCCTTCGTTTCTCTTCCTCTCTCCGCATTGTCTTTATTTCCTTTGCTATCTCTCTCTTCTCTCATTTCCCCTCCCTCTCGTTCTGTACCTCTTTTGTTCCTCCACTTCACTTCCGTTTGCTTTTCGGTATATTGGTCCCCCCCCTCTCTCTCTCTCTCTCTCTCTCTCTCTCTCTCTCTCTCTCTCTCTCTCATATTCGAGTTCCGGGGAAGTTCATTGTGTTTATCATGTTCTTTGAAGTTATTTCTTGGTCTTATTTGGTTTTATCTCTTTTGTATCCTCTCTGCATTTTTCACCTAATCGTTTCTTCTTTGTTTCTTTCGTCCGTTTGTCTTCCTGCTTCTCCTTTGTCCTTCTTTCTTTTCAGTACCTGTCTCTTTTGTCCTTCCTTTCGTAATGTATCTTTTGTTCATTGTTTTCCCTTCATTTCCTTTTCCGATAAACCAGTATCCTCTATTCCCTCTCTCTCTCTCTCTCTCTCTCTCTCTCTCTCTCTCTCTCTCTCTCTCCGGTTTCCAGCGTAACTGTCTTCCCTTTATCCGTTTCCCTTCATTTTGTGTCCGTGGCCCTCCCTCCCTCTCTCTCCCATTCTTCTCTTTCAGTATTCTGTTTCTTTCATTTTCACTTTTGTTGTTTGGTCGCAGTTTTACAGTATTTTTATCATTCTCAAGCATGTCACTGTTTGGGGCCTCAAATATCACGAAGGAAATAATCTAAGTGTGTTTTTTCGGGTAATTATGGCACTAGAGAGGTATGTAGATTGTAAGAATGTGTGCAGTATTTAACGGAAATTCGGGATTGAAACTGATAATGTATAACTGTGGGGGCGATTCGCTGTGGTTGCTAGAAGAGTATTTTCCTCCTCCTTTTTCCTGGTAGATCATACATGGTGTTCCTGCAATGGCTGTATGATAAAATGTCAGTCTGCAGAGTTTCATAGTTACAGGATGATAAAATTGCTCAGGCTCATATAATAGTACAGTATTTGGGTGGTGGATTCATAGTTTTCCATCACGGTCATCAACTATGGTTATTTAATCTGTGTGTGTGTGTGTGTGTGTGTGTGTGTGTGTGTGTGTGTGTGTGTGTGTGT
>NC_136991.1:35317774-35340274 GCF_032717465.1 Coenobita brevimanus | reverse complement strand
TCATAATAATCTATCTGTCTGTCTGTCAATCAGTCTGTCGATCTATAGCCAGATGCCTTAGTCCCGTAAGGGGTGGCCACAAACAAATCGCCTCCATGTCGCCGTCCCCTGCCATTTTGATGCCCTCCCCTCACCTTACACCCCCACTCTCTCATATACCTTTTCCATCTCTCCATCTCATCCTTGGTCTCCCACTCCTTCCCCTCCCGCTGTCCCCCTCCAGGTCACTCACATATACTTTCCTCGTTAGTCTCTCACTCTTCATCCTCTTCCCGTGGCCAAACCACCTCATTGTATTTTTCCTAACGTTTTGTGACATCCACATCCACACTGCAGCGCTGTCTCATTTGTCATTCTGTCTCTCTGTGGAACTCTGCATACTCCTCTCAAATAACTCTTTTCCATTGCTCTCACTCTGGAATTGTGCCTGTCCTGCAAGGTCCAAGCTTCACGTCCATACGTTGGAGTAGGTATCACGATACTATCATGCAGCTACTTTTTTACTTCCATGCTCATTTCCCTATTTCTTATCACTGCTTTAAAAAAACGAGCGGCCTTTCATCCCTGTTGTATTCTCTCAGGTACTTCGTTCTCTAGATTTCCATCCTTATCACACTACCCAAGCTCTTGAGTGCATTCACATTTTTTATTTCTTCACTGTCAGACCTCACTGCATTCAGTGACTTCATTTCTCTCGAAGACCACAACTTTACACTTCTGTACATTCACCTTTAGATTTCGTTTCCTACATACTCTCCAAAACTCGTCCACCAAGCCTTGCAGTTCCCTTGCAGTCTTCACTTAACAATACAAGTTCATTGCAAACAACAGAACAGCAAGTTTGGAAACACTGCCCTCCCTCATGAGGGCTCCAACATCCATTAACCTACCTTGTATCTCTTTTATAACTTAATCCATATAGAAATTGAACAGTCATGGAGACATGACTCATTCCTGTTTCAGTCCAACATTCATATAGAAAAATTAACTCAGTTCACCATTCATATGCACAGCAACCCTAGCACTCTCATACATCCTCTTCATGGCATTCAACGGATTTCGATTTACTCGAGATATTTAATATGTTTTCCACATTCCTTATCTATCCACTCTGTCATATACTTTCCGCAAATCCATTAAGGCCGCATACAGCTTTTTTTGTCCCCTTCTCTAGAAAATTTTCCACAAAATACCTTTGGATGAATACCTAATATACACAACCTCTTCCCTTCCTAAAAGCTCCCTATTCTCCTCCAACCAATTTCTTGGCTATTTCAATAACTCAGTCAGTGAGTATTTTACCATATACTTTTCGTACTACATTAATAAGATAAATGCTTCTTTGATTAACGCACACTTCTTTTTCTCCTTTTTCCTTGTACAGGGAAATAATTATACCTGACTTCCAATCCTCCGGGACTCTACCTTCCTCCCAGGCCCATCTGTACATCTTCTATAGCCATTCTACAACTATCTCCCTCATGCTTCAGCATTTCACCACACAGTCCATGAATTCCAGGGGCTTTCCCCATTCAGACTTTCTTCATTTCTTCCTTTACTTCCACCCTACAGTACTAATCTCTTCCTCCTTTCTCATCTTCCTCCTTCTCCCAGCGATTCCCCAGCCTCTTATACTTGCGTTACTTTCATTCTCCATGTTTAACAGTTCCTGAATGTGTTCTCTCCATCTGCTCAATTTTTCTTCCGTCTTCATCAGCAATCTGCCATTTGTATACTCCTCTATTAATTTCTTTATCACCCAGTCTTATTCAGTTAACCTCCGTCCTGAACATTTTCTTACATTCCCTCTACTTAACTCTCGACTTCCAAACTCATCCACTCTCTGTTTATTCTCTCTCTTACTACTCGTTTCAGCTCTCCCCTTCTAACAAAATAGTAATAATAATAATAATAATAATAAAAACTGAAAATTAAGAATATATTCACACATGATCTGGTTAATTTTTTGCCTGCCTTCATCAGCCGGACACGGGCCCAGAACCAGAGTAACCAATACCGGCATTTAGGTGAAGGTGACTATACTCCCCGCCAGCCATCTTGTCACTACTGTAGATTTGCTCCTTCTCGTAACAGTCGCCTATAGTTAGCTGTTTTTTTTTTTTTTTTCTTACAAAATAGTGACTAGGAGAGTGTACGAGCATGTGAGGTGGAGGGGGAGAGGAGGAGGAGGAGAGACCGAGGATGAGATGAATGGATTGAGTGGAGAGGTAAATGAGGGAGAAGGGTGTGAGTCGGAGAGAGGGCAGCCAAATGGCAGAGGACAGAGAGAAACAGAGGTAATTTGTCCGTGGTCACTGCTTACTGAATTAAAGCGTCTGACAGTAGATAGGTAGATAAATAGACAGAAAATAGTGGTCTCTGGCACACGAAATGTTCATATTGATTTTAAAAAATCGTAGTGGTCGCCCATGAGCCTCGAATAGTGACTGGGAGTGTGCAGTTGTATGTACAAGTTGCCTGGCGCGGTGAATAGTTGCTTGACCCATAGTAATATAGGTATGCAAGTCATACTTTTCCATCCGTTCTTCTCTCATTTTCTTCTTTTCCCTTTCCATTTTTAAAAGAATGCATTCTCTCTCTCTCTCTCTCTCTCTCTCTCTCTCTCTCTCTCTCTTTTCCTATCCATTCCGCTTTTCTGCCTTGTTGCTTCCTGTCTTTTATTCCATCTCCCGTCTCTTTTTCACAGTATAGTTCCTGTCTCTGCCATGTCTACCTTCTTTATAATCTTCTTGCCATCCACTTTATTTTTTTGTTATATTGCTCACTTTTCCCCTCTTTAGCATCTCTTTCACTCTCATTTCATCCATCCATTCCTCTCTCTTTGCTTCCCTCCCTCGTTCCTTTCCAAATTTTTTCTTCCCAAATTTCTTCCTGCATTTACTTTATCCATCTCTTGTGTCCATCCCACCTCCTTCCCTACATCCTCCCTTCATTCCCTCCTTCCTTCCTTTAGTTCCTCCCCTCTCTTGTCTTTTGCCTCTCATATTCCTTCACTCCCACCTTCCCTCTTTCTCCTCCTCCTCCTTTCCTTCATTTCTTCCACTCTCCCTCCCTCCTCGCTCCGTCACGTTCTCCCTGCCTTCCATTCTCCTGAATTCTTTTCTCCCTTCTCTCATCCTTCTTTCCTCCCTCACTTTCTTCCCTTCCTCCTCCCTTGCTTCTGTCAGTCCTTTCCAAATTTTTTCTTCCCTAATTTCTTCCTGCTTTTATTTTATCCCTTTCTTCTGTCCATACTTCCTTCTTCCTTACATCCTTCCTTCTTTCCTTTCTTCCTTCCTTCCTTTCCTTCCTCCCCTCCCTCCTCTTTTGCCTCTCTCAGTCCTTCACTCCCAAACTCCCTCCTTCCCTCCCTCTTCCTCCTCCTTCTCCTCCTCTCCTTCTTTTCTTCACCCCTCCCACCCACCTCTCTCCCTCCCACACCCTTTCCCTTCCATTCAATTTTTTATTTCTTTTCTCCCTTCCCTCTTCCTTCCTTCCTTCCTCATTTTCTTCCCTTCTTCCTTCCTTGCTTCTCTCTTCCCCTCCCTCCTTCACTTGCACCCTCCCGGCCTCTCTGCCTTTTTCCTTCTTTCTCTCCCTCTCTACCTCCATCCCCCATCCCCTCTTCGCGTTTTCACGTCATCTTTCTGCTACTTTTTAATTTCCGTGAGTTTTCCTCGGACACGTCTTCTCATTTCCTCTTTCCTTCCACCCACTCTTTCCTCACCCGTCAATTCTCTCTTCTTTACTGCTCACTTCCCTGTTTTCTTCTCCTCCCTCTCTCTTCCACCCATACGTCTCTTTCTCCTGCTCCCCTGTGCTTCGTTCCCTCCAACCTCTCTTCCTCCTTTCCCCCTTCCTTCCTTCCCGACCTCTTCCCCTCCCCCTCCTATCCCTTTTTCCATCCCGCCGTCTCTTTCCGCTTTTCCCCTTTCCTTTCCCTCTCACATCACTTCCCTCCATCAGTCTTCCTTCCACCCTCTCTCTCCCCCTCCTCCTCCTCTTCGTCTTCCTCGTCGTTCTCATCCTCCCCGTCTTCCTCGTCCTCCTCCTCTCCTCTTCTCGTCTTCGTCCTTCTCTATTTCCTCTTCCTTCACTTTCACACTTATTTTTCCCACCTTTATATACTCTTCCTCCCCTTCCTCCTCTCTCTTCCCTTCCCTTCCCTCTAGTCTTCTTCCTCCCCTCTCATCCCTGCCTTTCACCTTCCCTCTCTTTCCCCCTCCTCCTCCTCCACGTTCTTCCCCTCCCCCTTTACTTTCTCCCTTCCCCCTTTGCCCTCTTTCCCTTTCACACACTTCCCCTCTTCCTCCACCTTCTCCCCCTTCCCCTCTACTTTCTCCCTTCTCCCTCTACCCTCTCTCCCTCACCCCTCCACTTCCCCCCCCTCCTCTTCCACCTTCTCCTCCCTGCACCCTCTGTCCTATCCCCTAAACCCTCTCATCCTCCATTTCCCTTCATTCATCCTTCTCCTCCCTCTCTCTTCCTCCCTTCTCCATGTCATCCATCTCTCTCTCCTCCGTCCTCCCTTCCTCCCCCAGACTCAATAAATTCCGTCACCTCGTATATGAACTTTACAAAGTTAGGTTAAAACAAGTTGATTTATATTCTCTATTCAAGCCCTGAAGACGAAAAAAAAATATTGTGTTTTAAAAATGAGGCATCTTGATAATTAATGCGTAAATAATTTCCGCGTATTTGCACCAGATGTGCCTGAAAGCAAGAAAGGCCGGTCCTTTCACTCTAAAGACCTTTTTTTTTTGTTTGTTTTTTTGTTTTTTTTATAATTCAAGCTTTTAAAAATTCTTATCTAACCCATCTGTCTGTCAGTCTGTCTATATGTCTATCTATCTGTATAGCGCACTCAGCATCTTGTGTGTGGTGGCCTTGACAAACGATCCTCCAGGCATTTCTGTCTCGATAACCATTCGCCTTTCCGTGACACCATCTCTTTCATACTCCCGCACCTTATCTCCCTATCTCGTTCTTGTTCTTCCTGTCCTCCTACCCACCTCACTCGATTACACTTTTGTAGTAAATCTCTCACTCTCCATTCAGTCTCTAAGGCCAAATTAAACAACAACGAATTCTTCAGTTTGCCGGTCTTTCATGTCACTCAACAAATACTTTTAAATAAACTTTATTTCAACAGCTCTTACATTTGATTTATGACCCTAAAACATCGTCCGTGCGTCATTACTCCACGTTAATTTAGGGACCAAGATTAAAAAGAAAAATAAACGAGTTTTGAATTAGGTTTTTAATAGGGTGAGGAAACGAGGAAATTCACGCAGCTGATATTTCTCATTGGGTGGCATGGCTCTGCATGAAGTTGCCAGCAAGCGATGTTTAAAAGCAGTAGTAAAGCCATAATAAACAATTAAGTAAATAATGAAATACTGAGGTAACATTGTTTTGAACCAGGCTCATCTGGACGTGAACCCGGTAGAATGCAGGCTGAAGGTGACTCTCCAGCAGTCCCCCATCCGAAGTTCGAGAGATACAGAGGGATATGAGGGACATTTGTATAACCGGGTAGCGAAGCCGTTTGGGTATACTAGTGCCACCGCAAGAAGGCGTCCTTCCCCGGCTCCAGTGAGGCAGTGATGATCAGTAATGAGGCTGAGTAAAGAAATAACTTCATCAGAGTCCTACAGTAACGAACATTGACAGATAAAGTAAATTTACCCAATAACTTTAGCAAGTTGGTATTACTTAAATATGAGTTTCAGGCTCTGTGACAAGAGTAAAACTGTACAGTGACAGAAATATATCTTGAACTGTTCCTGTGGGTTGTAACACTCTGTTTGCATGTTGCTAATACTTATATTGATGACAAATAGTGACAATATACAAATTAGTGTAATATGTGTTTTTAGTGGTAATATTCTTTTTTCAGATGAATTAGTTTTCAACTACTCAATTTTTTGTCCTTACACAATCAGTTAAAATAATTTGATTAATATTGCAAAATGTATAATCATGCCATCCCAGTTATTGGAACTGATATCTTCAACACCTTTCATTCATAATATTTAAACCCATCTCGGATCGTGAATGCTTCATTACTGGGCGTTAGTAATGGAGATAATAATTATACAGTCATGCACGATTTTCCCCACTCCTACAGTTAAAATCCTATTGTTGTCGGTGCTCTTAACGCCCCAGCCGTATTCTTCTTTGCTGCACACACTCCTTAAAAAAAAAAAAAAATCCATCTTCGTGCTATACTCTGACGATTTTCGATTGTATTTTGCTGTAGGGAAATATTTCACAATAAAATTTAGTGGATTTTTTTCTAATGGCTTTTGTGCAAGATGTTAAATGATATCGTCTAGCGTAAACAAGAACTAACCCTTTGACTCTCTCTCTCTCTCTCTCTCTCTCTCTCTCAACCATATGAAATAAACTTGGGTTAATCTAAATAAAATTCCCAAATACACCAACAGAAACGAAAGAGCAACTCCAGGGTTTATAAGCCTTTGACTGCTAGGATTTAACTCAGCTGAAGAAAACTGCCTGAAGCGGCTTAAAGTTATCAGGGGGAGGCGGTGGCTGAGTCGAGATATGGTCTGCCGTCTTAAAGGTCACGACTTCGATTCTCATCTGGATATTTGAATTTCGTTGAAACTGACTGCTGTTCAACCATAAGACCCACCAAGATAACATAAAAACACCCCCGCTAATACCTATACACCAGTCCTGTTTACGATAGTTTTTTTTTTTTTTTTTTTTTCCAATAAGGACGATGCGTGTTAGTGCCGAAAGGGTGAAATGTGGAGGTGTGTGGTACGTAGGAGGACTGCCGAACCTTAAGGACCGGGATGTTAAGTTTATGCCCTGAGTCGGACGCATAACAAAATTGCGCCACTGCAAAAGGGTTAGACATAGAGACGTCAGCGTAGTTGCTAACTCCACCACTACGATACGCCTATTTTATTTCTTGCTGCGTCCATATAACTAAACCCGGTTTAGGGGGATCTCTAGTAGTGAACGGCATAAGACTGATCTTACCCCATAGCTCACATATCCTTTCCTAAACTGAAAATAAAAAGTCTGGCGTTGTCAAGATGTAAAGAAGACTTCACTGAGTGGATGGGTTACAGGCATGAGAAAGTTAACCTTTCCAGAGTGACATTTTGATTAAAATTTTTCATTCTTACTGTATTTGGTAGGTAGGGGTACCCACCATCCACTTACTCAATGTAATGCTGTCCTTGGGGGACTTCACAGAATGACAAGCCATATAACAAAATGTCGTTTGGTAGTTTGGTGGGTTAAGGCGCTCCAACCGAACAAAGCCTGTAAGGGTTCATGCCCGAGGAAAGAAAAGAGTTTAATGCTCACATAATGCCACCCAGGGGCAAGAGGGGTCGGTCACCCTTGTCTTAAATTTTGAGACAAATTAACGCAGCCTCGGGTTCCTACGCTCCCGATGGGGCAAAAAAGTATTACCGTAGATGTTAAATGAATGAAACTAGCTGTGGGTGTTTCTATTCTGCAGGGAAAAGTCATGAGTAGCCGTAAGATTAAAAACAACTACAAAAACCCCTTTCACAGCTCGGGTATGAAATTAGATGTCCTATTCTGGTTGAAGTCTGATGGCATTACCAGTCCAGCTAAGCATCATGGTATCATTTTCAGCAAACTCACCCTATACGGTTGCGCAAGATCCAGTGTGTGTGTGTGTGTGTGTGTGAAGTCCTAGGCTATTTGATGAGTAGGAATGAAAATTAACCAGGTGAGTTCGTCTGGTTACTCCAAAGATCTTCCAGTATATACAGTTTTCTAACCATGATTTCTATGGGGGAGTCAGCTCCCTACCATATTAAAAGTTTTCAGAAATAGTGAAAGAACGGGAGATATGGCATTGTTATCTTTATACATGTTGTACTATGGTCACTCATCTGTAATACGATCTTTGGGAAGCTTGGCCCCCTAATCAGTCCTCCTCCTCAAAATAAAAATGATCAGAGATATGGGAAAGTTAACATATGGATTTTCGATGAAATTCCTCGAGTAATCTCGTCTAGTTCCTTGGTGATGTCTTCCACTGTAGAAAATATTCCACCTTTATTTTCAGGGGCGTCAGCCGCCCTCCAAAACTCATATAGGATACAAAATAGGGCAAGAAGGGCAGATATTACATTGATGTCTTAGTAGAGTTTGTAAAATAGGCTACCATCCTCTAAAGGTGGTTGCTGCTGCTATTGCTGCTGCTGCTGCTGCTGCTGCCAAGTACGCACTGTCTTAAGAATCAACATGCAAGAATCCGGTGAAGTGGGTGTGTGGGGTGTTATGCTATAAATAAAGTGGTTAGACAGAGGGAAATTCTTTCTCCTCTGCTTTTTAAATTATACATTGATGAGGAACTGAAGAAAGTGTTAGAGATGAATATTTGTTGTTGTTTTAGCTTTTTAAAACTGAATATAATTGCGTATGTGAACGACATTGCAATACTGGGTTATTTGCAGGACAGTTTGATTTCAGTAACTCAGAAATTTAAAGAATAAATGTGTTTACTTGATCAGATAGTTGATAAACGTAATTCTAAAATAATGGTGTTCAAGGCATCTCAGAATCCGACACAGGGTATCCATTGTATAAATCAGTATGAAGTCATTCAGCATTATAAGTATTAAGGAACTTTTTTCATTTTAATCTGTTAGACAGAGGACAGTGAATTTATATTAAATTATTTGAAATCTGTCAGGCAGAAAGGGCAATGAGTTTAGATTAAATTACTTTAATGCAGAAATTAACTCTTCCAGGATATTTAAGGTTAACAATGAAACATTATTGTTTTTGTTCAGAGCATGATGTGTGCCAGATAATGGATTACCTTTGTGGGATTTTAAAGAAACCTCTAGCCTCAATGGCTCAAAGCCGTGTTTTGAATATCTGTGATCTGGGATTATGTTGTAATCTAGGTTTATAACCGGGGATTGCGTTAAAAGAAAGAACTCAGTTTAGGCTTTAGTTCTCAGTTGTTTCAAACATTTGAGACAGTATTTTCAAGCTCTCTGAAAAAGAAGGTATTTGGTCTTCCTCGCTTTTAGAGTAAGCATGATGTTGCAGCGCTGTCAGCTTCGTTACTTTTAAAACATACGAGTAACCTTCCATTTATTTTATTCAAGCAAGTATTTAAAAATCTTTAAGAAGAAAAATAACATTATATCCAGCGTAGGTCTTACTGTGAAAACCTTTGGCCAGTATTCAACACAGCTAAGCAACTTACTTAAAAAACATTTTTGAACTGACATATGATATTGACAACCATTTATTAATATCGAGAGTACTCGTATAGTGGGTCCAAAATCATGAAGAACGAAGAGATGTGCATATTATCATATAAAACTATATGCTAGGCAATGGTGTGGATAATATGTTTTTATATATGTAAATGTCTGTTCACTTTCCTTATGATTTTTACTATCCGTAGAACGATAGAAAACTCCTGATGACAACTTGAAGTTAAATGTGCATCTATATATTTTGTTAGTTGTTTAGCGTTTAATTTACAGTGTAATATTGTGTAATGATGTATTTTTATTGGTTGATTGTTATTCTGTACATGTAATGACAAATTTTTATTATTTAGTGGATATACAATAGATCATTAATGATTATATATATTTGTAAAAACGCAAAATAATGTTAACCGACGAACTGAATTCACTACTACTTCTACTACTACTACTACTACTACTGCTGCTGATGCTGCTGCTGCTGCCGCCGCCGACGCCGTCGCTGCCGCTGCCGCCCTCGCCGCCGCCGCCGCCGCCTCTACGACTCACCGGTATTTCATGGGATATTTTACCTTTGCAGATGCCACCACTGTCATCATGCGGCTTTTACATCGAGGTACTAGCTTCTTTTATGACGCAGCAATATATCAAATCGGCGTACATATCGCAAGACTGGGTATACAGTTTCCATGTTTTCTCTCAGTACACAGGAAGAAACAGCACATGTGTTTTATTTAGCACAGAGATACCCACATATTCAGAAAATTTATACGGATGTTAGAGGAAATCTCTCTCTCTCTCTCTCTCTCTCTCTCTCTCTCTCTCTCTCTCTCTCTCTCTCTCTCTCTCTCTCTCGTATTGCTTCTGTTCCCCCCTCTCCTTTTATTTTGTGCAGTTCGTCCTCCTTTCATCAGGTTTTTACTCTCCCTTTTTTTGTTTGAACAGTCTTCTGGGCCTGTCTCCCTCCCTCTTGTTTTGTGTACATCCATTACTCCTCTCTCTCTCTCTCTCTCTCTCTCTCTCTCTCTCTCTTACACACACACACACACACACACACACACACACACACACACACTGCTCTTATACATATACGTTCATACTTAATTATTCACCCACACATGCTGCCTCATAGATATCACGCCCACTCACTCAGTCTCTCATCCTTTTAGTCTCACCGTCATACTTTCAGTTGTATATTCAAACCCTTACTGGCACCCTCACCCTCATTCATCCTCGATTTCATTCTGTCATTCACTCTCACGCTGTCATTTTTTACACTCACTCGCCTTCTCACACTCAGTACAGCCTCACCTTGTTATTTATTGACTAACTCAATTTCACTCGGGCGCTCACACACTAACCCTTGTTTTAAAATATTCGCAAGGTTGGGAATGCAGTGTTAATCTGTCTTGAAAACAGTATAGATGTACACTTATATTTAAGGCCCTCAATACGGTTATATTTTTCATTGTTCTGTCTCCCGATGAATACAATTATATCATGAGAGAATATTCCAACTAAAGGTATGAAATATGGACCTTATAACCCCCATCACTATATGACTACTTCCACCAAGTTGAATAAAATTGTATGGAGGGGTTTGATATAGCCGTAATTAACTGCTCATTACTAATCATATTCCCCCTGAGTAGAATTAAATCATCTGGCGACAACCTGATTACAGTGAAAATGACGTAGTTTATAACAATACAAGGAAGATAAAAGTTCTCTTTCCGACAGGCTCCGTTCACTAAATATTCATGAGCGATTATGCCGTGAAAGTAGGCGGCATCCGAGCAATTTGCGGTAAATTGCCAGGCTGCCTGTAGCTTAGTTTTTTTTTTTTTTTTTTTTATGTGTCCGACTCTGGGCATAGGCTTCACAGCTTGCTCCCAAGGCCCAGTAGTCGTCCTGCATACCATACACCTCTACATGTCACCACTTTGGCGCTAACACCCACCGTCCATATTGAATACATGCTAGGGCTGTCTCGTGCAGGGCTGGTATATTGGTATTAGCGGAGGTATTTTTACGATATGTCGGTGGGTCTTCTGGCAGATCAGTAAAGTCTGACTTTATGAAATTCAAATCCGTAAACTGTTCCCTACCCCAGCGGGGATTTGAACCTGGATCCGGTAGGACTGCAGTCCACCTCTCTACGGATTGAGCCACCGCCTTCCCCATGTATTCACTGTGTGTATGTATGTACAGAAGACTCTCTCTCTCTCTCTCTCTCTCTCTCTCGTTATTAAGCTGTTCCTCATTTTAACCCACTCTGCTGCTCCCCTCCTCTCCTATCTCCTTTAGTTTCCTCTTTTCATTCCTCCCTTTCATACTCTCTCGATATGGCTACAGTTTTTATGAATCTCTTTTTTCATTATTTTTTCAGGTAGTTCCACAATTCAGCTTAGTTTCTCGATATTTTTTCATTTTAGCGAAGGATGAAGAGTGAAAAGTGTGGAAATCATTTTGTTTTCTTTCTCTTATGTAGTTATTAAATTCCCTGTTTTACGTCCGTTCATATATTTGTTAAACTGGAAGTGCTTTCTCATCGTGTATTTCTTTCTTCCATCTTATCCTTTATTTTCTGTATTCATTCGTTCCATTTCTTTCCTGCTCCTCTTCTTCCGTATATCCATGTTTGCCCCTTTCCCTTCCATCTCACTCTATATTCTCCCCCTTTCTCCGTTCATCCCCTCCCTATCTTTGTGCTTTCTTAATTCCTTCCACTCTTCATTTCTTCTTTCTTCATTTCTTCTTTCTTCATTCATTCCCTCAGCTTCTTCTCCTTTGTATTCCCTCCTTTCCCCTGTTCCTTTTTTCCCTGTCTTCATGTCCTTCCCCCTCTCCCACTCGTCGTTCACTCACTTTCCTCTTTTCCTCTCCATTCTTTCCCCCCCCCCTCCCTCTCTTCTTACCTTCTCTCACTTTCTTCCTTCCTTCTTTCCTTTATTTTACTCCTTTCCCTCCTCCTTTTTCTTCCTTCCATCCTTCTCCCAGTGCCATCTCATTTTTTCTGTCCTGTGCTCTTTTTTTCTCTCCTCCCCTCTTTCCCTTCCTTCCTACTTTTCCTTGTGTCCCCAGCCCTTTCTTTTAGTCCTTCTCCCTCCCCTCTCTTCCTCCCTGTTCCCCTCTGTTCCTGCCCCCCTTTCTTCCTCCCACCCCTCTCTTCCTCCCACACCTCTCTTCCCCCCACCCCTCTCTTCCTCCCACACCTCTCTTCCCCTTTCTTCCCTTCTAGCTCTTCATTTCACCTCTCTCTCTCTCTCTCTCTCTCTCTCTCTCTCTCTCTCTCTCTCTCTCTCTCTCCACCTCATTTATTGCCTCACTCCTCTTCGTATCATTTTCAGCACCATTTACTCGCTTTCTTTCTCCTCTCCTCCTCTTCCTTCTACTTGCTTCATTTTGTTTCTTTTCCTTGTTTAATCATTGTCATTCTACTCGCTCTTCCATTCTTTCGTGTGTTTTTTTTTTCTTAGTCTCCCCTTTCCTTCTTTCTCATGTTATTTTTCACCTGATTAATTTATTCTTTATATTATTGTTTACATTTTCCCTCCAGTTGTACTTGCCTCTTTATCTCTTATTTCTTTCATGCTTTTTTTTTCGTACCTCTGTTTCGTTTCATCTCCGTTTTCCTTTTTTTTTTTTTTTTTTTTTCATTGGCTTGACCAAGCTATTCAATAAGATATGGGTGACGGGGTTACTACCATCAGTTTGGAAGAATGGTGTAATTGTTAAAGTTCCGAAGAAGGGAGACCTGAGTGAATATGGTAATTGGAGGGGAATCTCTTTGTCACCGATAGCTTTGAAAGTCTTCAGTAGTGTTGTTAAATAGGTTGGAGCCAGTGGTTGAGGGTATTCTGAGGGATGAACAGGTTGGTTTTAGAAAGGGACGTGGTTGCAATGATCAGATCTTTATAGTTAGGCATTTGATGCAGCAAGTTAATGAAATGAGAGTACCGTTAAGTCTTTGTTTTGTTGATTTTGAAAAGGCTTTTGATAGTGTTTCGAGAGAGACTATGGGGAAGATCATGAGACATTATGGAATACCAGAGGAGTTTGTGAGGGTCATTATGAACATGCATGAGGACACATTTTGTAAAGTGATGGTTGATGGTTGTCTGAGTGATTCGTTTGAAGTCAAGTCCGGAGTAATTCAAGGTGGTGTTCTATCGCCTTTACTATTTATATTGGTCATTGATTACATTATGAAACGCGTTGGAGCAGAAACCGGTGCAGGTATACTTTGGGGAGAGAACAGGAAACTTTGGATTTAGATTATGCAGATGATATAGTTTTGATTTGTGATGGGCCAGAAGAGATGCAGAGAGTGTTGGACTGTTTGGTGAGTGAAGGTCGCAAGGTGGGTTTGGTTATTAATTGTGGAAAAACTGAAATAATCAATATGAATATGAAAAATGCGCAGGAATGTGTAATTGGAGGTATGGTTGTAAAGCAAGTTGATAGGTTTAAATATTTAGGTACTTATTTAGCCAAGGATGGTTCTTTGAACTTTGAATTCGAGGAAAGGTTAAAGAAGGCTAATCAGGCAATGGGAATGCTTAAAAATATTTGGAATAATAAAAATTTCTCTGTGCATACAAAAATCAAACTTTATAAGGTAATGGTTAGGAGTATCGTAATTTATGGACACGAGTCTTGGTACAGCACAGTGACTATGGAAAATAAATTCTTGGTGTTTGAAAATAAAGCACTTAGAAGAATATTAGGAGTTAAGTGGTGGGAAAGGATACCAAATAGTAGAATTAGAGAAATAACGGGAGTGCAGCCGATCGATGAATATGTTAGATTCTCACGATGGAAGTGGCTAAGACATGTGTATAGGAGACAGGGAATAGTACGAGGTACACCAGGGTGGGTGGCACTTGGTAGGAGAGGTAGAGGAAGGCCAAAAGAGACGTGGGTGAGGACTATGAGACGGGAAGCTGGAGATGAGTGTTGGGGAGATCTTGAGGAGTTAGCACAAGATAGGATGTGGTGGTGTGAGTTCATCGAGGCCCTATGCATCCCCGAGGGTGCCACAGGAAATGATTGATTTTCAGTGGCTATCTTGTCTCCACTATTTGTCGCTCTACTTTCTCGTCCTCCTGCCTGCTCCTCTTCCCCCAGTCTCCTCCATTTCCTCCTGTCTCCTCTTCCTCCCGTCTCCACCTTTTCCTGTATTTCACCACTTTCTCGCCTCTTTTCCTTTATTCTTCCTCTTTCTGCATTCCACCTCTTTCATTGTCCCTCCTCCTCTGCGCCCTTTTCCTTTATTTTTCCTCTTTCTTCCTTTTGCATCCTACTTTTCCTTCCTTCTTTTCCTTATTCTCTTCTTCTTCCTTCCTCCTCTTCCCTCAGCCTCCTTCTCATCCTTTTTTCCTCCTCTTCCTTATTTCTCCTCTTAATTTCTCCTCTGACTCTATTTCTACTCGTACTTTATTTCTCCTCTAACTTTGTCCCCACTTACTTTTTTCTTCTCTTACTTTATTTCTCATCTTCATTTCTCTTTTTACTTTGTCTCTTTGCTTTATTTCTCATCTTACTTTGTCTCCTCTTGCTTTATTTCTCCTCTTACTGTATGTCTCCTACATTGTCTCCTCTTGCTTTATTTCTCCTCTTACTGTATGTCTCCTACATTGTCTCCTCTTGCTTTATTTCTCCTCTTACTGTATGTCTCCTACATTGTCTCCTCTTGCTTTATTTCTCCTCTTACTGTATGTCTCCTACATTGTCTCCTCTTGCTTTATTTCTCTTACTTTATATTTCCCATTCCTTTATTTGTCCTCTTACTTTATTTCTCCTTGTCCATTATTCTCGTCTTTTCCCTCATTTCCTTTTACCTTCCTTTCCTTTATTTCCCTTTTTTCTTTATCTCCGTTTACTTTTTCTTCATTCAATCTCTTCCTTCTGCCTACCTCCTCCTCCTTCGTCGCCCCCTCCCATTTCTTCAGTCTCCTCCTCATCTTCCTTCTGACCCCTCCTCTTTGTTCTCTCTACTCCTTTTCCTTATGTTTTCTCCTGTTCTTTTTGTATCCTCTTTTTCTTTACGCCTCTTCCTCTTCAGTTCCTCCTCCTTTGCCTCGTCCTTTTCCATTTAATGATCCTCTTCTTCCCTTCCTTCCTTTTTCGTCTGCTTTATTGTTTCCCCATATTTCTCCTCCTCGTAAATCATTTTTCATTCTCCTCCTCCTGCTTCTCCCTTACTCCTTCTACCTTCGTTTCCTTCATTCCTTCTCTTCCATTGGTCTCCTCAGGTTTCGTCCTCCTGTCTCCTCTTTCCAACAAGGAGAGTATGTTTTCACCCCTGTTTGCTTGTTTGTTTGTTTGTCTGTGTGTTAGCAGGATTACTCAAAAATTAGAAGGGGGATTTAGACCAAATTTGGTGGGTAGACGCCCATGTCCCAGGGAACAATCGATTAACTTTTGGGACCGATCCAGATCGTATTACAGTTTCTGGATCGGGAAAACAGTTTATGAAACTCTAATCAGTGATGAGAAAACCTAACCCATTATGATGAGTGGTTTGGAAATTACATTGCTCTTCTCGGAGAGATGCTTCCCACTGAGTGCTCCTCTAGTTTATTTGTCATTTTCTCTTTCTTCTCACCCATTTTTCATTTCTCTGTTTCCTTCCATCTTCCCATTACTTCTCCATTATCATATACCATTTGTTTCTTCCTGCTTTCTATCTCTTTTATCCTTCTCACTTTGCTATTATTATCCTTTTTATCCTGCTTCCTTCATTTCTTCCTTGTACTGTATTCCTTTCCATGTTTTTACTTTACACTTTCTCATATTTAGCAAAGAATTTAATACGCTCTTCTTTTCCGGAATTTTCGATTATCATTTATTTCTCTTTACTTGTCCTTCCTTCTTTCGTTCATTCGTTCCATCTTTCCCTCCTTCTTTCCTTCCTTCCTTATTCCTTTTTTCTTTCTTTCCGTCATACTTTCCGCCCTTCCTTCCTTCCATCCATCTTCTTTCATTCCTCCTTTCCGTCCTACTTTCCTTCCTTCCTTCCTTCCATCCTTCTTTCATTCCTCCTTTCCGTCCTACTTTCCTTCCTTCCTTCCTTCTTCTTTCATTCCTCCTTTCCGTCCCATTTTCCTTCCTTCTTTCCATCATTCAATCCTTCTTTCCTTCCTTCCTTCCTTCCTTCCTTCCATCCATCCATCTGTCCATCCATCCATCCATCCTTCCTTCCTTCCTTCCTTCCTTCCTTCCATCCATCCATCCATCCATCCATCCATCCATCCTTCCTTCCTTCCTTCCTTCCTTCCTTCCTTCCATCCTTATATCTTAACTTCCTTCTATCCTTATATCTTAACTTCCTTCCATCCTTATATCTTAACTTCCTTCCTTCTATCTTTCCTTCCTTCTCTCCTTCCTTCCTTCCTTCCTGTCTCCTTTCCGTCCTACTTTCCCTCCTTCTATTCTTCTTTCCTTCCTTCCTTCATTCATTCAGTCATGCATTTCTCTCTCTCTCTCTCTCTTTCTGCTTTTTGTTTTCTCTTTCAAGCTATTCCTTCTCTTGTCTACACTTCATCGTCCCTTTCTCCTCTTTGTCTTCTTTTTCTCCTCTATAATTTTCCTCTCCGTTCTCCTCTTTTCCCTCCTTCTTTTTCTATTCCCTCTGATCTTATTTTCCTTATTTTCGTTTCTTCTTGTTTTCTTTTCTCCTTGTCTTCCTTCTCTCCATGTCTTTTGCTCCTTCCTGTTTTCTCTTCTTGATTTCTTTTCTCCTTCCTTCTTTTGTGTTCCCAGTCTTCCTCTCTTCTTTCTCTCCTCACTCTTTTGTTATTCTCTCTTGCTTCCGTCATATTCTTGCTTTTCTCCACCTTCCCTTTCTTCCCTGTCTCTTTTCCTGGTTTACTTCATTCTTTCCTCCCTCTCCTCTCCCTTTTCTCCTTTCACCTTGTTTTAGTTTCTCACTTGTTGACTTCCTCTTCTTTCTCTTCTCTTGTTGGCGTCCTCTGTTTTTTTCGTCCTTCTCTTTAATATCTTCTAGTTTTTCTCTTTTTTTCCCCTGTCTCAATTTCTTTTCTCCTTCTTTGCATTTTTCTCTTCTTTCACTTCTTTCCCTCTCTCTCTACCTGTTCCTCCTCCCTTTACAACCTCTTTTTCTCCTCTACATCTTCCCTATTCTCACTGCCTTTTTATATCCACCTTTCGTTTACACTATTTTCCTTTCATTCTTCTCAACTCTCTTCCCCCGCTCCCTTCTTCCTTTTATTTATTTATTTCCAATCTCCCTGCCTTCTTACTTTTCCCTGTTTGTCCTTCTTTCTTTCTCTTTATCTTCGTTTTCTTTCGATTCTGTTTCCCCCTTTCTCTTTTTACCTCCTTTTGTGTCTTTTTTTCTGTCTTTCTTCATCCCTCCCAAATGTCTCTCCTTTCCTCCTTCCATGCCTTCGCTTCATTTCCTCCTATGGTTCTCATCATTTATTTACTTCCCGGCTTCATCTTCCTCGGTTCTCTTCTTCGCTTTCTTCCTTGCTCATTTCCTGCTTCCGTCTTTCGCCTCATTTTCTTTTACAGTTCTCATCATTTATTTACGTCCGTCATTCTCGTACTTACTCTCTCCATCTTTGACTTTCTTTCTCTCTCTTTTTCTCATACATACATACATATATATATATTTGTATATTTGTGTGTGTGTGTGTGTGTGTGTGTGTGTGTGTGTGTGTGTGTGTGTGTGTGTGTGTGTGTGTGTGTGTGTGTGTGTGTGTGTGTTTCAGGATTCCAGTTTCACTCATTCTCATTCAGTTCCACCATTCCTACTTCACTCCCACTCACACCACTCTCACATTTACCACTCTAACATCTACCACTGCCACTCTGCCACTACTTTTTATTCTCCACTCCATCTCCCACTCACACCAGTCCATATCGCACTTTCACCTGTGTCACTCCCTTTTCGCTCCTTCATCCTCCATTCTCACGCCCACCTACCGCTCCTATCTTACTTTTTCCCCTACTATCACACACCACTCCCAACTCGCTCTCACTCCCACTCCCACACAGGACGTGGGCAAAGGCAGTATGGGTGTGGAATTAAGCATGGCAATGGGAGGCTAATCGTGCATGGCGGGTAATACTAAGGAGGCTCTTTGGCCCTACACCCTGCCTGACCCCATCCACTTATGTCCTGATCTAATATTCCACCCTGGTGCTTTGTTCCCCTTCTCTCCACGGGAATTTTACGCTGGTAGAAGGACACGCTAATGCTGCCCTGTAATATCATTGTGCATTACTTTCCTTATTATAATTCAGATTTAGCTTGTCTACAATACTCTAGCCAAGGGATAATCTAACAAATCCTAAACTCTCGTAATGTGATTATATAATCAGATGCTGTCTCATACTGTTATTGTGTTACACCAATTAATTTTATTATACATAGTTCATTTACTCTAAAATAGTCAAGTTTTAACTAACCTAACTTTACCAGCCTTCTCAATGTTATAATGGACCTAACCCACTCTGACCTAAAATGAGCAAACATAATTTAGTTGGCTTGTAATATTATTGTTCGTTAACCTTATGTAATTTTTTAATATGCCCTAGTCTTACCCAACCTGACTTAACGGTCTAATTAGCCCACTAATGGCCAGGGTCCCCATGTGTAAGATTTTGCTGGAACGGTACTTTACTGGAACGGTGCTAGTGTACCGGTTGCCGCCAATTAGCCTGTAGTAGCCATGCATATAGGTTAGTGCCCTGGGTTTCCTATCTTTGCTCGTGTTAATGAAAATGTCACGTTCCATCTTTCTTTAAAGACCCTAGGTACTAATGAGGTAAAGGTTGCCAACATTTACAAGGGAAAACAGGATGGTCTCCATACAGCCATACCTTACAAAAGTTTTTCTGTGCAAATTGCCATGATGATTAAAGAAAGTACATGACCATAGGATCCCAAATTTGAGTAATTGAGCAGTTTGACTTTTGACTCCATAAATACTTTAAATATGCCCAAATAAAAGAAATGGAAAAAGATGTGTGGGTGTATTTGCCCAAAGAACAACTGTACCAAGCTTGAAGTGAAGCGATGAAGAGATAAAGGAATGACACCAAAGTGAAAAGTGTCTGGAAAAAAGGAAGAAGCAGATGAAAAACGAAACCAAGATGTGGATTTACCTGCTTCCCCAGATAATAGTGTAAGTTGTGCTGAGTAACTAATATTTTGACACACATCCCAAATGAACCCAACCATCAAAATAGTAAAAGCTGACTCTACACGTTATTTAACCTGGTGAGACATAACCTAATTTTGAGGCGTAATATCATTTTGTATTGCCTCACTTAATATAATCTACTCTCGTTTACATAATGTAATGTAACTCGGTCTAGGAAAATAATAATAATAATAATAATAATAATAATAATAATAATAATCTATCTATCTGTTGCCAGACGCCTCAATCCTGTTTGGGGTGGCCACAAACAAATCGCCTCCAAGTCGCCCTGTCCCCCGCCATTTCACTGCCCTGCTCCCAACTTACACCCCCCTCTCTCATATACCTCTCCACCCCATCCCTCCATCTCATCCTCGGCCTCCCCCTCCCTCTTCCCCCCTCCACCTCACTCACATACACTCTCTTTGTCAGTCTTTCACCCTTCATCCTCTCCACATGGCCAAACAATAATAATAATAATATATTCAAAATAATAATAATAATAATAATATATTAATAGTAATAATAATAATAATAATAATAATAATAATAATAATATATTAATAGTAATAATAATAATAATAATAATAATAATATATTAATAGTAATAATAATAATAATAATAATAATAATAATAGAACAAAAGAGTGCAAAAAATACAAATGGAATAACAATATTGGAAAGAAAATTAGTAACAGGCAGGGAGAGAGAAAACGGCGAAATACAATAAGAGAAAGGGAGAACCTGGAAGAGAGAGAGAGAGAGAGAGAGAGAGAGAGAAATAAAGTCGTAAAATTAAGAATGAAAAGAGAAATGGACAAAAGAAAGTAATAGACTGAAAAAAAAAAGGATAATAGATGATAGAGAAATGTAACGAAAGCCGTGGGATGAAAAAAGAAAAAGGCGTGAAATGATAGAAAAAGAAAAGCACTGAAAAAAGTAAGAAGGAGATTTGTCTTGAATTGTGAAAAGAAGAGAAAGATATACAGTAAAAAGAAAGGGAGATATAAGCGTTAGAATAAGACCAACAGAAATTAAGCCATCGAAAGAAAGAAAAAGAAAGCGCCATAGAAAGAGGGAATATGGAAGTCATGGGAAAAGAAAAATACAAAGAGAAAAAATCATGGAAAATGAATAAAACCATGGAAAATGAATAAAACCATGGAATGAGAGAAGGAAAGAATGGCATGAACAGAGAGAGTTTAAATGAAAGGTATACATAAAGTGAAAAAGAGAAAGGAGTGGAAAGAAAAAAATACTTGAATAAAAAAATGGCATGCAGTTAGGAAAAACTACAGTCGTAAACCAAGAGAAAAGAAAGAAAAAATCGTGTAACGTGAGGAAAGAAACCGAGAATCGTGAGAAGGAAGTGCAGTCGTAGAATAAGAAGAAAGACAAGGAGTGAAATAATGCGAGAGAATACTAGTCTGAGGGGAAAGTGTCTTTAAAGAGGTAATCGAGTTCATCCAGGCGTGATCGAGTTTATCCAGGCAGGCTGAGAACAGGACAGCACCCAGCCTTCCTTACCTACCAACACAGATTTGGTTTCAGTGGAATCATATGACACGTGACCAGCTTGTAGAATAGGCCCACACAAAGTAACACACCTAATGGAGCAGCGTAAAGCATATGGCACACTATGACGCAAACATCAACGGTGTAGGAAACCTGTGGGACAGCCTTGTAGGAACACTTGCGTGCCTGCAGTCGACAGGTCTGCTCGATCAGGCGGGCCGGGGTTTGAGCAACAGCAGAAGCAACAGCAACAAGAATATGAGAGAGAGAGAGAGAGAGAGAGAGAGAGAGAGAGAGAGAGAGAGAGAGAGAGAGAGAGAGGATAATTTAATGAAAGTTAATGAAAGTAGGGAAGGAAAGTCGTGGAAATGGAGGCGCTGTGTATAGCAGTGACAGAAAACATTGATTGTACTGACGAATAACTGCGATAAAGAATAATGAGGTAATCTAGACACTTAATTCTCTCATCCATTAGGAAGACGTGACTACCTAAAGAAGAATTACTGAGACAAAACCTGTTTAACTTAACTTTTACACTTCGGATACCCTGATTAGTGATCAGAAGTTCTTTTGAATAATTTGTGCGTCCGACTATAGTGTGTTAATGTGAGGTTTGGTTGCGTGAGATGTGGAAGTGTGTAGTGTGGCGGTGTGTGGTGTGCTGGTGTGTGGCGGTGATTGATATGTAACAGTATATTATGATGTGGCAGTACCGAGTGTGGCGGTGTAAAATAATGCAGTAATAGAACTAAGGATGTGAGGTGTGGCAATGTGAATTGTGACAGCGTGAGGCGTGGCGGTGCGAATAGGGTAGCGTGCTGTGTGTCAGTTGAAGGTGTGGCTGTGTGAGGCGTTGCAATATGTGATGTGGCAGTGTCCGGTGTGGCTGTATGATATATGGTAGTATGAGGTGCGACAATGGACGATGTGATCTGGTAGTATGAGGTGTTGCAGTGTGGGTTGTAGTAGTGTAAGGTGTGGTGGTGTGAGGCGTGACAGTGTGAGGTGTGCTATTTTAAGGTGTAGCGGTGTGAGATGTGCTAGTGCAAGGTATGGTTGTATCATCCACACTATGTAGCCAGAATCAAGACTGCATTGCAGTTTCTTTCAGGAAATAACAAAAATTACATGATCACTCAAAATTTAATGGAAACTATTACGAAACTCCTCCCTGAAGGATTTCTCCATCGCTAAATGAGATCGTCCAGAAGTGGAGCTAACAGAATAATAAATTTTTTTTAAATGCAGTGCAGGGAGTTAAGGTTGAAGTTAAATATTCGGCAGGTTAAGTCAACAAATGTTCCAGTTTGCGAGTTTGGGTTTGGGTAATGATGGCCTTGTGTTGTCCTCCTTTATTACTTTATGCTTCTTCCATTAATCCTTGTGTATGAATTAATAATTTATCGACCTTTAATACTGTTGTCATTCAGCCGTGCCTTCATTTTTCAACCGTTTCAACTCTTATCTATTCTTCCCGCTTTTGGCCTTCATTAATCTTAGGTGTGTTTTCCCTTTCCATCCTTCACTTAATTCTGTTTTCATGGCTTGCCTTTCATTTT
>NC_136991.1:35277774-35315274 GCF_032717465.1 Coenobita brevimanus | reverse complement strand
TGCCAGTCTTGAGTAGAATCTCGCCGCCTCTGGACCCACCTCACCTGATGTTGTAAACACAAGGGGCGTGAATCGACCGTGATCCACATGTTGGAGTCTTTTTTGGTAATTTCGTTTTTATTCTTGTTCATTCCTTTTGTGTGCAGCCTCGAGATACAGTTCATGATGGCATGATGCCATAGGATCAAATATCCTAATGTCGAAGAAAGACCTCTGCCCACGTGTCCAGAAACCTCGAGCACTGACGTCCACTCTTGCATCATTTGATGTATTTGCTGTTCTGTGGATGAAGTGCCCGCCGAGTAGAGGTAGCAGAGCTGGCCCTGTGGTGACATCATGGCATTTTTCCTGTAGCATTTTCACAGTGAGGTTGCGCACTTCATGTTGTATGCAAACAAAGCCTCATTCTTGCAAACTATGCAATTTGCATGGTTTGCATCAAAGAAAGTGCCACAGGCACAGTGTTGAGATAGGTTCTCAATTGGCCACCCATTTCTCAAGGCTGTGGCGTCAGTAAATTCATGTTTGTTGAAGTGGAAGCCTTTTGCCCTTAGAGGCAGGGTTGTCAGCCAGTTTGATGGCCCAACCTCCTGTGCCATTTCAACTCTTAAGAACTGGTCTGGTGTCAGATGTTCGGTTATGTGCTGCAGCTGGTCCTTTTGTCTTGTTTCTCGCTCATTGCGTATATGTGTCTTTATGTCTTTTTGCCTTTGGTAGTCGATTTCACACGTCTCAGCCTGGGCGCAAATCTTCTGTGATAGGGATTCTGTGTGCCTAAGTGAATTTCTGTGTTCGTAGCTTGCCATGGTTGCTGGATTTATAATGCCAAGGCCTCCCATCCTGGATGGTTGTGCTAGAAGATCCCTCTCTTCTGGTGTGGGAATGTGGTCATTGGTCAGTGATGGGAGGAATGGTTCCCAGATAGCATCCTCCAGTGGTTTTAGCAGCAACTCGATGTCGGAGATCGTTCGCATCACGAAGGTCCATCTTTGCTTTACACCATACGTATATGCGCTGTATGCTGCATGGGGATCTGTTATTGCATGGCAGGATAGTACATGTATTTTTTCCACCCATGTCTTTACTTTATCAGTGACACAGTGTTCTTGGAACTCACTGATTTCAGTCACAGCACCTAGATGCCTCTGGCCTTCTTTAGTTCCTATCACATTTGTATCCCTAAAGCCCTTGTGTGCATCTTGATAGTAAGCTGGTTTCACGATCAAGATGGACTGACGTGCATTAGGGTAAAAATCTGTTTCAAGGCCATAAGATGTTACAAAGTCCCACCATTTCCTAATATCTTCCCCCTTCCCAGTATCTGTGAGATTATCTGCATAGGCTACTTGTTTTACATTGGTGGCCTCGTATTTGATCTGTTGTTGCACCGCTGTCATAGCCAGGGCGTACATAGCCATGGCAACGGGGTCCCCTTGGGTAGTTCCTTCTGTGGGCTGGATTACACCGACATCGTGAGCAGCTGTCTTACCCACAATGTAGAAGTCTGCTGGTTCTTTGTAGGTGCTTTCCACATAGTGGGCAAATGAAGGGCATTTAACCTTGATGTTGTGCAGCTTTGCCCCTCGGTTGATGGAATTAAATGCATTTGAGGCATCAAGTAGTAGTATTGCCTGACAGTCCTTTTCCTCATATATTTTCCTCATGGAATGAACTGCTACCTCACCTCCTGCCTGCTGTCCTGTACACACTTGGAGGTTGCCATCCGCCTGCTTAACATCATCTTTCATCACCTGTATGATGCATATTTATATAATCTGTTTTAAGACTTCACCCACTGATGGGGCTACATCCTGGATTCTTATCAAGGGGGATTAGTCTGCAAGCCGTCAGCGCTTCAGTGTTGTTGCTCTGACTTGAAGCCCGCTTCCTCGCCAGTGAGGTAATGTTCTTACACAGTTCTGTTGCTGCCTTCCATAACTTTGATGCTACTGAGGATTACTAGCCAAGATTTTGCATCCAGGCCTGACGGTCCTGGCCGTACTTGTGTGTGCATTGCCTTCCTCCATACCATATCTCCAGTTATCCTGTCATATATGATGGGATTGGGTGGAGTGTAGTTCCCGTCAAGCTTTGACTGGGCACTTGCTTCTCGTGCAGTCTGGTGTTTTACCTTTGCTTGTTGCATTGTTTCTTCTGTCGTCAAGTACTCTGTTTGATGAGTCAGCTGGCAGGGATCTTGTCGCCATCGAGACCTTCCCCTGCCTCATCTTGCTGCCAAAAATCCTTGCCACATCGTTGGTGTTCTGGTTTCTTCTGCCTGAGTTGCTTATTCTCATCTGCAAGGCCCTTGCATCCTCAAGTAGATTATCAATTTCGCCTCTTTTTCCATGTTTCAACCCGCCTTTGAATGACCTTAATATTTTCTGCAGTGTTTGCTCTTGGGCGGGTCATGTAATGGAAAAGATGTGGTAACAGTGCAAGGACCTTAAGGGAGAATGAGGCAGTGGGTGAGATATTTTTGTAGTTTGCTATTAGGCAAGTGATTTTCTTGATAATGTCAATTGTAGCACTGCATTTGGGAGGTTCAAAAAGTTTGCTTGAGAGCCATCCAACAATTTCATTACAAGTTGTGTTCACCCAGGTTGCTGCATTTTCTCTGGATTTGCCTGTCCAATATGTGGGATGACCTCGCCCAGGCCTGTGAAGCTGTTCTGCTTCCTCGTTGTTTGTGTCATGATCGTTTTGGGAACATAATACCAGGGTGATTCCCTCTTTCATGCACTCCTCCATGATGGTCTTCATCTTGAGCTTCATTTCTGTCATAAACTTCATGATGTTCTTCATTCCCACCTTCACTACTATTCACTTCCCAATGGTGATTTAGCCCATCCCATACTTCCATATCTCTCGCATCTTGGCGTCTATCCCTATCCTTCGCTTCACCGTGGGATCTTTCACCACCACGCACGTCAGTGTGATCGTGCATATTGTCAGTGACCGCCTCATTAATTTCCATGTCATCATTCGGTGGCCTGCCATGTTGGAAGCGGTCAAGCCCCGCTTCTGGTGAGCTAATTCCCTAACACTTTCATACAGAAAGGTCCCAGTCTACTGTACAGTATGTATACGGCGACCTGTTTGTTGCACATGAACACCTGATACACTTATGCTGCCTACTGGAGCACTGACAACAGTACTGTGGCATGGCCATGGTGTTCATAAAGTCTCTATACTGCGGTATAGTAATCATCATCATCATAATCATCATCATCATCAGGACCTCCTTTTCCACCCTATGGCAGGGATAATAATTATTCTGGCTTTTGTAGTAGCTTTAAATTGAAATTATCTGATGTTACTGGAGCTACTGTCATACTATTTGATCTGTTAATTTAAATTTGATAGAAATGGAAAATTTTGCTTCTTTTACTCCTGTTTCTGCATATAATATGGCGATGTTATGAAGCAGTTTGATCGTTTTTCTTTATTTTTGCATATCATTTAATATATAATTAATCTGTCGTTTACTAATAATTAACTGAGCTGATACTACATTATATTTAAAGACTGAAACGATGGAAAACAACGCTTCTTTGTTTAAGAGTTAAATAGGTGGCCAATGGGTGTGGTGCAGTATTGTGGAGCCTTGTTTAGTGGTACTGGGTCTTTAGGCGTTACGGTTCAGGGGTGAAAGAGGTGTGTGTGTGTGTGTGTGTGTGTGTGTGTGTGTGTGTGTGTGTGTGTGTGTGTGTGTGTGTGTGTGTGTGTGTGTGTGTGTGTGTGTGTGTTGGCGTTGTTTAGTGATATTGGGCCTTCAGACGTTATGGTATAGGGGTGAGAGTGGTGAGGTGTGTGCTGTTGGGACAGTGTGTGTGTTGGTGTTGCAGCAGGTGATATGTGATGTGTGATGTGTGGTTGTGGTGTGTTGTGGTGGTAAGGTAAAGGCACCTCTGTTTAGTAAAGCATATTGGCTTAGCAGGGTTTGATTAGTATTGGTTATTATTACGAGATAGTGATAGAAATTTTGTGAGAGTTGAGTAAGTAGTTCTAGTTTGTAATATTACTGAGTTCACATTGGCCTTTTATATTGAAATTGTATTAATATTACCCTTATTACTACTGTATATGGTGTGGCATGAAAATGAAAAGTCGAGTAAGAGCAGTGGAGATGGGACTGCTGAGGAATATATGTGGAGTACAGAGGGTGGACAGGATACGAAATAATGTGATTCGTGAAAGATGCGAAGTGAGGAAGTCGGTGGACACCAGAACTGAAGAGAGAGTACTGAGATGGTATGGTCATGTGGAGAGAATGGATAACAATAGAGTGCTGAAGAAGGTATATCTGAGCTAATTCGAAGGAGAGAGGAGGCGAGGTAGGCCAAGGAGAAGGTGGAGAGATATGGTGGATGAATGTGTGAGGAAGAGAGGTTTGGAAGTCGATGAGGCTAGGGAACTGACAGGGGATCGAGCTGGCTGGACGAATTTTGTGAGGAGAAGTGCATGATCATGGATTTTTGGCACCCCCTTTTAACGTGGCAGCGTCTGGATTGACTCTGTCAGATACAATTATGTGAAGGTACAGAACGTGATGAATGTTTTTGGCGTATCCAGTAGAGCCAGGATTCCGGGGGCTTGAATGATGAGTGAATGGAAGCGTGGCCCATTGGATTGGGCAATTTTGAGCTTCCTAGACATTGCTACTCCTCACCCTGCCGTAGGGTGGGAAAGGAGGTAGGGAGGATGATGATAGTGATGATTACTGTGTTTAATGATAATAGTGTATTTAAAACTAGTTCTATCTATCTATCTATAGCCCGACGCCCTAATCCCGCAAAGGGTGGCCGCAGACAAAACGCCTCCAAGTCACTCTGTCACCCACCATTTGACTCCCCTCCCCCCAACTCACCCCCCCCTCCCTCATATACCTCTCAACTCCATCCCTCCACCTCATCCTCGGTCTACCCCTCCCTCTCCCTCCCTCCACCTCACCTACATACACCCTCTTAGTCAGTCTTTCATTCTCCATCCTAGTTTACTATGATTAAATTTGTTATTTTAATAAAGTTATATATATTAATGATATATTAAAGTTAACGTTCTAATTAGTACTAAGCTATTTATTATTTTATTATTGATTTATCTGCTGGGCATGGCTATAATTGTATGATGATATTTTAAGTAAAATATGATTTATGATAATTTAAGAACAGTCAGTGAATGTGTGTCTGTGCGTATATGTTTACATTACAGTGTCATCTAGGATGTGTGTAAGATTCCCTACCTAAATGTTTCTGTATGCCACACTTCTATACCACCTGGCCATGCTGGTGGTTTGTATGTAGGTGATTGTTGTATAGTTAGTGGCAGTTGTTGTCGTATTTACTGTTTGATGTGGTGTTTATAAAACGTATAATTGGGTGGTGTGTATGCTAATGATCAGTGGGTGTATGATGCCTGTGATATGCATTGTGTGGTTACAGCTGATGTGTTTGGGAAGGATAATGGAGTGAGCAAGAGGTGTGTGACAGGCTTCCCAAGTGTCCTTGTTATTTGTGAACAAACTGAAAAATAGGCTTCAGAGTGGTATGGGGAGCAGGATAGCTCTGTGGTGGAGCGCTTGACTCGAGACCAGGAGGTCGAGAGTTCGCGCCCCAACCGGGTAGCTGCCTTGCTGGGAGGGGTAGCGCTCTCCTCGCACCCTAGTTGTGCTATATGATCTATGAAGGTCTAGCCCGGGGGAGTATTCCTCCCTTCAGAGAGATTCTAATATTGTATATAAGTGAGAGTGGGGATTCTCGCTCTCTGACATTGATAATACACAAACATAGTCCTTCATACAGTAGATAAATGAATGCGAATATATTGATATTAAGAAAAGTGATAAAATAAAATAAATTTAAATCTTTATGATATTCTTAAGCCATTTTCGTACATCCATGCCACTCTCGTACATGCCAGCCACCTTCATACACCCAGACCACCGATACACACCCTCATACACCAAAACCACCTTCCTACACCCAAGCCACATTTACAAACCCAAGCCACCCTCCTCCGGTCGAGCCACTCTCCTACACCTTCATATACCAAGCCACCCTCCTAAGCCCATTACTGTTGTCATTTGTTCACAGTCTCATGCACTCACCTTAATGCACTTACTATCAGTCATGCACTTTCATGTATTGACATTTTCACCCACCCTGCTATATATACACTTTAATGTTCTCACTCTTTCATACACCCGCTGTCAGCCATCACTCACTCTCAAGCACCAATTTTCATACACCCACTCACTTATACACCCATTCTTTTTTACACCCACTCTTATACACCCACTCTCTTATACACCCCTCATACGCCCATTGTCATACATCCACTCTTATACGCCCACTCTTGTACGCCCACTTACACGCCCGCTCTTGTACACCCACTCGCATACCCCCACTCACTTATACACCCACTCTTTACGCTCACTGTTACACCACTTTCTTATACTGTACACCCACACATAAACCTACTCTGTTATACACCCACTCGTATGCACCCACTCATGCACCCACTCGTATACACCCACTCTTTTTACACCCACTCTTTTACACCCACTCTTTTATGCACCCAGTCACATACGCCTACTCTTATACACCAAACTCATACACCCAATCTGATACACCCACTCATACTCCCACTCATATACACCCACTCATACATCCACTATCATACACCCAGTCTTATACATCCACTCGCTTATACATCCAGTCACATGCACCCACTATCACACACCCAATCTCATACACCTACTCTCATACACCCACTCTCATACACCCACTCATATACACCCACTCATACACCCACTATCGCACATCCAACCTCATACACCCACTCTCATGCACCCACTCTTATACACCCTGTCATACACCCAATCTCATCCACCCACCATACACCCCATCTCATACACCCAGTCATACACCGTTTCTCATACACCCACTTTCAAACCACTCTCTTCTACATCCACTCTCATATATCCACTTTCAAACCTCCACTCTCTTATACACCCACTAATACATCCACTCCCTAATACGCCCACTGTTTTATACACGCACTCTCATAAACTCACTCTTATACATTCATTCTCATACATTAACTCGCATACACTCACTCTCTCATACAACCTTTGTCATACACTCACTGCATTCCAGTCTAACATACTCATTCATGCACTTACCTTCTTGCACTTAATTTTTCATACACCTGAGCTGCCCTTATACAGCCTCAGATACGTATACCGCGTCATACACTCACTTTTCCTTTGCACACACTTTCCATCGCTCATTCTTTAACATTCATTCTCTCGTGAACTGTCTGTTGAGCCAGTCCACCCTCGAACTCCCAAGCCAATTTCATAGTCACCCTCTTGCACTCTCTCTCATGCACTAACTCCTATACACTCACTCATGCACGTCACATGCATCCACTCTCATGCACTCATTCGTCGACTCATGCTCATTCCCTCACTCATGCACTCACTCTTATGGACTTACTTTCATACACTCACTCATATACTCGCTCATGCACCCACTCTCATGAACTCACGCTCGTACACTCACTCATGAACCCACTCTCATGAACTCACGCTCGTACACCCACTCATGCACTTACTGTCATGGACTCACTCATGCACTCATTCATGCACCCACTCTCATGGACTCACTCATGTACCTACTCATGCACTCATTCATGCACCTACTCTCATGGACTCACTCATGTACCTACTTATGCACTCATTCATGCACCCACTCTCATGGACTCACGGTCATACACTCACTTATGCACTCACTCTTGGACTCACGCTCATACATCACTTATGCACTCACTTTCATGGACTCTCCCATGGACTCAGGGTCATAGACTCACGCTCATAGACTCACCCTCAAGCACTCACTCTCCCCAGCACGCCCACCTTCTCAGTCACCTTCGCCCTGCCGTTCTGCCGCAGACACCTCAGGAAGGAGATACATGATTAACTACGGCAATCAGGCAGGGAGGGAGAGGGGGAGGGGAAGGGAGAGAAATGAGAGAGGAGGGAGAGGGAGAGAATGGAAAAGGAAGAGGGGGAGGGAGAGAGGGGGGTAAAGAATGGGAGAGGAGGAGAGGGGAGAGAATGGGAGAGGAGAGAGAGGGGAGGGGAGAATTAGAAAAGAGAGAGGAGGAGGGAGAGAGGAGAGGAGGAGGGATAGAATGAGAGAGGAGAGTGGGAGAGGGAGAGAATTGGATAGAAGAGAGGAGGAGGGAGAGAATGGGAAAGAAGAGAGCAGGAGGAATAGATTGGGAGAGGGAGAGGGAGAGAATGAGACAGAAGTGAGGGGGAGGAGGAGAATGGGAGAGAAGAGAAGGGGAGGGAGAGAATGGGAGGTGAGGGAGGGGGAGAAAATGAGAGAGGACAGAGGGGGAGGGAGAAAATAGGAGAGAAGAGAGTAGGAGGGATAGATTGAGAGAGGGGGAGGGAGAGAATGGGACAGAAGTGAGGGGGAGGGGGAGAATGGGAGAGAAGAGAGGAGGAGGGAGAGAGTGAGTGAGGAGAGGGGGGGGGAGAGAATGGGAAGGGGAGAGGGGGAGAAAATGAGACAGGACAGAGGGAAGGTAGAGAATGGGAGAGGTTAGAGGGGGAATACTAAGAAGTACAAAGAAGGGCAACAGCAACAGACATATTTATCCTTTCGAGGCTGTTTATTAAAGGATAAGTTATAACTAACGCAACTATTTTATCAAAGTCAAGAATACGAAAGCAGCAAGGCTTCCCCAAGCCACCAAACCCTCCAGCCGAAACCGACCGGAAATAGTGAGAAGGAACACTGTGCAGCATAAAAAAAACTGTCATGGGCATTCATAAGAAAGAATAAAAGGAATCCATATTCTGTAACCTGTATGGGAAACATATCATCTTAAACACGTTGCTGATGTTCTATGGTTACTGGTACAACCTCCATGTTAGCATTTGCAAGGGAAAAATAAATGTATTATTCAGAAGTGAACATGCTTATTTGGGGATTAGAAGACAAATACTTATCCACGCAGTAACTTCTTCCGTATACTTGCAACCATATTGAAGAACTGCTTAGCTTCATGTGAGTAGTAATGCTTGACAATGATTTAATGACCACCACATGTAGTATCATTTGGCTGATCTACCGTGAAGTGTTTTATGACAGCTGTATTGTTATGCCATTTGAAGATTTTGTATACTTTAATTAATTTTCCCTGCTGTTTGCACTTAGGTAAGGTAAATAGTTGCACCTCTTCTAATCGTTCCTCATATGGTTTATTTTAGAATCTAGGTATCATTTATGTCACCCTTCACTGCATTTTCTCAAGATTCTTCATGACTTTTTTTTATAATACAGTGACCAGATCTGCATGCAATACTCCATGTGTGGAAGTGCTACGGAATGATACAAAGTGAGGACGATATTTTCGGATATATATTTGAAAGCTGTACTTTTAAATCCAATCATTTTATTGGCTTTCTTTAGCAGCCTTTATACACTGTTGGCATAGTTTCACATAATTTGTTATTATATATCCTAAGTCTATTTCATGGTTTACAGTATCAGTTGAATGTTATTCATGTTAAAACTGGCCTTTACGTTTTTACATCCAGTGTTTAGCACTTTTCATTTATTAGTAATTATGACCATTTGCCATCTTTTGACCCAGTTAAGCAGTCAGTCAAGATCTCTATGAATTGCCTGCCATCGCAGTGCAGTGTGTGCTTTCTTACAGATATTAGTAGCATCAGCAGATTTAGAAATCATACAAAATAATCCTTCATCAGGATCATTTATGTACAGTAAAAACATAGGCAACTCTATGTTGTTGCAACCCTCCATCTGACCAAGCACATACCTCCCACCTCCCTGCTCATCTAACGAAGCACATAACGGCCCTCCACCTCCCCCCCATGTATGAGGCAAAGACAGTAGTTTACCCATGGCAATAATGAAATTATGAGCAGATTTGATGGAATTATAACTCGTGCTCTTTTTCATTTTGGCGGCCATTTTTTTATGATTACATAATAGGTAGAGTCATGAAGCTTCATACATAATTAGATTATCATATAATCATTTATCATGTACAAATTCTGCCTCCTAGGTGTAAGAGTTGCAAAGTTTTAATAGAGAAAGGCATGAACATGATCAGTGTTACGTATTTTTGCAGTTTCATAACATATGATCTCATGGCATTCAAACTCCCAAAAGGGACCAGGAGGCATATTAACACATATTCCTGGAGAGTTTGAAGCATGTACATGTATTAGTTTCTGAGTCCGAGCTTAGACACGATTTTTTTTATAACTTTTTCATTATTTAAAAAAAAAAAAAAACTACTTAAGACACAGTATTCTGCCTAGTAAAAGGCATTAATTCACAATAAGACACATAACTATGTTAAATTTCACGACCACGTGAACATTTTCTGAGTTCTGGGCTGGAAATGAAATCTCTATGCCCAGCCAGCCGCCTTGCCGTCCATGTCTATGGACGGGCACCTATTGTATTGATCCCAGTGATAACAACACCCTCATCTGACTGTCATGTGGAGATTAAGAAAAGAATAGGGCCTAGCAATGAACCCTTTGGCACTCCACTTGTAATGCCTCTCTAATCTTATTCTTCTCCGTTAAGTACAAGTCTTTGCGTTCGTCCAGTGAGCCAATCATTGACCCACCCAAGCACATTACAATTGAAACCATGCACCTTTAGCTTCTGAAGGAGTCTTTTATGTAGAACTTTGTCAAAATCCTTTTGAATATCGAGATAAGCAGCATCAACAGATTTAGTCTCGTTGTACAGTCGCTCTAGAAGTCTTGTTACCCCCTTCCACCCCGCTCCTGCTCATATGGCAGTGGTGAGTAGGAGACAGAGAGCAGAGATTTTTCTTGTAGTATGATACAGTAAATTGACATATTAACATGCGGTTGAGTGATCCACAGAGGAGATAATATACCATGGAATCTCTGTGAGGATATGTGGTGTTCCTTTCAGTATGTAGTATTGCCTTTGAAGAAGAAAGTGGTGGTGGAGTGGAAGAGGCAGGACGATGGAGGGGATCAAGTAAAGGAAGGGAGAGAAGGGAGGGGAGAAAGTCCAGAGAACAGGAAAGTGAAAGGAGGTGGTGAAGCACTAAAGCACCGTGAGTGGGAGACGAAAAGAGGAGGGGAAAGGGGATGAAGCTGTCCCACCTTCAGCTGGGTTGTTATGGGTAATGGTAATAAGGGGATGAAGCTGACCCACCTTTCAGCTGGGTTGTAATGGGTAATGATAATGTTATTCCATCTCCCTTTGGTCATTGTCTTACATGCCTCCAGGGGGAGAAGAGTAGGAGCTTATGGGGACATCCAGGCCCTAAAATTTCATAAGGCCGCAGTAATCATAAACTATAGGATACTGGTATCCTTCCAGTTCACAAGTTGTTTTGCCACTTCATTCTTATTTAGGCATTCCCACTCTCCTGACTTCTCTCCATTCTCCCTTCACATACTGCAAGCAATATCACATACCCTCACAGAGATTCCATATAATACTATAATCTCTGGATCATTCAATGGCATGTTATTATGTCAATATACTTCAGACTATAAGAAAAATCTCTGCTGTCTGCCTGCTACCCACACAAGTAGTGTGCCGTTGCCACATAAGCGAGAGCAGGATGGCAGGGGATAATGCGACTCCTGGAGCCGACAGCACATGTTATATACTGTATATCATTGAAAAAGTCCAACAGACTCATCAGGAATGAGCGATTATTATGAACACTGTGTTGGAAAACTTTGGTGAGATTATTTGTTTGTAAGTGTTTCACAAACTTGTGTCTGATAACAGTTTCAAGCAACTTACAAACCACTGAAGTTAAATGGGAAGTAGTTCTCTGGTTGTGCTTTGTTTCCCTTGTTGAATATCAGGGTTATGTTTGCAAGCATCCACTCTTGTGGAACCTTACTGCTCTTTAGTGATAAGTAAAAAATTTAGATGAATGTTTTGATATTCTCTCCAACAAGGAGTAAATGTTTTCACACCTGTTTGTTTTTTAGTTTGTCTGTCTGTTAGCAGGATTACCCAAGACTAAAAGAGAGATTTAGACCAAATTTGGTGGGTGAATACTCCATGTCCCAGGGAACAGTCGATTAAGTTTTTAGTCTGGATTGTACAGTATTACAGATTCTGAAACCGGAAAACATTTTTTTTTTGTGAAACCTTAATCAGTGATGAGAAAACCTAACCCGTTATGAAGAGAGGTTTGGAAATTATGTTGCCCTTGTCGGAGAGATACGTTCTACTGGGATGCCCCTCTAGTTCATTCTGTAGTTCCTTTAATATGGGTGGAGATATATTGTCCAGCCTCAGCATTTTTTATTCTCCTTCAGTATGCCGACTGCAAGTTGTACACCACTTTTGCAAAGTAATATCACTGATTATGTTACCGTCTTCTGTAGGAACATGGGAAACTGCAGGACTCGTATGTGTATTTTATATTATAAATACTGACTCAAAGAAAGTATTCAGAATTGCCATCTTAGTGTCATCCTCAGTAACCTCTCAGTTTTCTGTGATTAGGGGTCCGATTGTTGGAGTTAATACCATTTTGCTTCTGACGTAACTGAAAAATTCTTTGGGATCTGGTATACTGATAGTGGCAATATGTACCTCAAGTTTTCTTTCTGGGGGGTCCTTTCTGTCCAAGAGCATCATAATTGTTTTTATTGCTTTAATTCCTTGTGTCATTTTAATTTTTGTGTGCAAGACTGTTTGATATAAGAGTTCCATCATTTGGGTTTAGAATTTTTGGCAGGCCTTCTGTTGTGCATTGGAATACCTAATTTGGCTGCGTTGTTGAGATTTTTGTTAAATATTTCCACGCATCATTGATAATTAAGGTTTTGAAGATGGGATTCCAATCACTGGGACCTACAAATGCCTTTCTCAATGTTAGCCCTTTTTAGATGGGCACTTCCTTATAACAGGTCTTGATATTGACTGCTTAATTTAAGGTTATGTGTAACAATACAATTATTGTTTACTAAATTCTTCACCTTCAATAATGTTACTAAATTTTTTGATGTGGCAATGACAATATCTAAGATGTTAACCATACATCGTGGAAAATTTATAAACTGATACAATGAATTTTTTTGCAAGTCTATATATAGGAAAATTTATAAACTGATACAATGAATTTTTCTGCAAGTCTATACATAGGTCTTATCCTGTGTGTGAGGATATGCCTTCTCCTCACTTCTGAACTGGCAACTTAAATCAAATATTATAATGCATTGCATACAAGAGTGTTGGCGATCTGATTGAGGATATATTTATTGATGTTCAGTGACTGCCTGGATGGATGGTAAATTAAATCAGTATTGGGTTTCTGACAAAATTTTATTTTAAGATGAAGAAAAATACTTTCGATGTTTTCAATAGATGGCTTGGTACTTATGACTGAATGGAATCCTGCCTTAATATACAACAAAACACCGCCCACTGCTCTGTCCTTCCTTTCACTACTGAAAATGTGAAAGCCTGGTAAATTAAACTCCTCTAGGAAATCACTTTGATCAATATTTAGCCACGATTTTGTTAAACCAATTACATCACAATCTCCAGTATAAACATGAACCTCTAAACCAGAAAACTTATTTCACAGACCTGAGCGGGTTTACAAGAAGAGCTTTAAAGTATTTTCTTTTCTGATGTGGGAAGCTTACATTGCCAATAGTTTTATCAGGCTGTGTGATATCTACATTGGCTGGAGCATTCACTTTCCGTAATGATCGTTTTTTTCTATTTAAAAAAAAAAAAAAAAACTGTGTCGCCAAGAAAACGACAGAGACGGAGAGAACCAATGTCATTCGTTAGAAAATAGAGTTGATCATGAAAGTGGTTCCATGTGCCAATGAACTCCACACCTTCCTGTAAGCAGTGATTTAGCTTGGTTATTTATGCTGAAAGAATAACTGAAAAAAGTCATTTCCTTCATCGATCCTTAGGAGTATGACTGAAATTAAAGTGTTAGCTTTCTCCTTGTATTGCCGGATCAACCTGCTCCTCTGATCGGGTTCGTACTACATCGTTGGTACCTGTATGAATTATAACAAGGCTATTAGTTGTTGCGTTCTCAAAAACGGCATATACGGCTTCCGTTGCATCATATACTCCTATAGTTAGAATACAATGGCGCTTTCGTATAGAGGATGCCGTGCCGCAAAATTCCACTAACTGACCACGGATGATGAAGAGGAGAGGAGAAAGGGGGAGGGATTGACTGAGAGAGGAGGAGGGGGAGGGGATGAGTGAGAGAAAAGAAGTGGGAGGGAAAGAATGAGAGAATGAGGAGGGAGGGTACGAGGAGGGCTAGAAGAGAACAGAAAATAAGGAGGGGGGAGGGAGGAGGAGAAGAAAAGACAGGGAAGGAGAAGGAATAAGAAAAGACATGGTGCGGGAGGGCAGAACGATGAGAAAGAGCCTAGCAAAAGAAGGCGGCTACGAAAAGAGGGGGGATAGTAGGAAGAGGAAAAGAAGAGGGGTAGAAAAAGAGCAGAAAGAGGAAAAGAAGAGGGGTAGAAAAAGAGCAGAAAGAGGAAAAGAAGAGGGGTAGAAAAAGAGCAGAAAGAGGAAAAGAAGAGGGGTAGAAAAAGAGCAGAAAGAGGAAAAGAAGAGGGACAGAGAGAGAAAAAAAGATAGAAGAAAGATGAAGGGTGAAAGGAAGCCTGGGGGTTATGAAGTAAAGGATGGGTAGGTGTAGGATAGGACTATGAAGAGGAATGATATGCGAAAAGGAGCCATGGAAACTATGGAGGGATAGGAGGGAGGTGGAATGGACGATGCTGGAAAGCAGGCTAGGAAAGGAGGAGGCGTAAGAATAAAGGGCGAGTGTCAAAAGAGATGGCATAGGAGAGGAGAAAGGATAGAACTGAGAGGACGGAATTGGAAAAGAGCTGATATGTGAGAAGAGAAGGCATATGAAGAGAGAAAAACGTGAGATAGAAAAGTAGAAAAGGAGGGACAGGAGGAGAAAAGAGACCGTAGGAGAATGGAGGATAGGAGGAAAGAAGGGAGAGCTGGACAGGAAGAGAATGGAGAGAAGAAGGACAGTTGAAGGCGGGAGGGGAAGTGAGAAGAGATGGTGAGACACGAGAAAATGGAAGAAATGTGGGATGGGAAGAAACGAGGGATAGGAAGAGAGAAGGGACGGGAGAAGGCGAGGGATAGATAGAGAGGATGGATAGATAGAGAGAAGGGGGAAGAGAGGATGAACAAGAGGAGGCGAGGGATAGGTAGAAAGGAGTGGGAAGGAGATAGGAGAGATAGGAAGACAGATGTAGTAGTAATGGGGGAGGGAAGTGAAGGGGGATAGGAAGTGGGAAGGAATAGAAAGTGAGAAAGTGTAGAACAACAAGGGATAGGAAGGTTCTGAAGAAAAGGGGAATAGGAAAAGAGGAGTGGGAGGAATAGAGGCAGTATGAGAAAAGGAGAAGGGTTAAGTAAAGAGTGAGCGCAGGGCATGACGATGGATGAGAGCCGCGCTTCCACCGTCACCTTCAATCACCTTCAAGCAGACTTTCACAAGGAACGCAGTCTTGAGAGAGAGAGAGAGAGAGAGAGAGAGAGAGAGAGAGAGAGAGAGAGAGAGAGAGAGAGAGAGACAGACAGACAGACAGACAGACAGACAGAGACAGACAGACAGACAGACAGACAGACAGAGACAGAGACAGAGACAGAGAGATGCAAAATGTAAAACATAATTATTTCACTGAAAACGTTGTAGAGGTTGTTTACAATCTTTTAAGTACGGAATGATACCATCTGACGTTTGTGAGAAATTAGAGTATAGCTGTCACAGTTGAGAGGTTAAGGTGTGGTATAGGTAATGAGAATTGTATAGCTATAATATAGTGGAACGCACCATTTGCATGCTGTGGCATCGGTAGTAAGTCAGTAGATATGTAGATATAAAAAGTATTGGGAAGGAATATTGCTGGCAGCAATTGCAATAACAAAACAGTGCCACTGATTATACAACAATTAAGCTCAACAAAAAGAACTGATGAAAATACTGTGACCACCCAGTGCTGCTAGCTTATTCTCTTTAATTATTATTCGCTCCATTACAACCAAATCACCACCACCTTCCCCTTCTGCTTCATCGTTATGCTACCATTGCTAACCCTTATGTCCCGTCATGGAGGTGCATTTTCATTGATCACTATATACTGTATATTCAATTGTCCGTTTAAACCCATAGCCGCCAGCCACCCTTTTCTTTTCATCATCACCCACTTCCCCCTCTCTCTCTTCATGTCCGCTTTCAAGTACACGTCACCACCACCAACCCTTTCATTTCTACAGCCACCAATTTCTTCCCCCTTATCCCTCCCCCGTCTCTCTCTCTCTCTCTCTCTCTCTCTCTCTCTCTCTCTCTCTCTCTCAGTCCATCACCGCCTTACCACCCTAGGTGGTAGGGACCATCATCCACTCACTTGATGAAATGCTTCCCACTTTTTCCTTCACCCTAATTCTTCGTCGTCTGTGTCTGCCCTCCTCTTTTCCGAGTGTATTTCTTCCATCCTTCCTGTCATTTTATTTCTCTTCTTTCCACATCAGGTGATTCTACGCTGTGACAAACCATATGGTGTCCTGCAATCCAGGAATTCATTTACAGTGCTGAGTGGTAACTACAGAATCAGATCACGTGGTAATGTGGAACCTATAATGGTGGCCCTGTTAACTGGGTGGAGAGACGCAGATGGGGCGTCCATCTGGAAACCAAACCATCAGTCTTTTCCTCACGCCTCGCTGTAACAAAAAAAAAAAAAAGTTCACAACACGGGAGGGACATGCAAGGGCGGTTGCTTGCCTGCAGTTGATAGGTCTACTCGGCCAGACGGACCATGCCACCTCAGCAACAACAACAACCTCATCCAGTTTCCTTCCTGACGACAGGGTGATTGTAAATGTCGTGAAAGATCGTTTGGCAAATTCTTCGTGCTCTGAATTGCTTCCAACATCGTTGACTTCCATTCCTGTCCTTTCATCTTCTCATAGCCTTGTTTTGCCTCCCCCCCCACACACACCACATTCTTTTCCTCTTCCCCGCCACCACCACCACCACCACCACCACCACTACCACCACCACCACTACCACCACTACCACCACCACCACCACCACCACCACCACCACCACCACTACCACCACCATCTGTCCTTTCTTCCAGGTCTATTTTTAGCAGTCAGTCAATTAACTTTCCCTCATCCTCACAGCAACCACTTCTTCTCTCTTCGTCATCACCTTCCCTTCATCATCACATCTTTCTTTCCCTTTCATCACCACCTTCACTACTTCATCATCCCCTTTCTCTCCCTCTCCCTCCATCCCCACTTTATTTCATCACCTCCATTCACTCGCCCTTCACCATTTTTCTTACTTCATCAACCACTTTCTCCCTCACCTTTCATCACCACCTTCGTTACTTTTTCATTCTCTTTCTCTCCCTCTTCCTTCATCACCACTTCGTTAATTCATTATTCTCTGTCTCTGTCTGTCTGTCTCTGTCTGTCTGTCTGTCTGTCTGTCTGTCTCTCTCTCTCTCTCTCTCTCTCTCTCTCTCTCTCTCTCCGTTCATCATCACCTTTCATATATCAGTATCCTCTTTCTTTCTTTCTCCCTTCATCATCACCTTCCCATACCTCATTATCCCTCCCACTCTCCCTCTCTTCATCACCGTTTTTCTTACTTCATCACCCTCTTTCTGTCCCTCTCCCTTCATCGCTATCTTTTCCTACGCCAACGAAAGTGGGGGGAGATTATTTAATCACCTCTGTTTATCTGTATGATTGTTGTTCATAATATATATCAAAAATTTCTTATGGGTTTCAGTGATATTTTGTGGATGCCTGGGTCGTGGGACAGGGAAGGGTACATCAATATTTTGCCGGTGATCTGAGTTCGTGTCCCGGTTCAGGACTGCCTTTTGATTGTCCGCAAGATATTTCAAAAAGTTATTGGTGGATTTCAATATTTGTGTGTGTGTGTGTGTGTGTGTGTGTGTGTGTGTGTGTGTGTGTGTGTGTGTGTGTGTGTGTGTGGATATGGGTCATCGGTCACTAAAGAGATGATGAAATGTTAGTGGTGATATTAGTTGTCTGGTATTGGCGTTGACGGAGGTATGTCCTCTCTGAGTGCTGTCAAATCTTTACTTCAGCATATCCATTTCTCCCACATACCCTTCAGCATTATCTTTACTTCATCACTCCCTTTCTTCCCCTCTCCTTTCATCATCATATTCTCTAATCACCCCCTGTCCCTCTCGCTTCATCATCACCTCTCTCTCTCTCTCTCTCTCTCTCTCTCTCTCTCTCTGTTTTATCATCTACCCTATCCATCATCCTCTTTCTCTCCCTCTCCCGTTTTCTTCTGTTTCCCTTATCCCCATCCATACTTCCCTTATCCGCATCCATACTTCCATTATCCCCATCCCATCTTGTTCTCTTCCGGAATACGCTTAATGTGGTGTAATTCTTTGGAGGAGCACTTGGTTAATCTTCTAATTTTTGGATTGCTGTCTTAATCACCAGCACCCCTTCCTGTCCCTTCATCATCCCTTTTCCATATTCTTCCATCATAGCTCTCGCCAAAACCACCACCCGTGCTGTTCTGTCGTCCAAGGCTGTTTCCAGTCAGTCAGTGAAGTGTGTTCTCATAATCATAACCACCAGCTACCATTACTGTCCACCCATCCTTCCTTTCTTTCCCCTTCTGACCATCCACCCTTCTCCCTTCATCATCTCCTTCCCATTCTTTCCCATCATCACTAGGACCACCACCGCCCCAGCTTTTTTTTTTTTTTTTCCATATCTGTTTTCGTCAGTCAGTCAGTGAACAGTCTCTTCATCACTACAACCATCAACTTTCCTCTCTTTCCATCACTGTCTCCTCTTCCTTTAATACCACCTTCCATCCTCCCGTTCGCATCACCACTCCATCCCGTTCCCCTCGAGGTGGCTCTTTAATTCCTTGGAGAAGCACTCGGTTAATCCTCAGTTTTCTGCACTGCTCGCTACTGCAGTTACTTTCCAATTTGCATCAGCCCCTCCTCGTCTTCGGCATCTTACTCTTATAATACTGGCGCACTTGTACCCAGTCAAGCCGTTTATTAGTATTCGAAAATTCTTTGTGTATATTTATTGCTTCGCCCGCTGCTCTCTCTTTTGCTTCTTTTTTTTAGCAGCTGGCGACTTCGTTTATCCGTTTGTCTGTCTCTGTGTATAACTTTTGGGGGAGTGTGTTACGCCTTTTGACTCTCTCTCTCTCTCTCTCTCTCTCTCTCTCTCTCTCTCTCTCTCTCTCTCTCTCTCTCTCTCATTCCAGTTCCTGTCTTCATCATTAATTCTCCCTGGGAAGGTCGTTTTTTACCCTCCACCTGACATAGTCATAGAAGGATGTTGTTATCACTGGGATCAACAGGTGTCCGTCAGTAGAGCTGGGCGGCAGGACGGCTGGCCGGGCATAGAGGTTTCGTTTCCGGGCCAGAACTCAGAAAGTATTCACTATAGAGTCAAAATTTCACGTAGCTATGTGTCTTATAGTGAACTTGTGCCTATTGATAGGTAGAATGCTGTGACTTATGTAGTTTTTTTTTTAAATAATGAAAAAGTACAAAAAAATCCAGGGATTTCAATGTAACCTGTGCAGGGAATCTGAAGGACCCAGGTTATGTGTCCTCGAGGCGTTCTCCTTGTGCTAACCTTTAAAAGAAAAGATTGGGATGGAGTTGATTGCAGTTATGCGCTTGGTTAGGTGTGCAGGGAGGTGATGGGTATGTGCTTGGTTAGATGGAGGGTTGCAACAGCGTAGCGTTGCCTATGTTTTTAATGTTTTCTGACTACTGAAGGACGATTTTTTCCATGTATGGTTAACTCATCGGGCCATGGATTCCATCTTTCGTCCAGAGTGTATCACCTCTTTATATGCAAAGGAAATATACTCAGGACGTTCAGAACTAACCACTTTTTCTTTTTGAGTTTGTACAATGAAAGGGGAAACTCTTCGCTCTCTTTCCTTATGCTGTATGTGCAGAGCTAACGGACTTTTTCTTCTTACTTCTCATCGCGTAGAGGAAGGCAAGTGAAACTTTTTTTGAAGGACATTTGTGCAGCTCTAAGTAAGATGACACATTACAGTGCATAGTGCAGTCAGCAGCGATGTAGTGACGCCAGGCGGTTTGAGACGTGTTCTGAATGGCATGGGAGGCTTTGTGTTACCTCTTGCTTGGAGATTGATTTAGTCTGTTTTCCCTTGGCTTTTGGTTTATGTTATTTACTGTACACCTTTTTAGTATCAGCATAGTTTATAATAATAATATTTAGGAGGATTGTGAGGTGCGGTGTGCAAAATAAATCGTTATGAAGGTGGTGTTGCGAAAGAACCTTAAGCCACGTACAGTGCAACTCTTGCCTTCGTTATATGTTTTAGAAATCATCCTCAGCGTGCATTGATACAAAGGCATAGTAATATACCATGATGCTGAAGAAACTGGCTGGTAAAGAAGAAATGTAGGAAGACATCATAAGTTCACAAGCTTACGGCCCCAAGAAGTATATGAAAAGATCAGTAAAGAAGGAGAAAGACAAAATTCCAAAAACAGGAACTTGTTTTTGTACGAGATGAATAAAAGTCATGAGTATGGCGAAAAGTGGGAAAAAAAAAAAAAAACTTGTGGTTGGGATAATTACCTCCGCCAAGGAGGTTGTTTTTGCCGGCGTTGGTTTGTTTGTCTGTGTATATGTTAGCAGGATTACTCAAAAAGTTTTGAACGGATTTTAATGAAAATTTTTGGGAGGGACTGTGTATGGCCCAAGAAACAATCCATTAGATTCTGGTGGTGATCCGGATCATCATCCGGATCCAGGAGTTTTTTTAACGATTCTCTACAATTATGGGATAGTGGCAGTTTCAGCGTTATTGCTTCTAGCTCGAAAAATAATGCCAACAATGCTTTCATAAAAATTACAAGATAACATCTCCATAAGATCTATCACACACTCCGCCTTGGCGGAGGTTTGCAGTCTCGGATTGCTCTAGTTCTGGTATCCTATTCCTTCAAAAGCTAGACAGTATTGCTTGAGAGCTAGCCGTTGGAGCCTGTCAGTTAATATTGGTACCATTAACCTTTTCATAATTGGAACAACTTTACTATTCTGTTCCAGTCAATGCCAGATAGTAGTATTCAGCTGAGCGAGTCATACGAGTCTGAAATTGAGGATGGTAAAAAAAAAAAAAAAAAAAAAAAAAAAAAAAAAGAAGAAGAGGGGGGGGCGGACGAATGGTCTAACTCAAAATGGAAATCAACGTATAGACACAACACACAACACAGCCGTATATCAAATCCATTAATCCGTTCAGTGTGGTGATGTCTTGAAAACTGATTTCCCAAACGACAGAAAAGTGTAATTTTCTTACATTCATTTTAGATGGGAATTACAAACAACCTCCTTCGACCCAGTGCCTAACACGTGATCATCACCCTGACTGGCATCTTCAGAGCACTAGACTACCTGGCATGAATACAATGGTAACGAATTCAAATCCAGAAAATATTGCTTGTAACATCCAGGACTCTAAGATCGCCAGTCCACTGCTATATCCACTCCAACACCGCTTTCCCTATCCGCTAGTCACTTCACCACGAGCATGTACTTTGAATATGTTATTGCCTTGTAAAACGTTGTTATTCATAGTAGGAATGATTATTCCAACAGGAGCGGTTAAATATTGCCTTGATTAGTCCCTACTAGGGAGCAATTCCTAAGCTGAATCAAGTCGTCTGAAAAGAACAAGACTAAAGTAAATGACGTCGTTACAGTAAAGGAGTTGTATATGGATTTGATAAGAAACATACTACCTCTGCTTACCACACTACGTAACACCCATTTAAACTTTCGTAACACTACTTACGCAAATTTCTTTTTGCTTGACCATCACACAAGCCTCTTGCAATACTTACGGCGCATTCTCTTGGCTTATAAAAGCTCCCAAGCACCTCTTCCTCGCCAGTTTATTTTTTTTACATGGCCAGGTAACATTCACTTCTATGTTTATATACATAAACACATAAATATACACATACATTTCTTTCAGAAAAAACTTTAAGGTTAGTTTTAGGGTATATAATCTCTCATATGTACAGTATATATATTCGTATGTGGTTTTTGTATTTATGCTTTGTATGTAAAAGCAGCTTTTCGTGTACATTTTACCATGTCAGCTTATTATATGTAAATGTTATACATGACATAATTTGACTGTATATTAGTATGCCATTATTTCATTTTAGGTCTCAGCAAATGAAATAAGATGTCAAACCGTCTGACAGTACAGATGATCTTTATTCCAGGCCTCAGTATATTGTTCCTTCTGAAACTGGGATTTTCCAAAATTGTACCCATATCTGTCGTTTCATCACATTTAATCCAAATTGAAAAAAAAAAAATTGAGTTAAAGGCCCGAAAGTATGTCGCTGCCTTCTATCCATAAATTTTGACATTGTTGTCAAAATTTAATCACGTCGCCCTGTGCTTACTCCCTATCCTTCTACCACGTTTGGTTTAAATTGGACCAAAACTGTTAAAGCTGTCCCATTCGCTATCTGTTACCTTTGGCTTTGGGGGGGGAGGCAAATCTACCTTTCTTCCATCCCAGCGGAGAATGAAACCACTCTACGAAAGAAGAGGAAGAAGAAGAAGCGGGAATTTTTGTAGATTGTTTTTTATCGCGCCGCCAAATATCAAATTGCATGTCGGCAAAAATATCCCATCAACGGACAGAGACATTTTCTTCAAATTGGCCTGTAGGTGGCTTGTACCTTAGCCAACACCATATTTTGACGGATTTGAAATATTTGCAAATATCGTGAAATCACGAAAGATCGCGACTTTGTTGTTTCTCCCTTTTCTCATGAAGCCTATATTATCATCCATACAGGTATTTATACCATCATAACATGTTGTGGACAAATTTTCACCAAACCTTCAGAAAGTAACGACTATGTAGATGTGCAGAGAAGATATGAGGGGACACTACTGCATTCAAATTGGTGGGCGATTAGCATTCGGTCCCGAATGCTAATGTTTTCATGTTTTAGTTGTTTTAAGAGATGTTGTGGTATAGGCAAGTTTGAGGATTAAAGCATGATGTTTAATTAAAATTTATACCTCTGTGTTTGGGAATTACGAAGGATTATAGTTGTTTAAGTATATGGGCTCGTCGATGCGATCTCCTCATAGTGTTTACCGACACTGATTGAGGGTGAGACCCCAGGGGTTCTCCCCTCTGCCTTCCCAATTAATAGATATTCCGTTCTCTTTACAATGTTGCAGGGGTGGGTGCAGCTGTCAAAGGCGTCTTTGTCTTTTTTTAACAGATCCTCCACTTCAGTGCTGTGTTCCCCCCCCCCCTTTTTTTAAATCAAATGATACGCTATATTCCTACATATTTCTACTCTTAGAGATACCACCTATGATTATTCCCCCCTTAGTGTGACCACACGCTTCATTTTTTCCCTTATATATATATATATATATATATATATATATATATATATATATATATATATATATGTGTCTGTCTATCTATATCTATCTATCTATCTATCTATCTATCTATCTATATATATATGTATATATATATATATATATATATATATATATATATATATATATATATATATATATATATATATATATATGCAGTACACACAGTAATTACATATATACACATATATACATATAGATATAAAATTATATATGTTGTATTATTATTATTATTATTATTATTGTTATTATTATTATTATTATTATTATTATTATTGTTATTATTATTATTATTATTATTATTATTATTATTATTATTTCTCACCTTTTATAGAATAAAGCACTGTAGTCCTATGTTCCTTTTCTTACCATTCTCTCCCTGTCCGTCTGTAAAGACAGTGTGTCTTGCATTACGTGCCGAGGCTTTTAAAACTCTCCACAACTTATCTCTCCCGATTTATTCAGCGCGAGGAAAAGCTTTAGCACTGGCGACGAACAAGCGCCCCGAATACACCTACACTGACGTCTTTCCTTTTCCACATGTTGAACTTTATTCTTGCTGTGGACATATGATTTTTGTTATTACGAGCAGAAATAGTTGTTGTAACACCGGAAACATCAGAAATGTGAACCCTACATACTGCAGGCTGAAGTTGGGCCCCTTCTGAAGTTCACCATCCTCCTATTAGGGGATAGGAAGAGAGCTTAGGGTTGTTTGCATTACCAGGTAGATGAACCACTCATCTATGTCAGTGCCACCGTGCGAAGGCGTCCCCCAACAGAATTTTGTTTCGAGAAGAAAGTTTTCAACTGAATTCCTAGAAACGTTATACGTATTTTCTCAAACTGCTGCGAATTGCTCTCAGCTGAATAAAATCGTTTGGTGTTACTTAACGAGGAGTAACTTTCTTTGCTCATTTCAAACTATTTTGCTATGTTTAGGAAGGAAGTATACGTATCTATGAATTGGACGGTGGTTGATTAAATGGAGGTGAGGGGTGAGGTATACAAGCGCTGTTGCTGTTGTGAAAATTCTTCTCAAATAAATAATAACAGAATGGTTCAGTCATGTGTTACACGCACGCAGTGCAACTGTACTGTGTGATCATACAGTCCTAAATATTTATTACCTCTGTTAATAATTTTTGTGTTGTATCTGCAAAAATAACTCTTGCGTGACCTTCCAATCTTCGTATCCGATCAGTCAACCCCGCTCAACCCCTGTACCGCACCAAACACTCATAAACCCCGGTTATCCTCCTGCACCCCTCTCCTCTTCACTTGTGACTGGTTTGAATATTTGCTTCGAATCTCCCGCGGATTACATCTAGTACAAAGAGGATCGGCAACGCTAAGTGTTTTGCTTGGAAACTTGGCAGACCATACATTCAACCCTTGCCACTTCAGCATTGATGACTCAACCTTCACCTTTTCTCAGTGTGTCCATCACAAGCCATGACAAGTGTGTGAGTGACTTGCCTGTTTTCCAAGATTACTTTTATTTCTACTTGGAGCAAAACTAGCGTGTTACTTGTTTTAATGTCTCAGAAACCTTTCTTCCACCCCATTACACTGCAGAGTCTTCTAAATGACCCTTCCTTTCCTTCAGCAAGAATCTACTCAGTCCTTCATCCCCTGGTACTTAATGTCTTATTTTTTCACAAGATGTGTCATGGAACGATATATGACACATCTTGTCAAAACAGCATTGCATAGGTTATGTGTGCCGAATCAACCCTTGCATACTGTAGCCCTACTTTATTCCTGATATTGTGTAGAAGACTTATTTGCCCTCGTGTACAGCTATGTGAAGTGGGAGAGGGGGAGGGGACTTGTCACGTGCCACATTTGTAAACAGGGTGAAGGCAGAGGCTTATCACTTCATTTCTTCTTCTTCTTCTTCTTCTTCTTCTCTCTCTCTCTCTCCTCCCTCTCTCTCTCTCTCTCTCTCTCTCTGTCGTGTGTGTGTGTTTATTACTACTCTCAGGTCATTGTCCTCCTGAACTCTCCGTTTAGATTCATCTCCCCTTACAGCGGGCATTAAGGATTCTATCAAGTTCAATACTTTCACTTCTTGACTGTCCAACACAGTAAAGTATAAGTTTACCGGTAGGCGCATTCTGTCTCTCATATATGCCACTGAATAAATCCATAACTGTATTCTTTATTCAGTCTTTTCAACTGACTGTGCTCTCCAGTCATTTAAATTAGTTTATCTGAGAGTGAACGGATATTATTTTAGATTTACCATTGTTCAGTTTTCTTAAGAAAGATAAGTGTTGCAGGCATTCAGCCTTCGATTGTGTTGATACATTTTAAAAATATGTTCTTTATTAACCGTTGTACTTACTGAAGTCCTTCCCGAGATCCATGAAATCGTCTAGAAGTAAAAAGGACAAAAAAATCTGTATAAAATATCATCGGATGAAAGGGGTTAACCAGCCCTCTGCAAGATCGTGTAAGGAAACCGTACCTAACCCGACGCGAGTTAAGTTATGAGCCGCTGCCACACGTTAGGGCACTGTAATGATGTGTAATTTGCTCTGAGGCAGCTTGTCTATGTGTGATGAGGGGGGTGCCTAAGTGGATGAATGGGTGGGTGGGTGGGTGAATGGGTGAGTGAGCTGGTGAGTGGGTCGGTATGTGAGCGAATGAGTGGCTAGGTGGATGGGGGGTGAGTGAGTGAGTGAGTGAGTGAGTGGACAGGTGGGTGGGTGAGTGGGTGGTTGTGTGGGTGAATGGAAGGGTAGATGAGTGAGTGAGAGTGGATGGGTGAGTAAATTTGGGTGGTGAGAGTGGGTGAATGAGTGATTGGGTAGATGAATGGGTGAGTGAGTGGCTGGGTGGGTGGGTGAGTGAGTGGCTGGGTGGGAGGGTAGGTGAGTGAGTGTTGGAAGGTGAGTGAGTGATTTGAGTGCATGAGTGGGAGGGTAGGTGAGTGAGTGAGTATGGGAAGGTGAGTGAGTGAGTGTGGGTGGGTGAGTAACTGTGGGTGGGTGACTGCATGGGTGAGTGAGTGGGTGAGGTGGTGGAAGAATGGATGTGTGCGTGAGTGGGTGAGGTAGTGGAAGAATGGATGTGTGCGTGAGTAGGTGAGGTAGCGGAAGAATGGATGTGTGCGTGAGTGGGTAAGATATAGGAAGAATGGATGTGTGCGTGAGTGGGTGAGTGGGGTAGTGAGTAAGTGGGTGGGTGAGTGAGTGAGTGAGTGGGTGAGTAGGTGAGTGATAGTGCGAGTGTAAAGAGAACGATGACCAGGACAGAGAAAGCCAACAGACCCTGAAGAGGCAGACCGAGACGAAAACATTAACAGGGACAGTAAACGGGACAGGGACAGACAGAGAGGGGCAGTCAAGATAATGGATAGAGCCAGACTGGGAGAAGGAATGGGAGGGGGAGACAGGCGAAGACAGATAAACAGGGACAGGGACAGACTTACAATGATAGACAGAGACAGACAGAGACAAGGATATACAGTAGGGACAGAGACGAACAGTAGCAGGGAAAGGAAGAGACAGGGACAGGGTAGAGACAGGTACAAGAACAAGGACATTAAGAGAGACAAAAAAAGAAAATTAAACAAGGACAGACACATGGAGAGAAACACTAACATTAACAGGGTCAGGAAGAGGAACAGGAACAGTGACAGGAACAGGGTCAATATGAGGGAGGTCACGGTCAGGGAGACTAAATACAGGGTCTGCGATAGAAAAAGAGAAGAGGGAGTGGAGTGTGTGGGCGAACGTGTGAATAAATGAGCTTGGGACGTGTGTGTGTGTGTGTGTGTGTGTGTGTGTGTGTGTGTGTGTGTGTGTGTGTGTGAGAGAGAGAGAGAGAGAGAGAGAGAGAGAGAGAGAAAGAGGAAATATTAAGCTCTGAGTATAATATGAACACGAAGGAGGTGAAAGAGAGACCGGTCTGAATGAAAGAGGTAGGCTGGGCGTGGGTTTTGGTAATTGTGCAGTTTGTAATAGAAAACAAGAAAAGTGAGGAGCTTTGTGTAGGAGTTTGGTGATAGTTGAACTTAGAGAGAGAGAGTTTTTAATCTCGAGTTAAGCTAATTAAAATCATCTCCTGGAAATTAAAACAGATCAATTAAAGACGTAATTGTACTGAAGCGGTTAACCCCTTCATTGCGGTGTTTTTTTTTTTATTCCTGCCATCACACACTCATGTCTTCTAGGTGATGCTTTACTCCTGGAACAGAACTCTACAGGATGTGTCCCTCCTCTGGCCTCGTTGTGTGGCCGTCACTTGCATGTGGCACATTATATTGATTTACCGGCCCGGAACACAGGTGCACAGGCCATTCAACACCCAGTTAGTTACCTGGCGTACACTTATTGCACATACACACATACATAGATGCAGTCACGTGCGTAGAGACAATTGGATAACCACACATGTATATGCAAACATACATGCATGAATACATATTCACATGTACATACGCTAGACCCTGGAACACCGATCGTAGAGTATGACAAGACTGGTCAATCTTCATGGTATATACTGTGTCTCCCTACTTGATGCCACCGTATTTAAGTCTGTGCGTGTAGTATTAAAGACACACACACACACACACACACACATTCTCTCTCTCTCTCTCTAATCCTATTGAGAGTCTTACTTTGGTGACGTCACACCGTGTTTACTCCATTGTTAATATCTGAAGAGGAGAAGGAGGAGGAGGGGGAGGAGGAGGAGAAGGTGGAAGTGGTGGTGGTGGTGGTGGTGGTAGTGGTGTTGGCGGCGGCGCCATTGACGTTAGCGATGGCGTTGGTGATGGTGTTGGCTTTTGTGGTGCTAGAGTAGTAATGGAGGGAGGGTGGTGTGTCGAGGGAAGGGAGTTCGTTACTGAGTTGGGTCAGAGTACCTGACTATCTTTTTTTTTTTTTTTTCTGTCGAGGCCACTTCTTACAAGGCCCGGCACCAGATGTAAATATTTAGAGACAGATTATTATAGTGGAGTGGAGAGCCCAGGAGGGTGTGGAGGTTAGTGAGGGAGTTGTGGTAGTGAGTGGTTTGACCGTGTTGTTGTAGGTGTTGTAGTTTCTTAAACATGGTCCTTCTGACCAAGCAGACCCATCGTTCTCATAGGTTCCCTACGCCGTTGATGTATCAGCTCTAGGTGTAGCCTGTGCTATGCAGTGCTCCATTATGTGTGTTATGTGTGAGCCTATTCTACAAGAGAGACACATGTCATCTGCGATTCCGCCCAGTCTGAATCTAAGCTGATAACTTAGGAAGGCTGGCTGATATCCTAATCTAAGCCTGGCTGTGTGAACTCGATCTTTAAGGATGCCTCTAATGGGTGAACGTCAGGAAGGGGGGCTTGTAGTATAGCGACTGATCGACGGGTTGTATTGTCCTGCGTTTGAAGTAGTGTGTAAGTGTTTCGTCCTTGTTAGTGTAGGAATGTACAGAGGTGGAGTGACGTTGGATAGGGTGGAAATGTTTGTATTGTGATTTATTTTTGTTGGTGTCTAGGTCTATTGTGTGGGGTCTGTCACATAATGACATGGCTGTCGTGTGTTAGCACAGACTGTCATGTAGAACTGTGTGCCTCTCATGTTAAAAATTCTCAGATGTAGAGGACTAGTTTCAGAGTGTAAGTAAGCTATGGGGGTAGCCAGTGATGATGATAAAGCGTTGTTCTGTATGGTCTGCATGGTGTTCTAGTGGGTGTTAGATAGTCTGGGAGCCCGTGCCTGGAAAATAGGACATCACTTCCGTGATATAACGTTTGTATAATAGTAAGAGTGTTTCTTTTTGTTGTCCAAAGTCTGTCACTAAGTGCTTTAAATGTATTTGGTATTGGGGTGCAACCTCTACAGATGTTTTGTATGTGGTCCTTGAAAGTGCATCCAGTGTCATAAAGGATCCTGGTGGGCGGGATATGTAACATAGGTACATCGTTAAGTGTGATAGGGGTGTGCCTACTGTATGCTTGTGTTGAATACTGTTGATAAATGAATGATTGATTGACAGGAACATATATATATGATTTGTTGAGAGAGAGAGAGAGAGAGAGAGAGAGAGATGACAGCGATAAAGAGACAGGTAGACAGGCCGGCAGCTAGGAAACAAAAGAAAAGACAGACATAAGCCCAGCTACAAAACACACACTTCGGGTATTTGCCAGCTCACAGTTTTTACTAGGGCAACGTTTCCAGTCGCTCCGTTAGACGAAAAAAAGTAAGACCAATTTGCGAAATGCTTGTTGGTGGGGGAAGCAAAGGCCGAGCTCTGAGGTTAAAAGAATGACCCAGGGGATAAAAAGACTTCCCTTTGTCCTCCTCCTACTACCAATTCGGGCCTCCCACCCCCCTGTCTGTCTGTCTGTCTGTCTGTCTGTCTGTCTGTCTGTCTGTCTGTCTCTGTCTGTCTATCTGTCTGTCTGTCTGTCTGTCTGTCTCTCTGTCTCTCTCTCTCTCTGTCTCTCTCTCTCTCTCTCTCTCTCTCTCTCTCTCTCTCTCTCTCTCTCTCTCTCTCGTCTTCCTGTCACCCCACTCCTTGTTTCCCCTTCTTGTAACGCCCACTCCCTTCTCCCCTGCTATCCCTCTCCTCCCTTCCCCCTACCCTTTCCCTGCCCCTCTCTCCTCCCCTCTCCTTTTCTTTCCTTTCCTTCTCTCTCCTCTCCTTCTCCCTCTATCCTCCCATTCCTTATCCCCAGTGTCCTCTCGTCTTCCGTACTGGCTTTGGCTCTTTCACTTTAGCTCTGTTGCCATAACTATGGAGAAAATAACCATCGCCAGGCTATCTTCAGGACTGATTATCAAATGAAATGTGAACTCTGCCACCAGCTAGGACACGAACAACGGCAAGTCACTATTACAGCCCATAGGAACCTGGCGAAGAAGGCGGACCGCAGGACCTATCATTAGCAAAGGGAATCTTACAGTTCAGCATATTAATGCTGAAAGTCTTTTGGTTAACTACAGTGAAATAGATTTTTTAATTAATGAAATAAAAACCGATATACTGGGTGTAAGTGAAACATGGCTAAACAAGAAGCGGTGCCAAGGCATAGCAAACCCGTCCCCGGCAGCCATTTTAATGCTGACGTATAACCTCAACAGGATATCCCCTTAGAGATGTCACATATCAATTTTGGGGTAAATCAGGTGATAATGGACGATTTTATGGCCATTTGAAATTTTAGGCCCGGCCCACCTGACATTGACCTCCCCCCTCCTACCGCTAACTAGGGGGGTGATCCCCTTGATGTAACGAGCTACGGTACAGGATGCAGATTTGAAAGATGCACCTTTAGGTTTTAATTTCATGTCGATATGACGAATTTGAAAGGAGTTATGGAGGAAAAACGATTTTTACATTTAACATTTTTGGGCGTATAGCCTGGGCCTTGGCCCAGTTTGGCCCAGAATTTAACCAGGTGATCAGAAGGTCATAGCCCATCATCCCTGTAATTTTAGCCAAAATCGCACCAGCAGTTTTCGCGTAAAGTTGTTAACAGACAGACAGACACAAACAAACAAGCAAACATACAAACAAACAAACAAACAAACAGACAAACCGAGTGAAAATAGTACCCCTTCCCGAGTCCCTGCGGGGCGGGGCCGGATAATTAGTGAAGAGGTGGCGTATGCATTTATGTTAGGGGTATATATAATGAAACTCCTGTGAACGTCAGCACTGTAGGACCAGATTATCCTGTTGTAATTAGGAAGCCTTGTTTCCTACTCTTCAGCCAGGCGTGGGTGGGCTTGGCACATTTTCAGGAGCTGGAGAAGGAGTGTTCTAGCGTAAAGTGTCATCTAGCAACTGGACAGAAACTATTTTAAGGCTAACTATGGTATTGCTAAGCCTCTTCTGCTGGGTGGAAAGCTACCATTCCCATCGCCACACTCGGGATTTGTTTTGTGGGATGGTCAGTAATTACCGACCCTTCAATCTTGGCGTCCCTCAGTGTAGGATACTTAGCTCCTTTCTCTTCAATCTTCTCCTGAACAGACTCCTCTGTCTTTTAGGTCCTATCCCTGGCTCCTCTCTGATCCTAACCTATGCTGATGATATCTGTATCCACTTCCCTTCCCCTGTCACTCTTCAGCGTCTTTTGGTTAAGTTTAGCCCGGCTGCATCTGCTTGTGGGTTGAAATTATCAGCACTGCCAAAACCAAACTGTTTACTTGATCCCTCGCTCAGACTTGCTTGCACAACCATAACCCACCTCGACTCTTATCTTGGGGTAGTACAGAATTATACATATCTCGGAATCGCTCTCTCTTCCCTCTTTAACCCCTCTATCTCCACTATCTGCACCCCCCTCCACTGCAGACTTAAACTCCTTGGCATGCTCACTTGTGACTCACATGGGGTTAGCATCCCCACCTCTCGATCATTTTACCTGTTATATATTCGCATTCTTCTTGATAATCATGCTGTCCCTCTCATGTGCCCCCAGCACAGCTTCGACCACTTGCAGTGGTTCAAAATCGGGCGATGTGTCACAGTTTTTGCTGTCCCAGGTCTGCCAGAGTGGTCAACATACTCCATGAGCTCAATCTGTGTCCCATTTCTTATCGTGTTCGTATGCACGGAGTCAGCTTTGCCACACAGTGTCTGACCACATTTCCGTCTCCTGCTTCATCCTTTTCCTCCCGACTGGTTGATATTCTCTCAGATACCACTCATCCGACTGGTTGATATTCTCTCAGATACCATTCACCTCGACCGGATCCGGCACACTCACATGCCAAGTCTGATATCCAGGCTAAAAAGAATTTGTTCGGCACCCAACTGTCCTCTCCAGCTATCAAGCCAAGATTCCGCCAGTATCCGTGCTGATCTTGTCTCCTCCATCCCTACTGACCCATTCACCCTACCTGGACACGTACGACTCCTGGTGTGCGCTACACACCTTTTGCCACTGCTTCTGACCGTTTACCAATCCCTTCACAGATCTCCATCACTGAAACCCTTAACTCCGTAGCCTGCGACTACCCTTCCCATCTTGTTTACGTCTACACTGACGGTTCTGTCCTCACTAACGGCCGGGTGGGAGCTGCTGGCATTGCCTTTATCAATTATGCTTCCCCCGTCTTCTTCACCTCCCACTGCCTTCCCAACTGGGAAAGCGGTGCCCAGTGTATACGCCCTGCCCTTGACTTCCTTCTTTCTCAGCACCTACCAGGTCTCATCATTAGTGATCCCAAGCTGCCCTTGCCCTAATTCGCAACCCCCCCGACTTCCCTCCCCTCTCTTCACCTCCCTCTACTCCCGTCTCCATCAGGCTCATGATCTTGGTCTCAGGGCCAGCCCATGTTGGTCACACCTGCCACGACCAGGCAGATCGCCTGTCCCGAGCTGCCTGTAACCTCCCCCTAGCTGCCATCAGTCTCCCTTTATCCTTCCTGAGGAGTCCAGGGAGGACCTAGCCCTGCATACCGATGCTGAACGTCCCACCAGTGTCACCTTCCAGCATTACGACAACTACCGTTGCATGAGACACACCCATGGCAAGCACCCCACCCTCACATGCTGCTGTGATGTGGCCGTCGCCCGCATTCACCTGGGGTATCACTCCTCAGGGGAGGTCACAGGGCGACCGGCCGCCAACAGGCCATGTAAACTCTGTCACAATCCCATGGATGAAGCATTATTCCATCACATCGTTAACTACCCAGTTACTGCCCCGTTCAGACCGCCTGGATTATTGTTTTCTGCTTTGTTTACCCACTTCATTACAAATCTTGTTGTACTCGAAGACATTCTCACCCTTCATCCCGACTTCCTTTCATTGTAATGCCCTGGCGCTCGGACAGTGGTGGAACATTTTGTTGTATATAATATATGCAAGCCTGTGTGTGTGTGTGTGTGTGTGTGTGTGTGTGTGTGTGTGTGTCCCTGTATATGTTTATATGAATGTATATCATACGTATGTGCTGTACATGTAGCATATGTATATGTATGCACGTCTGTACACATACCCATATCTTTATACATCAGTACCCATCTTGTACATACAGTACAGTATATCTATGGCTACATGTGCGTTAATATATACTATTATATATATATATATATATATATATATATATATATATATATATATATATATGTGTGTGTGTGTGTGTGTGTGTGTGTGTGTTTGTACATATGTGCCTCTCTCTGCATACGTATGTCCGTATCTGCGTCAGTGTATCCCTTGGCTCATTCCTAAACTTGTAATGTATTACTGCAACAACTTTGTACCATGTATGTGCCATTCTGTCTCTTCGTTCATTACTGTGCTTGCAATGATAATTCTGTACCTTCTGTGCCATAGTGTGTCCTTGGTGGAAGGGTCAAAAGTTCGGGAATTAACAGATGAGGGAATTCTAGGAAAAAAAACGTGATATGAATGTGTCCAAATCTCAACCATTACGGAGCTACAGTTACTGATGACCTTATAGACAAATTATAAAGGAGACCATTTTCACCTATAAGGTCATCAGTAACTGTAGCTCTGTAACGGTTGAGATTTGGACAAGTGTTCATATAACATTTTTTGCTTAGAATTCCCTGATATGTCACGTCCCAAAGTTTTGACCCTTCCTCCCAGGACACCCCATATATGTGTCAATGTAACCTTTTGCTCTCACGCTTGACCTTCAGCAGCAGTGTTCCCCAGAGTGTTGGGGCGTGTACTGAATGGCAAATAAAGAACATAGATTAAAAAAAAAAAAAAAAAAACAGTTTTAAGTCTACCTGTGGTATTACCTGTATTTGCTGTGAGCCTGTACCGGTATGTTTCATAATGTCGTGCTGAGAAGTAAGGATGAACGCTTTTACTGTGTTCTCTATACTATAATCAAACCACTGGTAAGAACTCCGAGATTTCATTGATCTAGTTTTCTGTGTTACTCTTTGGAACACTAGCACTTTATCTGTTTAGGTGGGAAGAGGAACTGAAGAAAACTGAACATATTAGGTTGACGGTGCAAAAATATGTTATTCATACGCTGTTTTATGTTTATGTGACGCACTGTCCTGTTGCTCTGATGAGGTATGCCAGTGTAAGGTTGCGTTGTTGATGGAATATTTCGGCAGTCACAGTAAATAAAATCATAGCATAGCAATCTTTCTCTATAAATTATGAAAACTTCACGTAAAACCTACCATTTCGCGGAGAAAGGGAAGTGTTTCCATCCTTCATACTCTTGTAATTGCTATATTCGCTTCTTTCCAGCAACACTGTGGTAAAATATTATGTGCCCCCACCCATAATCTATCTGATCGACCCTGTATATATCGGTAGAGCATATGCATGGATATGAAAAGACATTATAAACGGCATATTTAAATATTCGGCACGACTTGACCTGTCATTTAACGTGGTTGAGAACACTAACCACAAAGCCACCTCACCTCGCAGGAATCTAACCTGTGTTGATGCAAACATTTCTTTTCATCCATCTGTGTCTGCATTCCAAATGCCTGTTCTGGTTGATAGCTGGTCTGCTTAAGCTGTTAAAAAGGTGCTCCTCAAATTTCAGCCCGTCGCCAACGTACATCTTAATGTTTATCAGTGACCTGAGTTATAATGTCATTCACAGAAATTCACGTGTGTGTGTGTGTGTGTGTGTGTGTGTGTGTGTGTGTGTGTGAGAGAGAGAGAGAGAGAGAGAGAGAGCGCGGTTGCGAAACCAATCCTTACTCCTTTTTGGACGACGGGTATCTGTCCCTGTAACAACGCACACACGTATAATTTTATTGTGTGTTTAATGTGTAACGCAGCAATACGCAGACCCGCCATATAAAAGGGGTTAGGACTGGATTATCTCGCACTCACGTCGACGCCCCCCCTCCTCCCACTCTTACACACCATAAATTTGTATGAGTACCTGTGCATCTACTGATATTCACTAACATCTCTATGATCCCACCCTTCACATCCCACCCTTCACTTATTCATTCACATTCCATCCTTCACTTTCTCATGCACATCCCACCCTTTACTTTTTCATGCACATCCCACCCTTCACTTTTTCATTCACACCCCACCCTTCACTTTTTCATGCACATCCCACCCTTCACATTCTCATTCACATCCTACAGCCTACATCATAAATGCCTACGTCTTCAGTAATCTTGTGGCAGGTACGAGTATATTCCAGCTATGGCAACTTCATTGGTAGCAACCGAAGTTGGATTGGCAGAGTTAGATGAGTAAGTTAGGTTGGGTTAATTAGATTAGCTTGGTAGGTATATTACGTAGCCTAAGGGAACGGAAAGTTTAGTCTATGCGTGGAGTCGAATCTGTCTATCTATCTGTTGCCAGACGCCTTACTCCCGTAAGGGGTGGCCACAAACAAAACTCCTCCATGTCGCTCTTCTCCCCGCCATTTCACTACCCTGCTCCCAGGTCACACACCCCTCTCTCATATACATATCCACTCCATCGCTCCATCTCATCCGTGGCCTCCCCCCCTCCACCTCACATACACTCTCCTCGTCAGTTTCTCACTCCAGCTCTCCACATGGCCAAACCACCTCAGTGTGTTTCTCCTAACGTTTCCTATCACGTCCACATCCACACCACAACGCTCCATCACATCCTTATTTGTCAGTCTGTCTCTCCATGTGAATCCACAGGCTCCTTTCAAGTAACTCATTTCCATTGCTCTCACTCTTGACTTCTGTCCGTTCAACAAGGTCCAAGCTTCACTTCCGTACGTTAGAGTTGGTATCACATTACTGTCATGTAGTAACTTTTATACTTCCATGCTTACTTCCCTGTTTCTTATCACTGAATTCAAGGAACCAGCAACCTTTCTTCCTTGTTGTACTCTTTCAAGCACTTCACCCTCCAAACTTCCATCCTTACTCATCACACTGCCTAAGACTTAAAACACTCACATTTTCCATTTCCTCCTCATTCATCCTCACTGTACGCTCACTGACTTCACTTCTCTCTAAGACCATAACTTTGCTCTTCTCTACATTCACCTTTAGATTTTGTTTCTTGCACACTCTCCCAAACTCAGTATGAAAAGGCAATTTAAAATAATTCTGCATAAAAGGTAATTTTGATGTCTGAGCTCATGGGTGGATATGATAACGGTATTTCTCATAATCTGTTAGAGGGAAAATTAAACAAAATCCTACCCAAACTCCCAAAATATATCTATATCAATGTTTACCGACACTGGTCAAGGCAAAGCAACCAGGAACGCCTTAGTAAGTAGTCCAGTGGCCTCATGCCTTCGAAACCTCATGCAGGCTTCGCGGCACCGGGGAAACAATGTTGTTGATGGTTTGCTGGTTTCGTCTGAACAGCTCCCACTCGTCCTTGGTGTGCTGGAGGAGGCGGGCCCGTGTCCTCTCGTTCTCTGGCTTTCTTGCTTTGACAATCTGGGTCCACACAATCTCGATGGCTCTGCGCTAATATTTGATATGTCACGTCAGTATATTTCTCTTACGAGCAAGTCCTTGATATCTCCATCTATCTAAAGCTTGTTATCTGACGTCGCTATACAAGGTGTAATGCAGCTTTATCTACCGATTAGTAATTCCTTTATATGATGCCCTGGTTGAAAGAAAATAGACAAATTATGTGGCCACAATTTCGCATTTCATTCTCCCTCCTCCTACCTCCCCTCCCTCACTCCACCCAAGTACCATCGTTAGTCCCCCCACCCACCTTCCCTTCTTTCTCTTGGCCCTCCCTCTCAGCCCCTCTTACTCCAGTGCGACTTGCCGCGCATAAACGAGCCAGTCTGAGGCACAGGGTACAGGAGGATAGGTGATTATTTATGACCACGATTGTACGCTGTATGTTGCACGGAGTGTACTGTGTTTATCAGTTATTTCATAGAAGCAGCAACATGTTATATATTTTCCATGTGAAATGTAATTCCTTCTCACTTCGATGAATTCCTGTGCCCATTTT
>NC_136991.1:35142774-35272774 GCF_032717465.1 Coenobita brevimanus | reverse complement strand
CTCTCTCTCTCTCTCTCTCTCTCTCTCTCTCTCTCTCTCTCTCTCCTCTCTCTCAGTGTCTTCGTCTTTCTCCACCGCTCCCTCTCGCTTCCCTGCCTACCTGCCCTCCCACTATCCACATCTTTTTCCACTTTCCATCCTGCGTCCACTCCACCACAAAAGCCTTCCAGCAACCCTCGGACCCAGCCACCCTAAACTTCTCACAAAATCAATTGTTTCCACAATTCCTAACCTCCCACTCAACTCGACATCTGCCTCAATCCACACTTTCCTCATTCACCGCCTGCCTTCCTCCACACTTGCCTACCCCACACCTACCTTACCCCAGACCTGCTTCAGTCAACACCTACCTTATTCCAAAACTGCCTTTCTCCACACCTGCCTTTCCCTCAAACCTGCATCACGTCATACTTGCCGCACTTAGTAAATAGTTTACCCCACAGATGACTCCACACCTGCTCCCAAAAAGTCAAGATGCAGGACACAATAACACGGTTTGTTCGAACTTCACAATAGGAGAGAGAGAGAGAGAGAGAGAGAGAGAGAGAGAGACAGAGACAGACAGACAGACAGACAGACAGACAGACAGACAGAATTACCTTTTCGATACGATGACGATTTTTCTTGTTTTCCATTTCTCTCCAGTCTACTTTTTTTTTTTACATAAAGGATAAGTAAATGACAGGCTTGCCTCTTTTCTTCATTACTAAGGTACTATCCCCAGCAAAACTCGATGGCCTAGTAGCAGTAAAAGTAAATAAAAATGACGCTCTTTGAATAGACTGTAGAATGAAAGAGAATAAGAGACTGGTACTGAAGAGACGTAAAAACAAATATTATGGTGAGGTTTTTATTACATTATTCTGCTTACGGTCAGCCGATTGTATTCACCTTAGGAGACAATTTTCGAACAGGGGAGATCAGACACTGCTCTCATAAACCCTCTTATCTTGAGAGGTTAAAGTCCAAAGTAGAAATAAAGTGCTTGTTGGTAGCTGCCTTTAAGTAAGGAAAAGCGTCGTCACATGAAATACTAGATAAATGAAAAGGATATAATGGGAATAGAATGACTGGGAGTTTAGTCTGTCTGTCTGTCTCTGTCTGTCTGTCTGTCTGTCTGTCTGTCTCTCTCTCTCTCTCTCTCTCTCTCTCTCTCTCTCTCTCTGCCTCTAATCTGCCTCTGATTATAATCGTCATCAGTGCCGTAATGTATGCTATGTGGAGAGCTCTGAAACACACATCTCTGCATAATAAGCCTCATGTATACCGGCTCAGTCACCATATATTCTCCCTGAGTTTCCGAGACGTATAACTACATTCTGCCCTTCCTTTACCTCCATGACCTGTTTATTTCTTTATTTTTATTACCACCAGACGATTATTTTTACCCACAACCAGTCAGAGATGGGTGTTGTTATCACTGGGATCAACAGGTGTCCATTCGTAGAGCTGGGCGGCAGGACGACTGGTCGGGCGTAGAGATTTTGTTTCAGGGCCAGAGCTAAGAAAGTATTCACTATAGTCTCATAAAAATTCACAGTTATGTGTCTTATAGTGAACTGGTGCCTTTTGATAGGTAGAATGATGTGTCTTAGGTAGTTTTTTAAGTAATGAAAAAGTAAAATATAAATCCACAGACTTCAATGCGACCAGCACAAGGAATCTGAAGGGCCCAGGTTATGTTTCCTCAAGGCATTCTCCTCACGCCCACCTTTAAAAGGACAGGCTGGGGGTGTGAGGGCCGTTATGCGCTTATTTAGGTGTGCAGGTAGGTGAGGGGTATGCGATTGGTCAAGTGGAGGGTTGCAACCGAGTATCGTTGCCTGTGTGTGGCTCAGCAGTAATATATCGTCCTGGAGAAAGTAGATATTAGCTTAACTTACCGTTTCACCACATGAGGTGTCCCCAGTGCTAGGTATAATTGTTTGTTGATAGAATGAATCAGCGCTGGAATTAATATAGCGCCCATTGCGCTATCTAAATAAGAATTTTAGGTTTGCAGGACTATGGGTGTATGGACCTAGGCAATGATGTATTTACTCTAGCGCTTGCGATAGGAGGGCGATGCAGTGTTTTGCTGTGTGTGTGTGTGTGTGTGTGTGTGTGTGTGTGTGTGTGTGTGTGTGTTTGTGTGTTCATTTAAGTATGCATGTTTTTTAGTGGGCACGGTGAGTTTAACCAGTCTTCGCCAAACAGCTCGGTCCTGCGCCTCCATCGTCAGCTCCTATCTCAAATCTCCGTTCACACAATCATCCACTTCCTCCTCGGCTTCACCCTCACCCTCCTGCTTTGTACCCCCATTGCCATTACTCTCCTCCTCACATAATCTTCATCCCTTCTCATCACGTGCCCATACCAGTTTAGTCTTTATTTGCTTGCACCTTTTTTTGTGCCTCACCTACCTTCAATCTCCCTCAGTTCCTCACATTTGTATTCCTGTCTAGTTTCATTACTCCACACCTCCATGTCAGGATTCTCATCTCCGCTACACCCAGCTTTTCCTCCTGCGCTTTCTTCACTCCCTCATCTCAGGCCCATACATCAAAGCCGGTCTCACTACCTATTTTATATATTTGAACATTAAGCCTCATGCTGATTCTTGTCACACAGCACTCCTGTTACCTTCTACCACTTCCTCCAACCCTCCTGCACTCTCTAGGTTGTTTCTGCATCCAAGTCTCCATTATCAGCAACTTTCGACCTTTGATATTTATGCTTCTTCATTCTTTTCATTCTGTCTCCCTGCAAACTAATCTTTGAACTTTGAACTCCGTTGAAGCTCAGGCTTTTACTTTCTCCCTAATGATCTTTTCTGTCTTCCATAGCCTTTCTCCATTTTTCTAATTTTCTGACCATCCCCTCTCTTCTAGTACTGCATAGCACGATGTCATCAGCAAAGAGCAAGCGTCAAAGAGACTGATTTTTTACCCCACGAATCAGCACATCCATAATCAGATTAAAAGGTAAGGGCCGAAAGAAGATCCCTGACGCAAACCAATTTCGACTAATAATTTGCTTGTTAGTCCTACGCTGCGTGTGAGCTGGGTTCTTGTCCCCTCATACATAACCTGTACAGTCGTCACATACTTCTCCATATCTCATGACGTTGCACCTTGTCGTACGTGTAGGTCTTCACCAAGTCACCATATATCAGATTCAGCCCTCTCTGCCTCTCCCTGTGTTTTTCTATCATCTGCCTCAGTGTAAAAATTGCGTTTGTCGTCCGTCTACCCTGCTATAACCATGCAGCATCAACGTTATCACTCTATGATTACTACACTCTTGGTTGTTCCCCCTCATTTTGTTGATAGGTCCAGTCACACTATCTCTCAACTCATCCGGCATTTGCTCCTGTACATAAATCTTCTGCATCTAATCCCACACCAAACCTATCTCCTCTTCACCCAGACACTACCAAATCTTCATTGGTATCCCTTCTAGCACCATCATCTTCCCGTTCTTCATTCTTTTCAGCACCATCATTACTAATTCTCTGCTCGCACCTGCCGTTAAACCTTCATTTGGGACTCCATCTTCAAAAACTACACTCTGATTCTCCTCAGTTAGCAAGTTTTCAGATTATCCTTTCCACCTGATATTGTCCTGGTCACGTAAAAGCACCCTTTCCTCGTCCTTTATCTGCTTGATCTGAGTGAATTCCCTGGTTGCCTTATCTCAGGTTTTCGCTTTTCTATAGATCTTTCTCCCAGTGTTTGGAACTTCTTATACGTCTTGTTCGAAGCTTGCACCTTTGCTGTTACCACTGCCATCTTTGCGTCTTTATTTGCCTACCTGTAGATTTCTTCATCTTCCTGTCGCCTTGATGCATCCTTCTTCTTAGCATCCTTCTTAGCTTTTATCACTTCCTGCACTTTCTCGTTCCACCACCACATCTCCTTACCCTCAGGGGTCTCCTAGTTGACACACCCAAAAGCTTTTCTACTTTTAGTATCACCCGGCTGCTTTCCTCCCACCAGTGGTGCACAAACTTCACCCAAAACTTCTCCCTAAACTGTCTACATAGATTCTCCTCCTTTAACCTCAACCACAATATCCAAGGTGTCCCATGTTCTGGTTTCCTTCTCTTGCCACTCTTATCTCATAATCCTCCATTACCAGTTTATGTTGTGCTGTCACACTTTCCCCGTTTATGACCATGCATTTTTTAACCTCTTTCTTATGGGATCTCCTGAACATTAGGAAGTTTATTTGTCTTTCTCTTTCTCCACTCCTGTAGGTAAAAAATTGGTTCACTTTAAACTCAAAAAAGGTGTTAATCACCAAATCAAACGCCAGTGGAAGATCTACTCCCCTTTCCTCTCTTCCTCATTCCGTCTCACCCCCCAGCCAACATGCAGCCCGCCTTCCCCTTTTTGCACGTCCCCACATACCTGTTCAGGTTTCCACTTAGGATCACCCTTTCTCCTTCCGGCGTCGCCCTCAACTTTTGATCTATCTGAACCCAAAGTGCTTCCTTTTCCACCTCTTCACAACCAACATGGGTAGCTTATGCATATAAATGTTAATCACCTTCCAATCCTGGCCTAGCTTGAATCATCACTCTGTCACATTTGCTGCTCACGCTCACTAGATTATCCTTAAGTTCCTTGGAAATCACTATTCACATGCCATTCCTCCTTCGCTCATCTCTCTCTGTACAGGCGGGCAACTTGCATCCGCCTCTGAACTCCTCACGCCTTATTCTTTTTCCATCTAATTTCCTGCACACACAGTACTCCAACTTTCAACCTCTTCATCAATTCTGCCAGCTCCTTTCCCCTTTCACTCATCGTCCCCACATTTAAGTTTATCACTCTCACCCGGGCTAGTTTCTTTAGCTGGAGCCGCTCATGATGCAGCTACCCCTGCCCATTTCCCGCAGGGGTCAGGCGAGACCTCTGCGTGTCGTTTACCAGGTATGCCGTAGCATTTTCTGAGGCTATTCTGGTTTGATTTGCCATTTTTGTTTTGGCCAGTTTTACAGTCGGATGCTCTTCCTGACACCAACCCTACCTATTCTTCCCGCTTCTTCTGGCACCTTCCCAAAAACCTTTTTAACAACTTTCAGCAGTTACTTCAACAAACAAGGGATGAGGCTGTGGAACACTTAATGTCTGATTTGGCTTGTTTATTTTATTGGGGTAAAAATAATCTTGTTGTTTTTAATACCTCAAAAACTCAGTTCTGATGTCTATCAACCCTTAAAAATCCTCCACAGGAGTTTCCTGTAATATTTAACAATATCCAGCTCAATCCTATATCATCTTTAAACATACTGTACTTAGGGTTTCATTCTCTCGGGATTTATCTTGGAAAGATCATAATATTACTTCACTTGAAAATTTTGCATCCAAGAGATTGGGTGTGCTAAGCCAACTCCGTGCCTTCTTTACCCCTGCATAGTTGTTGACTGTATATTCGGGTTTTAATCGCCCCAGAATCGAGCACAACTCTCATGTGTGGGGAGGCTCCTCACATACAGCAGTTCTCAACAAGGTGGAGTCAAAGGCTTTTCATCTCATTAACTCTCCTCCTCATACTGCTCCCCTTCAAACTCTGTCACTTCGCCGCACTGTTGCATCTTTATCTCTTTTCTATCGCTGCTTCAGTGGTCACTGTTCCCTGAACCGTCAGCTTGCATCCCTTCACCACTACGGCGGCCGCGTAGCCCCTGTCTAGGAAAAAACTTTCATGCCTTTTCTCTCAGTCTCTCTAACGCAAGAGTTAATCGTTACTCCTGGTCTTTCATGTATGCAACAGGTCAACTCTGAATCTGTCTTCCTGTGTCCGTATTTCCTACTGCGTATGACCTCTAGTCTTTCAAACACCGAGTGTCCAGGCATCTCGAAATGAATGGATCTTGAATTTGGTCTCTGTTATCTTGTTTGTTTGTTTTTCTTGGAGGGAACAATTTGCAGGCTCCTGGCCTTTGGTTCCTTCATCCTTTCATGGAAAAAAAAAAAAAAAAAAAAAATCTGGTGGTAGCAAAAACACAATTTAAGACGTTGTCGTGTTGAATGTATAGTCACCATTAACAGTCTGGTGATAGCAAGGATGAATAGAAAAAAAAATCATAATGAAAATGTTACCACTGTTAGCACACTGACTTTTTTATGTACTATATCATTTTTTTTTTTTTTTTTAGGTTTCATTCTATCTAGTATCAGACGAATTTATTTAGCTGTAAAAAGGCCCCTCGTACTGAATGAATTATAATCTCTTTTCATTAACCTCCTTCCAGTGAAAGATCTCTTCAACGCTGAATCAGACCGTCTGTCGGTAGCTGGAAGAAAGCATACAAGACGTTGTCGGGCTGAAGGGACGAAGCAGTTTAATACATTTTTGTATGACCGTTTTAGAATCTGTGTGAATCGGTACAGCTTCGGAGAAGTCTTATTTATTTATTTATTTATTTATACTTGTCCCGGGGTTTTTATAATATCACTGGGTTTTTATAAAATAATTGCTTAAATTTTATTTAAATTGATAATATTATTCAATAATATTGACGAGCAGAGACAATGATTGTCTTGCTAAATCAAGCAACGATTACTTTACGCTGGCCTGCTTCGCACGATTCTCTAGGAACGAGAATTTATAAACTTTCTCAACAGTACACAGCAGAGACTAATTACTCAATTGCTGTTTATAGTACTGTTAGCCTCTGGAGAAAGTTACTTCACCCCTGACAATAAATAACTAATACTAATAATGATATCAGGTTCTTGCTGATGCTTAACTCCTAGGAGGCACAACGGATTTTAAGTTTAATACACAAAACTGGCCTAAGTACCAGTTATGAAAGGCAAACGTTCATGCAAGCTAGGAGCTATAAGAGGAATAAGCTTAACTGCGGAGAAATGAAACAAGAGTTTACATTACATTAAGCTCAGGCAAAAGAACTGTTAAATTTATTGATTACAAAATAAATTTAACGTTACAATTCAAAATCAAATTAATGAGATCGCACTCACTCACTCACGCAAAAGCTAAATACTTACGCCTAGGAAAAAAACCTTAACTAAGCTCTTAAAACTAGGATAATACTGGTCGATGAATGCTTTGTATCACCAACTAAGGTGGGAGCACTGGATAACTGTACTAGTGGAGCTTGTGTGCTAGCTGACCTCTCCTCTCGCACTTCTGGAGCACAGGTCCTTCCTCCGTCAAAGCAAACACTCGACTAGTATTTCCTTCTTGTATATTCCTAGTCTTAAGAGTTTAATTAAGGTGTTTTTCCTAGGCGTAAGAATTTAGCTCGAGTGAGTGAGTGAGTGCGATCTCATTAATTTGATTTTGAATTGTAATGTTAAATTTATTTTGTAATCAATAAATTTAACAGTTCTTTTTATTGAGCTTAATGTAATGTAAATTCTTGTTTCATTTCTCCGCAGTTAAGCTTATTCCTCTTATAGCTCCTAGCTTGCATAAACGTTTGCCTTTCATAACTGGTACTTAGGCCAGTTTTGTGTATTAAACTTAAAATCCGTTGTGCCTCCTAGGAGTTAAGCATCAGCAAGAACCTGATATCATTATTAGTATTAGTTATTTATTGTCAGGGGTGAAGTAACTTTCTCCAGAGGCTAACAGTACTATAAACAGCAATTGAGTAATTAGTCTCTGCTGTGTACTGTTGAGAAAGTTTATAAATTCTCGTTCCTAGAGAATCGTGCGAAGCAGGCCAGCGTAAAGTAATCGTTGCTTGATTTAGCAAGACAATCATTGTCCCTGCTCGTCAATATTATTGAATAATATTATCAATTTAAATAATATTTAAGCAATTATTTTATAAAAACCCAGTGATATAAAAACCCCGTGACAATTGGCGACCTCGCCAGTTCAAAACCCAAATCGTGTGGACGGATTATTAACTTCAGATTTACAGCATGGAAAAGGTTAAGCTCTTCAGTTTACTTTTGCTATCTCCTGTCGATGTCATTCATTAATCGATCCGGAGAAATTCAGTAAAGCACTCTTGACTTCCAAACAAAGGAGAGGGGTTCTGAAATGATTAAAATCGTCGGGTAACAACAGAAATTAAAGAACGTTATTTTAACAAGGGCGTTAAGTCTTTCAGTTTGAGGATACCGCAATGAATATTTTGTTACAACCAGACGATTTAGATACAGCCGTTGGTAACCGCGTCAGTAATAGATGGCTGTTCTGAGTTGGCTAAAATCGTTTACGGATTGCAGGAGAAACGTACAAAAGACTTCACTAGGATGAAAGTGTTAATGAACGAGTAAACAGTACTGGGCGGGAGTGACGAGGTTTGAATAGGCAAATGAATAACGCAGTCAGGATTTTTATGCGTTTTTTTTTTTTTCCCACTTCTCTCCGTACTCTCACCCTCACTACCTCTCATCCTCTCCAGCCCTTCCTCTCTCTCTCACACCCTCCCACCTTCCCTTACTCTCTCTCTCTCTCTCTCTCTCTCTCTCTCTCAGATATGTAGTAGAGACTACTAATTCTTCCTTGGGCTGATGTAACAACCTAATTAGGCCTCCTTGTAAGGCTTTAAACTCTTTCACGAACTTTTCTTCAGTTGATGGTTGTCGTGGTATAATTACTGTGTGTGTGGGTTGATAGTGGCATGGCTTTGAAGATCATATGAAGAACTGATGATACACAATTGATGATACACACACACACACACACACACACACACACACACACACACACACACACACACACACACACACACACACACACACACACACACACACACACACACACACACACACACACACACACACTTGATATACTGTACAGTATAAGTAGCTAGGAAAAATTTACAAGTGGACTACCGATCGTTCGTGTTGTTTCAAGACATCTTCAAAGTACTAGAAGGATGAGGGCTGAAACAGAATCAAATTTAACTTCAGTACCAACCATATCAGATGGTACAGTTTAGCAGGTTAGTGCAAACCTAATTAGGTTAATTCATGTCCATTGAGATCATTTCAGATTCTTTCACACCCATTTATATGCATTCAGGTCAGCGTCAGTCTGTTCTAGTAATTGTTTGTTTCAGCCATGTTCAAGCCCAGTCTGCGGAAGTTCGATTAATTTCTGTCAAGTACCAATAAAATCTGGCGTTAAAAACGAAAGCACAGTGTTCAGACATATGGATTAAACCGACGAAGGCATTAACTTTGAATGAGTGACAGAATGTTCGATCGATTTGCTGACAGCACAGTCCTAACTCATTAAAAGAAAGAGCTGCGGCAAATCACAGTTGATCTAAACAGGAGAGTCCAACAGTAGGCTTCAAGATGAATACGGCAGTGATAATTATGCCAAGTAGATATGCTGAACCTCTAACAATACTAGGCGATGCAGAACTAGAACGTGTTGAAGAATGACTACACATCGGGAAGGCAGTTCAAACAGTTCCTGTTCGTGACAACAAAATCAGATGAAGTGTGAATGTGTTGCTGTGATTTTTGGCAGTCAAAGTAACAGCAAAAATTTGCCCCTACCTTAGAAAAATGGTGGTGGTGGTGGCGGTGGTGGGGCGATTTCCACTACACTAGAAAAGTGGGGACATATCCAGTTTGCCCTTCTGGATCAAAATAATGGCCTGGAAGCCTAAAGAGGAGGATAAGTCGTGGAACGTACCGTTGGGACTGCTTGGATTATAAATGATGTAGGTTGGGCATAACATGGATTAGCATAAGATGAGAGCTTCCATGATAAGGAAATAGACGAAAGGTACGTTCATTTACGTCGTTCGTAGGGCAAGTAGTAAATGGATAATCTTGGAACCGAGAAGCAGCGCAGGTCAGCCCACAAATAACCTAAGAGAATGAGGCAGACAGATAATCAGGAGAGCATTGAATTCGGAGAGTTACTGAGACTGGATGCGACAGTCCAGCAGTCAATAGTTAGAGTGGAGAGAGACGGGGAAAGTCTTCGCCCTACAGTTGGCCGTCCCAGTTGATTGTTGAGTGGTTGATTGATAGGTTGACGGGTAAGGTAGTGGAAGTATGAGGGAGAGTAAGAATGGCACTAAGAAAAGGAGGGGTATTGAAAGCAAGAGTGACACTGTGGGAGTAAGAGGGACACTGTGAGAACAAGATGTACATGATAGTAAAAGGTACACCGTAAAGTAAGGAAGGCGCTGTAAAACTAAGAGGGACACTTTGAGAGTAAGAGGGACACTAAGATATTGAGAGAAACATGTTGAGACTTGAGAGTAAGAGGAACACTGTAAAAGTAAGAGGGACACTGTGAAAATCGATAGTGGTGCATTGATCATAAGAAGGACACTAAGAGTAGGAACATCTAGAGAATAAGGAGGAGTCGGAGGAGAGCAGTTACTGTAAGAGGGGAGCAATAAGAGTAAGACAGAAGCAGTAAGAGTAAGAGAGACACCGTAAAGTATGAGGAAGTAAGAGCGAAGCTGTAAGAGTAGGAGTGACACCGTAGGAGTAAGAGGGGAGCATAAAGCGCAAGAGTGACACGATAGGAGTAAGACAGGAAGAGTAAGAGTAAGATGGTTACTGTAAGAGTAAAAGGGGATCAGTAAGAGTAAGAGGGACACCGTAAGAAGAAAAGGGGAGCAGTAAGAGTGGCACTGTAAGAGTAAGAGGGGAGCAGTAAGAGTAAGAGAACACCGAAAGAGTAAGAGGGGAGCACTGAGAGTAAGAAAGACACCGTAAGAGTGAAAGGGGAGCAGTAAGAACGACTTCTTAAGAGAGAGTAGAAGGGACACCGTAAGAATAAGAGGGTAGCAGTAAGAGTGACATCGTAAGAGAGAGTAAGAGGGACACCATAAGAGTAAGAGGGGAGGAGTAAGAGTGACATGGTAAGAGTAAGAGGGGAGGAGTAGGGGTGACACGGTAAGGCTAAGAGGAACATCCATCGCCGTGACCCAGGAGACTCGCCACCCTAGCTGACATCTCCAGGGAACTTGTGAGCCACGGCTGCCATGACATCCCACCTCACCTCACCGCACCTCATCTCTTGCCTCCCTTCGTCTTGTCTCATTTCACCTCACTCACTCTTGCCTTACCTCACCTCATGTCTCATTTAATTTCACCCTTTTTTGCCTCACTTCACCTCACCTCTTCTTTACTCTCTTCGTCATACCTCATTTCACCTTACTCCTTCTTGCCTCACCTCACCTCACCTCACCTCTTGCCTCACTCAGTCTTCTCATTTCACCGCACTCTCTCTTGCCTCACCTCATTTCCCCCCTTGCCTTGCCTCGTCTTGCCTCATCTCTTGCCGTACCTCGTCTTGCCTCATTTCACACAACTCCCTCTTGCCTTATGTTACCTCTTGCCTCAGTCTCACTCCCTCTTGCCTCACATCATCTCACCTTTTCTTTACTCACTCCGTCTTACCTCGTTTCACCTCACTCTCTCTTGCCTCACCTCACCTCACCTTTTGCCTCACTTCGCCTTGTCTCATTCACTTCACTCTTTCTTGCCTTACCTCATTTCACCTCTTGCTTCACTTCGTCTTGTGTCATTTCACTGCACTCCCTCTTGCCTTACCTCACCTGTTGCCTCACCTCGTCTTGCCTCATATAATCTCACTCCCTCTTGCCTCACATCACCTCACCTCTTCTTTACTCACTTCATCATACCTCGTTTCACCTTACTCCCTCTTGCCTCACCTCACCTCTTCTTGCCTTACCTTGACTTCCCTCATTTAATTTCACTCCCTCTTGGTTCACCTCACCTCACCTCTTGCCTCACTTATTCTTGTCTCATTCACCCCACTCTCTTAACTCATTTCACCTCTTGCTTTACCTCGTCTTGCCTCATTTCGCCTCACTCCAGCTTTTCCCACCTCACCTCGTTTCACTTCACCTTTCAAACCTTACCTCGTCTCATAATATTACAGTTTGTCTCAGGTCACTCCCTCCTGCCTCATTTCACATCACTTCACCACATCTCTAGTCACCTCACTTTCTCTTTGCTTTCTGCGGTTCACTCCCTCCATTGCCTCTTCTCACTTCAGTTCCTCTTGCCTTATCTCGCTTTACTTCCTCTTGCCTCACCTCACTTCACTTCTTCATACGTAACATTATTCTCTTCTCACTTCACTTCATTTCCTCTTGCCTCTCATTACTTTACTTCCTCTTGACTCACCACATCACCTCCTTTTGCCTCATCTTACCTTACATCACTGTCTCCTCAAGCTACTTCACTTCCTGTTTTTTCACTTTATTCCATTTCATTTTTCTTGCCCCGCTTCACTTCACCTTACCTTCTCATGTCTGACTTCATTTCACTTCTCCTCTCCCTTCATTTCACCTTCTCATTCCTATGCTCACTTCATCACCTCTTTAAGTCTCTTCGTCTCGCCTCACTCTCCCAGGAGTAAACTTAGCCTCATCTCGCTTTCTCTTGCCTCACTTCTCCTCACTTCAGCTCTTCTTGCCTCACTTCACCTCATCTCTACTAGTTTCGCTTCACCTCCTCTCACTCCACTTCTTATTTCAGTTTGCCCCACTTTTTCTTGCCTCATTTACCTCACTCTACTTCATCCTTTCTCGCCGTGCCTCACTTCTTATCTTATTTAATGACCTTCTACCTCATTTTATTTCGCTTCCTTTTCTCGTCCTTCACCTCGTCTCACTCCACTTTCTTTAGCCCCGGTTCACCTCACCTCACTCTCTCTAACCTTATTTAACTGCACCTCATCTTCTCCCAGTTTGCTTCGCGTCCTTTCATTCACTTCCTCTTGCTTCACTTCACATTTGCTTGCTTCACTTTATTCTTTCTCTAGCTTCACATCGCCTAACATCATTTTTTTTTTCACTCTCACCTTACCTCGCATCTTCTTACCTCGGTTCATCCTGTCTCATCACCTCTTACCTCAGTTCACCTCACACCTCTTGTTACCAAACTTCACCTCCTCTCATTGTACTTAACTTCTTTCCTTTCACCTGTTATTATGTCTTCTTTCGCGTCACATCACTTTACTTCCTTTCCTTTTGTCTTACCTATCCTTATATTCCCTCATTTTACCTCTTATCACCTTCTCTTACCTCACGTCACATTGTTTCACTTCACATGACGCATCTCAACCGACACTCACTTCCTCGCACCTCCTTACTCTACCTCGTCTCACTGCACCTCTTCTCACCTCGCGTCACCTCTCCTCCATTCCTGGTATCTTACTCTTCCTTACTTCATTTCTTGAACTGCTTCACCTAATTTCCGTTCACCAAATTTAAGTGTCCTCTCCCACTTTCTCTCTCGCTTCACATCATTTTCTTCCTCTTCCTCACTGTTTACATAAGTTCTACAGAATCTACACCTACCTACCTACCTACCAGACCCTCATTTATTATTCATCCTATCCACTCTACTAGATATTCCCACTCCCCCACAGCCGCACCCCAACTCATCCCCACCTACTTACCCTTCATTCGTCTCCACGTACTCCTCTATATATACTAACTCCCCTACTTATACTCACTCCCCTACCTATTCCAACTCCCCCATATCCACTCACTTACCCCCATTTACTCAGCCCCACTCCAGTCATTCACCTCTTACCTTCCCCACACCCCCAGTCCCCCACCATCATCACTCCCCACACTCCATGCATCATTAAATCTTTATCCGTGCCCTATCTCTTTGCCTGCGGCTCAGTGCCCCCCCTGGCCCTCTCCCCTTGTCTTATTTCTACACCTTACCGTTTTTTCTCCCTCTTCTCTTCTTCCATCCTACCGTATTTCTCCGCCTTTTCCTTTCCGAATTCCCTAACTTCTTTACTCTTTCTACTAATATTCCATTATATTTTCCTCTCTTTCCCCTCGCACCCCTTTACTCCATCCCTTTTCCTCCAAATCCACACTATTCCCATATCATTTCCTCTCTCCCCGTCCACATCCCATATTATTTTTCATCTCCATCCCATCCCTCTTTCTCTTATGTTTTTCCACACTTTTCCTCCCACCTAACCGTATTCCTTCACCATCCCGCCCCACCCCACCTTCATACTGTACATCACGCCTTCCTACTTGATTTTTCCAACCATCTCCCTCTTACCCCACGTTGTTATCCAGACCTTTACCTTCCTACCTGATTTTTCAACCATCTCCTTCTCAGCCCACGTTTTTATCCAGGCCTTTCCTTCCATTTATTTTTCCTCAACATTCCCTTACCTCTTGATCTCAGTTATTTGAATGAAGCATTAACAAATTAAGAATGAAATGAAAAAAATAAACATGGGAAGTTACATGAGAAGTTTGGAAGACATCATGACCGTTGCGCACCACGCAGGTTTCGATGAGATTCCAGCCAAGGACTTTGTGGATATTTCGGCACGGATGGGTCGACTCTATGTTTTCCATTTGCCTGTCTCTCTGCCAATCTGTCTGCGGTATTAGCTTTTTCCTGTGTCAGTGCAACACAGACGTATCCTACCGAGCCTCTGATTCATCAAGCCTTTTGGACACTAAAAAAGATAGGTTATACACTACCGGCTTCATTTTCGAAGCTGCCTGTGTGGGCAGGCCCCAAATTTGTTAAAATAGATTTAAAAACACATGTAATGTAAGGAAATGTTGTGACTGCATTCCACTTCATGGTACGCAGTTGGGAACGAAGTAAATCCTCAACTTACTGTTACGGGTTTTAATAATGGTGGTAAAACCTGCATATTTGCTCTCCTTTTCGCGATCCGAGGTGTAATAAAATATCTCTGCAACCCTTCTGTCAAGACCCAGAAGCATCAGAACTCATTTTGACGCTTCAAAGTCAGGTGTGTGTGTGTGTGTGTGTGTGTGTGTGTGTGTGTGTGATAAACATGGAACTTGTGGTTGTCTTATAATTTTAGCATCCCACATGTACAGCTTGTTGTTCAGGTAATTCAACGCCTCTGTCTAGAGAGGATGTACAAATCTGTGTTCATTCTGCCTTAGTGAAGGATCATGTTGTCGTAGGAACGGTGGCAGTGTTCTCTGATTGGGCGATAATGATTACTTCATTATCCATCTGTTCGTGAGCAAAGTAGAGAGATCAATCCCCGCATTTGATTGATAACCAAAATTTGCTGAGGTATTATGAAGCGATATAATTTGGAGTGCCTTTCCCCTCTAGAAGCAGAATATTGCTTTATATCTTAATTTCTTGTTTCGCCATTTCCATAAATATCTTCTTGTAATATGCTCATCATCGGCACGCCAGCATCATAACAGTGCGTTGGTTCTTGTGCTTGCTATGTTTTACTGCTGACCATGCCATCAGAGACTGATTGCTCTCGTTTACCTCGCCCTAACGAGTACTGATAGCTGAAAAAAAAAAAAAAAAATCGTAGACAGAACACAACATATTTGTCTTGCTCTCAAGTCTGTCGTACAAGAAATGTAGTGGAAAACTGGTTTCTGGGAAAGTTATTCACAACGCTGTCTTCTTATAATACCAACCTTAAAATTTCCAGGGGAATAATGTAGTGTAGGCTTTTATACATTTTTTAGATGAAAAGTGCTGATGGGAATGAAGGATTAATAATTAATTTTAAAAATGTACTTTTTGGCCTGCTCTCAGAACACAGGATAAGGAGGGCTCCCTTGAAAAACTCTAACAGACAATCCCAAATTATCCCTTTTCGGACATAGGAGCCTGAGGGAAGGCTACAATAGTCAAGAATATTTATAGGAAGGACACCGACCCACGATCGAGATATAGTACTACGTTGAATAGTTGAGGCTGTTTTTAAGATTCGGACTGTAGCATGAAAGCCACAGCCGTCTCTGTCCCACGAGCACTACCTCTAGACCACCTGGTATACTGAGTCACATTAACCCTTCACTATAATGATTTTTGCTATGTCCTCCCGGGGTCCGGTCTTAGAAATGCCTTTGCCACAGAGTTACTGGGTGATGAACTTCAATGTACCATCGATAAAAAAAGTATCGGCACCCTGGGGTCGGATAAGATGTTAAATACTTCGTCTCTGGTTCAATCGGTAGTGTTGGCATGCCTGTTTAATTCATAAGAATGGTTGATTTACCATGCAGTACAATGTCTATCTATCTATCTATTGCCAGACGCCTCAATCCCGTTTGGGGTGGCCACAAACAAATCGCCTCCAAGTCGCCCTGTCCCCCGCCATTTCACTGCCCTGCTCCCAACTCACACCCCCCGACTAATCCAGCTATATATCTGTAAAATATATGATAACAACACAAATGAAGATTACAAAGCGACATAACCGAGTCATTTCCCGCAAATCATAGTCCGTGTATCATAATGTCTCACACTGAAAGGGTGCCGATACATTTTTTATCGATGGTACGTCAGCCAGGCCAGCGGCCAGCATCACATCAGCCAGGCCAGCGGCGAGCGCCACTTCAGCTTTGCAATTGTTGTACATCTGGACTTAGTCTCTCTTGTGTGAGCTTCATGGTTTTAAAAATCCGTTTGCAGCATCTCTCGTGCCTCCATATATATATATATATATATATATATATATATATATATATATATATATATATATATATATATATATATATATATATATATATATATATATATATATATATATATATATATATATATATATATATATATATATATATATATATATATTGGAGAGACACACATTACACGCGTGTTCCGTGGGGCTGTGAAATAATCCCAATGTGTTGTGATTGAATTATATCCACCCATAATGGATTTACCTGGTTCGTCAAAAAACTCAGGTTGTTAATTTTTATCACGCCACGGTGGAGTGGTATCAGTGCCTGACTTCTACCCAAGAGGTCTAGGGTTCGATTCCCACTCAGGAGCGTAAATATACATTTGTACACACGCGTGTAATGTGTCTCTCTCCAACATATAACGACGCTCGTGTTGTGTCTGGGATAGATTAAAACTGCTCTGTCACTTGCCGAGTTGCGTGGGGCTGTGAGATAATCCTAATGTTTTGTGACCGAAATATATCCTCCCATAATGGATTTACCTGGTTCGACAAAAAACTCAGGTTGGCATAACTTTAATCACGCCGTGGTGCAGTGGTATCAGTGTTAGTCTTTTATTTAAGAGGTCTAAGGTTCGATTCCCAGTCAGGAGCATATATATATATATATATATATATATACACCGGTATAAGATCTGTATTGCATGCATGTCACAATTACATAACAACTCACGTATAACAACCGCTCGTCCACAAGTTCAATATATATATATATATATATATATATATATATATATATATATATATATATATATATATATATATATATATATATATATATATATATATATAAACTTCTCTACAAGTTTATACTGTCATTTACGACAAAAGTATATATATATACAGGTATAAGATCTTTATTGCATGCATGTCACAATAAATGGCATACAGGTGATGACCATTGTGCTGGGCAACCTGGAAGGCGGGGGGCTGTCAATGTGGCTATGGCGGCAGTGGAGCACAGGTGCACTCCACTCCTCTTCGTCCCCCTCTGCCCATTCCTTCCTTCTCCTCACTGAGATATATATATATTATATGTTTTCAGTCAGTTATGCCTTGTCTCCCTGAGGGGCTGGCAGGGAGAAAGCAGGGCCTTTTTTTTTTTTTTTTTTTTTTTTTTTTTTTTTTTTTACCTTCAGACAGTTCAAGTTAAGAAACTCTGTAGTAATGAATTTATGTAAGGCCATATATAATGCTTGTATTTTAGTATTGTACACTAAGCTCAATAAAGTACTCTACAGTGAGGAGAAATTAAATGAGAACAAAAATTAATATTGTGTTCAAGAGGTAAATGAAATGTTTCAATTTTTCTCTGGTTCCCAGATCCATGTTAAGAACTGAAAATACCTTCCACCCAGTTAATGGATGCTTTTCGTATTATCAAATAATTACAATAAAACAAGCTTCCCATGTAACTCTGCAAGCTGGGTAAAATTTAATTGGATCGGATACTGCTCTGCGATGCCTTCGTTCAGAATTGCCAATGACTTATTTCTCCAGAGGTGAGGTATTAGTATTTATTACATGTCGTTTCAAGGAAACTTACACACAAACACACACACACACACACACACACACACACACACACACACACACACACACACACACACACACACACACACATACATACACACACACACACACACACACACACACACACACACACACACATACACACACACACACACACACACACACACACACACACACGTCTCTCTCTCTCTCTCTCTCTCTCTCTCTCTCTCTCTCTCTCTCTCTCTCTCTCTCTCATTAAAGATTTCTTGAGTGCAATATCGTAGTGGCCGAATCGGTAGAGAGGTGGCCTGCAGTCCTGATGGACCCAGGTTTGAATCCCGGCTGGGGCAGGGAACAGTTTAAGGATTTGAATTTAATAAAATCAGACTTTCCTGATCTACCAGATGACCCGCCGACATGTCATAAAAGTACCCCCGCTAATACCAATACACCAGTCCTGTATGAGACAGCCCTAGCATGTATTCAATATGGACGGTGGGTGTTAGCGCCGAAGTGGTGACATGTGGAGGTGTAGGACTACTGGGCCTTGGGATAGGCTACTGCCCCCGAGATATAGGCCCTGAAGCCTTTGCCCAGGGTCAGGACACACACACACAAAAAAAAACTGTGTGTGTGTGTGTGTGTGTGTGCAATTTCCATTATCCTTGCAACAAAACTCTCGTTAAGCCTGCTTGCTTCTCTTTTACGTTCCTTTCGCATCCCCTGCCAGTAGTTTCTGATGTGTGTTCTGAAGGCATTATAATTTCAGCATTTCCATTACATTCATCCACTTCACTGCTGCTGTCTAGGCTTAGCAAGGCAGACTACTTGGCAATTTAAATTATAATGCTAAGTGTGCATTATTCAAGATTTTCTTTTTACTACTCGCAGACGATGTTACTTAGCCTGTCTGAGATGTCTGGTAGAGAAGACAGGTTTAATTAATAAACTCATCGTGCGGAAGGAGTTGAGGTTAAAGAAGAAAGATATATCACCACAGACGAACTGTAAAAGAAACTTCAATATATATAGCAATATGGCCACCAAGTCAGAACAATAAGCTTGACTTTTCATCCCCAATCCTCTTAGGGCATAAAACCTAGGTATTTTCGAAGGATTTTTATGCGGTTTGTACCAGTTCAGTATTCATTCGTCGCAAATTATATATTTTTAATAACATGACCTTTCAGAGAGTGAAGGAAAGAGTCATTAAGATCAGACAAACGATGGGGGGGGGAGGAGAAGGATGCATTAAAAAGGTAATGAAAACAATAAATCCAAGTCAAATTTTGGCAAAACCAAGTACTGAATTTCAAGATCTTCATACTTAACTAATCCGAGAACGCCTAATTCTCCGATCTTAACCTTGACATTATTCTGTCCAAATTTTGGTACTCTATGAAGGGTGATTGTGGGTATTACCCAAACTACATCTTTCATTTCTAACAAGGGAATTCTGTGGTCGTAACCCTAACACATTTACAAAGCCAAGACTGATATCACTTCCACCAAAAGACGTTTTGATTTTGGCTCAGTTTGTTTGGTTGTCTGTGCGCTAAAACTATGGGGAAAAAAGTTTGATAGAGTCGCAGCAAATTGTAAACACTGATTAGAACCATCAGAAGAACTAGTAATTATATTCTGAAGGGTAAGTGATTAAAGGTGAAGGTCAAAGTGGAAAGGCCGTGGGAGAGGTAAGCACTTTCGTGTATTCTTGTTTGTATTATTTATTTCACTTTGAAAACCGGGACTCTGAATTCCAAATTTTGAAGTTTACTTCAGTTGTCTCAGGTAGCCCTCTGATGGTTGCGTCTGCTCTCGTATTTTTTTGCTGACGTCTGACGGTTTTATTCAGTTAAGAGTGAATTATAAGAGTATGTAAATGTTAACATTAATTAGTGACGGAAATGTCACAGAGAATAGTTCAAGTAGAAGATGAAGTATGTATGTAATACATCAGAACTGACGACACCCAACTGACGCTGAAACAGCAATAATACCGTCAGACCCACACTTGAAAAGCTAGAGCAGGAAGCAGTAAGAGGGATTAGGAGAAAAGTAGTTAGAATTATGGTTAGAAATACTTTTGTAAGTTTAGTCATGGAAACGGTCAAACGAACAGTTTGAAGTTCATACTAAACTGCTGCCAGAATTACAGTTAAAACTGCAATTAGAGGTCCTGCTAGGAAAGAGTCAAAGACATAATAGTAGTTGAAGGTGTGAAGGGACAGTCGGCAGTCCTTTGGGTGGCGGATTATATACCTGAGGCTAATAACTAAACTGGGTCATTAAGCTGGGAAATGAAGTTAGGAGAGGGACGCTAAGTAGAGCAGAGGGTGGGATGGAGATGAGGGTGAAGGTTAGTGGGGAGTAAGGAGGACTATGATATATAACATATGAAATACACAGTACAGGAAGACAGTTGGGCCACAAGAAAGTTATCAGGTGGAGAATATAAAAAAAAAAATGAGGAGATAAAGAAACACTTTCTACTAAAATCTAACAATCATGTGTGAGAGAATATAGAAAAGATGAAGTCTCCACTCCCCTTCCCTCACCTCATGCTTCACAACAACAACAACAACAAAAAGACAGGAAAAATGTAGAAAAGAGAATAAGCGTGGAAAACTAAAGAAGACCGAAGAACAAGCATGGGAATTTTTACAAGAATGGTAAAAGAAAGAATGTTATGCACTACAAGAATTCAACAGCACTTTAAAAAAAATGATGCACAGTCGTAGAATGTTCTTACAATTAAACAGTCGTCTCTGCTTTTAGCGTACATGTCAGTCTCGACGTAAACAACACCGGGTTAGCTTTGGCCTAAATTTTCGAAATGTTTATCCGTCCTAATTTAAAATTATGTATATTTTTGGCACTAGCTCTTGTTGCTGGTAGTTTATTCCATTCATTTATTATGCAAATTTTAAGTAATATTTTCCAAAATTACGTTTCAGCATTATCCCATCGTAGGTATTTGCGGTATCAGTCTGCATTTTGGACAGATTTTCATAACTGATGTCGAATTGGTAAAAAAAAAAAAAAAAAAAAATCAGGTACTTAAATCTCGTTTTTTTTTTTTTTTTTTTTTTTTTCTGAGAACAGGTTTAGTTTCTTAAATCGTTCTTCATAAGGCAAACTTGGCAGTGATGGAATAATTCTAATACTTCTTTACAGTACTCTGGAATTTGACCTTGTCCATAATAAGGTTCGGGGACCAGTATTGTACACAGTATTGTAGGTGTGATCTAACTACTGACGTATAAAGTGTCGAGATTATATCGGGAGTTTCGTGATCGAAGTTTCTTGCAATGATACAGAGCCTTTTTTTCTTTCTTTCTTTTTTTTTACTTGCTGCAGTACAATGTTTTGAGTTTTCCAGTTTGTTGGGGTAATAACTCCTAATTTTCTTTCATCTTTTGTTTCCGTCAATAGGATTTGAAGCACGTGGTAATCACTTTTTTTTTTTTTGCCAAAATCCATTAACACTTAGGAACAGTAAAATTTGATTTGTTATGCTGAACTCCTCTTTTATAAGATATTATGTTACCCTTTGAATCGATGACGATTTTTTTTAGTTTATTCTTGCCTCTTCCAGACATATTTATTCAACTTTGGCAAAGGTCTGTCATACTGAATGGATTTATTAATATTTTTATTTAATCCTTCGAGTTTGAAGTATCTCTCTGAAGCGGAAAAAAAAAAATCAGAAATGGCTAGAATAAAATGAAAAAGGCGTCCCCAAGCTCAATACGTTAACTCTTTAGCGGTCGGGACAACTCTAGCATTGTATTCCAGCTGGAGTCAGACTATTTTATTCACCAGAGTGAATCATTGGAGCTTGATTTGTAATGATTTGTCCATTAACTTTCATGGTTGTCACAACTTTAGAATTCAATTGATGCTAACGCCAGACAACTTTATCCAGCTTCGAGTAAGAGTAGAAGCCTTAGAATGTTATCTTACTGTCACTTGCATAAGGCCGACCACGGCTGCCTATGTTCGCTTGGTTCGTCACCCTTTGTGTATTTTTCGGAACTTTGAAATAAACTAAATATGTGTCAAAAAATTGGTATGTAATAAGTCTTGTAGAAAACGAACTTGGCCCCATTGGCTCCGTCACAAAAAAAAAAAAAAAAAAAATGAGGGGTAACTATAATAATGACAAAATATTTTTCGAAACGTTGAAACCAAAAAAGTTTATACAAAATTTGGGGCCCGGGGGAAGTAATATTGCAAAGGTTCCTCAAATCAAGGCAACGTGTCTAGGAGTAGGTGGATAAACCCTTATACAGACAGACAACGACCCATTATTAATTGATGTCGCCATTTACATCGTTGCTTTTACTATTTCCAGACAATTCTGCTTATCTTATGACAAATCTTTCGAACTGAAAAGTCAGATGTACAGTGGTCTCCATTTAGGCTACTTCTTCCTTAATGGGTGCTCTCCTAAGCTTAATGAAATCGTCTGATAGTATATAAAAAAGAAATATCTTACAAAAGATTTCATGGTAGTGATGTGCTTAACCCTTCCTGAGGTCGGAAAGTCTTTAGGCATTTGCTCCGGCTTACACTTGACGATTTCATTCAGCTAAGAGTGAATCACAGGAAATTGAATGTTAAAAATTATACTCTATCATCCAGTCATGTATTTCCCCATCAGGAGTCTATCTGCCCAGGGCTAAGGTGCTAAGTCCCGACATTTAAGGCGCGGCTAGCTAGTCGCCTGTTCCTGAGTGGCTTTATGTAAGCAATAAACACCAACCATTACTGCGATGTAAAACTTTGGACCTTATCCTGGTCGAGCGTCTTAACACTCTAAACCACAAGGCGTTCAGTTGGGTATACGGTTACTATCCAGTGCAATAGACGGATTCCTGGGTTACTAGAAATCATATTTTGGCCTGTCACTCAGCGTAAAATCTCTTGAAGGTAGCATTGCCATAACAGAGTGGGTGGGCATCCCCATATAATAACAGTGACTGGAATATATGTTATTTCAGAGGGGAGTAGCGAAAGCAACGTTAATTACTACATCCACTTGGAAATGAGGAGACAAGAGGATTAACTATTAAGGAGAGTGACAAGAAGGACAGGGGCTCTTGAAGCTGTGTGATGAAAGGAGGGGAGCTGACAAGAAGGGATGTAGATGTGTTAATTTGATATGTTAGTAATTACGTACCTGATTTCGTGTATTATGGTAATCTAATTCTACATAAGTTTGTGTGTGTGTGTGTGTGTGTGTGTGTGTGTGTGTGTGTGTGTGTCTCTCTCTCTCTCTCTCTCTCTCTCTCTCTCTCTCTCTCTCTCTCTCACCACAACCTAACGAACACTGTATTTTTCTTTTCTAACAATCCCTAGATGATTTTACGAGTATTAGTTCCAGGAAGACCCGCACAGCAGGAGGGTTAAAGACAATTCACTTTATTCCCTAACCTATTAATGGAGAACTGAGTCTTATTTTTATTGACTCCAGATGTTTTATTTGTATCAAGAACATCAGGTGCAGCCGAAGTCGTGAAGGAAGTGTGTAGGTCAGTTTAGTGGTGAATATTGAGAGAATGGAACAGCATATGCGAGTGAGGTGGAGGGAGAGAGGGGGGGAGCGAGGCCAAGAATGAGATGGAGGGATGGAGTGGAGAGAGATATGAGAGGAGTGTGTGAGTTGAAGGGAGAGCAGCCAAATCGTAGAGGATAGGGCGACATGGAGGCGATTTGTTTGATGCCACCCCTTACCTGATTAATTGTCAGGCAGTTGATAGATACATAGATGTCCTAGTGATCAGTCTTACTTCCTTAGTGAATTTCATTAATTTTTACCTTGGCCAAGATTTTACTTCTCCTGCAGCTTTTTCATGTTGGTCATTGACAGAATTTGATTATACCGGTCTACATCCTTTCCACAGAGCTTCTTCGTGACTAGCACCATATTCTAGGGATAATCTGTTGTTGCAACCAAACATTCTAGTGGAGAGATGGCAACTTTAGGCCAAATTAAACAGAATACAGAATCATCGAATCCTCACTCTTGGAATTAATGAGAGTTCCGAAATATTCAGCATCGTACGGCCATATTATTAGCGGTGACATCATAGATGTGTAAGCAAGCTTCTCATTTTTTTCGGGTCATTTATGGAACACTTGCTGTTGTTAGACTTGACCAGCTTGCATCTCACAAGAGTGAAGTCAGCAACAACACTGAAAGGTCAGACACGTTCTGTCTTCTTTATCATCATCATCATGATCATGCATAAGAAATTATAAACATGGTAAAAGACATAGTTTGTAGCCGCACCCATCTCTGCAGCATTCTAAGCTAGGAATAAAATAATTGTTTACTGGTGAAGCACGTAAATGACATCCCTCTGCCTCACAGGCCGCCCCAGTACATCTAACTGCTCAATACTCCTCTGTATCATATTAGCGGCTGTGCTGGCACAACCCAGGTAGGCGGCTGACTGTTATAGAGTTTTGTATTGTGTATTTCTGTGTGTATGTATGTACAATGAGTATTTATTTAAATAATATTTTGACCTGCCCCTCTGTGTCATATTTACGTTTGTTCTGGCACGACAAAGGTACTCGGTCAACTACTGCTCTTGTAATGTTTATTTCTGTTTGCATGTATGTATGTACTCATATGTGTGGATGTGTACATTGATACCTCCACATCTAAACACACACATCCATAAGGGCTGGGTCACATCCTTCACCCTTCCTCCAGAGCGTTACGGGGAATAGTGAGTGAGTGAATGAACAACACAGTGAGGGACACACTGTATTTTGGCGAGCCTTTAGGTGCTGCAGAACTTAAGGGATTGTCCACCCCTTCACTCTGTCAGCTGTAATCACCTTAATCCCGTGACTTGTTTACAGTTCATTCGTGCTACCACCGACGATTTTATACGATTTTGGGAAATTCCTCGCAGCAGAAGGGATTAATGCAGTCGGTGTCTAATCCCTCCACCAGCAAATGTCTTTTTTTAATGGGGAAACGCAAGCATCTTTTTTGGCAGCAGAAATGAAATATGAAATGCGTCATGGCAGGGAACTGGTTAATAAATCAGAATGCGAAATCCAACCCAGAGGTCAGGCCAGGCTGTCCGAATTGTCACTGATATTTTCTACTCAGAGTACAGTGCGCTCGACAGACGTCCATTGTTTATTAATCCCCTGTGCTGGCTGACCTTTACTAACACTCTCAGTTTCCTGTGACTCACTTCCAGCTGCTTTTAATTCCTTCACTAGAGTGATATGTTTTTTACTTTACGCCTTCTACCTCCAGACGGTCTTAGCTCTGGAGCGATTTTCGAACTGGATGACTTAAACGCTTCAACTAGAGATCTCTCCTAATTAACATAAAATCCTTTGGGAGTTGCAGGGGTATACTACTATATGGTATCATCTAAGTGCAGAAGCCGATCGCCATCTGCCAGCCGAGTGAAAAAAGAAAAAGAAAAACAAATTCCTCTGACCATGAGGGGTTAAGCAATACCAGTCAGTGTTAATTGTGATCATATGAACGCTCTCAGGTTCCTGTGTCTCGCTTTAAACAAAATAAAATCGTCTGCCGATACATGGACTATGTTACTGGAATTGCCATGACGGTGAAAGAAGTATTGGTGACGATATCAGTGTTCTAATGGTCCTATCTTATCCAAATATTTGAATGCTGAACGCTGGAGTGACTGAGATTTCCCCCTGAAACACCGGGAACTTGGTCCGAGGGTGGGACAGGCAACAGTTTGAGGATAATTTCATAAAAATGGCATCTGCGTGCAATAGAAGAGAGAGAGAGAGAGAGAGAGAGAGAGTCCGACACCTCCGGTTAGGGGTAGCCGCAAACAGATCACCTTTATGTCGCCCTGTCCCCTGCCATTTCGCTGCAGTCCCCTCCAGCTCACACACCCCGCTCTCACACACCCTCTATCCTCGGTCTCCCCTCCCTTTCCCCCCCTTCACTCACGTACATACAATCTCCTCGTTAGTCTCTCGCTCTCCACCCTCTCCAATTGGCCGAACCACCTCAGTGTTTTTCTCTTAACGCTTTCTGTCATATCCACATCCACACCACAACACTCCTTCACTTCCTCATTTTTCAGTCTGTCTCCCCATGTAACTACATGCTCCTCTCCGGTACCTCATTTCCACTGTTCTCACTCATGACTTGTGTACTTCCAACAAGGTCCAAGCTTTGCTTCCAGACGTTAAAGTTGGTATGACAATAATATCATGCAGCGACTTTTTTTTACTTGCATGCTGTCTTCCTTATTTCTTATAACTGCTTTAAATGAACGAGCAATCTTTCGTCTCTGTTGTACTCTTTCAAGCAGCTCACTGTGAACTTCCATCCTTATTCATCACACCACCCAAATACTTTAATGCACTCATATTTTCTATTTCCTCACCATCCAACCTCACAGTGCATTCAGTGACTTCATTTCTCTCGAAGACCATAACTTTACTCTTCCCTACATTCACCTTTAGATTCTGTTTCTTACACACACTCCCAGACTCATTCACCAAGTCTTACAGTTCCCCTTCGTGTTCACTTAACAATACAATATCATCTGCGAACAACAGAACTGGAAGTTTCCATTCGTTGCCCTCACTCTTTAGGGTCGCATCAACATCCATTACCCTACTTTGTGACCCTTTTGTAGTTCCATCCATATACAAATTGAACAGCCATGGAGACATGACACATCACTGTTTCAATCCAACATTTAGACAGAAAAATTCACCCAGTTCGCCATCCACCAGCCTTGGCGCCGTCATGCATATCATCAAGGGATTCAACAGTTTCCCATTTACTCCATACATTCTTAATAATTTTCCACATTCCTTGTTTATCCACTCTTCCATATGCTTTCTTCAAATCCATGAAGGCCTCATACAACATCTTGTCTCTTCTCTAGAAACTTTTCCACTAAAGACCTTAGGATCTACACAGCATCTTGCCTTCCTATATCATCCCTGTTCTTCCGACTAATTCCTCTGTTAATTCTCTAACTCTGTCAGTATGTATCCTCCCTTATATTTTTTCTTTTACGCTAAGAAGACAAATGCCCCTATGATTACCAAACGCTTCTTTTCCCCATTTCCTTTGTAAAGGGGAATGTTTATACCTGACTTCCAATCCTCCGGAACTAACCTTCTTCCCAGGCCAATCTGCACATCTTCCATATCCATTCTACTACTCTTTCCCCTCCGTGCTTCAGCATTTCACCACACACTCCATCATTTCCTGGGGCTTTCCCCATTTTGACTTTCTTATTTCTTCCACTACTTCCATCCTACTGATCTCTTCCTCCCTTCTCATCTTTCCCTTCTCCTAGGCATTCCCCAGTCACTTACACTCATATTAAGTTCATTCTTTATGTTTAATAATTCCTCAAAGTGTTCTCTCCATTTGCTCACTTTTTCTTCCTTCTCCACTAGCAATCTATCTTTTTTTTTTTCTTTCACTCCCATAATACCTTCTTTATCTCCCTGTCTGACTCTCTGTGCCACCTTCCAGAACATTTTCTTAAATTTCCTCCACATTACACTCAGATTCCTTCCAAATTCCTCATCCACTCTCTTCTTACTCACTCTTACTGATCTTTTCACCTCACTCTTCTTTTCTACATAAAATTCTCTATTCCGTCTCTCAGCTTCCATACCGCTGCTTTCCATCCACTCACTACATGATTTCTTCTTTTGCGCCACAGCTTGTCTCACCTCTTCATTCCATCACGCTGGTCCTTGCACCCCCTTTCGTCTTCTCTTCATCCCACACACCACCTCACATGCTGCATAGATTTCTTATGTGAATATGTTGCACACACCTTCCACCTCCCCCATCTGCTCCAGATCATATTTACCTAATTACTTCTCGACTTTTCCCCTATATTCTGCCATTTATTCATCCTCTTGCAACCTTTCTACCTTCTTTGTAGGGGCTACTTCCTCCTGCCTTTCTCACCATCTATTTATCCATCGGATTTGCATATTCATTTTCAGCATCACCAAGTAATGGTCAGAAAATCTATTCCTCCAACCTCTGTACCGTATGCTCTTGCATTCGGTACTTACCTTTTTATTTTTATCCACAAACACATAATCAATCATTGCCTTCCTTTCATTCAGTTTACCACCCACCATTCTCATCACTCGTCATGTATGCCTGTGAATCAATTTGTGCCTAAAGAGAGTATTGGCTATCGCCAACCCCCTCCCCGCACGAATGTCCACTAGAGCACTACGATTCTCATCCACTTCTGGAAGCACACTCCACTCACCAACTACTCCATCCATATTAACATTCCCTATTTTTCTAATCATATTTCCAGTCAAAAACACCCTCTCACTTAGAACATAAGAACAAGAAGAGAGGATAACTGCAGGAGGCCGGTTGGCCCATGCTAGGCAGCTCCTAGAAGAGTAACTGAACTACTAGAATGAGATAAGGACAGCAAAGAAGAAGGCTCTCCCCCGCCCTCCAAACCCTCCAGCCGAAGCCGGCGGGAAAAAGTCAGAAAGAACACCACGCCGTATAGAAAAACGGGCGTGGACATTTTACAGGAAAGTGTGAAAGGAGAATAGAGACTATCATAGTGTAACCTGAAAAGAAATTTTTTTTGAATTAGTATTGGTTATAAGATTTTCTTTATTCTATATCCACCCCTTATTTGTCATATGCTTATCTAGCCTATGCTTGAAACTCTCAATGGAAGAGGCAGCAACTACTTTACTAGGTAGCTTATTCCATTCGTCTACTACTCTATTACCAAACCAATTTCTACCTATTTCCTTACTGAAACGGAATTTTTCTAGTTTGAAACCATTATTTCTAGTTCTATTCTGTATGCTCACTTTAAGTACCTTGCTAATATCTCCCTTATTTATACCATTCATCCACTTAAACACCTCAATTAAGTCTCCCCTTACTCTACGCCTCTCTAGCGAATGCAGACTTAGTCTTTTCAGTCTGTCTTCATATGACAGGTTCCGGACGTCATGTATCATTTTAGTCATTCTTCTCTGTACATTTTCTAACGAATTAATATCCATTCTATAGTAAGGACACCAGAATTGTACTCCGTAGTCTAAATGTGGCCTTACTAATGCTAGATAAAGTTTTAGTATTACTTTAGATGATCTATTGCTCACGCTTCTCGAAATAAATCCTAGGACCCTATTTGCTTTATTTCTCGAATTAATACACTGTTGCCTAGGTTTAAGGTCGTTACTAATCATAACTCCTAGATCTCTCTCGCATTCCGATTTGCTAATTTCTTTGTTATCTAAGCTGTATTTAGTATCTCCAATGGTCTTGCCTACGTTAAGTACTTTACATTTTTCAACGTTAAATTCCATTTGCCAAGTTTTAGACCATTTGGACAATGTATCGAGGTCTTTCTGTAAGTTAGGGCAATCGTCAGTCGAGTTAATGATACGCCCTATTTTTGTATCGTCGGCAAATTTGCTGATGCTGCTATTGACTCCTAAGTCTAGATCATTTATATATATGATAAATAATAAGGGACCGAGTACTGAACCCTGTGGTACACCGCTAGTTACTAATCCCCAGTCCGACTTAGTTCCATTTATTAATACTCTCTGCTTTCGTCCTTTCAGCCAGGATTCTATCCATTTTAAGATATCGCCGTCTATACCGTGTGCTCGAACCTTTCTAACTAACCTTTCGTGTGGGACCCTATCAAAAGCTTTACTAAAGTCCAGATAAATAACATCGTAAGCTTTATCGCTATCTACTGCCTCATAGACCTCCGAGTAGAATGACAACAAATTTGTGAGGCAGGATCGTCCTTGCCTGAATCCGTGCTGACTTTCGTTTATAAGATTAAATCTTTCTAAGTGTTCTCTAATCTTATTTGCCAAAATTGACTCTAACATTTTTCCTACTATTGACGTTAGACTTATCGGACGATAATTCGACGCAGCTGATTTATCACCCTTTTTAAAGATGGGCACTACGTATGCGGTTTTCCACGCCTCTGGAACTTCTCCTGAACTTAAAGAGTCATTAAATAACGTTAAAAGTGGCTGACATAATTCTTCTTTGGTTTCTTTTATAATTTTTGCATATATATCGTCCGGACCTGGCGATTTTTGAGGTTTTAACTTACTGATTTCTTTCAATACGTCCTCCTTACTAATGGTTATTTTACTAAGAATATTTTCCGTATTCTCATGGTAAATATTTGCTGCTTGAGGAACCAGGCTTAGATTTTCCTTGGTGAATACTGATATGAAATAATTATTTAGGATGGAGCACATTTCTTTATCTTCACTGGTAATGTCACCTGATTCTGTTCTGAGTGGTCCTATCCTATCTTTATTTTTCGTTCGGTACATTTGATAAAAACCCTTGGGGTTTTCTTTTGATTCACTTGCAACCTTAATTTCATAACTTCTCTTTGCTTTTCTTATCTCCCTCTTTACTTCTCTATTTAAAATTGTGTACCGGTTACGTAAGTGTTCCTCTCCATGTTTTATTTTTCTATATATTCCTTTCCTTTGGCCTATGAGAGATTTTAATCTGTTGTTTAACCATGTAGGTTCCGAATTATTAGTTCTAAACGGCTTTGAAGGAATATATCTATCTTGGCCTCCATGTATTATATTTATTAACTCGTTATACTTCTCACTGGTTGAACGTCTGCTTGGTACTGTAGCTGAGTTAATTTCCGTCACCTGGACTACATTCCTATCTACCACCTCCTCCCTCACAGACACCTGACGGACATCCCCAGGTGTTTCCTGCGCCTGACTTATGACCTGGGATTCCACACTGACCTGGCATTCCCTCCAATAGCTAATCTCCCTGTGGAATACCGTTCGAAAATAAGCTCTTAAGCCATCGAAATCTCCTAGACGAAAATTAGGAACGGTGGAGGTATTTTCAGTGGAACAGACATCCCAAATAAATTTGAACTTAATTTCTTCTTCTCTCAAACTTTTCCATGCATGCTTCCACATTTGCCCAGAACTCCTCTTTCACTGCTCACACGGTCTTCCGTTGGCGCTTATACACACACAAACGCCCATGCTTGTATTCCTACTTTAAGTCTTACCCACACAGTCTTTGAACCACTGATCCATACTCTCTTATATTTTCCTTTCACATCTTGCACACAACAATGCATACACTCTCCTTTGGAGTCTCTGTCTCACCTACTCCCACACATAAACCCAATCCATACTTTCGCTCTCTCACACGCTCTATTTAGTCTCAGTCAATCCGTATACATCCGCTTTTGCATCCTCAAGCACCTGGACAATCTCTCTCTCTCTTACCTCATCATTCGCACCCCTCACATTCCCTGTTGAAATCCGCACCATGGCCTTTATATTGTCCATGGTCGTCACCTGTTCGTCACTCCTGGTCCAAGGTATTTTCTTTGTCATTTTAGTTAGTTGTTATCCAAGGAGGGGCACTAACTCTCCGTCAACCCACTTGTTGACACGCAGGGAACACGTATTGGTTGGTTATAAGGTTACTTCCCTACGTGATAAATGATTTCCTGGCCTACAGAAAATCTTTTGGCAATTCACGCAATGTGGAGTCGCTCTGGAGTAGAGTAGCGCTACACTGAGTGGATGATAGGCGCCCCCACCAACCACCATAGAAACACAACCATTAAATACCATTACCATATATATATATATATATATATATATATATATATATATCAGTCCTGAATGAGGCAGTCTTAATTATTCCAACAAAAGTTTTTAAAAGTGTGTGTGTGTCTGTCTGTCTGTCTGTGTTCGTGTCTGCTTGTTCGCCAAAGAAATTAAGGAGGAACCTTCTAGAGGCCTCGAAATGGATCTAAGAGAGGTGCGGCTTAAAGTTGCTAATTTGGCGCCCCTGATTGCCAAAATGATGTGTTTCACGTCGACATGGTTGATCTTGGTGGCCAATTACCTTACAGTTTTTAATTGCCTCCTACAACCATACAATACTGGTAGCTTTAAAGTCACTGTATTGTCAACGTGGTTGAGCTTGGTGGCCGGGTGGGTAGAGTTGTAGGCGGATAGGTGAGGTGGGTGAACAGTTTGGGTGAGGTGAGTGGGCAGGGTAAGTTAGTGAGGGTGAGTGAGTGTGTGGGCAGGAAATGGGAAAATAAGTCCATGGGGATTTGGTCAGTGTGATGAGTCCATGGCTGGAATAGGTTCATGGAGAATATGGGGAATATATCCCTGGGGAAATGAACCTTAAGGGGGAGTATAGATTCAATGGGTTATATGGAGCCACGGGTGTTGTTTCCCACAGTGGGGTGGCATCTTAGGGTCCCAGACAGTGCCAGTCTGCACGACCATAGATTTTTTTCTCTACCGTGGCAACACCGAGAACCCTGCTAGTATTCTATACTTAGGGAACAGGCTAAGTCTGTCCAGAGCTATGACTAATTCAGAGAGGGAGTTGTCAGGTCCGGCTTTTATAAATCTGAATTTTCACTTACATTCTTCTTGTGTGATTACAGTGTACACTACAGACCTCCTTTATTTAGTCATTTTCTGTGTTGGTGACAATCATCTAGACGCCCAGGTTCCTATGACTCACCGTCAGCTAATAAAATCGTCTTCCCTCAGTCGGAATACAATACTTGAGCTGTCTCGGCCACGGGACGATAAAGTGCACCAGTATTAATGGTGTTATTCGTAACAATCAAAGGTTCCTGTGACTCGCATTGAGCTCAGTAAAATCAATCGCTGTCAGCAGACTTAGAATGCTAAAATTGTTCTAACCATGGAATGGTTAACGGTACAACTATGTATGGTGATTATATTAACATTCTCGGCTTCCTCTGACTTATTCTCAGTTTTGTTCGTGACGATATTAATAGCCTCAGGCCCTCCAAATGTTGACCGTTGACTGTCATATAACCAAATACTTTACTCAGATATTTTATCGGTTTATTGTTTTTGCTCAGTCATTTTTTTCACCTTGGTGATTTTTTTTTTCTTTTTTTATAGTGAAGATGTTAAAGAAAGTTATATCTAACCCCTTCAGCATGAAAAGAATCCCTCAGCTGCATAAATTCGTCTGAAGGTAGCAGGAGTATAAAGCACAATACCTGATCACAGATAAGAAGTTAATCTTAAGCGTGTGAGTACTACATTCAGAAAGGCAATAAAATTCTGAAATATCACTGTCGTTCTCCGAATACAAGGCGCCACAGAGATTGACCCCCATGTCATACAATTCATTTATATATCTATTATCTCCAGGTGACATTGCTCAGTTTATGAGAGCTTTTAGAACCTGAGAGGTCATATACACTCGTCATTACGTACCTCACTACTAGGGCGCTTTACTGAACTGAATGTAGTCTTTTGACGGCAGCAAGATTATAATGCAAATGATGCCAACGGCCATACCACGTTGAGTACACCGCTTCCCGTCCGATCAGCGAAGTTAAGCAACGTTGGGTCTGGTTAGTGCTTGGATGGGTGACCACCTGGGAACACCAGATGCTGTTGGCATCCCTACGTGTCAAGTGGGGTTGGTGGAGGATTAGTGCCCCTCCCTGTAAAACAATTAACTCTAAGCCGTTGGCCACCCCGTTTGGGATACATGGCGTCTGGCAATGAATGAATGTATGTGGAGCGAAGCGATTAATTAATCCTCTGTGCTGGATGCCCTTCTTCAGTGTATTTTATTTATTATTATTATATATATATTTTTTTTTGACGGCATTTCTCTTTCCAGTGAGCCCAGGAACATCTTTTTCTTCAGTATATCCCAGCCATCTCCTTACCATGCTGTTCAGTGTTGGATAGATCTTTCAGACAGGAGGGTTAGATAGGGCCTTAATAAACTCCTTCGATACGTGAGTCCTTCCCTGTTTGAATAAAGTTCTTCTAGCCGCCACAGTAAGTAAAAAAGTACGTCACAAACCAGATAATTAATGCAAAAATGAAGGAACGAAACTCTGATTGACGGTAAAATTAGCCTTTTTCCATAAACAAGTGGCATTTTCCAGATCCGTTCAGTTCAAGATGCCAGGGGTGGAATTCTCAGCTATGTATACGTTCGATCCCCTCTCGTAACTCAATTTTTTTTACTGCAGGAAAGACAAAAACAATGCAGACCCATCCTATGCCTCATGTTCTCTGTACAAATGCAGTTGATATTACGAGAAGAGAACTCATATTCTCTTTTATAATTATTTATTTATTATTATTATTATTATTATTATTTTTTTTTTTTTAGGGAGGACAAGGTCAGTACACAAACTCCTCGTCTGTTATTCTCTAATGTAAATACATTTCATAAGTTACGACAAGGAATCGATCGTGTGTTCGGAAGCGAATAGTCTTATTATATTTTTGTACGTTGCAAGCTGCCATTTTCAACTTTGGAAATATTTATATTAGTGCACGAATTAATGACAGTGACAGCTAACCTCCATATCAGAAACTGACCCATGCGCTAAATACAACCATTTGGGAGTAAGGAAAATAAAATGGAAGAATTTATGCCAGAAGAAGGAAGCAAAGGCTGATTAATGCAAGAAGGAAGAAACAAAGGTTGAGTCACACATGAAGTAGCCAGTAGCTAAATCCGTGCTGGTCGATATACCCTGATCAAGTGACTGGAGGTCGTAGGAAGTGTTCAAAGCTTTCTCTATAAATCATTTACTGGGATGGTCGAGCGTAAGTGTTTTATTCTTGCTACCAGTGGACGATTTTATTCAGGCGAGATCATTTCTTCACAGCTAAAGAACTGGATAATTGCTTTCTTCCGATTATACATAATTTTTTTTTCTATTTTCGGACGATTTTATTAAGCTGGGGAGAGAGTTTCTAGCTGGAGGGATTAGATACTGCCTTCATTAAATCCTCCAGTATAATAGATCTCTCCTAAGTCTAATGCAGGAGTCTGAAGGTAACAAAAGTATATTTAACAGGTACGTCCTTAGACTAAAGGGAATTAAAATCTCTCGTCTATTGAATATCTTAAAAGAAAAAAAAAAGTAACCAAAGCAGTACCGAAAGAGATAAAGAAAAAAGGGGAAGCACTTGGGGCACTGAGCTCCCGTAATCTGCTGGCCTCGGGAGTTTTCAGCATCTCCTCTTAACTCTTTATTTCTATGTAGCACCGTAATATTCTCTTGCATGTTTTTCAAGTATTTAGAATAAAAACAGTTTACTTCAATAAATATAAGTAAGTTTGCCGTATCAAGAAATAAATTGGAAAGGAAAACGTATTACGAAGCCTCGTTAGCTGACGAGAGAATGGACTAAGTAATGGGAATGGACACAGACAAAGACAGAGACAGAGTGAATCATATAAGAGCGAGAATCAGAATCACTGAGAGAGTCAGACAGATCACGTGACCGATTATGTTTTTGTTCCGACCATCCCCTATCGGAAAGATGTTAAGAGGACCTGGATTCCAATATATCGACTTACTGATTAATTCTTCTGGACTCTTGCCAGTTGGCTTCATTTTCTTCTTTTTCTGTAGGACTTTCATCAGGGAGTCTTCCAATTAATGTCGCCATTTCTAAGCAGCCACAGCATAAAAGTCTTCAACCTTTCCTTAAGATGACGACTTTCTTAATCTGCGATAAGATATCAGGTATCCAGGAGCGGTGTACGGTATTATTAATGGCTTGTTGGAGACAACTGTGAATCAAACCCTCACCACACCCTTATCTACAACGCCTATCTTGCCTGGGTGTACTACTCCTGCCATGTCCCACCACCCATCACCATTCAAGCCCTTCCCACCCACTGCTATCCACCCACTTCACCCCTTTTCTTCCTCCTCCCCTCCGCTCACACACACACACACGCACGCACGCACGCACGCACGCACGCTTGGACGCACGCACACACACACACACACACACACACACACACACACACACACACACACACACACACACTGACTATTTATGACAAACCTTTATCTTTCACGTTCCCACCGCCAACACTGGCCATCTTCACAAGGTATACTCGCTCCGTCCTACACCAACACCCACACCGACTTAGCCCATTCTGCAAACTTCCATCCACCAACGCCATCCACTGTTTGCTCATCCACCTTTGACGTAGCACCTTGCCAGCCTACCTTCACATTGTACAGTACACTTCCCACGGCATGCCACACCGTCTGCCTGCCACTAACCCAGTACATCCCGCCCACGTACACTGTCCGTTAATGCAATAAAGAGTGTACTCTCTCTCTCTCTCTCTCTCTCTCTCTCTCTCTTTTGGCGCCTCACCTAATTAAAGATATAGAAATACTGGAAGCGGTCCAGCGTAGGGCTACCAAGTTAATCCCGTCCCTGAGGAATAAACCATATCTCGAGAGACTCAGGGAATGAAACCTATTCTCTCTTAGAAAACGGAGACTCAGGGGACAACTGATTGAATATTTTAAGATTCTAAAAGGCTTTAGTAATACTGATTCAAGCAAGCTATTCACCAATACACCAGTCCTGTATGAGACAGCCCTAGCATGTATTCAATATGGACGGTGGGTGTTAGCGCCGAAGTGGTGACATGTAGAGGTGTGCGGTACGTAGGAGGACTACTGGGCCTTGAAAGCAGGCTGTGAAGCCTATGCCCAGAGTCGGTCACATAAAAAAAAAAAAAGTAATTTCCGAGACTGTAACTAGAGTAAATGGTATGAAGTTGCAAGCAAGGAGGGCTAATCTTGATACAACCAAAATTTTCTTCACTTACTCTGTTGTAAGCGAATGGAATAAACTCCCTGGGAATGTGATTGAAAGTGGTACCATAAATATATTTAAAGAGAGACTGGACATGTATCTCGACGCAATTGGTATCGTTTAGTTAGGATGGAGCAATTATTGCATATTCGCGTCTGCATTCATGTGTCTGTTAGACACAGACAATATTTTAGAAGTATGTGGCTGTATGCCGAAATTTTCCTTTTCCATATTATTCTACTTTCTGCCGATCCTATAAAATTCCTTCAGGTTTTTCATTCCTGCAAGGTATTACTTCCTCTCTTGCTTCCTGTACGGCAAATGCCGGAGGGTCTGGAGGGTGGGCGAGAGAGCCTTCTGCTGTGCTATCCTTTTCTACTGCTCCTATGCTCTATATTAGTATTAAGGCCGGACCACCTCGTAGGGACCGTAAGGCCTGTGTGGTCTGTGTATCTATGCAACTATGTAACTCTCTCTCTCTCTCTCTCTCTCTCTCTCTCTCCACACACACACACACACACACACACACACACACACACACACACACACACACACACACACACACACAACACAACACAACACAACACAACACACATATGCAACAAGTACACCCATCGTTCCAGCAGGTTACTATATTACACAATCCCTGCATTAAAAAACTCCCCAACAAAAGCACCAAAAAGAACAGCAGGAGGAAGAACGAGGACTTGCCTCGGTGGCCCTGTGCTCCCCCGGCCAATTTACCCAAGGATGTGAAACACTGTCCTCTCTCCCTGGGAGCTGGGGACCCGTTGAGGTTATTAGTGCCGGTGGTGGTGGTGGTGGTGGTGGTGGTTGGTAGTGGCTGTGGTGGTAAGAGTAGCAGTGGAAGTAGTAGTGGTGGTGGTAGTGGTGGTCAGAAGTAGTGGCCTGGTGATGACATTGGTGGTGATTGTGATGGTTAGTGGTGGTGATCGTAGTAGGAGTGTTGGTAGGGGTACACGTGGTAGTAGTGGTTTTTGTAGTAGGATTGATGGTAGAGTTACATGTAGTAGTGGTAGCAGTGGTGGTGGTGGTAGGAACAGAAGCAGTAGTAGTGGTGGTTGTGGTGGTAGTAGTGATGGTGGTGATTGGAGCGGTGGTAGGGGTAAAAGTAGAAGTAATGGTAGGAGTGTCTATAGGGATATAAGTTACAGCAGTGGTGGGATGAGTGATGGTTGTGGTAGTGATAGTAGTGGTTGTCGTAGGAGTGGTGATAGAAGTGTAAGTAGCAGTGTAGCAGTAATAGTAGTGGCACTCTCCCCGACATACACATCAAGCCGATCACAGCTCAAAAACTACAAAAAATGCAAACAAGAGTACTTACATTTATAACCCATACTCAGTAATACACAAGGGATAGTCGAACTGAAACAAAACCAGTACAGATAGAACTGAACGTTTAAGCACAGGAATTGTTTTGCTGTGCATAATGAAGTCACTTTTAATTAACATCGTAAATATTTAGGCATGGTTCCCCAACAGCCTATAGGCATCATGCCACGGCTTCTGTATTAAAATTATAAATATAAATAAAGTAAACTTGCTTACACACACCGCCAGCCACATATTACCCTCATCTTAAACACACACACACACACACACACACACACACACACACACACACACACACACACACACACACACACACACACACACACACACACACACACACACACAATACAAGGTGGCAGTCCGCCAGCTTTTAGCTCCTTCTCTACTTCATCCTTTCCAACTCTCTCTTTCCCCAATCACTCCTCCCCCCCCGCCAAAGAAATAAAAAAAAAAATGTCGTGCTGGTAGTTGGAGTGATGATGGTGATGATAATAATATGGGTGGCGGTGGTCATAGTGGTAGCGGAGATGATGATGGGAACGTAATAGTGAAGTAGGAGTGGTGGCGGTACTAAGAAGGATGGTAGTGATCACAGCGTAAGAGGAAGTGTGATAGATGGCAGTGCAAAAGTACTCGTGCTAGTGGTAGCGATGGTTTGTAATAGTAGTAAATAATACTGTGGTCATGACGAGAAAAAGTTTTTGGGCCAAATTCTTTATATCTTGATTGTTTTTGTTTCTAGTTTTCCAGATACAGCGATTGTGCCCTGTTGATATTTTTAAAGTCCGGTTCTTTCTCATGCATTATTTTTTTTTGTCGTGCACAAGCTTGGAAGGGTCCTACTGCAACCCACCTGAATCTAGCGTAACTTTAACATTTAACCTAACCCAGGCGCACTTCAGCTTAGATACCCTTACGGTTATTTGGTTAACATTGGATTGATTGACAGCAGACCCTCGCTCAGGATTTGGTAGGACTCTAGTATAGATTGGAACTAGTAGTACCAGGAAACAGTCACCCTTTCTTAAATTATACTATAGTTGTGTATGTGGTAAAGCAGGAAACAGAATTAACTAAACTGAAAAGCTCCATCTGGTGATGTCCCCCAAATGGTGACTTTGGTGGTAATGCTAGTTACGGTATTTAAGCAGCAGTAGCAACAACGGCACTAGCATTGGCAGCATTATTATTATTATTATTATTATTAGTAGTAGTAGTAGTAGTAGTAGCAGTAGTAGTAGTAGCTGCAGCAGCAGCAGCAGCAGCAGTTGCAGCATTAGAAGTAGTAACAGTAGTTGCACTAGCTGCAGCAGAAGCGATAGTAACAGTAGTAGTAGTAGCTGCAACAGTAGCAGTAACTGCAGCTGCAGTAGTAGTAGTAGTAGTGATGGCGGTAGCAACACTGGTGGTGGAAGTAGTAGTGGTATTGTTGCTGGTGGTGGTGGGTAGTTGTAAACTGTTGGTATGGTGATGACAGTAAAAGGTACAGTAACCATAGTAACCAGTCTTCACATCATTATCCCATCTTCCTCTGTTATTCTACTCTTACCATCCTCCTCCTCCTCCTCCTCATCTGTCACCCACTTAGCATCATCTTCCTCCTCGTTTATCACCCTACCTTGTCTTCCTCCTCCTCCACTTCTATGTTTCTCCTCGTTTATCCCCGCTGCTGATCTTTCTCATTATCAACCTGCTTGTCTCTACCATTGTCTTCCTTCTCTTCCCTTTCCTCCTTGTCTGTCCTTTATCTCCGTTCCGTCTTCTTCCTCCTGACGTCGTTCTTCCCTTTCCTAGTTTTCGTCTAGGAGATTTCGATGGCTTAAGAGCTTATTTTCGAACGGTATTCCACAGGGAGATTAGCTATTTGAGGGAATGTCAGGTTAGTGGGGATCCCCAGGTCATAGGTCAGGCGCAGGAAGCACGTGGGGCTGTCCGTCAGGTGTCTGTGAGGAGGGAGGTGGTAGATAGGAATGTAGTCCAGGTGACGGAAATTAACTCAGCTCCAGTACCAAACAGACGTTCGACCAGTGAGAAGTATAACGAGTTAATAAATATAATATACGGAGGCCAAGATAGATATATTCCTTCAAAACCGTTTAGAACTAACAATTCAGAACCAAGATGGTTAAACAACAGATTAAAATCTCTCATAGGCCAAAGGAAAAGGAATATATAGAAAAATAAAACGTGGAGAGGAACACTTACGTAACCGGTACACAATTTTAAATAGAGAAGTAAAGAGGGAGATAAGAAAAGCAAAGAGAAGTTATGAAATTAAGGTTGCAAGTGAATCAAAAAGTAAACCCCAAGGGTTTTTATCAAATGTACCGAACGAAAAATAAAAAAGATAGGATAGGACCACTCAGAACAGAATCAGGTGACATTACCAGTGAAGATAAAGAAATGTGCTCCATCCTAAATAATTATTTCATATCAGTATTCACCAAGGAAAATCTAAGCCTGGTTCCTCAAGCAGCAAATATTTACCATGAGAATACGGAAAATATTCTTAGTAAAATAACCATTAGTAAGGAGGACGTATTGAAAGAAATCAGTAAGTTAAAACCTCAAAAATCGCCAGGTCCGGACGATATATATGCAAAAATTATAAAAGAAACCAAAGAAGAATTATGTCAGCCACTTTTAACGTTATTTAATGACTCTTTAAGTTCAGGAGAAGTTCCAGAGGCGTGGAAAACCGCAAACGTAGTGCCCATCTTTAAAAAGGGTGATAAATCAGCTGCGTCGAATTATCGTCCGATAAGTCTAACGTCAATAGTAGGAAAAATGTTAGAGTCAATTTTGGCAAATAAGATTAGAGAACACTTAGAAAGATTTAATCTTATAAACGAAAGTCAGCACGGATTCAGGCAAGGACGATCCTGCCTCACAAATTTGTTGTCATTCTACTCGGAGGTCTATGAGGCAGTAGATAGCGATAAAGCTTACGATGTTATTTATCTGGACTTTAGTAAAGCTTTTGATAGGGTCCCACACGAAAGGTTAGTTAGAAAGGTTCGAGCACACGGTATAGACGGCGATATCTTAAAATGGATAGAATCCTGGCTGAAAGGACGAAAGCAGAGAGTATTAATAAATGGAACTAAGTCGGACTGGGGATTAGTAACTAGCGGTGTACCACAGGGTTCAGTACTCGGTCCCTTATTATTTATCATATATATAAATGATCTAGACTTAGGAGTCAATAGCAGAATCAGCAAATTTGCCGACGATACAAAAATAGGGCGTATCATTAACTCGACTGACGATTGCCATTACTTACAAAAAGACCTCGATACATTGTCCAAATGGTCTAAAACTTGGCAAATGGAATTTTTTAACGTTGAAAAATGTAAAGTACTTAACGTAGGCAAGACCATTGGAGATACTAAATACAGCTTAGATAACAAAGAAATTAGCAAATCTGAATGCGAGAGAGATCTAGGAGTTATGATTAGTAACGACCTTAAACCTAGGCAACAGTGCATTAATGCGAGAAATAAAGCAAATAGGGTCCTAGGATTTATTTCGAGAAGCGTGAGCAATAGATCATCTAAAGTAATACTGAAACTTTATCTAGCATTAGTAAGGCCACATTTAGACTACGCAGTACAATTTTGGTGTCCTTACTATAGAATGGATATTAATTCGTTAGAAAATGTACAGAGAAGAATGACTAAAATGATACATGACGTCCGGAACCTGTCATATGAAGACAGACTGAAAAGACTAAGTCTGCATTCGCTAGAAGAGGCGTAGAGTAAGGGAGACTTAATTGAGGTTTTTAAGTGGATGAATGGTATAAATAAGGGAGATATTAGCAAGGTACTTAAAGTGAGCATACAGGATAGAACTAGAAATAATGGTTTCAAACTAGAAAAATTCCGTTTCAGAAAGGAAATCGGTAGAAATTGGTTTGGTAATAGAGTAGTAGACGAATGGAATAAGCTACCTAGTAAAGTAGTTGCTGCCTCTTCCATTGAGAGTTTCAAGCATAGGCTAGATAAGCATATGACAAATAAGGGGTGGATATAGAATAAAGAAAATATTATAACCAATACTAATTCAAAATTAAATTTTCTTTTCAGGTTACACTATGATAGTCTCTATTCTCCTTTCACACTTTCCTGTAAAATGTCCACGCCAGTTTTTCTATACGGCGTGGTGTTCTTTCTGACTTTTTCCTGCCGGCTGCGGCTGGAGGGTTTGGAGGGCGGGGGAGAGCCTTCTTCTTTGCTATCCTTATCTCAGTCTAGTAGTTCAGTTACTCTTCTAGGAGCTGCCTAGCATGGGCCAACCGGCCTGCTGCAGTTATCCTCTCTTCTTATGTTCTTTCATGGTAAGAATAACAAGAAGATATGGCTGAACAATACTCGTACATTCCTCTGATCTCTGAACGACCTGTTGTTGATCAGATTAAAAAACTCCCCTCCTTACTTCCTAGAACACCGGTAGGGAACGTGAGAAAAAGAAATATTGCGTGTTGGTATTTCTTAATATTATTTGTCATGCTGGAGAAGTATGTACACCGGAAGCACAAAATATTTAGATGAGCAGCCCAAAACTGCACGGCGAATAAAGGCTTTTGGCTTACCTCTTGTTTACCACCCCCCCCAAAAAAAAAAAAAAAAAAAAAAAACTTTTTTTAATTACTTTCACCCACCTTTGCCGAGACACCATTCGCAGTTCCTGGATCCATGAATCATTACTACAAGGGACATTAAAATTTCCTATCATGTGCAGTGAAGTGATTCCCAGTTACTTAAACACAGCCAGAAGGCAAACTGGTATGGATTCTGAGTATTTTCTTTTTTCTCTTTTGCTTGTATTCTCCAAAGAGGGATGAACAGTCTTACTTTTCGAGTATGCTGATGACTCTTGCCGGTTTTGCGTGATGTAGGCTATTACAGACAGAAGACAGACACGAACCTGGGATTGCAGAATTATATATATATATATATATATATATATATATATATATATATATATATATATATATATATATATATATATATATATATATATATATATATATATATATATATATATATATATATATATATATATATATATATATATATATATATATATATATATATATATATATATATATATATATATATATATATATATATATATATATATATATATATATATATATATATATATATATATATATATATATATATATATATATATATATATATATATATATATATATATATATATATATATATATATATATATATATTTACAGTATATTTAAATTCAGCAATCCATATATATCTATATATGTATCTATATCTAATCTATCTATCTATCTATCTATATATACTGTATATATATATATATATATATATATATATATATATATATATATATATATATATATATATATATATATATATATATATATATATATATATATATATAAGGGTACGACTGGTGCCTCTTGAAATTTACTGTTTTCTCCAAATCATATTACTTTTGTTCTCAAGTGTCTTGACCATAATAGCAGTAATGGAGAGTATCGAGGTGATAGGGCAATGTTTACCTGTCTCCATTTAACATTACTGATTTTGTTTGGTAGTCGAGCGGACGACTCTGGGAGCCAGTACTAAATTTGCATCTTCACAGGAATATAACACATTTGTTGTGTGGGTAATATACATTTTTTCCATATTAAACACATACATACGATACTGTAAATTATAATATATACTCGTATGTGTGCTGATGTAAGCCGAATTTAGGAAAAGTACAAGTACAAAGTAGTCGTTAGACACCCCATTTCTGTGATTTTCAAACCCTTGCTATGTTTTGTTAGTGACCTTCTATAATAGATGAGAAGTAGGCAGATAACTCCTATCTCTGCACTGTTATTTGCAGCTTGTAGACCACTTACAGTTTGCAAAGCAGATTGATAACACTCAGAATCTTGTCACTAAATAACATGCTGTTATAGGAAGACAATGTCCAAATGAGAAGGCTGAAAAATTCCCAATAGGCCTATCTCACAAACTGGTGAATTTCCGTGGTTAGTGGAAAATAACTGGAATGATTTGGGGTGTGGAAATGCAGAAGAAAACATGATTATATGTGCTTCTCTTATGTCTTTAAGATCAGTGGCGAGACAGCTACGAGGCTTCGTTCTTAGAGGTGCTTAATTGGCCTAATGTTATACTCCAAACTGTCATTCTGCACATATTTTTCTGCGTGATGGTAGCTTTGACTCGATGATGATCATGAGTTAAGAGGAAGCCTTTTCACTCAGTACATAATCCCTTGTGTATTGTAGCTTCGTGTTACCATGGTTAGATTCCACTCACCTTCTCAGAACTGGTGAATTTGCCTGTGAAAACTAAATAGCCTGAGGCAAACTGGTAGTGAAACTTGAAATGAGGCCTACTGCTGCACGTGACACACTATGAAGATATTTGGAGACATGCTTTCTGTAAATATTTTCATGAATTCAGAAAACAGATATTTGTTTATTTACAACAAAAATAGTAGAGTGCAATGGACAATCTCAATATAGTTCTTCACAAAATGTTCATAATTTATGCAACAAAATGGTACAGTGCTGTTCATTGGGCATTTACAATTGATATAAAATGATTTATCATAATGCGGGGACAGATATATGCAATCCCACCACTCTGAAATTGCACAAGCAGACTTTTAATATATTGTCACAGGACAGGGGAAAATGTAAGATAAATCGCAAAAGATTGGGCATAAACCACATCCATCCATCCATCCATCCACCCATCCATATATATATATATATATATATATATATATATATATATATATATATATATATATATATATATATATATAAAGCCAGCTAGAGTTAAACCTCCCAAACCGTAACACCATGCAATTTGGGGTAGCTCATCTTATTTTTCTGGTCAGTGTATTCTCAGACTTCTTAAGGAATATTTCTAAAGAAACACCACAGCAAGGGATAAATCTGCACAATGGTGTAGTTTCCACTAAACGACATTAATAGTATAATAACAACAAAAGTAATAGACCTGGCGGCTTGTATAGGTTCTCGATATCCGATTTTCATGGCCAGTGATGCGGAAAAGAGACCCAGCCAGACTTTAACCACTGGATTTTTGATATTATTTATTAATGTAACTGGAAAAGAGGGTCTGGAAAAACTTACCCTCTGCTCTTTATTATGAATTGTCTCCTCGAAGCTGAATAAAACCGTAGCTGTAGCAAGTATTAAACTCTTCATCCTGGAGACGTCTTGTTTGATATATTCTGGGTGCTCTACAAGCAAGGTTATTTAGCTGAAGAAAGACCTTTGTAACTGAAAGGATTAAAAAAATATCAGTCTTTCATTGCGATGGCCACATACAGGGTGGCCAATACCTGACACACTGCCAGTGATCTTTTGTGTTGGATGGAGGGCTTAGCGTTATCAGTGTCTACCCTGCATCACGTATTTGATTTTTACATCCCACAACCATTTTTACCGTATGCAGTGTCTGTTCTAATAATATACTCCCATTGGCTCACCCATGCCCACGCCAGCAGACTGAGCCGTCCTAACAACACATCAAATACCCAGAGCGCTATTTACAGCCCACTCTTTATTCCTCACGTTTTTACTACCGCCAGAACATTTATTTAGCTCAAGAAGAACATCTCGTAATAAAAGGGTTGAATGGAAAGGACATAATAAGGCAGAGTCCAATGGATTTTGTTACTATGTACTTTAGTAAGAGTGATCTGGCATTCGTTGATAGAGTCTCCATTTGTTAGCAAAAGTAACAACAAATACTTCATTTTACTGACTGGAGTAAGGCCCGGATAGTTTATAACATGTAGATTAAATCAGAAAATCTTAAAGCAATGTCAGTAATTCCTGCATTTCGATGACATTTTTAGATAGGGAAGCGTCTACAGAGGTGGCCCGGTCAGTCAGTCACACCCTATGGTTTTTCACACGCAAGGTGCCTCACTAGGGAATCCTTATACAGTGCTTTTCTTAAGCTGTCTAAGAAATTTCACGTGCAAGATGCTTCCCTTTAGCGTTGTCGAATATGGGGCTTCATTTTAATACCATAAGGATTTTCACACGCAAAGTGCTTTTCTTTAACGAAGCTTCATCTCGTGCTTCACTGTAGCGAAGCCCCATTTGATCCCACATTTGTTTAGGATTTCTGTACACCCGAAAGCACTCTCCCCCTAGTAGCCGGAGTCGCGGCTAGTGAGCGACCAGGAAATCGAACACCCCATATCCACATTCCCTCCCCCGACACCAATGTAAGAATTGTTGGAGAGATGTGGAACGGCCAAAGTTGGTGATGTTACAGTGTGTCATGATCGTTTTTATAGACAATCAGAACCAGTAGGAGTAAGTATATAAAGGCATCTAATGTGTAATACTGTGCTGTTATCCACAACATATGAGAAAGGCACGAAAATGAAAGAAGACCTACAGTGTATTATGTGATACTGTCTATATAATTATGTCCTTTTATAATGTAACAAATGAATATAGTATAGTGAAGAGCACCTGTTGAAATAAATGTCTTTTCTCATACATTCTAGCTTCAGCCTCCATCACCCTTCTCTCTGGGTTACTGTCTCCACTGAACGCCCCTCATACCCTCTCGTGCCCCACTCCCACCCATTGTTAACCAACGTAAACAATAATGATGAAATTATCATTCAGGTATTGGATCATAAAATTATCACACCTCTGCAGGAAGCACCAACAAACAACCTAAATAACATACAACACTCCTGTTTACCTGCCAACCATTTCATCCTGTTGTAGGCTGTCACGTGACACACACTGCAAGTTGGACCTTGTATTAAAAGACATATTGTTATCTATCGTTAACATAGCTTGTGTGTGGTTTTGGACGTCCATTAATTCGCATGAACATGGCAATTTAAGCCTTACATTATAAACACGTAGGGTTTATGCTCCTGTAATTACTGGATGAATGAAACGAATCACGGATCGGCTCTGACGAACAACAATCTCTCTGCTATAACGAAAATATTCCGATCTCTTGTCACAACAGTGACACGATGTCATTATGTTTACGACTAAATGTGGGTCAATCGTATACATAACGACATTGTGTCACTGTTGTGTCGAGGGGTCGGTATATTTTCGCTAAAGCAGAGAGTTTGTGCTTCGTCAGAGCCGATCCCCGATTGGTTTCCTTGACCCAATACAGGAAGATTAACCTTATGTGTTTATAATGTAAGGCTTAAATTGCCACGTTAACATGAATTAATGGACGTCCAAAGCCACACATAACCTGTGTTAACGATATACAACCTTATGTCCTTGAAACACAAGGTCCAACTTGCAGTGTGTATGTCACCTGTCACTTAACAGCTTACAACAAGATGAAATGGTTGGGAGGTATACCGAAGTATTGTATATTATTGATTTGTTGGTGCTTAATACAAAGGTGTATGATGATATCAATATGAGCAATACCTGACAGAGCATTTCATCATTATGTTGATGTTGGTTAACAATGGGTGGGAGTGGGGCACGAGAGGGTATGAGAGGCGTTTGGTGGAGACAGCGACTCAGAGAGAAGGGTGATGGAGGCGGAAGCGAGAACGTATGAGAAACATCATATCTTTCAACAGATGCTGTTCACTATACTATACTTATTTGTAACATTATAATATTGTATGTAAGTATATAGATGGTATCATAATACATCGTAGGTCTTCCTTCATTTTCGCGCCTGTCTCATATGTTGTGGATAACAGCACGGTATTACACAATCAATCAATCAATCAATCATTTCCTGTGGCACCACCACATCCTATCTTGTGCTAACTCCTCAAGATCTCCCCAACACTCATCTCCAGCTTCCCGTCTCATTGTCCTCACCCACGTCTCTTTTGGCCTTCCTCTACCTCTCCTACCAAGTACCACCCACCCTGGTGTACCTCGTACTATTCCCTGTCTCCTATACACATGTCCTAGCCACTTCCATCGTAAGAACCTAACATATTCATCGACCGGCTGCACTCCCGTTATTTCTCTAATTCTACTATTTGGTATCCTTTCCCACCACTTAACTCCTAATATTCTTCTAAGTGCTTTGTTTTCAAACACCAAGAATTTATTTTCCATAGTCACTGTGCTGTACCAAGACTCGTGTCCATAAATTAAGATACTCCTAACCATTACCTTATAAAGTTTGATTTTTGTATGCACAGAAAAATTGTTATTATTCCAAATATTTTTAAGCATTCCCATTGCCTGATTAGCCTTCTTTAACCTTTCCTCGAATTCAAAGTTCAAAGAACCATCCTTGGCTAAATAAGTACCTAAATATTTAAACCTATCAACTTGCTTTACAACCATACCTCCAATTACACATTCCTGCGCATTTTCCATATTCATATTGATTATTTCAGTTTTTCCACAATTAATAACCAAACCCACCTTCCGACCTTCACTCACCAAACAGTCCAACACTCTCTGCATCTCTTCTGGCCCATCACAAATCAAAACTATATCATCTGCATAATCTAAATCCAAAAGTTTCCTGTTCTCTCCCCAAAGTATACCTGCACCGGTTTCTGTTCCAACGCGTTTCATAATGTAATCAATGACCAATATAAATAGTAAAGGCGATAGAACACCACCTTGAATTACTCCGGACTTGACTTCAAACGAATCACTCAGACAACCATCAACCATCACTTTACAAAATGTGTCCTCATGCATGTTCATAATGACCCTCACAAACTCCTCTGGTATTCCATAATGTCTCATGATCTTCCCCATAGTCTCTCTCGAAACACTATCAAAAGCCTTTTCAAAATCAACAAAACAAAGACTTAACGGTACTCTCATTTCATTAACTTGCTGTATCAAATGCCTAACTATAAAGATCTGATCATTGCAACCACGTCCCTTTCTAAAACCAGCCTGTTCATCCCTCAGAATACCCTCAACCACTGGCTCCAACCTATTTAACAACACTCTACTGAAAACTTTCAAAGCTATCGGTGACAAAGAGATTCCCTTCCAATTACCACATTCACTCCAGGTCTCCCTTCTTCGGAACTTTAACAATTACACCATTCTTCCAAACTGATGGTAGTAACCCCGTCACCCATATCTTATTGAATAGCTTGGTCAAGATCATTATTAATCTATCCCCCTCCACTTTAAACATTTCCGGAAATAAAACCATCCTCCCCTGGTGCCTTATTATTCTTTAACTGTTTTACTGCTTTCTCCACTTCTGCAAGCCTCAACTCTCCTGTTTCTATATTTAAATCTTCCTGAGCAGACGGTATATCCTCTTCTGGTGGTATTGGTCTATTAAGAACTGTCTCAAAATGCTCTTTCCATCTATTTTTAATATCTCCATCTTTTGTCAATAAATTTCCTTCCCTGTCTCTGACTGGTATTTCCTTGCGTTTACCTGCATTACCACTCAGTTCTCTAATCGATTCATATGCTATTCTTTGACTCTGTCCATTATTTTTGTTTATTAAGATTTCAGTCTCTGCAACCTTTTCATCCACACATCTTCTTTTATCTCTCCTAGCTAACCTTCTTACTTCCGAATTCAAACTCCAGTACGCAGCTCTTGCTAATTCAATCTCTCGTTCATCAACGCATTGCATCTCACTCCTCAGTTTAGCCTCACCTCTCTTTTTTATCATATCCCACGTTTCCTCTGATATCCATTTCTTTCTCCTGAATCTATGTCTCCTTCCAATCGTACATTCAGCAGTCTCATGCAAAACTTTGTTCACATCCTCCCACATCTCATCTACACTTCTCTCCCCCTCTTCCAACGTTTCCAACACCAAAAACCTATTTCTGCATTCTAATCTGAATTCCTCCTTTTCTTCTCCTTCCTTTCTAAGCTTAACAATATCGTATCTACCAACACCAGATTTTTCCTTCTTCTGATTTTTAAGTTTAAACCTTATTTTTACACAGCAAATGCTATTATATACTTACTCCTACTGGTTCTGATTATCTATAATAACGGTCAAAACACATTGTAACATCACCAGCTTTGGCCGTTCCACATCAGTCCAACAACGTTTACACTGGGGCTGGGGAAGGGACGGTGGGTGTGGGTGTTCGATCACCCGGTCGCTCACTGGCCGCGACTGGCAGCGACTCCGGCTATTAAGGGGGGAGAGATTAGTGCTTTCGGGTGTACATGCTGTTGTGCTCTTGCCGAGGCCAGAAGAATTGCTGTAGCCTTTGGTAAGATCTCTGGTAGTGAAGGGATTATAATAGTTGTGTTTCACTAAATCCCTTTTAGAATGACAACATCTTATCCTTTCCACCTGCAGACCTTTCTTAACAACTGTAGAACTCTCACAGTGAAAAAGTTTGACGCATGTATCTACCCTGTGCACTTAGTACTTGATCTTACTGTGTATGAGAATATACTGTAATAATCCTCATCGTCATCGTCATCATCATCAGTCAGCATCAGTCATCAGTCAGTCATTCATAAGAACATAAGAAGAGAGGATAACTGCAGTAGGCCGGTTGGCCCATGCTAGGCAGCTCCTAGAAGAGTAACTGAACTACTAGACTGAGATAAGGATAGCAAAGAAGAAGGCTCTCCCCCGCCCTCCAAACCCTCCAGCCGCAGCCGGCAGGAAAAAGTCAGAAAGAACACCACGCCGTATAGAAAAACTGGCGTGGACATTTTACAGGAAAGTGTGAAAGGAGAATAGAGACTATCATAGTGTAACCTGAAAAGAAAATTTAATTTTGAATTAGTATTGGTTATAATATTTTCTTTATTCTATATCCACCCCTTATTTGTCATATGCTTATCTAGCCTATGCTTGAAACTCTCAATGGAAGAGGCAGCAACTACTTTACTAGGTAGCTTATTCCATTCGTCTACTACTCTATTACCAAACCAATTTCTACCGATTTCCTTTCTGAAACGGAATTTTTCTAGTTTGAAACCATTATTTCTAGTTCTATCCTGTATGCTCACTTTAAGTACCTTGCTAATATCTCCCTTATTTATACCATTCATCCACTTAAAAACCTCAATTAAGTCTCCCCTTACTCTACGCCTCTCTAGCGAATGCAGACTTAGTCTTTTCAGTCTGTCTTCATATGACAGGTTCCGGACGTCATGTATCATTTTAGTCATTCTTCTCTGTACATTTTCTAACGAATTAATATCCATTCTATAGTAAGGACACCAAAATTGTACTGCGTAGTCTAAATGTGGCCTTACTAATGCTAGATAAAGTTTCAGTATTACTTTAGATGATCTATTGCTCACGCTTCTCGAAATAAATCCTAGGACCCTATTTGCTTTATTTCTCGCATTAATGCACTGTTGCCTAGGTTTAAGGTCGTTACTAATCATAACTCCTAGATCTCTCTCGCATTCAGATTTGCTAATTTCTTTGTTATCTAAGCTGTATTTAGTATCTCCAATGGTCTTGCCTACGTTAAGTACTTTACATTTTTCAACGTTAAAAAATTCCATTTGCCAAGTTTTAGACCATTTGGACAATGTATCGAGGTCTTTTTGTAAGTAATGGCAATCGTCAGTCGAGTTAATGATACGCCCTATTTTTGTATCGTCGGCAAATTTGCTGATTCTGCTATTGACTCCTAAGTCTAGATCATTTATATATATGATAAATAATAAGGGACCGAGTACTGAACCCTGTGGTACACCGCTAGTTACTAATCCCCAGTCCGACTTAGTTCCATTTATTAATACTCTCTGCTTTCGTCCTTTCAGCCAGGATTCTATCCATTTTAAGATATCGCCGTCTATACCGTGTGCTCGAACCTTTCTAACTAACCTTTCGTGTGGGACCCTATCAAAAGCTTTACAAAAATGTCCAGATAAATAACATCGTAAGCTTTATCGCTATCTACTGCCTCATAGACCTCCGAGTAGAATGACAACAAATTTGTGAGGCAGGATCGTCCTTGCCTGAATCCGTGCTGACTTTCGTTTATAAGATTAAATCTTTCTAAGTGTTCTCTAATCTTATTTGCCAAAATTGACTCTAACATTTTTCCTACTATTGACGTTAGACTTATCGGACGATAATTCGACGCAGCTGATTTATCACCCTTTTTTAAAGATGGGCACTACGTTTGCGGTTTTCCACGCCTCTGGAACTTCTCCTGAACTTAAAGAGTCATTAAATAACGTTAAAAGTGGCTGACATAATTCTTCTTTGGTTTCTTTTATAATTTTTGCATATATATCGTCCGGACCTGGCGATTTTTGAGGTTTTAACTTACTGATTTCTTTCAATACGTCCTCCTTACTAATGGTTATTTTACTAAGAATATTTTCCGTATTCTCATGGTAAATATTTGCTGCTTGAGGAACCAGGCTTAGATTTTCCTTGGTGAATACTGATATGAAATAATTATTTAGGATGGAGCACATTTCTTTATCTTCACTGGTAATGTCACCTGATTCTGTTCTGAGTGGTCCTATCCTATCTTTATTTTTCGTTCGGTACATTTGATAAAAACCCTTGGGGTTTTCTTTTGATTCACTTGCAACCTTAATTTCATAACTTCTCTTTGCTTTTCTTATCTCCTCTTTACTTCTCTATTTAAAATTGTGTACCGGTTACGTAAGTGTTCCTCTCCATGTTTTATTTTTCTATATATTCCTTTCCTTTTGGCCTATGAGAGATTTTAATCTGTTGTTTAACCATGTAGGTTCCGAATTATTAGTTCTAAAACGGCTTTGAAGGAATATATCTATCTTGGCCTCCATGTATTATATTTATTAACTCGTTATACTTCTCACTGGTTGAACGTCTGCTTGGTACTGTAGCTGAGTTAATTTCCGTCACCTGGACTACATTCCTATCTACCACCTCCTCCCTCACAGACACCTGACGGACATCCCCAGGTGTTTCCTGCGCCTGACTTATGACCTGGGATTCCACACTGACCTGGCATTCCCTCCAATAGCTAATCTCCCTGTGGAATACCGTTCGAAAATAAGCTCTTAAGCCATCGAAATCTCCTAGACGAAAATTAGGAACGGTGGAGGTATTTTCAGTGGAACAGACATCCCAAATAAATTTGAACTTAATTTCTTCTTCTCTCAAACTTTTCCATGCATGCTTCCACATTTGCCCAGAACTCCTCTTTCACTGCTCACACGGTCTTCCGTTGGCGCTTATACACACACAAACGCCCATGCTTGTATTCCTACTTTAAGTCTTACCCACACAGTCTTTGAACCACTGATCCATACTCTCTTATATTTTCCTTTCACATCTTGCACACAACAATGCATACACTCTCCTTTGGAGTCTCTGTCTCACCTACTCCCACACATAAACCCAATCCATACTTTCGCTCTCTCACACGCTCTATTTAGTCTCAGTCAATCCGTATACATCCGCTTTTGCATCCTCAAGCACCTGGACAATCTCTCTCTCTCTCTTACCTCATCATTCGCACCCCTCACATTCCCTGTTGAAATCCGCACCATGGCCTTTATATTGTCCATGGTCGTCACCTGTTCGTCACTCCTGGTCCAAGGTATTTTCTTTGTCATTTTAGTTAGTTGTTATCCAAGGAGGGGCACTAACTCTCCGTCAACCCACTTGTTGACACGCAGGGAACACGTATTGGTTGGTTATAAGGTTACTTCCCTACGTGATAAATGATTTCCTGGCCTACAGAAAATCTTTTGGCAATTCACGCAATGTGGAGTCGCTCTGGAGTAGAGTAGCGCTACACTGAGTGGATGATAGGCGCCCCCACCAACCACCATAGAAACACAACCATTAAATACCATTACCATATATATATATATATATATATATATATATATATATATATATATATATATATATATATATATATATATATATATATCAGTCCTGAATGAGGCAGTCTTAATTATTCCAACAAAAGTTTTTAAAAGTGTGTGTGTGTCTGTCTGTCTGTCTGTGTTCGTGTCTGCTTGTTCGCCAAAGAAATTAAGGAGGAACCTTCTAGAGGCCTCGAAATGGATCTAAGAGAGGTGCGGCTTAAAGTTGCTAATTTGGCGCCCCTGATTGCCAAAATGATGTGTTTCACGTCGACATGGTTGATCTTGGTGGCCAATTACCTTACAGTTTTTAATTGCCTCCTACAACCATACAATACTGGTAGCTTTAAAGTCACTGTATTGTCAACGTGGTTGAGCTTGGTGGCCGGGTGGGTAGAGTTGTAGGCGGATAGGTGAGGTGGGTGAACAGTTTGGGTGAGGTGAGTGGGCAGGGTAAGTTAGTGAGGGTGAGTGAGTGTGTGGGCAGGAAATGGGAAAATAAGTCCATGGGGATTTGGTCAGTGTGATGAGTCCATGGCTGGAATAGGTTCATGGAGAATATGGGGAATATATCCCTGGGGAAATGAACCTTAAGGGGGAGTATAGATTCAATGGGTTATATGGAGCCACGGGTGTTGTTTCCCACAGTGGGGTGGCATCTTAGGGTCCCAGACAGTGCCAGTCTGCACGACCATAGATTTTTTTTTTTTCTCTACCGTGGCAACACCGAGAACCCTGCTAGTATTCTATACTTAGGGAACAGGCTAAGTCTGTCCAGAGCTATGACTAATTCAGAGAGGGAGTTGTCAGGTCCGGCTTTTATAAATCTGAATTTTCACTTACATTCTTCTTGTGTGATTACAGTGTACACTACAGACCTCCTTTATTTAGTCATTTTCTGTGTTGGTGACAATCATCTAGACGCCCAGGTTCCTATGACTCACCGTCAGCTAATAAAATCGTCTTCCCTCAGTCGGAATACAATACTTGAGCTGTCTCGGCCACGGGACGATAAAGTGCACCAGTATTAATGGTGTTATTCGTAACAATCAAAGGTTCCTGTGACTCGCATTGAGCTCAGTAAAATCAATCGCTGTCAGCAGACTTAGAATGCTAAAATTGTTCTAACCATGGAATGGTTAACGGTACAACTATGTATGGTGATTATATTAACATTCTCGGCTTCCTCTGACTTATTCTCAGTTTTGTTCGTGACGATATTAATAGCCTCAGGCCCTCCAAATGTTGACCGTTGACTGTCATATAACCAAATACTTTACTCAGATATTTTATCGGTTTATTGTTTTTGCTCAGTCATTTTTTTTTTCACCTTGGTGATTTTTTTTTTTTCTTTTTTTATAGTGAAGATGTTAAAGAAAGTTATATCTAACCCCTTCAGCATGAAAAGAATCCCCTCAGCTGCATAAATTCGTCTGAAGGTAGCAGGAGTATAAAGCACAATACCTGATCACAGATAAGAAGTTAATCTTAAGCGTGTGAGTACTACATTCAGAAAGGCAATAAAATTCTGAAATATCACTGTCGTTCTCCGAATACAAGGCGCCACAGAGATTGACCCCCATGTCATACAATTCATTTATATATCTATTATCTCCAGGTGACATTGCTCAGTTTATGAGAGCTTTTAGAACCTGAGAGGTCATATACACTCGTCATTACGTACCTCACTACTAGGGCGCTTTACTGAACTGAATGTAGTCTTTTGACGGCAGCAAGATTATAATGCAAATGATGCCAACGGCCATACCACGTTGAGTACACCGCTTCCCGTCCGATCAGCGAAGTTAAGCAACGTTGGGTCTGGTTAGTGCTTGGATGGGTGACCACCTGGGAACACCAGATGCTGTTGGCATCCCTACGTGTCAAGTGGGGTTGGTGGAGGATTAGTGCCCCTCCCTGTAAAACAATTAACTCTAAGCCGTTGGCCACCCCGTTTGGGATACATGGCGTCTGGCAATGAATGAATGTATGTGGAGCGAAGCGATTAATTAATCCTCTGTGCTGGATGCCCTTCTTCAGTGTATTTTATTTATTATTATTATATATATATTTTTTTTGACGGCATTTCTCTTTCCAGTGAGCCCAGGAACATCTTTTTTCTTCAGTATATCCCAGCCATCTCCTTACCATGCTGTTCAGTGTTGGATAGATCTTTCAGACAGGAGGGGTTAGATAGGGCCTTAATAAACTCCTTCGATACGTGAGTCCTTCCCTGTTTGAATAAAGTTCTTCTAGCCGCCACAGTAAGTAAAAAAGTACGTCACAAACCAGATAATTAATGCAAAAATGAAGGAACGAAACTCTGATTGACGGTAAAATTAGCCTTTTTTCCATAAACAAGTGGCATTTTCCAGATCCGTTCAGTTCAAGATGCCAGGGGTGGAATTCTCAGCTATGTATACGTTCGATCCCCTCTCGTAACTCAATTTTTTTTACTGCAGGAAAGACAAAAACAATGCAGACCCATCCTATGCCTCATGTTCTCTGTACAAATGCAGTTGATATTACGAGAAGAGAACTCATATTCTCTTTTATAATTATTTATTTATTATTATTATTATTATTATTATTTTTTTTTTTTTTTAGGGAGGACAAGGTCAGTACACAAACTCCTCGTCTGTTATTCTCTAATGTAAATACATTTCATAAGTTACGACAAGGAATCGATCGTGTGTTCGGAAGCGAATAGTCTTATTATATTTTTGTACGTTGCAAGCTGCCATTTTCAACTTTGGAAATATTTATATTAGTGCACGAATTAATGACAGTGACAGCTAACCTCCATATCAGAAACTGACCCATGCGCTAAATACAACCATTTGGGAGTAAGGAAAATAAAATGGAAGAATTTATGCCAGAAGAAGGAAGCAAAGGCTGATTAATGCAAGAAGGAAGAAACAAAGGTTGAGTCACACATGAAGTAGCCAGTAGCTAAATCCGTGCTGGTCGATATACCCTGATCAAGTGACTGGAGGTCGTAGGAAGTGTTCAAAGCTTTCTCTATAAATCATTTACTGGGATGGTCGAGCGTAAGTGTTTTATTCTTGCTACCAGTGGACGATTTTATTCAGGCGAGATCATTTCTTCACAGCTAAAGAACTGGATAATTGCTTTCTTCCGATTATACATAATTTTTTTTTCTATTTTCGGACGATTTTATTAAGCTGGGGAGAGAGTTTCTAGCTGGAGGGATTAGATACTGCCTTCATTAAATCCTCCAGTATAATAGATCTCTCCTAAGTCTAATGCAGGAGTCTGAAGGTAACAAAAGTATATTTAACAGGTACGTCCTTAGACTAAAGGGAATTAAAATCTCTCGTCTATTGAATATCTTAAAAGAAAAAAAAAAGTAACCAAAGCAGTACCGAAAGAGATAAAGAAAAAAGGGGAAGCACTTGGGGCACTGAGCTCCCGTAATCTGCTGGCCTCGGGAGTTTTCAGCATCTCCTCTTAACTCTTTATTTCTATGTAGCACCGTAATATTCTCTTGCATGTTTTTCAAGTATTTAGAATAAAAACAGTTTACTTCAATAAATATAAGTAAGTTTGCCGTATCAAGAAATAAATTGGAAAGGAAAACGTATTACGAAGCCTCGTTAGCTGACGAGAGAATGGACTAAGTAATGGGAATGGACACAGACAAAGACAGAGACAGAGTGAATCATATAAGAGCGAGAATCAGAATCACTGAGAGAGTCAGACAGATCACGTGACCGATTATGTTTTTGTTCCGACCATCCCCTATCGGAAAGATGTTAAGAGGACCTGGATTCCAATATATCGACTTACTGATTAATTCTCTGGACTCTTGCCAGTTGGCTTCATTTTCTTCTTTTTCTGTAGGACTTTCATCAGGGAGTCTTCCAATTAATGTCGCCATTTCTAAGCAGCCACAGCATAAAAGTCTTCAACCTTTCCTTAAGATGACGACTTTCTTAATCTGCGATAAGATATCAGGTATCCAGGAGCGGTGTACGGTATTATTAATGGCTTGTTGGAGACAACTGTGAATCAAACCCTCACCACACCCTTATCTACAACGCCTATCTTGCCTGGGTGTACTACTCCTGCCATGTCCCACCACCCATCACCATTCAAGCCCTTCCCACCCACTGCTATCCACCCACTTCACCCCTTTTCTTCCTCCTCCCCTCCGCTCACACACACACACACGCACGCACGCACGCACGCACGCACGCTTGGACGCACGCACACACACACACACACACACACACACACACACACACACACACACACACACACTGACTATTTATGACAAACCTTTATCTTTCACGTTCCCACCGCCAACACTGGCCATCTTCACAAGGTATACTCGCTCCGTCCTACACCAACACCCACACCGACTTAGCCCATTCTGCAAACTTCCATCCACCAACGCCATCCACTGTTTGCTCATCCACCTTTGACGTAGCACCTTGCCAGCCTACCTTCACATTGTACAGTACACTTCCCACGGCATGCCACACCGTCTGCCTGCCACTAACCCAGTACATCCCGCCCACGTACACTGTCCGTTAATGCAATAAAGAGTGTACTCTCTCTCTCTCTCTCTCTCTCTCTCTCTCTTTTGGCGCCTCACCTAATTAAAGATATAGAAATACTGGAAGCGGTCCAGCGTAGGGCTACCAAGTTAATCCCGTCCCTGAGGAATAAACCATATCTCGAGAGACTCAGGGAATGAAACCTATTCTCTCTTAGAAAACGGAGACTCAGGGGACAACTGATTGAATATTTTAAGATTCTAAAAGGCTTTAGTAATACTGATTCAAGCAAGCTATTCACCAATACACCAGTCCTGTATGAGACAGCCCTAGCATGTATTCAATATGGACGGTGGGTGTTAGCGCCGAAGTGGTGACATGTAGAGGTGTGCGGTACGTAGGAGGACTACTGGGCCTTGAAAGCAGGCTGTGAAGCCTATGCCCAGAGTCGGTCACATAAAAAAAAAAAAAGTAATTTCCGAGACTGTAACTAGAGTAAATGGTATGAAGTTGCAAGCAAGGAGGGCTAATCTTGATACAACCAAAATTTTCTTCACTTACTCTGTTGTAAGCGAATGGAATAAACTCCCTGGGAATGTGATTGAAAGTGGTACCATAAATATATTTAAAGAGAGACTGGACATGTATCTCGACGCAATTGGTATCGTTTAGTTAGGATGGAGCAATTATTGCATATTCGCGTCTGCATTCATGTGTCTGTTAGACACAGACAATATTTTAGAAGTATGTGGCTGTATGCCGAAATTTTCCTTTTCCATATTATTCTACTTTCTGCCGATCCTATAAAATTCCTTCAGGTTTTTCATTCCTGCAAGGTATTACTTCCTCTCTTGCTTCCTGTACGGCAAATGCCGGAGGGTCTGGAGGGTGGGCGAGAGAGCCTTCTGCTGTGCTATCCTTTTCTACTGCTCCTATGCTCTATATTAGTATTAAGGCCGGACCACCTCGTAGGGACCGTAAGGCCTGTGTGGTCTGTGTATCTATGCAACTATGTAACTCTCTCTCTCTCTCTCTCTCTCTCTCTCTCTCCACACACACACACACACACACACACACACACACACACACACACACACACACACACACACACACACAACACAACACAACACAACACAACACACATATGCAACAAGTACACCCATCGTTCCAGCAGGTTACTATATTACACAATCCCTGCATTAAAAAAAACTCCCCAACAAAAGCACCAAAAAGAACAGCAGGAGGAAGAACGAGGACTTGCCTCGGTGGCCCTGTGCTCCCCCGGCCAATTTACCCAAGGATGTGAAACACTGTCCTCTCTCCCTGGGAGCTGGGGACCCGTTGAGGTTATTAGTGCCGGTGGTGGTGGTGGTGGTGGTGGTGGTTGGTAGTGGCTGTGGTGGTAAGAGTAGCAGTGGAAGTAGTAGTGGTGGTGGTAGTGGTGGTCAGAAGTAGTGGCCTGGTGATGACATTGGTGGTGATTGTGATGGTTAGTGGTGGTGATCGTAGTAGGAGTGTTGGTAGGGGTACACGTGGTAGTAGTGGTTTTTGTAGTAGGATTGATGGTAGAGTTACATGTAGTAGTGGTAGCAGTGGTGGTGGTGGTAGGAACAGAAGCAGTAGTAGTGGTGGTTGTGGTGGTAGTAGTGATGGTGGTGATTGGAGCGGTGGTAGGGGTAAAAGTAGAAGTAATGGTAGGAGTGTCTATAGGGATATAAGTTACAGCAGTGGTGGGATGAGTGATGGTTGTGGTAGTGATAGTAGTGGTTGTCGTAGGAGTGGTGATAGAAGTGTAAGTAGCAGTGTAGCAGTAATAGTAGTGGCACTCTCCCCGACATACACATCAAGCCGATCACAGCTCAAAAACTACAAAAAATGCAAACAAGAGTACTTACATTTATAACCCATACTCAGTAATACACAAGGGATAGTCGAACTGAAACAAAACCAGTACAGATAGAACTGAACGTTTAAGCACAGGAATTGTTTTGCTGTGCATAATGAAGTCACTTTTAATTAACATCGTAAATATTTAGGCATGGTTCCCCAACAGCCTATAGGCATCATGCCACGGCTTCTGTATTAAAAAAATAAATATAAATAAAGTAAACTTGCTTACACACACCGCCAGCCACATATTACCCTCATCTTAAACACACACACACACACACACACACACACACACACACACACACACACACACACACACACACACACACACACACACACACACAATACAAGGTGGCAGTCCGCCAGCTTTTAGCTCCTTCTCTACTTCATCCTTTCCAACTCTCTCTTTCCCCAATCACTCCTCCCCCCCCGCCAAAGAAATAAAAAAAAAAATGTCGTGCTGGTAGTTGGAGTGATGATGGTGATGATAATAATATGGGTGGCGGTGGTCATAGTGGTAGCGGAGATGATGATGGGAACGTAATAGTGAAGTAGGAGTGGTGGCGGTACTAAGAAGGATGGTAGTGATCACAGCGTAAGAGGAAGTGTGATAGATGGCAGTGCAAAAGTACTCGTGCTAGTGGTAGCGATGGTTTGTAATAGTAGTAAATAATACTGTGGTCATGACGAGAAAAAGTTTTTGGGCCAAATTCTTTATATCTTGATTGTTTTTGTTTCTAGTTTTCCAGATACAGCGATTGTGCCCTGTTGATATTTTTAAAGTCCGGTTCTTTTCTCATGCATTATTTTTTGTCGTGCACAGCTTGGAAGAGGTCCTACTGCAACCCACCTGAATCTAGCGTAACTTTAACATTTAACCTAACCCAGGCGCACTTCAGCTTAGATACCCTTACGGTTATTTGGTTAACATTGGATTGATTGACAGCAGACCCTCGCTCAGGATTTGGTAGGACTCTAGTATAGATTGGAACTAGTAGTACCAGGAAACAGTCACCCTTTCTTAAATTATACTATAGTTGTGTATGTGGTAAAGCAGGAAACAGAATTAACTAAACTGAAAAGCTCCATCTGGTGATGTCCCCCAAATGGTGACTTTGGTGGTAATGCTAGTTACGGTATTTAAGCAGCAGTAGCAACAACGGCACTAGCATTGGCAGCATTATTATTATTATTATTATTAGTAGTAGTAGTAGTAGTAGTAGTAGCAGTAGTAGTAGTAGCTGCAGCAGCAGCAGCAGCAGCAGTTGCAGCATTAGAAGTAGTAACAGTAGTTGCACTAGCTGCAGCAGAAGCGATAGTAACAGTAGTAGTAGTAGCTGCAACAGTAGCAGTAACTGCAGCTGCAGTAGTAGTAGTAGTAGTGATGGCGGTAGCAACACTGGTGGTGGAAGTAGTAGTGGTATTGTTGCTGGTGGTGGTGGGTAGTTGTAAACTGTTGGTATGGTGATGACAGTAAAAGGTACAGTAACCATAGTAACCAGTCTTCACATCATTATCCCATCTTCCTCTGTTATTCTACTCTTACCATCCTCCTCCTCCTCCTCATCTGTCACCCACTTAGCATCATCTTCCTCCTCGTTTATCACCCTACCTGTCTTCCTCCTCCTCCACTTCTATGTTCTCCTCGTTTATCCCCGCTGCTGATCTTTCTCATTATCAACCTGCTTGTCTCTACCATTGTCTTCCTTCTCTTCCCTTTCCTCCTTGTCTGTCCTTTATCTCCGTTCCGTCTTCTTCCTCCTGACGTCGTTCTTCCCTTTCCTAGTTTTCGTCTAGGAGATTTCGATGGCTTAAGAGCTTATTTTCGAACGGTATTCCACAGGGAGATTAGCTATTTGAGGGAATGTCAGGTTAGTGGGGATCCCCAGGTCATAGGTCAGGCGCAGGAAGCACGTGGGGCTGTCCGTCAGGTGTCTGTGAGGAGGGAGGTGGTAGATAGGAATGTAGTCCAGGTGACGGAAATTAACTCAGCTCCAGTACCAAACAGACGTTCGACCAGTGAGAAGTATAACGAGTTAATAAATATAATATACGGAGGCCAAGATAGATATATTCCTTCAAAACCGTTTAGAACTAACAATTCAGAACCAAGATGGTTAAACAACAGATTAAAATCTCTCATAGGCCAAAGGAAAGGAATATATAGAAAAATAAAACGTGGAGAGGAACACTTACGTAACCGGTACACAATTTTAAATAGAGAAGTAAAGAGGGAGATAAGAAAAGCAAAGAGAAGTTATGAAATTAAGGTTGCAAGTGAATCAAAAGTAAACCCCAAGGGTTTTTATCAAATGTACCGAACGAAAAATAAAGATAGGATAGGACCACTCAGAACAGAATCAGGTGACATTACCAGTGAAGATAAAGAAATGTGCTCCATCCTAAATAATTATTTCATATCAGTATTCACCAAGGAAAATCTAAGCCTGGTTCCTCAAGCAGCAAATATTTACCATGAGAATACGGAAAATATTCTTAGTAAAATAACCATTAGTAAGGAGGACGTATTGAAAGAAATCAGTAAGTTAAAACCTCCAAAAATCGCCAGGTCCGGACGATATATATGCAAAAATTATAAAAGAAACCAAAGAAGAATTATGTCAGCCACTTTTAACGTTATTTAATGACTCTTTAAGTTCAGGAGAAGTTCCAGAGGCGTGGAAAACCGCAAACGTAGTGCCCATCTTTAAAAAGGGTGATAAATCAGCTGCGTCGAATTATCGTCCGATAAGTCTAACGTCAATAGTAGGAAAAATGTTAGAGTCAATTTTGGCAAATAAGATTAGAGAACACTTAGAAAGATTTAATCTTATAAACGAAAGTCAGCACGGATTCAGGCAAGGACGATCCTGCCTCACAAATTTGTTGTCATTCTACTCGGAGGTCTATGAGGCAGTAGATAGCGATAAAGCTTACGATGTTATTTATCTGGACTTTAGTAAAGCTTTTGATAGGGTCCCACACGAAGGTTAGTTAGAAAGGTTCGAGCACACGGTATAGACGGCGATATCTTAAAATGGATAGAATCCTGGCTGAAAGGACGAAAGCAGAGAGTATTAATAAATGGAACTAAGTCGGACTGGGGATTAGTAACTAGCGGTGTACCACAGGGTTCAGTACTCGGTCCCTTATTATTTATCATATATATAAATGATCTAGACTTAGGAGTAAATAGCAGAATCAGCAAATTTGCCGACGATACAAAAATAGGGCGTATCATTAACTCGACTGACGATTGCCATTACTTACAAAAGACCTCGATACATTGTCCAAATGGTCTAAAACTTGGCAAATGGAATTTTTTAACGTTGAAAAATGTAAAGTACTTAACGTAGGCAAGACCATTGGAGATACTAAATACAGCTTAGATAACAAAGAAATTAGCAAATCTGAATGCGAGAGAGATCTAGGAGTTATGATTAGTAACGACCTTAAACCTAGGCAACAGTGCATTAATGCGAGAAATAAAGCAAATAGGGTCCTAGGATTTATTTCGAGAAGCGTGAGCAATAGATCATCTAAAGTAATACTGAAACTTTATCTAGCATTAGTAAGGCCACATTTAGACTACGCAGTACAATTTTGGTGTCCTTACTATAGAATGGATATTAATTCGTTAGAAAATGTACAGAGAAGAATGACTAAAATGATACATGACGTCCGGAACCTGTCATATGAAGACAGACTGAAAAAGACTAAGTCTGCATTCGCTAGAGAGGCGTAGAGTAAGGGGAGACTTAATTGAGGTTTTTAAGTGGATGAATGGTATAAATAAGGGAGATATTAGCAAGGTACTTAAAGTGAGCATACAGGATAGAACTAGAAATAATGGTTTCAAACTAGAAAAATTCCGTTTCAGAAAGGAAATCGGTAGAAATTGGTTTGGTAATAGAGTAGTAGACGAATGGAATAAGCTACCTAGTAAAGTAGTTGCTGCCACTTCCATTGAGAGTTTCAAGCATAGGCTAGATAAGCATATGACAAATAAGGGGTGGATATAGAATAAAGAAAATATTATAACCAATACTAATTCAAAATTAAATTTTCTTTTCAGGTTACACTATGATAGTCTCTATTCTCCTTTCACACTTTCCTGTAAAATGTCCACGCCAGTTTTTCTATACGGCGTGGTGTTCTTTCTGACTTTTTCCTGCCGGCTGCGGCTGGAGGGTTTGGAGGGCGGGGGAGAGCCTTCTTCTTTGCTATCCTTATCTCAGTCTAGTAGTTCAGTTACTCTTCTAGGAGCTGCCTAGCATGGGCCAACCGGCCTGCTGCAGTTATCCTCTCTTCTTATGTTCTTTCATGGTAAGAATAACAAGAAGATATGGCTGAACAATACTCGTACATTCCTCTGATCTCTGAACGACTTGTTGTTGATCAGATTAAAAAACTCCCCTCCTTACTTCCTAGAACACCGGTAGGGAACGTGAGAAAAAGAAATATTGCGTGTTGGTATTTCTTAATATTATGTGTCATGCTGGAGAAATATGCACACCGGAAGCACAAAATATTTAGACGAGCCGCCAAAAACTGCACGGCGAATAAATGCTTTTGGCGTACCTTTTGATTAGCACCCCCCCAAAAAAAAAAAGCCCAAAAATGAAAAAAGTACATGTTTTTTGTTTTAATAACTTTCACCCACCTTCACCGTGACACCATCCGCAATTCCTGGATCTATGAATCAGTACTACAAGGGACATTTAAATTTCCTATCATGTGCAGCAAAGAGATTCGCAGTTACTTAAACACAACCAAAAGGCAAATTGGTATGGATTCTGAGCATTTTTTTTTTCTCTTTTGCTTAATGTATTTTCCAAAGAGGGATGAACAGTCTTACTTTTCGAGTATGCTGATGTCTCTTGCAGGTTTTGAGTGATGTTGGCTCTTACAGACTGAAAGCAGACACGAACATGGAATTGCAGAATTATATATATATATATATATATATATATATATATATATATATATATATATATATATATATATATATATATATATATGTATATATATATATATATATATATATATATATATATATATATATATATATATATATATATATATATATATATATATATATATATATATATATATATATATATATATATATATATATATATATATATATATATATATATATATATATATATATATATATATATATATATATATATATATATATATGTATATATATATATATATATATATATATATATATATATATATATATATATATATATATATATATATATATTTACAGTATATTTAAATTCAGCAATCCATATATATCTATATATGTATCTATATCTAATCTATCTATCTATCTATCTATATATACTGTATATATATATATATATATATATATATATATATATATATATATATATATATATATATATATATATATATATATATATAATAAAGGGGACGACTGGTGCCTCTTGAAATTTACTGTTTTTTCCAAATCATATTACTTTTGTTCTCAAGTGTCTTGACCATAATAGCAGTAATGGAGAGTATCGAGGTGATAGGGCAATGTTTACCTGTCTCCATTCAGCAAAACTGATTTAGTTTGGTAGTCGAGCAGACGACTCTGGCCTCCATGACGAAATTTCCATCTTCATAGGAACATAACACACATTTGTTGAGTGGGTAATATATTTTGTTCTATATTAAGCACATACATACGATATTGTAAATTATAATATATACTCGTATGTGTGCTGATGTAAGCCGAATTTAGGAAAAGTACAAGTACAAAGTAGTCGTTAGACACCCCATTTCTGTGATTTTCAAACCCTTGCTATGTTTTGTTAGTGACCTTCTATAATAGATGAGAAGCAGGCAGGTAACTCCTATCTCTGCACTGTTATTTGCAGCTTGTAGACCACTTACAGTACAATTTGCAAAGCAGACTGATAAGGCTCGGAATCTTGTCACTGAATAACATGCTCTTACATGAAGCCAGTGTTCAAAATGAGAAGGCTGAATAATTCCCAAGAGTCCTGTCTCACAAACTTCCGTGGTTAGTGGAGAATAACTGCAATGATTTGGGGTATGGGAATCCAGAAGAAAACATCATAATATGTGCTCCTCTTATGTCTTAAAGGTCAGTGGCGAGGTAGCTACGAGGCGTCGCTCTTAGAGGTGCTTAGTCGACCTGATGCTATGTTGCAAATTGTCATTCTGCACATACTTTTCTGCATGATGGTAGCTTTGACTCGATGATGATCATGAGTTAAGAGGAAGCCTTTTCACTCAGTACATAATCCCTTGTGTATTGTAGCTTCGTGTTACCATGGTTAGATTCCACTCACCTTCTCAGAACTGGTGAATTTGCCTGTGAAAACTAAATAGCCTGAGGCAAACTGGTAGTGAAACTTGAAATGAGGCCTACTGCTGCACGTGACACACTATGAAGATATTTGGAGACATGCTTTCTATAAATATTTTCATGAATTCAGAAAACAGATATTTGTTTATTTACAACAAAAATAGTAGAGTGCAATGGACAATCTCAATATAGTTCTTCACAAAATGTTCATAATTTATGCAACAAAATGGTACAGTGCTGTTCATTAGGCAATTACAATTGATATAAAATGATTTATCATAATGCGGGGACAGATATATGCTATCCCACCACTCTGAAATTGCACAAGCAGACTTTTAATATATTGTCACAGGACAGGGGAAAATGTAAGATAAATCGCAAAAGATTGGGCATAAACCACATCCATCCATATATATATATATATATATATATATATATATATATAGAAAGCCAGCTAGAGTTAAACCTCCCAAACCGTGACACCATGCAATTTGGGGTAGCTCATCTTATTTTTCTGGTCAGTGTATTCTCAGACTTCTTAAGGAATATTCCTAAAGAAACACCACAGCAAGGGATAAATCTGCACAATGGTGTAGTTTCCACTAAACGACATTAATAGTATAATAACAACAAAAGTAATAGACCTGGCGGCTTGTATAGGTTCTCGATATCCGATTTTCATGGCCAGTGATGCGGAAAAGAGACCCAGCCAGACTTTAACCACTGGATTTTTAATATTATTTATTAATGTAACTGGAAAAGAGGGTCTGGAAAAACTTACCCTCTGCTCTTTATTATGAATTGTCTCCTCGAAGCTGAATAAAACCGTAGCTGTAGCAAGTATTAAACTCTTCATCCTGGAGACGTCTTGTTTGATATATTCTGGGTGCTCTACAAGCAAGGTTATTTAGCTGAAGAAAAGACCTTTGTAACTGAAAGGATTAAAAAAATATCAGTCTTTCATTGCGATGGCCACATACAGGGTGGCCAATACCTGACACACTGCCAGTGATCTTTTGTGTTGGATGGAGGGCTTAGCGTTATCAGTGTCTACCCTGCATCACGTATTTGATTTTTACATCCCACAACCATTTTTACCGTATGCAGTGTCTGTTCTAATAATATACTCCCATTGGCTCACCCATGCCCACGCCAGCAGACTGAGCCGTCCTAACAACACATCAAATACCCAGAGCGCTATTTACAGCCCACTCTTTATTCCTCACGTTTTTACTACCGCCAGAACATTTATTTAGCTCAAGAAGAACATCTCGTAATAAAAGGGTTGAATGGAAAGGACATAATAAGGCAGAGTCCAATGGATTTTGTTACTATGTACTTTAGTAAGAGTGATCTGGCATTCGTTGATAGAGTCTCCATTTGTTAGCAAAAGTAACAACAAATACTTCATTTTACTGACTGGAGTAAGGCCCGGATAGTTTATAACATGTAGATTAAATCAGAAAATCTTAAAGCAATGTCAGTAATTCCTGCATTTCGATGACATTTTTAGATAGGGAAGCGTCTACAGAGGTGGCCCGGTCAGTCAGTCACACCCTATGGTTTTTCACACGCAAGGTGCCTCACTAGGGAATCCTTATACAGTGCTTTTCTTAAGCTGTCTAAGAAATTTCACGTGCAAGATGCTTCCCTTTAGCGTTGTCGAATATGGGGCTTCATTTTAATACCATAAGGATTTTCACACGCAAAGTGCTTTTCTTTAACGAAGCTTCATCTCGTGCTTCACTGTAGCGAAGCCCCATTTGATCCCACATTTGTTTAGGATTTCTGTACACCCGAAAGCACTCTCCCCCCCTAGTAGCCGGAGTCGCGGCTAGTGAGCGACCAGGAAATCGAACACCCCATATCCACATTCCCTCCCCCGACACCAATGTAAGAATTGTTGGAGAGATGTGGAACGGCCAAAGTTGGTGATGTTACAGTGTGTCATGATCGTTTTTATAGACAATCAGAACCAGTAGGAGTAAGTATATAAAGGCATCTAATGTGTAATACTGTGCTGTTATCCACAACATATGAGAAAGGCACGAAAATGAAAGAAGACCTACAGTGTATTATGTGATACTGTCTATATAATTATGTCCTTTTATAATGTAACAAATGAATATAGTATAGTGAAGAGCACCTGTTGAAATAAATGTCTTTTCTCATACATTCTAGCTTCAGCCTCCATCACCCTTCTCTCTGGGTTACTGTCTCCACTGAACGCCCCTCATACCCTCTCGTGCCCCACTCCCACCCATTGTTAACCAACGTAAACAATAATGATGAAATTATCATTCAGGTATTGGATCATAAAATTATCACACCTCTGCAGGAAGCACCAACAAACAACCTAAATAACATACAACACTCCTGTTTACCTGCCAACCATTTCATCCTGTTGTAGGCTGTCACGTGACACACACTGCAAGTTGGACCTTGTATTAAAAGACATATTGTTATCTATCGTTAACATAGCTTGTGTGTGGTTTTGGACGTCCATTAATTCGCATGAACATGGCAATTTAAGCCTTACATTATAAACACGTAGGGTTTATGCTCCTGTAATTACTGGATGAATGAAACGAATCACGGATCGGCTCTGACGAACAACAATCTCTCTGCTATAACGAAAATATTCCGATCTCTTGTCACAACAGTGACACGATGTCATTATGTTTACGACTAAATGTGGGTCAATCGTATACATAACGAATTTGTTTCACTGTTGTGTGGAGGGTTCTTTATTTTTTCGATAAAGCAGTTATTTTGTGCTTCGTCAGAGCCGATCCCCGATTGGTTTCCTTGACCCAATACAGGGAAGATTAACCTTACGTGTTTATAATGTAAGGCTTAAATTGCCACGTTAACATGAATTAATGGACGTCCAAAGCCACACATAACCTGTGTTAACGATATACAACCTTATGTCCTTGAAACACAAGGTCCAACTTGCAGTGTGTATGTCACCTGTCACTTAACAGCTTACAACAAGATGAAATGGTTGGGAGGTATACCGAAGTATTGTATATTATTGATTTGTTTGGTGCTTAATACAAAGGTGTATGATGATATCAATATGAGCAATACCTGACAGAGCATTTCATCATTATGTTGATGTTGGTTAACAATGGGTGGGAGTGGGGCACGAGAGGGTATGAGAGGCGTTTGGTGGAGACAGCGACTCAGAGAGAAGGGTGATGGAGGCGGAAGCGAGAACGTATGAGAAACATCATATCTTTCAACAGATGCTGTTCACTATACTATACTTATTTGTAACATTATAATATTGTATGTAAGTATATAGATGGTATCATAATACATCGTAGGTCTTCCTTCATTTTCGCGCCTGTCTCATATGTTGTGGATAACAGCACGGTATTACACAATCAATCAATCAATCAATCATTTCCTGTGGCACCACCACATCCTATCTTGTGCTAACTCCTCAAGATCTCCCCAACACTCATCTCCAGCTTCCCGTCTCATTGTCCTCACCCACGTCTCTTTTGGCCTTCCTCTACCTCTCCTACCAAGTACCACCCACCCTGGTGTACCTCGTACTATTCCCTGTCTCCTATACACATGTCCTAGCCACTTCCATCGTAAGAACCTAACATATTCATCGACCGGCTGCACTCCCGTTATTTCTCTAATTCTACTATTTGGTATCCTTTCCCACCACTTAACTCCTAATATTCTTCTAAGTGCTTTGTTTTCAAACACCAAGAATTTATTTTTCCATAGTCACTGTGCTGTACCAAGACTCGTGTCCATAAATTAAGATACTCCTAACCATTACCTTATAAAGTTTGATTTTTGTATGCACAGAAAAATTGTTATTATTCCAAATATTTTTAAGCATTCCCATTGCCTGATTAGCCTTCTTTAACCTTTCCTCGAATTCAAAGTTCAAAGAACCATCCTTGGCTAAATAAGTACCTAAATATTTAAACCTATCAACTTGCTTTACAACCATACCTCCAATTACACATTCCTGCGCATTTTCCATATTCATATTGATTATTTCAGTTTTTCCACAATTAATAACCAAACCCACCTTCCGACCTTCACTCACCAAACAGTCCAACACTCTCTGCATCTCTTCTGGCCCATCACAAATCAAAACTATATCATCTGCATAATCTAAATCCAAAAGTTTCCTGTTCTCTCCCCAAAGTATACCTGCACCGGTTTCTGTTCCAACGCGTTTCATAATGTAATCAATGACCAATATAAATAGTAAAGGCGATAGAACACCACCTTGAATTACTCCGGACTTGACTTCAAACGAATCACTCAGACAACCATCAACCATCACTTTACAAGAATGTGTCCTCATGCATGTTCATAATGACCCTCACAAACTCCTCTGGTATTCCATAATGTCTCATGATCTTCCCCATAGTCTCTCTCGAAACACTATCAAAAGCCTTTTCAAAATCAACAAAACAAAGACTTAACGGTACTCTCATTTCATTAACTTGCTGTATCAAATGCCTAACTATAAAGATCTGATCATTGCAACCACGTCCCTTTCTAAAACCAGCCTGTTCATCCCTCAGAATACCCTCAACCACTGGCTCCAACCTATTTAACAACACTCTACTGAAAACTTTCAAAGCTATCGGTGACAAAGAGATTCCCTTCCAATTACCACATTCACTCAGGTCTCCCTTCTTCGGAACTTTAACAATTACACCATTCTTCCAAACTGATGGTAGTAACCCCGTCACCCATATCTTATTGAATAGCTTGGTCAAGATCATTATTAATCTATCCCCCTCCACTTTAAACATTTCCGGAAATAAACCATCCTCCCCTGGTGCCTTATTATTCTTTAACTGTTTTACTGCTTTCTCCACTTCTGCAAGCCTCAACTCTCCTGTTTCTATATTTAAATCTTCCTGAGCAGACGGTATATCCTCTTCTGGTGGTATTGGTCTATTAAGAACTGTCTCAAAATGCTCTTTCCATCTATTTTTAATATCTCCATCTTTTGTCAATAAATTTCCTTCCCTGTCTCTGACTGGTATTTCCTTGCGTTTACCTGCATTACCACTCAGTTCTCTAATCGATTCATATGCTATTCTTTGACTCTGTCCATTATTTTTGTTTATTAAGATTTCAGTCTCTGCAACCTTTTCATCCACACATCTTCTTTTATCTCTCCTAGCTAACCTTCTTACTTCCGAATTCAAACTCCAGTACGCAGCTCTTGCTAATTCAATCTCTCGTTCATCAACGCATTGCATCTCACTCCTCAGTTTAGCCTCACCTCTCTTTTTTATCATATCCCACGTTTCCTCTGATATCCATTTCTTTCTCCTGAATCTATGTCTCCTTCCAATCGTACATTCAGCAGTCTCATGCAAAACTTTGTTCACATCCTCCCACATCTCATCTACACTTCTCTCCCCCTCTTCCAACGTTTCCAACACCAAAAACCTATTTCTGCATTCTAATCTGAATTCCTCCTTTTCTTCTCCTTCCTTTCTAAGCTTAACAATATCGTATCTACCAACACCAGATTTTCCTTCTTCTGATTTTTAAGTTTAAACCTTATTTTTACACAGCAAATGCTATTATATACTTACTCCTACTGGTTCTGATTATCTATAATAACGGTCAAAACACATTGTAACATCACCAGCTTTGGCCGTTCCACATCAGTCCAACAACGTTTACACTGGGGCTGGGGAAGGGACGGTGGGTGTGGGTGTTCGATCACCCGGTCGCTCACTGGCCGCGACTGGCAGCGACTCCGGCTATTAAGGGGGGAGAGATTAGTGCTTTCGGGTGTACATGCTGTTGTGCTCTTGCCGAGGCCAGAAGAATTGCTGTAGCCTTTGGTAAGATCTCTGGTAGTGAAGGGATTATAATAGTTGTGTTTCACTAAATCCCTTTTAGAGTGACAACATCTTATCCTTTCCACCTGCAGACCTTTCTTAACAACTGTAGAACTCTCACAGTGAAAAAGTTTGACGCATGTATCTACCCTGTGCACTTAGTACTTGATCTTACTGTGTATGAGAATATACTGTAATAATCCTCATCGTCATCGTCATCATCATCAGTCAGCATCAGTCATCAGTCAGTCATTCATAAGAACATAAGAAGAGGATAACTTGCAGTAGGCCGGTTGGCCCATGCTAGGCAGCTCCGAGACGAGGAACTGCACTACTAGACTGAGAGAAGGATAGTAAAGAAGAAGGCTCTCCCCGCCCTCCAAACCCTCCAGCCGCAGCCGGCAGGAAAAAGTCAGAAAGAACACCACGCCGTATAGAAAAACTGGCGTGGACATTTTACAGGAAAGTGTGAAAGGAGAATAGAGACTATCATAGTGTAACCTGAAAAGAAAATTTAATTTTGAATTAGTATTGGTTATAATATTTTCTTTATTCTATATCCACCCCTTATTTGTCATATGCTTATCTAGCCTATGCTTGAAACTCTCAATGGAAGAGGCAGCAACTACTTTACTAGGTAGCTTATTCCATTCGTCTACTACTCTATTACCAAACCAATTTCTACCGATTTCCTTTCTGAAACGGAATTTTCTAGTTTGAAACCATTATTTCTAGTTCTATCCTGTATGCTCACTTTAAGTACCTTGCTAATATCTCCCTTATTTATACCATTCATCCACTTAAAAACCTCAATTAAGTCTCCCCTTACTCTACGCCTCTCTAGCGAATGCAGACTTAGTCTTTTCAGTCTGTCTTCATATGACAGGTTCCGGACGTCATGTATCATTTTAGTCATTCTTCTCTGTACATTTTCTAACGAATTAATATCCATTCTATAGTAAGGACACCAAAATTGTACTGCGTAGTCTAAATGTGGCCTTACTAATGCTAGATAAAGTTTCAGTATTACTTTAGATGATCTATTGCTCACGCTTCTCGAAATAAATCCTAGGACCCTATTTGCTTTATTTCTCGCATTAATGCACTGTTGCCTAGGTTTAAGGTCGTTACTAATCATAACTCCTAGATCTCTCTCGCATTCAGATTTGCTAATTTCTTTGTTATCTAAGCTGTATTTAGTATCTCCAATGGTCTTGCCTACGTTAAGTACTTTACATTTTTCAACGTTAAAAAATTCCATTTGCCAAGTTTTAGACCATTTGGACAATGTATCGAGGTCTTTTTGTAAGTAATGGCAATCGTCAGTCGAGTTAATGATACGCCCTATTTTTGTATCGTCGGCAAATTTGCTGATTCTGCTATTGACTCCTAAGTCTAGATCATTTATATATATGATAAATAATAAGGGACCGAGTACTGAACCCTGTGGTACACCGCTAGTTACTAATCCCCAGTCCGACTTAGTTCCATTTATTAATACTCTCTGCTTTCGTCCTTTCAGCCAGGATTCTATCCATTTTAAGATATCGCCGTCTATACCGTGTGCTCGAACCTTTCTAACTAACCTTTCGTGTGGGACCCTATCAAAAGCTTTACTAAAGTCCAGATAAATAACATCGTAAGCTTTATCGCTATCTACTGCCTCATAGACCTCCGAGTAGAATGACAACAAATTTGTGAGGCAGGATCGTCCTTGCCTGAATCCGTGCTGACTTTCGTTTATAAGATTAAATCTTTCTAAGTGTTCTCTAATCTTATTTGCCAAAATTGACTCTAACATTTTTCCTACTATTGACGTTAGACTTATCGGACGATAATTCGACGCAGCTGATTTATCACCCTTTTTAAAGATGGGCACTACGTTTGCGGTTTTCCACGCCTCTGGAACTTCTCCTGAACTTAAAGAGTCATTAAATAACGTTAAAAGTGGCTGACATAATTCTTCTTTGGTTTCTTTTATAATTTTTGCATATATATCGTCCGGACCTGGCGATTTTTGAGGTTTTAACTTACTGATTTCTTTCAATACGTCCTCCTTACTAATGGTTATTTTACTAAGAATATTTTCCGTATTCTCATGGTAAATATTTGCTGCTTGAGGAACCAGGCTTAGATTTTCCTTGGTGAATACTGATATGAAATAATTATTTAGGATGGAGCACATTTCTTTATCTTCACTGGTAATGTCACCTGATTCTGTTCTGAGTGGTCCTATCCTATCTTTATTTTTCGTTCGGTACATTTGATAAAAACCCTTGGGGTTTACTTTTGATTCACTTGCAACCTTAATTTCATAACTTCTCTTTGCTTTTCTTATCTCCCTCTTTACTTCTCTATTTAAAATTGTGTACCGGTTACGTAAGTGTTCCTCTCCACGTTTTATTTTTCTATATATTCCTTTCCTTTGGCCTATGAGAGATTTTAATCTGTTGTTTAACCATCTTGGTTCTGAATTGTTAGTTCTAAACGGTTTTGAAGGAATATATCTATCTTGGCCTCCGTATATTATATTTATTAACTCGTTATACTTCTCACTGGTCGAACGTCTGTTTGGTACTGGAGCTGAGTTAATTTCCGTCACCTGGACTACATTCCTATCTACCACCTCCCTCCTCACAGACACCTGACGGACAGCCCCACGTGCTTCCTGCGCCTGACCTATGACCTGGGGATCCCCACTAACCTGACATTCCCTCAAATAGCTAATCTCCCTGTGGAATACCGTTCGAAAATAAGCTCTTAAGCCATCGAAATCTCCTAGACGAAAATTAGGAACGGTGGAGGTATTTTCAGTGGAACAGACATCCCAAATAAATTTGAACTTAATTTCTTCATGATCGCTATTACCAAGTCGTCCACCAACCTCTATATCGCTAATGATATTTTCTTTATTAGCTAAAACCAAATCTAGTATATTATTACCTCTGGTGGGCTCCCTGATATACTGATAAAGGAAATTATCCTGTACTACCTCTAGAAATTCCTCTGACTCTGCATCTCCTGTCTGATTTCTCCAATCTATCCTTGGCAGATTAAGGTCCCCAACAATTATTACTAAGCTGGACTGTGATGCTTTCCTAATTTCCTCCCAGAGGTATTTACTATCAGCTCTACTTAATTTTGGAGATCTGTAAATTGCTCCTAAGACTAATTTCTCCCTATTGTTACTAATTTCAACCCAGACACTTTCTGTGTCCCTATTTACTTTAATGTCTGCTTTATTGTAACAGTTTAATGAATCCTTTACATAAATAGCTACCCCTCCCCCTTTCTTCCCTGACGGTTTGACACAAAAATATTATAGCCTTTTATCTGATATTCTGCTAAAAATTCTCAGTGTCTGTATTCATCCAAGTTTCACTAATAACGGCAATGTCTATTTTCTCTGTACAAATTAAAGCCCTCAGTTCATCCATTTTATTACGTAAACTCCGGCTGTTTGTGTAGTACACTTTCAGATTATTACGAGTAGTTATGCCTTTACCTTGGCATTTATTGTTATTTATTTTATTACTAACTGGGAAACTCTTTACTTTACTAATATAACAATTTTTTGTACTATCGCTTATCGCCCTTCTATCATCGCTTGTTCTATCATCTATCATCGCCTGCTCAATTTGAGGTGCCTGAGTGGATGTATCTACACTATTGGTTGAACTTTTGTTCTTAATTTTGCAAGTATCGAAGCATCTATCCAAACATGGTAATAATGATTTCTGACTGTAGTTGCTGCATCTTCCTGTACACCTACTTCTCAATCTCGAAAAAATCCCTCCAACTCCCTATCTATCATTCCAGCTAAAACAGTAACTCCTTGCCTGCTAAGATGAGTCCCATCCCAACTATACAAGGCACTTCGTCCATAAAACCGGTCCCAGCTGTCTATGAAAGGTATTGCATTATCTTTGCAATACCTTTCAAGGCGGCAATTAAACCCTATTGCCCTGCTCAACCATTCCCTTCCAACCCGCCACCTTGGTAAAACACCAAGCACTACAGGGGTTCCTTCCCTCTCCCTAACCTTTTCTAACATCAACTTGTACCTTTTCCACAGTACCTCACTCTTACGGCTACTAATATCATTGCCTCCTACACTGAGGCACACAGTGGGTTTGTCACCACTTTCCTTTACGATATTTGAAATTTTATCTACCACATTAGCCACCCTGGCCCCTGGAAGACACACATGTTTAGCGAGTGGAGTATACATGGCCCTGTTCAGATATCTCACCTGGGAGTCTCCAACAACAACAACATTTTTCTTACCTTTCTTGTTCTGTTTATACTTACCTGTACTGGAAGTTCCCTCACCGTCCTTCTCCTCTACTTCCCTCTCTGCCTTCCCTTCACATTCGTCCCGTAGTGTGTCGAATGTATTAGTTGTCTTAATTTCCATTTGCTTTTTAAGAGTGAACTTCGTTGCACCCTTGTTAACTAGTGTCCAACCTTCAGCCTTTTTCTCTTTCTCCTCCAACATCTCCTCCAACAATTCCCTCATCTGTGCCTTCTCCTGCCTGAGAATTTGTACCTCCCGCTTCAGTTCGAGAAGTTCCTCCTTTAATTCAAGGTAGTCCTTTTCAGTACCTGCAGTGGGGACACAGCTCTCTGCCGAGGAAGCCATTACGCACTAGTTCACACAAGGTAGCACACACTATCACGGGTCACTACGGGTCACCACAACACACACACTCACGGATCACTAGCACAGCACTATCGCTGATCACTACAACACACTAACACAACCACTATCACAGATCACTAAAGCACACTAGCACAACACTACCATAGGTCTCTAGCACGTCTGAGCTGACTGGCCTCACGAGAGCGACTGAGCTGACTGGCCTCACGAGAGCGACTCATGAGTCAATCAATCATCAATCATTCATCAAAAATTCAGTCATCATCATCAGTCACTCATCAGCCAATCATCATCATCCATCATCTTAATTATCATCATCATGTCCTTTTTCCCTCTCACTTAAAGACTGGAAGAGGTAGAAATCAGAAAAAAGGAGACAGTGTAGGAAAATATGAATATTATCAACAGCGAGCCCTGAGGAATAGATCACAGTCATTCAAGCCACATTATTCTGGTGTCATCTCATTAGCCGAACCGTCTTCACATTTTTTTTTTCTTTATGGGCGCGCTTCTCATATACCTGCCTGATCATGAATTCATCAACTACTATATTAAATAGGGAGTTCTAAACTCTTGTCTTGTACTTCTCCGCACAAAATTCATCCAGTCAACTCATTAATAATCTGACCTCTTCAAAGTCCATACTTCGCTCTGTTAGTGAGCGTCCATACGTGTCCTTGAACAAGCGTTGACAACACATCTCGCAACAAGTTTGGAATTGGATGAATGTAGGCAGCAGTATTGGCCAGATATATACAAACATCCTTTAGTGTTGCTTCGAACCTGTTGGCAGCAGAGGTGATGCGATGAGTTTGCCCATACGAGGCAGCTGTGACTTCATCATGATGTTGCCAACATGATCTGAACGCAGCTGTTTCGAACATGCTTGCACCGTATTCGTTACTTGCATGTAGCCAGCACTTACTGGAGCACACGTGTGGACGTGCCCTTACACACCCATCATACTGGAAATGGTCAGAGAGAAACGCAGTGTATGAACAAGGTCATTGCTAATACTTGTTTGTTAATACAAGGTGTAAAATAATAACTTATTCCGGGGAATATTATTTTAGTTCCCTTTGATTAATGAAAAGTATGTTGCAGTTTCAGAAAAATAACACGCAAACCAACAGACTTCTACTCGTGTGCTCGAGTCACTGAAGCCGATGGGGGTGACTCAGAAGTGAGACTCAAACGAGTTAGTGTTACACAGACGTTCAAGGAGTGACAAGTTCCCGAACTTATCCTGTTTACCGGTCGTATTCTGAATCATAATCATCATATATTTTAAGTTATTAGGAATACATACAGTGTGACTGCTGTTTATACGCTGCACTGTCTGGTGTCACCACAGCACAAAGGGACCCTAGATGTTCACTACTAGTGCTAAGTGAATGGCTTAGAATTATGACAAGGAATAAAAAAAAAAAAAAAGTACAAGATGAAGCGGCAGGAAATTCTGTAAGAAAAGCCCAAAGCTGAACAGCTGGCAATATTCAGCTACAGACTGGTGAATGTATGGAACAGTCTTCAGATTATGTTGTTAACTCTGAAAGTTACACAGCTGTGGGTAATTTAGATAGCGTATGGAATTGTAGGAAAACCAGTGTAAATTCAAAGCCCATATTGAGAATAATACCACCATGAGCAAGTGAGAGATGACTTGAAATTGGAGGTGGAGAAGCAGGCTGGATAGTCTACCCTAAGGACCTTCTGCGAGTTTCTGTGAGTATTATACCACTGATCAGTTGATGAAGCCGAGATTACATATTGGGTAAGCATTACAAAACATGAAAACTACAAAGCACCACTAAGTTTATTATGATCCCATTTTCAGTTATTTTCTGATAATGAACATCTTTGATAATACGTGGCCAAATAATAACCAGTCATATAAATTGATGGTCTTTATTGTTTACCATCAGTTTTCAGTGGATGAGATATGTCTCGTGAATGAAACAAAACCAATACCGGGGAATCATTACAGATGCCTATTAAGCCAGTAATTAACGCATTGTGGAAATATAGTCTCATAAAAGACGACTGAGGTTCGACGTGATAATATACTCATCTCAAACTGTTTTTGAGTGACTACCCCGAGACTTCCGATTATATTCTAATATTACTCGTTATTTATTTTTGTTATTTTCTAAGAGCAGTCGTTGCCGATGCTGTGAGATTTGTAATAGAGTAATAGACTGTAACCTTTTCAGGCCTTGGGTTACCTCTAGGAGAACAAAATATATCGGCGGTCTAGTGGTTATAACGCCCCAGTCAGAGAGCCGGCAGTGCGTAGTTTCGATTCCTGAGAATTGCTTGCAGGTTTGTCGATCATGTAATGCCACCACGGGGAGTAACCTGGCCATCTACCCTTAAATGCACTGGATTTCGATACCCTAGCCTCGGGCCCCTACACCTTGTTCAGGGTAAAATGGAATCTGCTTTTACCTTTTTCTTTCTTTCTTTCTTTTTTTAAGAATACGGCACAAAAGTGGTACAAAGGATTATGGCTACATACTGTAATATGTCAAACAGTGTCCATGCTAGATATATTTCTATGTATCCGAGACATACACAGATATTAGCACTCCTACTCATTGCCAGAATATTACACAATTATTGCCAGCTTCATAACGCCCAAGGTTCGTTTGTGCCTTTGTGTTTATTGTTATACCAGTCCAATTAGAATTGAGGAGGAGAGAGAAAGACAGGACGTGGTGTGGTGTAGTGGAGAGGTGTGTGGTGAGGTAGGGTGGGGAGAAACAGAGCGTGGTGAGCTTGGAAGGGTGGTCTGGGAAGGGGTGAGGGATGAAGGGTGTGATGTGGTGGGGAAGGGGGATGTGGTTGAGTGGAGGTGTATGGAGTTGGGTGTGGTGTGGTGTGGTGTGGTGTGGTGAGGTGGGTTAGGGCGGGGTGGTGTGGAGTTGTGGGGTGGGATGAGACTGGCGTAGTGTGATGGAGTGGGGGTGGGGGGTTTGGAGTGCGCGGTGGGATGCAGTGAGTTGGGGTGGAGGATTGGTGGGGCAGCGTGGAATGAGATTGGCGTGGCTGGGGACAATATTGTAAGGGAGGATGGCCAACAACAAATATCGGCAGCCGGCTTATTGCTCTCTTATTACCTCATCCTTTTACCAGCTTCATGGCCACAGCAACCGTTGGAAAATATCTGTCTCTGTAACGATGTTTACTTATCTATTTATATATCTAGGAAACTGTTATTTTTATTATTTGTCTATTTATCTACCTGTCTTTATCTATTTCTGTCTTACTCTATCTGTTTATGTCTGTCTACCTGTCATTCTATGTACCTACCTGTATCTTGCTCTGTTGCACCATCTTTTTCCAATATCATGGGCAAAACAAGCACATGAAAATATGTAGGTGTGCAAGTACTTAAATAGTGTTGCAAGATGATAGAAGATAAAGTGAAGGAAAGGTTGCTGCAAGGATAAAAGTTGGAAGGGGTTTTAAGAGCATTGACGAGAAAGAGGAAAGTGAGAGAGGGGAATGACGAGAACATGGCATGGCAATAGCTTAGTTCTAGCTCTTCGTTCAGTAGTGAAGCGTGGCCTGTGCTTGAGGGACATAAAAAAAAGAGAGAGCTGCTGAAACAGCATACCTCAGAAGTGCCTGTGGAGTTACATGGAGGGATAGATGGGCATATTAAAAACTTTTTGAAGAATGTAGTGTGGAGGATGATGATATGGGAAAAGCAAAATGAAACACTCTGACGCGGTTAGGTCATACGAAGCAAATGGAGAGTGAGGGATTGACTCGGAGTGTGTATGAACGAGAGGTGGCTGTAAGGAAAAGGAGAGGAAGACAAGAGAAGAAGATGGAATGAAAAGATGCAATAATATGTACGGGATAGTGGAGCGTCATGGGAAGAGAAGTCGTTACTGAATAGGGATAGAACGGTAGGTACTTTTGTCAAAGCTATCTCACAGGATACGGCATCAGACAATAGACTGATGAATACTGTCACTGTTGAGTGCAGACGACTCATTTCAGACTTTTTTAAGAATCCAGCTCCTTGCCTCCGTTCCCAGAATTCCAACCATTAGCAACTCCGACAAATCCAGGACACACCGAGCTGTATCTTGTTGGCATAAGTTTCGTAGGATCCTATTAGAGATTCATTTACGTAGTAGACCTGTTGGCATAGGTTTCTTAGGATCTTATTAGAGATTCATTTACGTATTAGACCTTTATATTATCTTTTATGTCATTGACATACTATATTGTATATTATTAACATCCTCTTGATATCGGCGTAACTTGCATCAGTAATAAAATTCATTTGCTCTGGCAAACTCCAGATGATTTTTCCTACCCCGGGAACTTGTGAGGCCTGAAAGTTACGTGTATTGTGCAGAATTAATCGCCGAGGAAAGGTAATTACTCAATATCCTAACGTATCGAGGGTACGAGCCACACAGCACCAGACTTCACAAGTTGGCCAGAAAAGGATTTGCGTCTCGAGGATTCTGAGAGGAGCCAGGTTTTGTCACATCGAATATGGGATTCTGATGGGAAAAGTGTGGTGTGAGGTAGTAAGGCTGATAGACCTTAGTATATGTTTAATATATTAACATGGTATTGGAAAAGTCTACGTGCAGAAGTATATGAAAGGTGTGGCACTGTGGTGTGTATCAGCAAGGTGTGTTGTAACGGTGTTTGTGTTTGTGTCAGTGTGTGGTGTGGCAATGTAATGGTGTCAGTGATAGTTTTCTCTCCGACAAGGAGAGTATGTTTTCACCCCTGTTTCTTTGTTAGTTTGTCTGTTAGCAGGATTACTCAAAAACTTAAAGAGAGATTTGGACCAATCTGGTGGGTGGATAGCCCATGTCCCAGGGAACAATCGAATAACTTTTGTGACCGATCCGGATCGTATTTCAGATTCTGGATCCGGAAAACACTTTTTGCGAAACCCTAATCAGTGATGAGAACACCTAACCCTTTATGAAGAGTGGTTTGGAAATTAAATTGCCCTCGTCAGAGTGATATGCTCCACTAAGTGCCCCTCTAGTTTTACATGCTGACTTACCTGCATTGGCGGAAAGGCGAAGAATACAGTCATTCACTCATCTGTATACAGCGATCTAACCCAAAGCAAGCTCCTCTTTGCCTCCGTCGCCCATCACCACAGTTAGGAACCTGGATATAACAATGACTAATGCCGGTTATCTTCTCAGGGAAGACTGGGACTTAGCAAAGGGACTTTGCTTAATGATTCGTATAGTCCAACCTTGTTCTTTTAAGCTTGAAACATCCACATTGTAGCCTCTTTGATTGCGCTGTGGTTCACACAATTAATTTGTAGTACTCCTCGACTGTTTTTCATAATTAGGACAAATAACTTTCCTTTATAAATGCCACTTCATTTCATAAATACCATTCACTCTTCTGGATGCTCAGGCCTCCAGTTCAGAATTTTATTTCCCCAAACTTACACTTTCCTATTTCTTTCCCATAGCTTCTCACCCCACCTACCTGCCATCTGTATATCTTATTTCTCAGTCTCTTCATTTATTCTTTACATACGTCCATATCACTGTAACACACCATTTAAGCCCTTTCTGCCATACTGCATCAAATTTACATCTTTCTTACTGTGTAACTTATCTCTCATCAAGGTAATTTCGCCTGACATTTAGGCTTAGGCAGCCAACTAAAGGACCATTTTATCATTCCTTATTTCCAAGCCTTCAGGGTCCATGTCTTTTGCTAAAATAGCTTAGGTGACACCATCATACTTTATCATATACTGTCGGATATGTCATATGCTGCAGGTTCATAACAGCTACTTGTAAATCCCGCCTTCCTGTAAAAAATGTCCATACACGTTTCTCAAAGGAAACACCTGAACCTTACATTCCCTGCTACACCACAGTCCTCCCTGTTCCTCTGTTTTTACGATAAAGCAATAACTAGATTCTCTCTCAGTTCCCCGAAAATTTTTGGCCAGGCGAATATCCGACTATCTGCTGTTCTAGGAGAAGAAAAAGGCAGCAGTGGCGAGGGAAAGAGAGAGAGGAAGGAATACTAGGAAGGGGAAGAAAAAAGAATATCATTAACCGTTCAATGAAGCAACAGGAGCGGCAGGTGCAAGAGCAGAGACGCCATGAGGAAAGGGCTATTTTTTCCCTTACATTCCCTGCTACACCACAGTCCTCCCTGTTCCTCTGTTTTTACGATAAAGCAATAACTAGATTCTCTCTCAGTTCCCCGAAAATTTTTGGCCACGCGAATATCCGACCATCTGCTGTTCTAGGAGAAGAAAAAGGCAGCAGTGCCGAGGGAAAGAGAGAGGAAGGAATACAAGGAAGGGGAAGAAAAAAGAATATCATTAACCGTTCAAAGAAGCGACAGGAGCGGCTGGTGCAAGAGCAGAGACGCCATGAGGAAAGGGCAATTTTTCTCCCCACCTTAAAATCCTGGTAAATGTTATTCGTGGTGGCCCCGCCGGCGAAGCTGTAGCAGACTTAAAGGAAAAGTTACTCCACCGTGCCTGTCTCTGAACTTTCGTCTTGGGTACTCGGACAGTTTTTACTCTGTATTTCTCGTATTTGTTATTATGTAGGTGGAGTCACCCACCATCCACTCAGTTGAATTAGTGCTTCCTAAATTGATTTTACACTAAATGACAAACCAGATGGCTTCCTGTAATTCAGGAAACATTTTTTTTTTTAAACTGAGTGACACCCATATAACCAAATAGATGTTTGGTGGTCTAGTGGGTTAAGGCGCTCCAACTGAATGTGATCCACACGAATTCCATGCAAGGGCTGGCTCTGGTTTGTTGCTCACATATTACTACACAGGGGAGGGAAATAGTCACTCCGCCTTGAGTGTCAGGAGTAAGTAGCCCAGCCCCGGATACCACGTTTCTGATAGGCAGAATAAAAAAGGATGACAGTGAAAGACAGACAGATGATACATAGACAAACTGACAGGTAGGTAGGTAGATATTTATTTCTATCTATCTCTATCTATCTATAGCCCGACGCCCTAATCCCGCAAAGGGTGGCCGCAGACAAAACGCCTCCAAGTCACTCTGTCACCCACCATTTGACTCCCCTCCCCCCAACTCACCCCCCCCTCCCTCATATACCTCTCAACTCCATCCCTCCACCTCATCCTCGGTCTACCCCTCCCTCTCCCTCCCTCCACCTCACCTACATACACCCTCTTAGTCAGTCTTTCATTCTCCATCCTCTCCACATGTCCAAACCACCTCAGTGTATTTCTCCTAATCTTTTCAACCACATCCACATCTACCCCACAACGTTCCTTCACTTCTTCATTCGTCAACCTGTCCCTCCATGTCACTCCACATGCTCCTCTCAAGTAACTCATTTCCACTGCTCTCACTCTTGACTTGTTCCCCTCTTGCAAGGTCCACGCCTCGCTTCCATACTTCAGGGTAGGGATCACAATACCATCATGCAGTGACTTCTTAACTTCCATACTCACCTCCCTATTTCTCATCACTGCTTTCAGTGTGCCAACAACCTTCCTTCCCTGCTGTACCCTTTCACGTACTTCATCCCCCAAAGTTCCATCCTTACTCATCACACTACCCAAGTACTTGAATGCACTCACATTCTCCATATCCTCACCATCCAACCTCACTGCACACTCTGTGACTTCATTCCTCTCAAACACCATAACTTTACTTTTGTTTACATTAACTTTCAGCTTCCTCCTCCTACACACTGTCCCAAATTCATTCACCAAACCTTGCAACTCCCATTCATCTTCACTCAACAATACTGTATCATCAGCAAATAGCAACACCGGAAGCTTCCAAAACTCACCCTCATTCATTAGGGCCACCCCCACATCCACTGCCCTACCTTGTACCTCCTTTACGACCCCATCCAGATATATATTAAACAGCCATGGAGACATTACGCACCCCTGTTTCAGTCCCACATTGAGATCAAAGAACTCACTCAGCTCACCATCCACTCGCACCGTAGCCCTAGCTCCCTCGTACATACTCTTCACAGCACTCAACAATTTCCCCTCCACTCCATATATTCTTAATACCTTCCACATACCTTTCCTATCTATTCTGTCACAAGCTTTCTCCAAGTCCATGAAGGCAGCGTACACTTTCCTTCCCTTCTCTAGATACTTCTCCACTAAACATCTTAGAACAAATATCTGATCTACACACCCTTTTCCCTTCCTAAATCCCCCTTGTTCTTCTCCAACTAGCTCCTCTGTCATATGCCTAACCCTATCAATGAGTATTCTACCATATATTTTACCAGTAACACTAAGAAGGCAAATACCCCTATGGTTACCACATACTTCTCTCTCCCCTTTTCCTTTGTACAGAGGAACAATTATACCTGATTTCCAGTCCTCTGGAACCCTTCCCTCTTCCCAAGCCAATCTACACAACTTCCATATCCACTCCACAACAATCTCACCCCCATACCTAAGCATTTCACCACACACTCCATCAATTCCTGGGGCCTTTCCCAGCTTAATCTTCTTCATCGCTTCCACTACTTCCGACCTACTGATCTCTTCCTCCCTCCTCTCATCTCTTCTTCTCCCAGCCATTCCCCAACCACTTATACTCACACTGCTCTCACTCTCTACATTCAACAAATCCTCAAAGTGCTCCTTCCATCTCCTCAATTTCTCTCTTTTCTCCACCAACAATCTATTATTCCTATCTTTCACTCCCCTACTATTTCCCCTTTCACACTGCCTTACTTTCTTTACCTCCTTCCAAAACAATTTCTTACTCTCCCTCCATTTCACACTCAGATTCCTCCCAAACTCTTCATCCACTTTCTTCTTACTCTCCTTCACCAGTCTCTTAACCTCCCTTCTCCTGCTCACATATACCTCTCTCTTCTCTCTCTCATCTTCTCCCCTACCTCTACTCGCCAACCATTCACCATATGCCTTCTTCTTTTGTTCCACAGCTCGTTTCACCTCATCATTCCACCATGCTGTCCCTTGCACACCCTTGCATCTCCTCCTCACTCCACAAACTGCCTCACACGTTGCGCTTATCTCTTCCGTGAATATCTTACATACGTCTTCCACCCCTTCCATCTGCTCTAGCTCATACCTTCCCAATCTTTCTTCCACTATGCTCTTATACTCTGTCCTCTTCTCACTATCTTGCAATTTCTCCACTCTTCTCACAGGAGCTGCTTCCTCCTGTCTTCCCCTTCGCCTCCTCAACCACTTTCTTTGCAGCTCTACCTTGGCCATCACTAAGTGATGGTCCGAGACTCCATTCCCCCACCCTCTCCACACTCTTGCATCCAACACTTGTCTTCTCATTCGCTCATCCACACACACGTAGTCTATCATTGCCTTTCGTTCAACAAGTTCACCATCCATCCTCCTCATTACTCTCCATGTATACCGGTGGATCATCTTATGGCGAAAATAGGTGTTGGCTATTGCCAACCCCTTACCAGCACAGATGTCCACCAAAGCACTACCATTCCCATCTACTTCCGCTGGCACACCCCACTGACCAACCACTCCATCCACTCGTACATTCCCGACTTTGCCATTCATGTCTCCAATCAACAGCACTCTCTCGCTCCTCTCAAACTTGTCCATACATGCTTCTACTCTCGCCCAAAACTCATCTTTCACTCTTGCCACTCGATCCTCAGTTGGAGCATACACACATACAGTCGCCCATGCTTGTATACCTACTTTCATCCTCACCCATACAATCCTTGCACCCACTGTTCCATACTCTCTTATATTCTCCTTCCACTTCTTGCTTATCATCAGACATACTCCCTCTCTTGCCCTCTCATCCTCACTGACTCCCGCACATATACCTACACCGTATTCCCATTCTCTCATCCTTTCACCTTTCCATTTAGTTTCAGTCAATCCACATATATCCACTTTTGCATCCTCAAGCACCTGGACAATCTCTCTCTCTTTCACTTCATCATTCACTCCTCTCACATTCCACGTTCCTACTCTCAGAATGTCCTTTGTCCGTTCCTTAGTCGTCAACGTATGGTCCGTCCGGGTCCGAGGCGCTTTATTTGCTTTTTTAGTTAGTTCTTTTTACGGGGTGGGGCACTAACCCACCACCAACCCTTTTAGTCGCCTCGTACGACAAGCAGGGATACTGGGGGAGTATTCTTGAAACCACCTACCCCCAGCTGTAAAGAAGACACTCCAGTATGGCTGTTTTTCTGTCCCCTTTCGAGTGTTCAGGAAAATTTCACTTTTTTGTTTTACTTAGTCCGGTCCTTACCTTTGTCCTTTAGTATTATTTGTGCCTTTCTTTCCTTCCATGCCTCTTTGTCCCTCTTAAGTCTAAAGAAGAAATTACTGCACTGTTTTCTCTCTTAACCCTTAAGTCTTGAGTGTTCCTGCAGTTTTCAGGTTTTTTCCCTGCCATCTTTTCTTTTATACTTCCCTGCTTCCCATTTTCTTATCGCTCGAGAAAGTCCTTCAGTAAGGTTACTTTTTATATTTAATTCTTTGTGCAGTGAGAACTTGATTATTTTATGGAGTTAAAAAAAGGCCCTCTAGTAATGAGGAAATAAATGAAGGTTATAACTAATCTTGTAGTTCGATAATTATAGCCCGCGATTAATTAGATAATATAAGACAGCAAGAATAATACAGATAATAAGTCATCGGATGAAAGAGGAGGAATTGCCAGGCTTCCCAACTATATACGTCTCGGAACCGCCGTCGTGAGGGTTCAGGCATTTTTTTACCATTTTATTATTTTACTTCAGTTGTCCTCTCTCTTAATTCCCTCGTCCTTTTCCTCTTGCCTTCTTATTTTCCCTTTTATTTTAAGCTGTAATGGAAAATTTACCCCACAAAGACTCTTGGAACCCAGTCGCGAGTGTCAGGCAGTATCCACGCTTTATTTACATTTGTTATTCTTCTTTCATTCGCTTAAGACTTTCACTTTTCATTTTATCTCAGAAGACGTTACCCTGCCTCTGTGTATGAATGTGTTCATGTGTAAGTCTGTGAATAATTGTAGTCTGATGTACTGTACAGTATATGTGTATTTGCGCACCTTTGGACTTGAATCCCCTCCTCTTGAGTATCAGGACCTCATTTTCGTGATTTCGCCATAATTTTTTTTTCATTTTGCCCCCAGACGCGACTGTCTATCTGCCAACCAATGCTTTATTGCTTCATCAGTGGCGGTGGGTCCCATGGCTGAGACACTTAGTCCAGGCATTTAGAGTGAGAGTAACCAGTTGCCTTTAAGAAATGAGCTCCAGCCTATTCTTGGATAAAAACCCTATGGACTGGAGCGCCTGAACTTAAGTAATCTTCAGATTTCTATTTCATTATGTTGTTCCCACGCGGGATAGTGAATGGTTTCCTTGTTTACGAAACACCATTTCCTTGTCACTCCTGCAGAGCCACGTGATGTTGATGGGGAAGGCTGTATCTAACCCCTAGACTTCGAGAAGTCTGTCTAGGGAAAACAAAATCGTCAGGTGGCAGCAAAACGAAAGCGAAAAAGACGTCTCTGAAGCTCCATCTTAAGTACGACGACGTCTTATAAATTTTTGGTATTCGTGCTACCAGACAATTTTATCCTTTCAACCCAAGACCTTAATTATGCCTCCTCCCACCTATGATGGAGGAGATTGGTCTGTCCGTGCGTACGTGCGCAGGTCCTAGCGTACGTAGCACTATTTTGGGCTCGATATTTCCTGAACCCGTAGCAGGATTTTCACCAGATTTTTGTCAGTGAGTGATGCAGTCTGAGGAAATGATGAACTGATAGGTGTGCGAGGTAAAGGGATCAAAGGTCAAGGTCATATGGATATGGCCGCGATATCTCCTGAACCGCTAGACGGATTATGACCACACTTTTGTCAGTGATAGTGTGAAGGGACAATGATCTGAGTAGGTCAGCAAGGTCAAGAGGTCAATGGTCAAGGACATATGGGTGTGGGCGCTATAGCTCCTGAACCTTCATTTGGATTTCAGCCAAACTTGTCAGTTATATAGTACGAAGGGACAACGAACTTATAAGGTTAACAAGGTCAATGGGTCAAAGGTCAAGGTCGTATGGATGTGGGCGCGATGTCTCCTAAACTCGTCGACTGATTTCGACCAGAGGTTTGTCAGTTGTACAGTAAGAAGGGAAGATGAACTGATTAGATAAACAAGGTCAAGAGGTCAAAGGTAAAGGTCATATAGGGTCTACTTAGTTAATCTTCAGTCTCAGTTCAACCCATAATGAACTGTCATGCACATTGTATGACGGGTCCGTGCGTAAGGCTTGGCGAAGGCATACTGAGCAACGCTTTGTGTCGACAGCTCGGGACCCGAGTTCTCAGCGTTTCATTTATAGTTTACTCTTTTTGCTACCACACAATTTCATTACACTTAGAACTCTCATACTGAAGGGGTTAACAAAGGCTGTGTCTAATCCCTCCAGTTCGAAAAGCCTGTACGGAATAAAATCGTCTAAAGATAGCACGAGTGAAGTAGAGAGACGTTATCAAACTCAAGTCGCTCTTTAAGCTTAGATATCTAGCATTGTGAATGAGTTGGAAGCTTCGTTTACTTTCAGTTTGCTTCTACCGGATAAATGAACAGTTAGCATTGCTTTCAAGGAAGCTGCCAGGCTATTAGTGCTAGAATTCTGATTCTGGTGCGGTAAGCTGTTACCACCCGATCCATGTGTCTATCCACCCTTTGGTAGATTGGCAGGTAAAATGAGCATCTAGCGGAACACCTAGGGAAGTAACTGAGTTTGACAGATGATGCTGTGGCCGTGAATATCAACATTGTAGGTTACTAACCCGCCATAGGCTCGAAGACCTAAGGTACAGGGATGGGCGCCATTATTAAACGGCTCATAGAATATGTCCCCACCTTTACTTTTACCATTTAAGAGAGAGTGATCGTGAAGGAGTTAGAATCTCCATTCACTTTAAATCTTCGTTCCACCACCTGCTTTATGTAGCTAAAGAGAGACCTTTGATCGTGCAAGTGCTAGGAATATTCTCTATTTATTCCTTCAGTACAGTGAAGATTATTGTATTCGATTCCTGCACGACCGGCAGACAGTTTTATTCAGCTAAAGAGAGACCTGTCGTAGTAAATGGGATCAAATTAATTTCAATCTACTTTCATTTTGTTGCCGTCTTATGAAATCACAAGCACGGTTTCTGGTGCTGCTCAGGTAAGAAGCTATGATCATGCACACTGTCACTGCCTGAAACTCTGTGGTAGACGACCCCCGGGAGTTCCATTTTATTCACGGCCTATGATTTCCCATAAGATCAATTCTCCAGGGTTATATTCCCCGTTGATCTATTCCTGCCATGGACCAATTCATTCCATGGACCTAATCCTGAGGGACCCATTTTCCTATTTCTCACCCACACACCTAACCCTGCCCATTCCAACCAACAGCCTACCCACCTGATCCATCTGCCCACCCACCTGACCCACCCGGCCAAAAGCCCATCTGCCTGACCCATCCGCCCGCCCGCTCGACTCACCTGGCCACCAAGCTCCACCAAGTCGACGTGATAGTGATTTTTAAGTTTTGATAATAAGATAATTGTAAGAAAAAGTTAAAACCTCTGCGGTAATTGTCCACCAAGCTCCACCATGCAGACCTGAGTAGTTTTACTTTTGGTCATCAGTGACACCACTCTAACAACTTTAAACTTTGCCATTAACTTCTTCGTAAAAGTTACACCTTTTGGACCCCTGTGGATCCCTCTTAATAGTTCCCCCTTAATTTTCAGTGGACAGACAGACAGATAGCAGACATTCTATAAAAACATGTATTAGATGAAGCCTGGGAAAGACCTCCAGTAGTGAGAGTGTTGGGAATATTTTGTATATGTCTTGTCAGCTCCCTACAGACTGTTATATCATCTTTTTACTGGCACGAAATATTTCACTGAACATAGGAGAGACTCGCTGTAACCTTCAGTACCCTGACTTTTTTTATGGTTCTTTCTTGCTGCTGCCAAACGATTTTAACCACTTCCACAGAAGGTATTTTTTCCTTCTTATTCCAGCTGCAACTAGACATTTTTATTCAGTTTTGGAGAGACTGTTCTAACTTGTGAGGATTATATGTAGTCTTCAGTAACCCTATTACTAAAAAAAGTCTCTCCTAACCTGGATAGAATTATCAGGTAGCAGTAAGAATAAAACAAACACGACCTGTTCTTGAGGGAGCTCTGCTGGTGAAGGGGTGAAGTGTTCAGGTTTAGATAATGTTCACCTTTCTTACTCGTGCATCTTTTCCCTTATCTCGTTTCCTGTATTTCTCATTGTCTCCTTTTCCTCCTTGCACACCGTTTGTTCTGATCTCCCTCTCCGCTTTCTGTATCTCCTATTTTTCCTCTTTTCCTTGATTTCTCTCACCCCTTTATCTCCCTCGTCTTTCGGTGAGCATCGTTTTTATCCTTTTTCAGGTGATTTCTGTCTCGTGTCTTTATTTAGTTCACCAATTCTGCTTCACACTACTTGAAATATTATTCAGTATTAATTTTCTTACGTCCATCCAGCTTTCTTCCTCAATGTCCTTTTTTTTCTTTTCCTTTGTCCTATTGCCTTCATTTCTTCCTTTCAATTCCGTACTGTAACCTTTCGTGGCTATTTTTGTGTATCGTAATACAGAGCGTCTTATTATAAATCGTTAATGTATTCCAGAATAACTCACTTTTCAGGAGTTGGGGAAAAGTGACAAATGAGTTTTGTAGATAGCAATGAATGTTTCTGTAATTTACTGTGGACGTAACAGCAGTAAAGAACATCCATAGGGGAAATAGCGAAGGCTTGGTGTATCCTTCTCTAATTTTTTCTTTCCTATCATGGTTCCTTAGCGTACCCTCCTTCAGGTCTTTCTCGTTCCTCGCGTGATTCTTTCTCCCCTTTTGACTTAAATGCAGCTCCTCGAATTTTCTCTCACGTTCAGTTCAGATTCTTCGTTTTTTGTTTTTCTTGTTTTCATCCAGTTCCCTCTTCTTTCCCCTATCTTCGCCTTTATCTTTTTCCATTTTTTCCATTCCCTCTTTCCTGTTCCCTTGTTTCAATTGTCCTCAACTCTTTTCCTGCAAGTCACATCCTCCTCCTCGCAATCATCTTCGTTCCCCCATACGATTTCTTTCTCCCGTTTGGTTTCCAATTTAGTTTCTTGAATCTGATTTTTTTTTTTTTACATCTTGCGATTTGCCAGCTTCGGTTCTCGTCCATCTTCTGCCTTGTTTCTCCTTCCTTTATGGATTTTGCATTTGTACTGAAGCGAATGAGAATGTGCACACGAAGGGGGGTTTGTGCTTCAGTGCATGTAATACGTGGGTGTATGAGTCATTTGGATTCTGGATATTATTGGTAAAAGTTAAAGCTGAAATACAAATGTGGGCGACTATACTGTATGCGTGTTTGCCCAAATGAAAACTCAAGTGTCTAGAGTACGACCAGAGTTTTAGGAGAAATGTCCAGGCACACATGTAGAAGCTTATCCGATGTGAGAATTGTTTCGATTGGAGATATGAATGGGATAGAAATGGCATTGTTTTGATTGACAACTGTACCTGGCGACGCTAAATGATGGTAAATACCTACTTCAGACACAAAATGATCCTCAGCAATTAGAAGTAGTATGGGAAAAGGAGCTGCCTGCATATAAAACAGCATGTGTGTGTGTGTGTGTGTGTGTGTGTGTGTGTGTGTGTGTGTGTGTGTGTGTGTGTCCGCGCGCGCGCGTGCGTGCGTGCGTGCATGCGTGTGCTTGTGTGTGCCTGCATGCGTGTGCGAGCATCTATGAGCATGTATGCATGTGTGCGTATGTGTACGTGTTCATGTGTGTTTTTATGCATGCGTGCGTGTGTGTGCCCGTGGGTGCTTGTGTGTGTGTGTGTGTGTGTGTGTGTGTGTGTGTGTGTGTGTGTGTGTGTGTGTGTTCAAATACGGTCCTGATGAGGTCAGTGTTGATATTAGAATGGGTGGTGGAATGGGGATTGTTGGATTGGCACGGTGTGGTGCTGAGGACAGTGGTAGAAGACGACAGGAGGAAGCAGGTGTTGCACAGAGTAAAAACTGCTGCAGGAAGGCAGGAAGGAAACTGGGAGCCAGATGGGTGAAATCGGTTGGAGGAGGAAGAGGAAGTGAGTAGTGTAAGATGATCGCAAAAGAAATGTCTGCAGCATGTATAGTGATGTTTGAGGGTTTAAAAAGGTAAGGGATTGGAAGGAACAGTTCACAAAACGTTTGTAGCTTGTGGAATGTAGTAATGGGTGTAGAAGTCTAAAACTTCCATCTTAAATGCTGTCATACTTCTCTTGCCAAAGATTTTATGATACATTCTTTGGCTGCTACAACCATCTGAGAAGGACCGGTCAACAGACTGCTACAAACCTCTCAGAAGGCTCTTAACGAATGTTAACGGAAAATAGCAGCACCAGGGCATGACTTAGCTCAGAGTTCTTAGCAGCCTAGGGGTTAAAATGTAAAAAAAAATAAAATATATAAAAAATAATTTGGTTTTACGCCAGGTATCCTCGAAGGGCTAAGGCGTTGCCCCTGGGTAGAGGACTTTTGGACTGAAGCGTGTAACATTTTATGACCGGATGCCCTTCCTGAACCAATGACACTTGGGTGGATTCGATTCTCCGACCCTTCGGTCAGAGCGGAGCGCTCTAACCCACTGAGCCACGGCTGTAAATTAGTGTTATAAAAATATAAGATGAGGCAATGGATGTTGGATTGTCCCTTACGTGCGAGGGAAGAGTGTGGAAACTTTGTACTATTATTTGGTGATATTACTGGTAAACGAGTGGGAGTTGTAGCATTTGGTGAAGAGTGGAAATGTATGCAAAAAACAAAACTTAAAAGTGAAATCAGCTAAGAGAAATGGTGTGGTTTATGGAAGAAATTAAAAAACCGAGTTCACTACGAGGCTGAATGGCTAGGAACTGGAGTGAGAGCCTTCAAGTGTTTTCGGTAATGTGATGGGCACAGATGAGAGTTAACACAACGAAGGGCAAACAGCAGAATGGAGGGTTGCAGGGATATTGTGGAAGCTACAAAGAATTTGTAGAGAAATTGTGAATGAATAAATGATGACGCAACCCTGAGGGGATATTCTCCCGCACTTGGTCTGATCAGCTAGTCAGGTCAGGTGCGGGTAAGGGGTTGGGTCTATTAAGATGTGGCAGGGGTAAACCAGCTCTGCTGTCGGACCCTCCTGCAGATGTCAATGATTGCACTGCGCAATTGACCCTTGTGCGGTGTGGTGCGGTTAGGATCAGTCCCTTCTCCCCTTTGGGGCTAAGATGCCAATGAATGTGTTTGAATGGATGAGTAAATGGGGAGTGTGTCGTCCTGTCTCGGCTACCTCCCTTTCCTTGGGGGAAGCAGCCTAGGTATATAGATAGATAGATAGACAAAGAATTTGGGATGTGAGCGTAGAAGTGCTGAAGTCATTGCATGACACTTATGATTTCCATGATGACGTACGAGTATACTGTACATGTGAAACTTTGGCACTGTTGGTAGTACATAAATGTAGAGTGACAGAAATGAGTTACTTGTGAGCAACGTGTGGATTGACATGTAAAAACAGACGAATGAAGATGTTCGAGAGTGTTGTTATGTTGATGTGGGTGTGTTAGAAAGTGTTAGAAGAACTGCATCGAGATGGTTTGGCCATGTGGAGCAAACAGAGATTAAGCGACTGATCTAGAGAGTGTATCCGGGTGAAGTGGAGGGAGAGAGGGGGCGAGGGTGACGTAGGATGAAGTGGAAGGACGAGAAGTATGAGTGAGAATGATCTGAGATAGAAGGAGCGTTTTCTGATGGCGGAGGACAAGGAAACATGACGGCAATTTGTTCATCACCAACCACTCCAGGATTAAGTCAACTGGCTACGGACAGATACAGTATAATCAATGCAGAAATGATCGAGTGAATAAACATCGTCGACCTATTCACTGCACTAAACAACATAGGCAGTATAATAATTATAGCATTAGAATGATGAATTAAAAAAAAAAAAAAAAAAACGCCACTGACTGAATTTACTTGATCATTAGTACAATCTCATCCCACCAGCAACTTTTAACAGAGCTTCATACGATCTGGAATGTTGCCAGATAATATAAAAAAATATGCATTAGCAGTTTTTTTCACTTACCTAATGACTGCCTCTGATTTTCCAGTTTTTCTTGCATTGCACAATTGTTGAACCCCTCACAAAACAAGGCCATTACAACACACTTTTCGCCCATCTGGAACTTAATGATCATAATTATGAAATATGGGTTGTGATAGGAAAGACAAACCGGGATAAAAAGACGGTAGTTTCCATAGTGTTGGATTATGTAGCCTCTTCTTATGACTGACTGATGGTTATAAATGTTATTTTTTTAATGAAACATTTTCTCATGAGTGAAGAGTCTTGAGATGCGTGATTACTCGCATACCCATACCAGCTTGAGGTGTGAAAAGGAAAAATAACAAAGTTCCTATACAATAGACAATTTCTTTTCTGTGTTCTGGTAGACTTTTTTTTTTTTTTGGTCCAGATTTTATCTCTCCCTCCACCGATATTATGTTTGGAGTCTACTAAGTTTCAGTTGGAGGGAGAGTCACGTGATGACCTTTCTTCTTTACTGGCAGAACAATTGTGGAATTGCAAGGGCACTTGGATGATCGCGAGCTACCTTTAGACGAGCGAAGAAGGCTGTCAATGCATATATATATATATATATATATATATATATATATATATATATATATATATATATATATATATATATATATATATTGGAGAGACACACATTACACACGTGTGTACAAATGTTTTTTACGCTCTTGACCGGGAATCGAACCCCAGACCTCTAGATAGAAGTCAGGCACTGATTTTTTTTTTTTTTTTATGCAAGGAAGAAGGAACCAAAGGCCATGAGCCCGCAGTAACAGTTCCCTCCAAGAGAAAAACAAAATACAATATAGAGCCAAATTCAAGATCCGATCATTTTGAGATGCCTGGACACACTGCGTTTGAAAGACTGGAGATCATAGGCAGCAGGAAATACAGACAGAGGGAGACAGTTCCAGAGCTGACCTGTTGCATAAATGAAAGACTGGGAGTAACGGTTAACTCTTGCATTAGAGAGTTGGACAGAAAAAGGATGAGAGTTTGCTGCCAGACGGGTGCTACGGGCCCGTCGTAGAGGTGGAGGAATGCAAGCAGACAGTTCAGAGGAGCAGTGACCATTAAAGTAGCGATAGAAAAGAGATAAAGATGCAACAGTGCGGCGAAGAGACAGAGGTTGAAGGGAGTCAGTAAGAGGAGGAGAGTTAATGAGACGAAAAGCCTTTGACTCCACCCTATTGAGAAGAGCTGTATGTGGGGAGCCTCCCCACACATGAGAGTTGTACTCCACACAGGGGCGGATAAAACCCCTGTATAGAGTCAACAATTGTGCAGGGGTAAAGAAAGAGTGGAGTCGGCTTAGCACACCCAATCTCTTGGAAGCAGATTTTACAAGAGATGTAATATGATCTTTCCAAGATAAGTCCCGAGTAAATGAAACCCCAAGCATGTTCAAGGATGATGCAGGATTAAGCTGAATATTATTAAACATTAGTGGGTATACCTGTGGAAGGTTTTGTCGGGTTGATAGGTGTAAGAACTGAGTCTTAGATGCATTAAAGACAACCATATTATTTTTACCCCAGTCAGAGATACGAGCCAAATCAGACATTAGGTGTGCCACAGCCTCATCCCTTGCTTGTTGAAGTAACTGTTGAGATGGGCGTTGCGGGAACCGAATGGAAAGGTGAAGGGTGGAGTCATCAGCGTATGAGTGGATAGGGTTAGATGTACAGCTTAGAAGATCATTGATGAATAAAAGGAATAGAGTTGGTGATAGGACTGAGCCCTGAGGAACACCACTGTTGATAGATCTAGGAGAAGAACGATGGCCGTCTACAACAGCGGCTATAGAACGACCAGAAAGGAAGCTAGCGATGAAGGCACCGATAGAAGGATAGAAACCGTAGGAGGGCAGTTTGGAAATTAAAGATTTATGCCAGACTCGATCGAAAGCCTTTGAGATGTCAAGTGCAATGGCAAAGCTTTTGCCAAAGTCCCGAAAGGAGGATGACCAGGAGTCTGAAAGGTAGGTGAGAAGATCGCCAGTGGAGCGTCCCTGACGGAACCCATACTGACGATCGGAAAGAAGGTTGTGATAGGAAAGATGCCTTAAAATTTTTCTATTAAGAATTGACTCGAAAACTTTTGAAATACAGGACGTTAAAGACATTGGACGATAGTTGGAGGGTTGGGAGTGGTCACCCTTCTTTGGGACTGGCTGAATGAGAGCAAACTTCCAGCAAGAAGGAAAGGTACAAGTTGACAGACAAAGGCGAAAGAGTTTTCCTAGGCAGGGTGTAAGCACAGAAGCACAGTTCTTGAGAACAACAGGAGGGACCCCATCAGGCCCATATTCATTGTTAGTACTGAGGCCAGTGATGGCAGAAAATACATCAACTGAAGAAATTTTAATGTCAGTCATGAGGAAGTCAGAGGGGGGAAGTGATGGAGGAACAGCACCGGAATCGTCTAAGGTAGAATTGGAGGAGAAAGTCTGTGCGAAGAGATCTGCTTTATCAGTAGAAGAAATAGCTACAGAACCATCAGAGTAGAAAAGAGGAGGGAAGGATGATGAGGTAAAGTTGTTAGAAAGATTTTTGGCAAGATGCCAGAAGGAGCGGGAAGAATTCGAGTCGGAGAGTTGAGAGCATTTAGTATGGATGAAATTATTTTTAGTAGAGCGAAGAACAGATTTAGCACGATTTCGGGCAGAAACGTAAAGATGATGTGATTCAGGGGTGGGTTGGCTCCGGTACCTTTTGTAGGCCCTCTCCTTGTTGCGGACAGCATTAGAACAAGCGTGATTAAACCAAGGCTTTCTTGCATTAGTCAAAGGATATGAGAAAGGAATGTATGCTTCCATGCCCGAGAGAATAACCTCCGTAATGCGCAAGGCACACTCAGATGGCTCACGGCCATGGAAGCAATAATCATTCCAGGGAAAATCAAAGAAGTACTGCCTGAGGGCCTCCCAGTCCGTGGCTCCAAAATGCCACAGACGACGTTTCCCTGGAGGGTCCACAGGCCGTACCGGAGTGATAGGACAGGTTAAGGTAATAAGGTTGTGATCGGAGGAGCCCAACGGAGAGAAAAGATTAACAGAGTAAGCAGAAGGATTAGTTGTGAGGAAGAGGTCAAGTATGTTGGAGCTCTCTCCAAGGCGGTCAGGGATACGGGTAGGGTGCTGTACAAGCTGCTCTAGGTCATTAAGGATAGAAAAGATGTAGGCTTGTTCACCAGGTGGATCCGTGAAAGGAGGGGAGAGCCAAAGGTGGTGGTGAACATTGAAATCCCCAAGAATGGAGATTTCAGAGAAAGGAGAAATGGATAGAATGTGTTCCATCGTAGAAGTAAGATAGTCGAAGAATTTTTGATAGTCAGTAGAATTAGGGGATAAGTAAACAGCACAGATATATTTAGTCAGAGAATGACAGGAAAGCCGAAGCCAGAGTGTGGAGAATTCAGAAGAATCAAGTTCAGGAACACGAGAGCAAGATAAGTCGTTGCGTATATAGCCTATACACAACAGCCACCTTTGGCTTTGAAATGAGTATAGAGAAAGTAGGAGGATACAGAAAAGGGTTTGCTGTCAGTTGCCTCAGACAGCTGAGTCTCCGTTAGAAAAAGAAGGTGAGGTTTAGAGGAGGAGAGGTGGTGCTCAACAGAGCGAAAGTTAGAGGAAAGGCCGCGAATGTTGCAGAAATGAAGAAGAAGAGAGTCAGACCGTGGTTCCAGGCACCTTGAGTCGTCACCGGGAGACGGGTAGATGGTGGGGGCATTTATGGTCCCCCCCCCTGGGGGGGGACCATTAATGCACCCACGCAACTCGGCAAGTGACAGAACAGTTGTCGAGTTGCGTGGGGCTATGAAATAATCTTAATGTGTTGTGATTGAATTATATCCTCCCATAATGGATTTACCTGGTTCATCAAAAAATTCAGGTGTCTCACCAGTTATCACTTCGTGGTGAAGTGGCGTCAGTGCCTGACTTCCATCTAGAGGTCTGGGGATCGATTCCCGGTCAAGAGCGTAATATGAGAGTAATATATATATATATATATATATATATATATATATATTTTCCACAGTTGTTGGGCAGCATTTGAAAACATATAACTCTACTGAAAGACAGGCCTGCAATAAATCCAGTAATAATTGTCAAATGGAGGAAATTAGGTAGAAATGTTTTTGCCTTTTTTCATTTTCCATAAAAAAATTGTGCATGTTTTGCTTGTTGCAATGAACAGGTCGACAATGTTTACCATACTGGCTCGACATTTTTTTCTGTGGTAATTGTATTAGGCCTATACCCACGCACGGTAATGTGGGACAATACGTTTTTGTTGTTTTTGGTCCTGTGTGTGTGTGTGTGTGTGTGTGTGTGTGTGTGTGTGTGTGTGTGTGTGTGTGTGTGTGTTTCAAACTTTTTATCCGATATTGACAAACTTGTTGGAAGGGTTAAGGGTTAGATTAGGAAGGAGTGGGGCGTTTTTGACAATAACAGTTGAAAAGCCAAGGTCAAACAAGTAGCTTAACTCCAGCTTTGATTCGATTTCGACCAGTTTTGGTGGAAGGGTTCAAGGTCAGGTAAGGATGAAGTGATTCTAGTTCGAAAACAATCGGCTGTTGTGAAAGTCACATGGCATGGTTGAAGGTTCGTCCCTATGACTAATATGGTTTGTATCGTAAAAGTCTTGTCATAATATATATGGTGTTACAATGTTTCAGTATCAGTCGTGTTGAGCGCAGGTGTTGCAGTCTCCGAGGGTTCATTCTTGTTCCATTTATATCGTATCTTCCTTCTCTTCCTTCGCGCTAGTCTTCCTCGACTTTCCCTCCAAGTCTCAGTGCTCACCTCCTCTTCTACCTCTTCCTTCCTGTGCTAGTTTTTTTTTTTTTTTCTGCTTTAATTTAGTTCCTCTGTCCTCTTTCTTGGTTTGGGTAGTAATCTTTCCATTTATTTTTTAATTTGTACTTCCACCTAGTTTTAGTTTTCCAGTGCTGGTTTTCCTATCGCCTTTCCTCTAAATTTCTGTCTTTCTTTCCTCTCCATCTACGTCATAATATTATCCTCTCTATTCATTCCCTTTACTCATGACTATGGCTCCTTTGTTTCATTCTGTTTCAGTTTGATGTGTCTATTCTCACCACATTTTCAGTATATAATTTTTCATTTCTGTTTACGTCCACCTACATACCTCTGTTCCTCCACTTTCATCTTCATTATTCCTCCCTCCATGGCTTCCTTTATTTTCTTCTTTTAGCTGCTTTTTCTTTGTTTTAGTCGTCTTCGTCTCTCCATCATAATCTGCATACGAGTATCCAATTATTCTTCCTCTTTTCTCCTTTACACCCCTTGCCTTTATATCACTTCCTCGAATCTTCATTCACTTCTCTTCACTTTCCTTTGTCGATCCCGTTTCCTTCCTCTTTATCACTCTTTCTATTTTCTTATTTACCTCCGTCCTCTTACTATGTTTCAGTCTTCGTCGCTCCATTCTCTAGGTCGAGTTTCTTGAAATTTCCTTGCATGATTTCTTCCTCTCACGTATGTCCAATTTATATACTCGACTATCCCTTCAGACGTAGTTCATAATTTCATGTATTCTTCGTTTTCTTGCGTCCTTCTACCTTATTAATATTTCCGTTATTTCTGTTATTCATTGTCTCGTTTTTATTTTCATGTGTTTCATTTTAACTCTCTCTCTCTCTCTCTCTCTCTCTCTCTCTCTCTCTCTCTCTCTCAGTTTTCTCACAGTATTGTTTTTTTTTTTTTCTCCCAATCAATAGAGTAAGACACGTCAGGCACCGTATTTCTTCAGGAGGAGGAGGAGATGGAGAAGAAGGAAAAAGAGGAGGAGGAGGAGGAGGACGTAATTACAAGAGAACAGGTTTTCTGGCAACTGGGAGCATTCGGAATCGCCAACGAATTAGAAATTCTGCGTAGTGGTAGACATTCACCAGGGCCAGGTTTTAGGCGGACGAGGACCGTCAGGTTCCTTCTCCCCTATTGGTGGTGGAACCTCGGGGATGTCGGTTGATTTTGGTATGCATTATCAGGATTTATTTTTTAAAATATATTTTTTGCCAAGGAAAACGAAATTTTACACGATGGCAGACCTCCACCTAAGCCACGTCTTATACAGGTTGGGTTTCTTTTTCCCAGAGAGGAGGGGCAAATGTCATTTTTTTAAACCTAGAAATATGAAATTTCGCACACTGCTAGACCTCCATATGGGCCAGGCCTTAGGAAGTGTGGAGCTTCCAGAGACTGTCCCCCCCCCCTCCTCCCAAGGGGAAGCGATCCCCTGTGATACTAGGCAACACGAGCATGCGAAGACACACACACACACACACACACACACACACACACACACACACACACACACACACACACACACACACACACACACACACACACACACACATTCATCAGTCGAACTATAACACCGGCTCGCATATTGCTATTCAGGACTTATGTAAACCGCTGAGTCGTGGATGACGCTCAGGTCGTAGCTCACAATCTGACCACATGATTCTCTTTTAATTGTTCTCGGTGTATTTCCCTGCAAAAAGTACATATGAATATAGAAGATAACTTAGCTTAACCTAAACCGGGTCGGGTGCCGAACTCCAGCAGACTTCAGGAATATGCCACCAGCTCTTGCATCACAAAAGCGAGTGTAATGACAAAAGACGTCATCATACGATGACGTCTTTTGTCATTACACTCGGAATATTTTGCAAATATTCCTCCATGTCTTTCTTTAACTTTCGTTTCATGTCTTTCTCCGTCTGTCTCAATTCCCCGTCAGTTTTCATGGTTTTCTTTCGTCCTTCTAGCTTGTCTTTCCTCCTGTCTTCCTCCTAACTTTTCTTCTTTCCTTCTTCCTCTTCGTTTTTTATTTCTTCACCTTTTCTTGCATCTTCCACGTTTTTTTCTCCTATTCGTTTCTCTTTCTTCTTTCCTCACATGTTGTATCTCCTTTTCCTTCTTGGACCTTGTCAGGTTTTTCCTCCATTTTTTCTTCTCTTTATACATAATTTTCTCGTTGCCGTCTTGGTCGTCGTTTATTATTTTTCCTCATTTTCTTCCTCCAAATTTTCCTTGTTATCCTTCTTCCCATTCGTTTGTTAGTTTCCACCTTTGCTTCCTCCTACTTTTCCTGGTTTCCCTTCATCCTCTTTGTTTATTATTCCCATTCCTATTGTTCCATCATCCTCGTTTTTCCTCCTGTACGTCCCTCCTTATATCTTCCTCCTTCCTCATCTACCTTTCCTCCTTCCTTCTTCGTCCTCGCTCATTTTCTCTAAAATTCTTAGTTTCACGTTATAGATAATTTTCACACCAAACGTTTTTCACCGTTTATTATTTTCCTCTTTGTTCTTTCCACCTTGCTAGTTTCTTCTTCATTTTTAATCCGTCCTCCTAATTTTCCTGGTTTGCTTCCTTCCTCTTTTTTTTTCTTATCTTCCTTCCCAATTGTTTATTTTCTCTTTTCCACCAATATTTTCCTTATCTTCCTTCCTTCATTATTTTTCTTCTCATCTCCTCCTTTATTGTTCCTCGTTTCCTCCTCTGTTTACAAGCATTCGTCCATTCTTGTTTCTCTCTCTCTCTCTCTCTCTCTCTCTCTCTCTCTCAGGATCATTTCGTCTTTAATCCCCCTTCATGATCAGATAATCACCTATCGCGCCTTCATTCTCTGTCTTCGATTTCTCTCCCCTTCCGACCTTTCTCTTCGTTCTCTCTTTGCTTTCCATTTCCACACAATTTTCATTTTTATCTCATTATTTTCATTTAACCTTCTTTTAGTTATCCAATTTTTCTTCTTCCTCTACTTTCGTCTCATTTTCTGTCTTTTCTCTAACCGTTATTCTTCTTTGTACCCTCCACCTGACAAGGTCAGAGGAGGGATCAATAAGTGTCCGTCCGTAGAGTTGGGCGGCAGGGTGGCAGGGCTCCTGGCCGGGAGTAGATATTTCGTTTACGGGCCAGAACTCAGAAAGTATTCATTATAGAGTCATCAAATTTCACATAGTTATGTCTTATATTGAACTGGAGCTTTTCGATAGGTAGAATGCGGTGTGTTATTATTTTTTTTTAAAGTAATGAAAAAGAAAAAAAAATCGCTAATGGGCTGGAACTCGGAAACTAATACAGGTACAGGCTTCAAATCCTCCAGGATTATATGTTAATATGTTTCGTTGTGCCTTTGGTAGTTGCAATGCCATGAGATTATATAATGTTATGAAATTGCAAAAACACATAAAACTGATTATTTTAATGCATTTTTATATGAAAACTTTGCAACTAACATTCCTAGGAGGCAAAACTTGTCCTTGAAAAATGATTATATGAATATCTAATTGTGTATGAAGTTTCATGACTCTGCCTAATATGTAATCATAGAAAATTGCAGCCCCCCCCCAAAAAAAAAAAAAACACCAGTCATAATTTCATCACATGTGCTTATACCTTAATTATTACGATGGATAAACCACTGAAATTTTTAAGTTTCAATGTCTGTGTGATACAGAGAAGGGGGGGGGGGATGTGAAGCGTTAGGCGCTTGGTTAGTTGTGCAGGGAGAAGGGGAGGTATGTGCTTGGTCAGGTGGTGGGTTGCAACAGTGTAGCGTTGTGTATTTTTTTTTTTTATTACCCTCGACTTTCTCTTTCTTTAATTACATGCTGTCTTCCTCTTCTTGATCTTTTCCTTTTGTTTTTTGTATCCTCCCTTTTTTTCTTCTCTCTTATAGCTTAGTTTTTGAATTATCTTTCTGTTCTTCTTTCTCAATAAATTCTTTTCAATATATTCCTTTACCTGTTCCTGTTCGTTCTTCCTCTTGTGTTGTTCATTCGGTTTCGTTATATTTTTCCATAGCTCTTGTGTTTTTTTCTCATCCTCTCCTTTCTTGCTGTCTTTATGCCTGATTCTTCTTCCTTTTCTCCCTCGTTTATCATTTTCCCTTCGTTACTTACCGACTTCCTCTTACTCCCAATTTCTTCCTCTTCTTCTTGTGTACTGTGTTGTCAAACGCAGTATATGCTCATGTGGGGACAACTCTACTATTCTGTTGTGCTTTTCACCACACAATTTTATTCAGATGAGAGTGAGTCATAGGAGCTTTAATGTTTTTTTCACCCGGTCCACCTTTGTCCCTACAGTCCTCTTGCTTCCTTCTTCTCTTCTCTCCCATATTAATATTCTCTTCTTTTACTTCATCAAAATTATGTCCCTATTATTGTCCTGGTCTTCATTTTTACCGTTTTCCTCATCCGCAGTTCTCTCTCTCTCCCTTCCTCTTACCCATTTCTTTTTCATTCCAGTTTTTCCCTTGTTTCTTGACCTGTATAATATTTCCTTACAATCCATTTCCATTCTTACACACTTACTGAATTTTTACTTCTTTCATTCTCAGTTTCTCCAGTTTTTTATTCCCACCTCTATAGTTTTTCTTTTTCTACTCGCCACTGTTTTCCCTCTCTTTTTCCTCCCTGTGTCTCACTTTACATTGCCCCCTCTCTCTCTCTCTCTCTCTCTCTCTCTCTCTCTCTCTCTCTCTCTCTCTCTCTCTCTCTCTCTCTCTCTCTCTCTCTTTCATCTTCTCTTCGTCCACCTCTCTTCCTTCTTTACTCTCTTCTCATCTTCTTCCCCTTTCCGTTTTCGTCTTTTATGTCTGGCTGCTCCGTGCATTTTCAGCCTTTAAGCCTTGAGCTTCGAACTTGTATGTGATTACAACAAACGTCTGCCGAATTCATTGAGTTCAGAGATACCTACTACAGAAAATATGAAATGCTATAATATCCTGACCAACGTTGTAGCGCAGAATTCAAAGCTTTATTTTTTATTCATACTAATGGCTGTTGATTTTATTAAGGACAGGGAATCCTAGCATATTAAACACGGCAAAAATTTTCTTATCGACGTTTTGGTTCAGAACTGTGACATTTTTCTTGCAAATATATTCAAGTAACATACCACTGCAGAACAGTTTAAATCATCATCGCTTTCCTTTTTCTCTTTTTTGAACTGAGAATTAAGAATTACATTACCTTGCAGCAAACGTCTGCCAATTTTATTTCGCCCTGAGAAACCCACGAAATCACACAGTCTGAAAACCATCTTGGTCTGCTTTTGGCCTTAAAAATGCCAGAATGTTTTATTCCAGCTAGCCTAATCCCTGCCTGTGTTTTTCAGGTCAGAGAAACATACCGGAGCAACAAGGGTTAATACTCGAATTGACCTCCGTTTTGATGGAGAATTGACAATTGGCGAGTTTTGGGCCACAAGGAAGTTCAGATTACTACAATGATAATTTTCCTAGTATTAGCACAAATCACGTTTTAAGCAGAAAGAAAAATATCACGTGAAAATCCCATTGAAATAAACTTCTTCCTGAACATGATTTAGCCGTAAACAAGGAAAATAATAAGCAATTTCTCAAACACTGAAAAGACGGGCGGTCTTCGATAGCACGATACTTATTTATGGCAAAATCGAACCAAAGCATTGTTCAACAATTATTTGATTTAAAGTCAAAGTTATTTTCACACAAAATTTATCTGTTTTAAACGGGGTTTACAAAGATTATCACTGTTGATAATTTCAGCTTCCTTGTGGCCCAAAACTTACAGTGGTCAGTTATGAACCTTGTTGTAATGCCCCCTAAGGTCTACAAACTTTATTCCGCTAAGAGAAACATACCAAAATAAAAAGGTTAACACCCAGTTGTTAAAGGCTCGCACCGCTCGCCTCACCGCCTCCCCTTCCACTTGGAGGGCCGCCACTTTTAAGTGATGACTGACGTATTTCTAGCTCTGAACTGCTCCATGTGACAATAGAGGTCAACGCTGAGCAATACCGTCAAATGCCGGCATGGATGTAGTGATGTATCATGGAACTAAATGTGTTAATTACTATATTGCTTCCGTATCCTCGAAAAGGCAGATGGTGGACTGCCGTCGGAGAGCAGCTTAAGCCTGCAGTTCTTTTGGTTCACATTCAGATGAATTTGGGTTTGTAGTTGCAACAACAACAACAACAACTACTACTACTACAACAACAACAACAACAACAACAACTACTACAACAACAACAACAACAACAACAACAACAACAACAACAACAACAACAACAACAACAACTACTACTACTACTACTACTACTACTACTACTACTACTACTACTACTATACTAATATACTACTGCTACTACTACTACCCAGGGAAGTTCTCGCCTGCACCCGTCCGTGTCCAGTGGGACTGTTTTCACAGGCTACAATGGTGTAAAACTTTCGCCGGCACCTGCAAGCATTTAGTGTAGACGCGACCGATAGGGTTTAATAATTCACATACCGTCTTTTCTTGGTTTCCTTCTGCGTCTTTTCACTTTGTTTTCTTTTTTCCATATTACTTATTGTCCTCCATGTGTTTCGAATGTACTTCCATTTTTGTAGTGACCTGCACTGTGCTCTTCCTTTTCCTGGTGTTCCTCATAGTAAACTTCCTTTCCTTTACTTCGTTTTTATCGCCCGCCATTACTAAAGCGGAACGGCAATGTTTTTGCCCGCGTCTGTGTGTGTGTGTGGGGGGGGTGTTCCCATTACCTCTCATGAACGGCCTGAGCTATCAACGTGAAACCTTCAGGGTATCAAGATATGGCCAAAATCTTGGACGAGGTCGAAAATAGGCGTAGGGATCAAGGTCAAGGTCAACAAACTTGCTGCCAAAGGTCATCTAGTTATTATCGCCCCTCTTTAGCACCATTATATTTCTTGAACGGCCTGCGCTATCAACGTGAAACCTTCAGGGTATCAAGATATGGACAAAATCTTGGACGAGGTCGAAAATGGGCAGTTGGAGTTAAGGTCAAGGTCACCAAAATGGCCGCCAAAGGTCAACTAGTTTTTATTGCCCGCCTTTAGCACCATTATATTATATGTGATCCAATACAGGGTTTAGCTCGGGGGAACGCCATTTCTCCCATTTCTCCCATTACAGGATTAAGACGTCTGGCATTAGGTAGACTGATAGACTTTCATGGCCCGTGACCCACCCTTCCACAACATTTCTTTGAAATTTATTGAAAACTTTTGGAGATATTGTGTGGGATAAGCTACTGTGGATCTGGATCCGGATCCGCCCCCAAATTTAAGCATTTCTTTCGTGGCCCATGGCCCACACTTCCAGAAAAATTCTTTGAAATTCGCTGAGAATTTTTGGAGATTTCGTGTGGACAAAGAAACAGACAAACATAGGTGAATATGTAACCTCCTTCAACTTCGTTGGCGGAGGTAATGATGATGACAAGAATAAAGTGGAGATGGCCATAAAGAAAGCCGCGAGACAAGAAAGATGTAGGAGAGACAGGTGAAAAGGAAACTAAAAAGAACGACAGAGGACTACATGTTGATGGAGGGGGAAGGACGAAAGAAAGCAGGAAGAAAAAACAGAGGATAGCCCTGTAAAAAAAATGGACAAGAGAGTCTCAGACAAAATATAGAACAACGCTGATGGTGTGTGTGTGTGTGTGTGTTTGTGTTTGTGTGTGTGTGTGTGTGTGTGTGTGTGTGTGTGTGTGTGTGTGTGAGAGAGAGAGAGAGAGAGAGAGAGAGAGAGAGAGAGAACAATGATGAAAACGAAGGAAAATGTGGTAAGGAGGACGCCAGTGATAAGTGTCAGGATGCTGGTAATGGAAGTAAGAAGGAAGAAACGCGGAAGGGATACGAGCAGAGTGATGAGGAGAAAGAGTAAATTGGTATGGACAGTCGTGAAGAAGAGACTGAATGATAGTAAGACAGAGAGTTAGGACAAGAAAAGGTATAATGACAAGGGATGATGAAGGGAGATAATATATCAACGGAGGCGAATATAAAAGAGCAGAATACACTCATGAATTTAAAGGAGGAATATGGAGAAGGATTATGTACAAAGAGAGCATGTGACAGCAAAGGAAGCCTGGGTGTAATAACAAAAAAATTGGTGCACTGTAACAAAGAAGAATTTGATGTTAGAAGATACATATGTCAATGAAGCAGTGAAATATAGGAGTGAAAATAATGACGAAGAGAAAGGCCTTATGATAAACAGGCATAGGAGGAAACGTTAAAGTTGCAAAGAAACAGGGTATACGATAGGGAAAGAAGAGCAAGAGAAAAAATACCGGTATTTACAAAGGAAAGTGAGGCTTTTAACAGACAAGGATAAAATAAAATGAACAGATCGCATTATAATATATAAGTTACACATGAAATGGGGTATGCAGTGTAAAAGCAGGGAGGGAAAAAGTACAATGAGAAAGATGTAATTCATGATAAAAGAACAGAAATATACGTAAATCTACAACGAAAAGGGGTACATGAGCCAGTGAAGAGTAAAAGAAAAATAAATAATCCCAAAGTAAACTTTGTGATTTAAGTAAACTTTGTGATCCCAAAGAAAACTGTATAGTACGAGTATAAAGATAAATGAGAAGCGAAGAAAAAAACAAAATTGAAAACGGGGTGAAGACAAACTGTCGCCAGTTAGGTCAGAGCTAGTGTGCGAGACTAAGTGCTCCCCAGAACGGTCAGGACAAGTAACAGGCTACCATCAAGATTACATCAACGACATTTTGGATAGCTAGTATAATACCCAGCTCTTGTTCTTGAAATGAAGGTTACATGACTTCTTTTCTTTCTGTTATGTTTTTCCTCCTAACGTTTAGTGGTGTAGTGTGGTCAGAGTCGTCAGATAGGGCGATAGATCGATTACGTAAATGAGACTCAATGCTATCGGCCATGTAGTACGAGTAGGGGTGTGGGCCTTTTGTCTTGAAATATTCTAGACTTCTAGAGCTTAACCTTGGACTCCTACTCTTACAACCAGTAACATAAGACTGCTCTGGCTGTATTATTATCATATATATATTAGCGGTTTGTAGCTACCAAACTATTTTGTTCAGCTTTAGATAGATCTATATTAGTAAAAGGGTTTGTTAGTGTTTTTACCACCCTAATGTTTGAAGTCTCCTCAAGCTGAATAAAATCGTATGTAGGTGGCTGAAAAATGACAGTCTACCTACAATACCATTTTGACTGCATATGCTTCCTCCACATCCATCCCACCCCAGCGCGCCCACTCACAATGTCAATCTCTGCTTTAATGTGGCAGATTTAATAACGAATGGCTTGATTAACAGCCAGCCTACGTATCTCATACACACAGGTTATTCTTAGTCATATCCTGGCAGTTACCACCTTAATAGCCCATCTCGTCCTTTCCTTTTCACCCATCACACTCATTTCTGCTGTAATGTGGTTTATATCATCAGAATGACTACCTATATGACCAACGTAACTAAAATACTTATATGCACGGAGTATTGCCCTCATCGTGTCCTATCTCACCCCATCCCGCCCACTCATCTTCTCCCGCCTCACCCAGACTTGGAAGGCGTGAATCAACGTATCTCAAAGACCATTGCACTGATGGGTCTTAATTTTGACGCGTGCCTTTCTAAACATGACCTGGCCTGATTAGTGTTGACAGACTAACCTAACAAACATGTTGCAATATCAAACTAAATTAACTAAAAAATGAGAGTTTTGAACTGACAAGCTTCGGTCTTCAGATGAGGGAATTAAATGAAATAGTCTTGAACTGATATAACTCGGACTTGACATGAGTGAAGTGAACTTTGCTGTGTTTACTCTAATTTAGCCTAAAATTACTATCCCTCCATCATTAATACTGGGTTGTAATAGGAAATCAACACTATAAAACTATGCTAGTCTCGAAGAAGTGTTATGGAAAGGATGTAGAACCGTAGTGTTGTCTTTTTCCTCCATCGACTTACACAAAATAAGCTGTTAAAGGGTTAAAATCAAGGCCAGGGGTATGCTATGTTGACCTGAACGGCTTTGACTGAAGCAAAACTAATCTGGTTGGAGCCACTGCTGAAGGGACCTAATTTGACCTGAACGGCCCTTAACAAACCTGAGTTGACTTGGCTTGGCCGAAGTGGATGTGACTGGCCTGGTGGGACCTGAGGCAATATTGACGAATTTGAGTTGCTCTCTGCCTATTTCTCCCATCTTTCCTGTCACATCTTATTGCTTTTTTTTTCCTTTACAGGTGGCTTTACATTGAGTGACAAGCCTAATGGTTTCCTGTAAGCCAAGATACCATTTACAACGCTGGGTGGTAACCATATAACCATACGTGCTTCCTAGGTGTCAACAAGTGGGTTGGTGGAGGGTTAGTGCCCCTCCCCGTAAAACAACTAACTCAGAGTCAAATGGCCACCCCTTACGGGATTATGGCGTCTGGCAATAGATAGATAGAATAGAGTTGCTGTGGCCCTAGGCTCGTCAGGGACGTGAACCCGGTGAAATACATGCTTACATTGTCCTCCTGCAGTCCACCGTCCTCCTTTTGAAAGACTGGGAAGTAGTTGAGAGAAGTTTGTATATCGGAATCAGTCAATTGAGCGGCCCGGGTATATCGTTGCCACCACATGAAGGCGTCCCTCTCCAGCACCACGATTCTGAGTAGACCTTACAGATCCATAATGACCTTGAATTAACGTGAATTGACCAGTCCGAATCAGATTGGATGGGACGGATATTATGAAGCAAAATTGGACTGAATGGACCAAACTGAACCCAAATGTCTAAGAATGAACCTGGCCCAGACAAAAAATAAACCTGACTTAGAGGTTTAAGAAGGAACCTGACACAGATGTTTAAGAATGAACCTGACCTAGATGTCTAAGAATAAATCTGAGTTTGAACTATATGAAAGACCAGGATGGATCTCAATGACCTGAAGAGACCTGACTGACCCTCGGTAAATCCTACTCACCCCGAATTCGCCTAAGCTTACCTGCTAAGCCAAAATGGATGTGGTTACACTGATTGCCCTGAATAGACGAAGCTGATCTTGGTTGATGTTGCTTTGATTTGACGAAGGAGGCTTGGGTGTGAAAGACCTTACTAAACATAAAATATCCTGAAAGAACTTAAGAAGCTGGTGGGTCTCAACTGATCTTAATAGATAAGAATTAACCTGAACTAACTTTGACAAAAAAAGAAAAAAAGAATAACGGAAAAAATAACCTGAATTACTGTAACCTTAATGGACAAAAATTCAGACAAAAGTGAACCTGTACTGGCGTTAATAGATTGAAAATATCCAGAACTGACCTAAAAAAGTAAAAGTTAACGTAAAGTGACCTTATTAGACAAAAATAAATCTGAACTGACCTTTACAGACAGGAATTAACCGAACTCACTTTGCTAGACAAAAATTAACCTGATTTAACCTTAATGGACAAAATTAACCTGGACTGACCTGAATAGACAAAAGCTAAGCTAAACTGACAAAAACGCACAGTGGTTGCTCTGAGTCTGATATGGCAGCATTTACCTAATTTTCCTAAAAGATTACAAAGTACTCGATTCGCACACCCCTCTCTCTCTCATTTTTTTTTTTTTTTTTTACTTCTGCCTTTCTGATTTCCTATCTACCATCACCATAATTACATGTTTTTCCAGGTAATCGTAACAGGCATAGTGCTGATGGTAAAAACACAAAATAATGTCATAACAAAACCAACAGCAACAGCACCAACACCAACAGTAACAGCAGTAGTAACGTAAACAACATTAGCAAGAACACCAACAAAACAACAACGATAATGATGATAATAATAATAATAATAATAATGATAATAATGATAATAATAATAATAATAATAATAATAATACAAATTACTTTCTTTCAGGTGCAAGGTGAGTTGATCGAGTCCTGAGCACATGTACCGATACTAAGGTAAGCTTATCTTAGGGTGAAATGGAACCAGAATTTGACAGTGACAAGCCAGTGTACTGAAGAAAAATACTGACAACGGAAAAGATGATAATCCATTTCGACATGATAAAAAATGCAGCGTCAGTATAATATGGGCCAAAAAATAAATTCTGTATTCTATGTTTGGAGAGAATATTTTTAGACTACTCAACGTGGGGTTTGACTGTTGACAGGGACAGGAATAGTTTGGTCTCAGTAGCACCAGTTCGGGGACAGCCCCTGTGATTGAGAAAGCGACAAATAAAATGAAGATTGGCAAGGAAGTTGATAGCTTTGAGGTGGTCACTGAAATGTTGAAGTCTTCAGGTAATATTGGTGGTAGGATGATAGCTGATTTTTCGATGCAATTGTGAGGGAGAATTTGGTACTGGATGACTGGCCGAAGGGTATGATTGTGAATGTTTACATGAGAATGGGAGAGGCACTTGAGCATGATAACTGTCGAGGTCTAAAGTTGTGAGACCATAATTATAGTGGACGTTGACTGAGGGTCATGGAGAGTATGTATATGGAGTGTGTGAAAGTTGATGAGTTGCGGTTTGACTTTATGCCTGGTAGGTGTACAAAAATGTTATGCTTTAAACCAGGTAATTGAGAAGCTTTAGTGGGAAAAAATAGAGAACCCTGCCTAATTATTATTACTCTGGAGAGGACATTTGACAGGACGCCCAAAGAATCTGTGTAGTGAGCAGAGAGGATGGTTGGAGTGAAAAAGTGGCTGGTATGTATGGTAATGAAAATGTACGATGGTTGAAAGGGTGTGTGAAAATGAATGGAGGAGAGCATGGGCACAGCAAGGGGGGCTGGGGAGGAGAGCGAGGGGACCCTCCTCTCTCACCTTTTAAACAGAAAGGATTTAATAGCAAAGTAGTTATTACCTCCGCCAAGGAGGTAATGTTTTCACCCCTGTCCGTTTGTTTGTTTGTTGGTTGGTTGGTTTGTGAGCAAGATTACACAAAAACTACTGGACGGATTTCCACGAAACTTCGGAGAAGAATGGGCCTTGGCCCAGAATAGACTCAATTAAATTTTGGTGTGAATCCGTATAAAGGTGAGGATCCAGGATTTTTTTTTTTTTTTTTCACTTTAACATTGCAAGATAGGGCACTTTTCGACATTTTTGTAAATTTTTCAGTGAATATTCCATGGATCTTGATGAAAAAAATCAGGCTTATTTAGGATGTTGGTACCTACTATTGTGTACAGTTTGGTGCAGATCCATATAAAATTCTGGATCTAGCGGATTTAAATATGCTTTAATAGGAGGGTAGTCGTTTTCCATATTGGATTAGACTTGACTGAATTAAAAGGAGCTGCATGCTGGGCCTTGGCGGAGGTATGCACTGTAATGAGTGCCATTTTAGTTTAGCCATTTATTTACATTTTTATTTATTCATTCAAGAATTATTAGTTGTTTTCTAGGTTCTTTCCTTTACTGTTCAACATTTGATGCATTCTTTATTGATTGGATACTTTACAAGAGGCTATGTCTCAAGCATAAAAAAAAAAAAAAAAAAAAAAAAAAAGACATTCGGACTGCTCCATAACAAAATACTGACTACATCCCTGGAGCAGAGAGAAAATTATCGGTGAAGTCAGGAGTCTAATACATATAGCTAGACGCTTCGCGTGAGGCAGGGATCAGCACCCTACTGTCCACAGGCCTGACCCGGCCCATAAACCTAATCTGACTGGCCTACCACTATGCTACACAAATTCGCAAAATATTCATGTTTTTCACTTAACCAGTAAATGAAAAAACAGCAAGTCTAACTGGCTGTTAATCACTATGGCAAACACTAGTTAGTGAGTTTGTAAAAAAAAAAAAAAAAATGTGTATTCGAACAGACTTCAGCTTATATTAGGAGGCTACGACGTGCTGCACCCAGCACTCAGTAATCCAGCATGACAGATGGGCAAAAATTTTTGCCCAGAGCATTATTTTGGCATATGCGATAAACGATAACATGCATGTGTTATATTTAACTAATGATTATTTAAAAGAAATGCCTTTATGTAAGCTGGTGTGATAATTTTGCCCAAAAGACGATAATTTGCAAATGATTCCCCTCCCCGTCCAACGAGACAATATTGGTGTCCACTCATCAGTTTACCAGTCACTGGTGAGGATAGGCGAGTTTTGTCCGTCAGCTGGCTTGGGTCAGCGGTATGACTACACTGAAATATCTAAGTAAATAGCTGGTACAGTGAATAAATATTTGTTTCATGATAATAGTTTTAATGAAAGATATTTCTTTTGTTTCTAATGTACCGTATTAATTTATAAAAATTATATTCATTATAATTTTAGAAAATACTTTCAATAGTTCAACTACACATGATGATATTTGTTTCAGTGAAAGTATTACCCGTCCCCTTCCCCGAGGGGCTCGGGGATGGGTATTGTTTTCATTCTGTCTATTTGTCAGTCTTTCTGCCTTAACAACTTTACAGGAAAACTACTGGTGCGATTTTGACTAGAATTACAGGGATGATGGGCAATGACCTTCTGATCACTTGATTTAATTTTGAAACAAATTGGGCCAAGGCCCAGGCCGTAGGCCCCAATATGTTGCTATGTCCCCGTCCCACACTGCCACAGGCTCCAACAGCAGTAGTTCTGTATAGGAAGGACGTTGCCCAGTGAGTTGTTCTTCCTACGGTCAGCCTTTCGGTGTACAAGACCAGCTGAGGCATTGTAAACAAACACTGGCTACTAGAGTTCACTGTCTTTATTTTCCAGATAATTACACTTAATGCTTTCCAACTTCACTATGTTCACAAGCATCGAAGATACACAAACTGCAATAACATTTCACTGTTTGCCAACAACTCTTCACTATTTTCACGAGTACCGAAAATATACACACTGTACTGCACTGACACTGAACTACACTCAAACTGAGCTCAAAACTGGCTGAACCTGCTCTAATCTCTTCCCCATCCTTATAAAGCTTGCATTCTTCTAGAATTATCTACATTCTACGAGAACAACTGCCAACCTGAAGACATCCAAAACATGCCAGAGCTCTCTTACATTACATAGTGCTGTAGACTGTGTATTATACAAACTTAAACTGAATTACATAATTAAAAATAATAATCACAAATAAGAATATTATTGAGAAAAGAAGCAAAAAATTAATGCATGACTCACGAAACAATTACGCTTACAAACAGCAGGCAAACTGGCAACTCTGACTCGCACCAGAACCACGGTAAACATCAGGAATCAGTGAGAAACTTCTCAGCTACCTGACTAGCAAATCCCGCTTCTTAACACTGCCCCCTCCCTAGTTCTTTGTCATCCCAACAAAACTACACAGTGTATACAAGCATAATTAATCCTAATGAAACATCTAACTGTACACAAAATAATCCTACAACTTATCAGGTCTTCTTTTATGCTGCTTCCAATGATGTTCCTGCTCTTCCACACAGTCAACTCCTCCTGGAATGTCTTAGTCCTCTTCCTGATTCACTTCTTCCCTCGGGAAACTGTCACCATCCTCTTGCATTTCAGCTCCATGGTCCTCCTTAACATCCTCGCTGCAGGAGAGCACAATTCCTCGGAGACATCCTAGCTGTACTGTCCTGGTCCATGGTATTGCCACAGACGGTTCATGTGTACCACCTTTGGGCGAGACTTCCTGCCTCCCTGAATCCAATACATTACATCTGATAGGCAGTCCAACACAGTGTAAGGCCCATCCCATGGGCTCTGCAGCTTCGGTGACTGTCCCTTCTTTTGGAGAGGCTTGTATAACCAAACTTGGTCACCATCCCTGAAGCTCACCTCTCTTGCCGTGGCATCATACTTGCACTTCATCACCTCTCCTGAAAACTTAAGGGCTCCTCACACTTGATGATGTACCTCAGCCAGCCTTTCCTTCAGGTGCTTAGCATAGCTGACATAAGACTCAAATTCTAGAGCCCTGGGTAGTGCTTCATGCATGCTTCTGGGATGTGTCTGCTTCACTTTGCAGTTTCAACTCTGCACTATCAAAAGCATTAATGAACTGGTCCCTCAGAGGAATAGCCAGCAGGTAAGTAGCTGCTCCAGGGTACGCCCTGTATGCCATACTCTCCTGGTCATGAGCAAGCTGCCGGAGGGATTCTCCTCGAGCCCGTACACGGCTCCGGAATCTTGCTCTGTAAACCTCAGTCTGGTACATTGTTCCATATCAAAGCTCCAGTACTTCTAGTACGGACTAATAACCATTCCTCTCCTCTACTGACATCTGGCCCAGAATTTCCATTGCAGCACCCTTGAGGCTAGTAGCAAGCTGCACTGCCCTCAGCCTATCATCCCAATCATTCTGGTCAGCAAGTAACTCAGACTTGCACGGTAAGCTTCCCAAGATACTCAACCATCAGATTCCTGAGCTTTCGTTATAATCGGACCCCCATTATAGCCATGTATTTCACTTGTTTGTGGCTTAATAACTGGGACATCATAATTAAGTCCAGGACTTAAAACCTCTGCATTCTGATTATTCAACCCTGTAATGCTAGTTTTAGATGCTGAGGATTCGTCAAGATCCACCATACACTGTCTGTTTTTTTTCATATGCTCCGTGTACACTAACCTGAGGCTCAGCAGTGCCATATTTCTCTACAGCCTCAGTTCTCTCACAGATTATCTTCAAATGGGCATCTACATGTTTGAACATCTACATGCTTCAACTGGTCATCTACATGCTGTCTGCACCACATCACATTATTGCTTGCCTCATACTTCTGCTGCTCTAGCTTGGCGTCTTCTTCCTCTTTAAGCTGTTGCTGTTCCTTCATTTCCCCCGTGAAAGCACCTAGCTGTCCATGCATCCTCAGTTATAATTCCCTCTGTTGCTCCTGCAGTGCCTCCTGAAGCTGTTCATATCATTCTTTCTGTTCTTTGTGCCTCTAACTGTTCACTCTGCACGTGCAATTGTTCTTTGATTTTTTCATTTTGTGCCTGTAATTGTCCTTCATTCTGTGCTTATAATAGCCTCATGATTGCAGCCAATGACACCTCGTCCTCGTGTCCAGCTCGGGATCTTGATTGCACACCCCCTTGCTCCATGTCGATGATTTGACTCACTGTAGTACTTAATCCACTCTCCTGAATTATGTCTCCATCCCACACTGCCACAGGCAGGAAGGACTTTGCCCTGTGAGTTGTTCTTCCAATAGTCAGCCTTTCGGTGTACAGCAAGACTCAGCTGAGGCAGTGTAAATAAACACTGGCTACTATAGTTCACTGTCTTTATTTTCCAAGTAATTACACTTAATGCTTTCCAACATCAACATTTTCACAAGCACTGAAGATCGCAAACTTCAATAACACTTCACTATTTTGACAAGTACGGAAACTATACAGACTGCACTGGCCTGACACTGAACTACACTCAAACTGAGCTGAAAACCGACTGAACTTGCTCAAGTGTCTTCCCCATCCTTATAAAGCTTACATTGTTCTAGAATTACCTACATTCTACGAGAACAACAGTTGCCAGCTCGAAGATATCCAAAACATGCCAGAGCTCTCGTACATTACATAACACTGTAAACTATTTAGCATACAAACTTAACTTGAGTTACATAATTTAACAACATCACAAATAAAACATTACTGAGAAAAAGAGCAAAAAAATTAATGCATAACTCAAGAAACAACTACGCTCACAAACAGCGAGCAAACTGGCAACTCTGACTCGCACCGGAATCACAGTAAACATCGGGAATCAGTGAGAAACTTCTCGGCTACTTAACTGGCAAATCCCGCTTCTTAACACTGGCTTGGGGGGGGGGGGAAGGTGCACAGTACACTTAGCTGAAAAAGCCAAACGTGGTTGAAAAATGTTAGTGCTGATGCAACTACTGACAGTGATGGGACCGAGAGAGAAATATGTGTGTATACAGTGTGATTATGCTTGTGAAACATGGGCGTTAAAGGAGGAAGATACTCGCCGAATTGAATGTAATTGAATGGGAATGGTGAGGTAAATATGTAGTGTTGCACTATGTGGTAGAACACTATGTCCAGGTGGGGAAAAAAAAAAAAGCACGCTTTGACATTGAGAGAGCTTATGATGAGCCAGGCATGAGTCGGCTTTGTTGGTTTGGATATGCTTATGAGTAACGGTGTGGAGCACTGTTCAAACCTGAGAATGGAAGGAACACCTTTTGTTGCCGGTACAAGGAAAACGTTGGGGTGAGGTTATGAGAATATATCTCTGGGGTAGGGTACATGACCTAGAACAATATTTCAAGCAGCATCAGGTAAAAAAGAAATTGATCCCTGAAGGCATGAGCACTGCCTTTCAAAATATTCCAATACGTATGTACGGTAATATATCCATGAGGATACAACATCCGTAGATGTGAAAGGAGAGAAAATTCAACAGAAAGAGACTAACGAACCAGTAAATACCACTAGCAAGTAGCCTTAAAAAAACAAAAACAAATCATAGTGTGTCAGAAAGTGATAAAATCCTTGCTGCCATAATACCACCCACTTGTGGAGGTCTGTTTAGTTGCTCACACGCTCTTTACTGCTAACATATAATGTGTCCCGCCCACGTAGAATTGACTGACATTTTTAAAAGGGAGGTAGTATCGCTGGGATTAGCCATAAGTGCTGTAATTTATCCCCGTGTAATTACAATCCCTCGCTGGGAAAATATTAGAAGTCTTTCATAGTGGGTGATAAAATTTAGCCTGTTGGACGCGAGGCCATATTATGGGGCAGTGACAAGAATGGGGCATGCATTGGAACTGCCTAAATTAAATATGTAGAAGGTAAACATATAAGTACTGCACCTGGCTGTTAAAGAAATAGGAGTCCTTATCTCCACATACAGTGACATGTTCTTTTATTGATTTATTCATGCTACTATTAATGTGTGATTTTGCACATGAGAAAAAATGCTAATTTAGATGCATTTGAAGATAAATGTATATGCGCTGCACTTGCCAGTAAAGGATAAACGAAACGTAAACGAACCCCCTAAAGTATGATGAAGTGTTACTTTATTCCTGCTGCAGTGAGATGATTTATATTGCGCATGATAGAAGAAAAAATTCATTATACTGATGTGGTGGATAAACGTACACACCGGACCTGTTAATAAACGATGAAGAAACCTTAATTATCCCCTTCACCCAGAGAACATTATTTTTGTTGCCATTAGATGATTTTCTGTATATAACACGGTAGTACATGAATCTCCTTAATACAGATGTAATAGATAAACATATGTACTAATTATGATTGTAAAATAGAGGCTTCAATTAATCCATCTGATAGGATGGTATTTTTGACGATTTATAACACGAGTGACAGTAAATAATGCCCCTATTTAAATGCAGTAGTTAATTGTATATATTGTACATAATAAAAGACAGCACTTCGCTTTTTACTCATTATTGGGTCATTTGTAGCCAGTGATTAAAGTGATGCATGATTATGGTATATGCATGAGATTAGCATAATTATTGCACATAGTGTTACCAGAACAGCCGTCCATAATAGACCCTTGAAAGCAAATGTATTGTTTTTATTATATTTTTCTTATAACCAGACGATTTTAATAAGCTTAGGAGACACTTCTCGCACTAGTGAGGGTTTAGCTTAAGAGACACTTCGTGCTAGTGAGGGTTTTGCTTAGGAGACACTTGTACTGGTGAGCGTAAAGCTTAGGAGACACTTCGTGCTGGTGAGGGTTTAGCTTAGGAGACACTTACCGTACTAGTGAAGGTTTAGCTTAGGGGACACTTCGTACTGGTGAGGTAAGTTTAGCTTAGGAGACACTTACCCTACTAGTGAAGGTTTAGCCTAGGGAGACACTTCGTATTAGTGAAGGTTTAGCTTAGGAGTCATTTATTGAACTTGTGTGGATTATATATTGCTTTCCCTGAAGTTAATAATATGGTCTGGAGGTGCAGATAAAAAAAAACAGTAGAACACGTCCACTGCTTAAAGGGTTAATACTTCCAGGGTGGCTCGTAAATGGCTCACCACAAGGAACTTACGTGGCAGTATATTATGTGTTGCAGGGACCGCCTTGTGGGTTAGCAAGGACGTGGTTGTAGCATTTGGAATAAGAAATAATGCAGGGTAGATACTGATAACACTAAGCCGTCCACACAGCACAAGAGAAATTAGCCGGCGATGTGAAAGTGAAGCGTTATATAAGGATCCGTCTGCACATAATGCTTGTTAGTGAAGGAAAAAAAGTACCTGAATTTCATGGTACTAAAATAGATCCATTATTTAACTCATACACTCTGGTTGTGAATGAAAGAAGTGACTTGCAAAAGTTTTTAATATTGATTTAGAGCCATTAGTTAGACACAGTACTTTCAGTTAAAAGATGCATCATACTTTTCATGATGGGGACTTTTTTTTTTTTCTCCAAAAAATCGCTGACGAATATATTCACGAGAAAATGAGTAAAAAGGAGCCTGGGTACATTAATATAGATCCATTAATTAACCGTTCATTCCGGTTTCTTATATAATTTGTCTAAGACGATTTTATTTAGCTTACAAAAGAATCTCAGCAGTGAAAGGGTAAATGAAGGCTGTATCTAACCCTTCACCATGAAACAGTCTCCCACATGCAGAACAGAAGCGTCTGGGAGTAGCGAGAATAAAAGAAAATTACTTTCATGTGTATGAGAGAAGAAACACATGTATTGTAATTGTTAATGACAGATGAGCTCGCCAGATTTTGAAATAATTAGTTTTTTGTATTACACAACAAATTTCACAGGCAGTTTAATTAACAAGGTAATATTTTTTGATGAGTACTCCCTACAGTGGTAATGTGCATGAAACTGGTTATTTGTTCTGAAAGAGCGCCATGAGCCCTGCTAATTGCTATAATGTTGCCTCTAGTTAGAAAGGAAATTTCTTTTTTTATATATTAGCTGCGAATTACCTACTATGCATGTGGGTTTTTGTCCGGTTTTTCCTGAAACCAAGGACACAGAAAGTGTAAAAAACAATCACGATATCGTTTGGTCTAGAATAGAGAACCGTGCATTTTGTTCCAGGTTAGACAACAGTATATTATGCAGTTGATGGTAACTCATCTCGACCAGGGTCTTCAAGGAGAAGTTGTTAGGATACAAAATGTACACTTTGATTGCTGGATATATATTTTTTAGCCGAGTAAACTTGTCCAATATCAGCTTTAACGAGAAGCGGTGCCATGGCACAGCAAATCCGTCGCCTTCAGTTTTTTTTTAGTGCTGATGCATAAACAGAACAGGATATCTAGTCATATATGTCACACATCAGATCTGGAGTAAAGCGGGTGAAAATTGACGATTTTATGCCCCTTTGAAATTTTAGGCTCGACTTACCTAACACTGACCCCTTACCGCTAATTGGGGAGTGGACCCCCTGATGTACTGAGGCATGTTGTAGGATGCAGATTTGAAAGATACATCTTTAAGTGTTGGTTTCATGTCAATATGACGAATTTGAAAGGAATTATGGCGATTTTTTTTTTTTTTTACTTTTTTACCTTTTTTGGGCCTACAACCTGGGCATTGGCCCAATTTGGCCCAAAATTTAGGCAGATGATCGGAAGTTCATAGCCCCATCATTCCTGTAATTTTAGTGAAAATCGCACCAGTATTTTTCGCGTGAAGTTGTTAACAGACAGACAGACAGACAGAAAAACAGACAGTCAGACAAACCGAGAGAAAACAATACCCGTCCCCGAACCCCTTCGGGGCGGGGATGGGTAATAAAATACTTTGTGTGTGTGTGTGTGTGTGTGTGTGTGTCCGACCCTGGACAAAGGCTTCAGAGCCTATTTCTCGGAGGCAGTGGCCTATCCCAAGGCCCAGTAGTCCTCCTACATCTCCGCATGTCACCGCATCGGCGCTAACACCCACCGTCCATATTGAATACATGCCAGGGCTGTCTGATACAGGACTGGTGAACTGGTCTTAGCGGGGTACTTTTATATGTCGGCGGGTCTTCTGGTAGATCAGGAAAGTCTGCTTTTATGAAATTCAGATCCTTAAACTGTTCCCAGTCCCAGTCGGGATTCGATCCTGGGTCCATTAGGACTGAAGGCCGCCTCCCTACCGATTCAGCCACCGCCTCCCCCCTGAGTGAGTCCATAACAGAGGACGAATTACTGAAGACGGTTATTAGCTCTTCGACTGCAAGAATTTTCCTTTAGGGAGCCTGTCTTCACTCATTCATGCAGTCTTCTAACTTATTTATATATTATCATTATTTTTAAGCGTACGAGGGACATCAAGTTGCAGGGGTTAGGGTTCATCTTCACTAATCCCATTCACAGCCACAGGGGTTCTAATCTTAATAAAAAGCGTTTAACAGTTTAAGGTTCCGTGATTTAATCTCAGGTCAATATTATCGTTTGCTGATAGCTGGAATAGCATATTTGAGTTGTCCTGACCATGAGTGTGTTAATGCTGACAGAATCTTAAGCTCCTGTGACTCATTCTCAGCGAATTAATGGGTTCCGTTAGCTGGAATACAGTACCAGAGTTGTAGCGTCCAACAGAGGGATTATTGTCGTAAGAATTCTATCTATCTATAACCAGACGGCATAATGCCGTAAGGGTTGGACGTTTGACTCTGAGTTAGTTGTTTTACGGGGAGAGGCACTAACCCTCCGCCAACCCACGTGTTGACTCGTAGGGAACACATTGAGTTGGTTATATGGTTACCATCCAGCGTTGTACATGGTTTCCTGACTTACAGGAAACCTTTTGGCTTGTCACTAAATGTAAAGCCACCTGAAAACGAAAGAAAAGTAATAAAAGGCGACAGGAAAGATGGGAGCATTAGGAAGAAAGGAAGACAGACACAGAAAAAGAATGAGGTGAAGGAAGAATTATGCAGCACTGCATCAAGTGAGTGGATGATGGTCGCCACCACCTACCGTAAGAACTAAAACAAATACTTACATAATTATATAAATAAAATTTCTGGGTTTTGATAAGGAGAGTGCTTTAGCCTGGTGCCTACTTTAGCAGCTCCTAATCAAGCTGTGAAAAAAAAAAAAAAGTGTCGATATCGTCTTAACCTGTCACTCAGAGGATCATTTATATTTCATTCATCCAGTTTTCTTGCTGTATTCCTTTATTTCCCCTTCTCTAACAGAAGTTCTTCCAGAGTTAAATATAATCGTCGTGATAAAGGAAGAATAACATTAAAACTATGTCATTTTAGTGGCGATGTTAAGGAAATATTGAAAGTAAATGTAATCGTGAAGTACACTGCATGCGTGAAATTTGTGGCGCAAAACTTAATTATATTTTTCGACCTTTTTTTTTTTTCATTTTTAAGTCACTTGATATGAAACTAACCATATGCTGTCGAATGAATGTCCTCTTGAATGCCTTTCTTCTCGCTTACTTTCCTCCACTTCCACGCACTCTCTCTCTCTCTCTCTCTTCTCTCTGTGTGTCTCTCTCTCTCTCTCTCTCTCTCTCTCTCTCTCTCTCTCTCTCTCTCTCTCTCTCTCTCTCTCTCTCTCTCTCTCTCTCTCTCTCTCTCTCACACACACACACACACACACACATCTGCAACAGTTTCTTCCATTCGCATCCCCCACCGCCCCATTTTTTTGTCATCTCTCTTTAATGTGCCAGGACTTCTCTCGACTGAACATAATCATCTGGAGCTACGCTGATTGCAATTGCTAAGTGTACCAGTAACAGAGAAACGAATTCCTTGAGATGGATTTTTAACTGTTGATTGCTGGATTATCTTTCGGTTGAACTTAATGGATTGGCGTTGGCGTGATGTACCTAAGTAACCACACCTTCATTTATCTAACACTTTGGTAACCTTTTGCAGTGTAGTGTTTACGGATCAAGAGATGGCAAAGATTAAATATATGAGTTACTACAGTTGAAGAGGTTAATATTAGCTCATTTGGCACTGCGTTTAAATCGTGGAAGGTAGATAGGATTTATTATTCTCATTTTTCTTTATTTTTATAGAGAGGTTGACTTCTTGGTGGAAGGAGGTCGCTTGCTTCCTTTTACTCTGAATAAACTAAGCGGATTGGCCAAGCTTTGCTAGAGGAGGATCGGTATTTGCTGTGATTTGTTTGACATGTTGAGCTCCTTACAGTTCAGTATCACTTAAGCAGAAAGCAGCCTCCTTCAAAAAGCTCGAAAAAGTCTGACTACCGATACTTAAAATGAATAATAACGATGATGATGGTGGTGGTGATGATGATGATGATGATGATGATGATGATGATGATGATGATGATGATGATGATGATGATGATAATAATAATAATAATAATAATAAATTTTCTTCAATATTAATATCATTAATTTGTGGTAGGTGGGGGCGCTCACCATCCACTCACTCGATGTATTAATGCTCTCGGGTGTGTGCCCTTTCCTCTCCTCCATCCTTCTTTCCTTCCATCCTCTTCTGTCTTTCTTTCTTTCAGTCTTTCCTCGTCCTTCTGCTTACGGGTGACTGTACACTCCCTCTTCCGTCTTTCTTTCATTCTTTCCTCTTCTTTCTGCACGTGGCTGACTCTACACTGAGTGACAAGCCAAATGCTTTTCTGTACACCAGGAAACCATTTACTACGTTGGATGGTAACCATATAACCAAATTTTGGCGCCTGGTGGTTTAGTGGGTAATTATTGCGCTCCAGTCGGATTGAGCTGGTGAAGGTTTATATACAAGGGGTGGCTGGGGTTTATTGCTCACGTAATGCCACTCAGGGATGAGTGAGGCTGGTCACTCTCATCTTAATGTCAGGACCAACTGCCTAGCCCCGGGCTTCTACGCTCATGGGGCAACTTAGGATTAGATGATGGATGGGTGGATGGATTATTATTATTATTATTATTATTATTATTATATTATTATTAAATAAGTAAGTAAATAAATATACAAATAAATAAACGCTTTCGTCACAACGTAATAACACGCTGCAAGAGTGTATCCCGAACTGATAAGCAGAGTTATTCATTCAGAAAATATAGACTAGATTCTGCTCGAGAAAGCTTTGTTCGCGTCATTCGTGCTAGAACTAAACGAGCCTCTTTAGGCTGCGGATACTTTCAAAAGAAGAGCGTAGTGGCTATTGTTTGCAAGCGTTTCGCTGCAAGATTTCCACAAAGTTCAGTAAACTCGTTCGGAGTTACTGTAGGAAGAATTAAGCATGCAGGACCATCTGGGGAATGCAGTGTCCCTGCCGTACATGTTACATGTTATTTTTATTCATTGTCTAGGGACGGAGTATTTGACTTTAATCTGAGATCTTGAGCTTTGACCGATTGTTATCAAAGTCGAACTGCTTCATTCTTACCTTACCCAGAAGCCTGCTTCAAAGTTTGGCCCAAGCTGGATCAAAATTGGATTGGCCTTGACCTGTGACGTTGACCTCCGACCCCTTGTTATCAAGAGGTAATTTTTTCATCATTAGTGAACCTGCAATTGTTTCACCAGGTTTTGTCCAAGTCGAGTAAACCGGCAAAAGTTAGAATGCTGTACATTTCACCTGGCCCTGTAATCAAGATTTTTGACGGCTTGTCATGGAATTTGAATAATTTCATCCTTGGTTTACTTTGAACCGTTCCACAAAACTTGATCGGAATTAGATATGGACTGTGTAAGATGCCATTGTGCTGTGATCTTGACGGACCGATTGTTCTCTAAGATGATATGTTAATGCCGTAGCTGACCCTTAGCTGGTCCACCCAGTTTGGTTCACATTAAATAAAAACTGAATAATCTTGTTCACACAGAAACACGTGGGTCGATTACCTTGACCGTTGACTGAGTGTTTTTAAATTCGAATCCCTTCGTGCATACCCTACCCGCAACACTTCGAAGAAAGTTGATTTATATTAAATCAGACAAGTTTAATCATCCTCTGCTATAGTGTAGTCTTGACCTTTGGCCTGTTGTTCCTAAAAGCAATAGGATATGTCTTGGCTGACCTTCAGCACTTTCAGCAAGTCTGGCTAAAACCAGATCATAACTATTTTTTTTATTAACACATTCAGGCACACATACGGTGCAGACAGACCGACCCTCAGAAAACAATTACACTCTTCGGGCTTCACCTGTGCGGCTTCACCTGTGCTGCTGTAAGAAAACAACGTAGTAAAGAGGTTAAGAGTCAGTTCGCTGCGATGTTGATTAATGATTATATATATATATATATATAGATATATATATATATATATAAATATATATATATATATATATATATATGTGTCTGTGTGTGTGTGTGTGTGTGTGTGTGTGTGACTGTATCAATATCTGTCTATCTGTCTGTCTGTCTACATCTATATCTATCTGTCTGTCTATATATATATATATATATATATATATATATATATATATATATATATATATATATATATATACAAATTTTAATAACAAAACGGAGGAAGGAAAAACAAATGAATAAAAAAAAAAATAATCCATACACCAGATTAATGGTGTCCTTTGTTCATAAAATATCTGTAACAGCTAGACTTGAACAGCTGTGGGTTGAAATTTGGAGGGAAACAACTCTGGGGAAGCGAGTTCCAAAGAGATGCAGTACATAGAATGAAAGAATTCTGATAGGCAGAAGTTCTGCAATATGGCTAAGTGACATTCCAGTCATGATTGCTACCAGATGCCCGTGTAGTACGAGGGAAGACATGGAGTGGTGGCACCATGGTCGCAACTTCGTCAGAGCATTTGCCAAAAAAAAATCTGTAAAATAATGCAAGGGAGGCAACATTTCATCTTACTTGCATGGGAGATAGTTTATTTGTAATGGCAGGGTTGTAAATAATTCTAACAGCTTTGTTCTGAATTTTGTCTAGTTGTTTTAATGCAACCTCTCCACAACCATTCCACAAGGGTGAGCAATATTCAAGCTGAGAGCGCACATGACTCTTATAAATTATAGCTAACTGCTCACAAGTGAAGAAGTTACGGACTCTGTACATTAAACCAAGTTTCTTTGAAGCGGTTTTAGCAAGTGATCTAACATGAGAGATCCAGCAGAGGGCATTGTTAAGTGAGACGCCAAGAATTTCAATACTTTTGGAGATGGGAATATTAGTAGCACTGAAGGTAATGTACGAATCTGTCTAAATTTGTCTATTAGTTAATTGTATATATTTAGTTTTACTAGCATTAAAAGAGACAAGGTTGTTTTGTCCCCATTCACTGGTCGTAGATAGGTCTTGATTTATGGAGATGGCTGTACTGAGTTGAGAGGTAGAGATATTAGCATTTGTAAATGGGTGTCTGAGTTTGAATGAAATATATAGTGTTGAGTCATCTGCGTATGAGTGGATGGGATTGTGGGTGACAGATAACAGATCATTAATTGGGTGTCTGAGTGTGAATGAACTATGTAGTGTTGAGTCATCTGCGTATGAGTGGATGGGATTGTGGGTGACAGATAAGAGATCATTAATATGAACCAGGAATAGGGTTGGCGCCAGAACTGACCCGTGCGGCACGCCGGCGTTAAGTGAGTGGAAATTGGAATATACATAGTCTACTTTTACTCTTATTTTTCTGTCACTAAGATATGAAGAAATCAAAGGAACAAAAGACGTTAGTCCATTGCAAAGGAGTTTGGACAGCAGGGTGCCATACTCTGTCGAAAGCTTTAGAAATATCAAGAGCTACAGCATGAGTTTCTCCATGTAGATCAATTGATTGATGGATGGTATGAGTTAGGAGATTGAGTATGTCAATGGTGGATCTTTCGTGGCGAAACCCGTATTGTCTATCACTAATTTAGTTGTTGGATTCAAGATGTTTAACAATATGCTTATTAATTAAAGTTTCAAATACCTTACCAAGAGAAGATGTGACAGCTATTGGTCTGTAATCAGAGGGGTCAGAGGAACTTCCATTCTTCGGAATTGGGTGGATATTGGCTTTTTTCCATGAATTTGGGAATAAAGAAGTACGTATGCATAGTCTGAATACTTTAGATAGAACAGAGACAAGTTCAGGGGAACACTTTTTCAAACCGAAACAATTGGCGGAATTCCATCTGGGCCTGGAGCTTTGTTAGTAGGTAAATTGTCTAGGATGGATTTAACGTATCTTGTCTGCATTTTAAGTGGGGCAATTTCGGGAGAGTCAAGTTCTAGTACTGGGACATAATGGTTGGTATTGTCTATGGTAGAGTTTCTGGCAAATGTACTGGCAAAAATATCCGCTTTCCCACTCGGGTCATTTGTAATGTTGCCATCTGAAGATTTTAGTGGGGGAATGGATGATGACTTGTTAAAGTTATTATTGAAAGAATTAAGAGTTGACCAGAATATTCTATTGTCATTAGGGCTGTTAAGTAGTTTTGATGCTTGCTTTTGAAGAAAGTTTGATTTAGCTAGATTTAATACAGCTTTTTCATGATTTCTAGCAAATTGAGAGAGTGATTCAGATGTTTTTGATTTTAATTAAGAGTTATATGCTAATGACTTTTGGGCTGTTTCTCTGGCACAGTTGCCATCAAACCATTTTAGAGAGTTCGATCTTTTAGTGAACTGTTGACTCTGGTATGAATAAATCCATATCAGATAGTATTACGTCGCAGTTTGTGGGAATGGGTAGAATTGGTATCACTTAGAAGAAGAAAGACTGCCATGGAATGTCAACCAGATAATTTTTACTTCATCCCAGTTCTCCCCTATCAAAGTTTTTGCCGTCGGGTCACCCTGACAGGTTCCAGTGAACGGGGAGGTGTGGGGGGGTTTAACTAATAAGGCTTTGATGAGATTGTGGTCGGAGTGATCCAAGTGGTGACAGTATCTCTGCATCCTGTATTGATCTGGATTATTTGGTCAAGAATAAATCCATGAGATGGGCATTATGGTCAGGATTATCAGGTATTCTGGTTGGTTACGATTTTCTACCAAGCTGCGTGTGATTAAACGGTTCTGCAAATCTGCTCGCGCTCTTGACCAGCGTCGTCAGTCACCAACCTTGGCAGAATGCAATAACCATTCAACATTATGTATGTTAAAATCACCCATAATTATAATTTCGGTAAGATATATATATATATATATATATATATATATATATATATATATATATATATATATATATATAATATAATATATATATATATGGTTTTCTTTGTACAACAGGAAACCCATTTACTTCGCTAATTAGTAACCATATAAACTTCAAATTTTGACACCTGTAATGGTTTAGCGAAGTAATTACGCCACTCCAATCGGATTGAGCCGGTGAATGTTTATATCCAAGGGGTGGTCGGGGTTTATTGCTCACGTAATGCCACTCAGGGATGAAGTGAGGCTGGCCACTCAAATCTTAAATGACCAGAACACTTGCCTAGCCCCGGTTCCTACCGGCTCCTCTGTTGGGGCAAAGCATAGGTTTGGATGATATATATATATGATATATATATATTAATATATATATATATATATATATATATATATATATATATATATATATATATATATGTTACGGAACAGAGAAAGATAATGTACACTTTAAGTGAGAATACTTAAAAATCACTACTGTCCCGTAAAGTTCCAGGTTCAAATAAAAAGAGTTAGGTAAAATTACAAGTTAAGTCGTTTAATGCTCAAACTAACAACAACAAACATTCAGGACTCATAAGGGATAATGTAATGGCAAAAAACAGGTAGTAAATATCATGGGTTAACTGCAATAGCACTCTATTAACAATAGAAATTAGCAAGAGTAAATTTATCTAAGTCAGGCCCTGATAAAATGAAAATACACTGGGTAATGCTCAATTTAATGCAAGATAGAATTGATTTACAGATACAAATATTATTAATGATGATGGACATAAAGATCCCTACATGAATTACAAAAACTTCACTAGGCCTACAAATTAAACTTA
>NC_136991.1:35137389-35142674 GCF_032717465.1 Coenobita brevimanus | reverse complement strand
TGTCGAGGGGGCAGAGATACATGCTTGAGGATGCACTGTGACCAGGGATAGGGTGTCCGTCTGTATGTCTGTCTCTTATGATACGAAAATGTTAGGGAAAATCAAACACCAAACTTATTCATGTAAGGAATAATTCTACTGAATCTGACTGGGAATACAAACAAATGCAGATTTTGAAAGGTACTGTTGCCTATGAAGGTAATGAAAATATGTATGTACACTATATATACTGAGAATGGAATAGCATGTATTGGCCCCAGTGAGGTGTGTGGGTGTGTGTGTGTGTGTGTGTGTGCTTACACAAATCATAATTATTAGAAGCTATCTAGAGTAAGTTTGTATATTAGTAGATAAGATAATGAAGGGCATGGTGAAGACTGTAGACTGTGACACTGTGTAGTGGTGGTGGGAAAACATTCGTGCCTTCACAGGACCTCGGGACCACCTTGCTATGAACGTCTGAATTCCCGCCACAGTCGCTGACTTGTCCGCTTGCGTCCAGTCACGACTTTACTTAATTTTTGTTATCATTGTCGTTCAGGTTTATCTCTAGTAATTTAAAAGGCACATATTTATCATTAAAGATATCATTGCTTTAATTTGTATCTGTATAATCCGGTATCTTACAAATCACAGAGGGCCTTGGTTGAAATGTTGAAATACAGAGTTACTTTGGAGCACATTCAAACACAACGGAATCCACCAATCACCGCCCGAGTACGTCGCGCAGTGTTACCAGATCCACCTGTCCTCGGCTGGCAAAATCAGTGCGTCAGACTCCGTGGAACCGAGTATAGTAGATTCACTGTATTGTTGAAAATTTTCTTCAGACGGAACTGAGAAGTTACTGGTTTCTTTGATTGTGTTTTCACTAGATTTTAACCACAACATTATTAGGTCAGTCAGACCATCCCGACGCAGTTTCATCATAATTCTCCATTTAGTTTGCGAATATCTGTTTGAGAGAAAGACAAACACAGATAGTCGGCAATGAAAATTTAACCTTCGACAAAAATAGAATGTTTCTCAGGTGAACGTGAACAGTCGAGTAAATCAGTATCCAAAAGAGCACTATGGTTTTAGATATCTGGGAACGACTGGTATATCGGATTGCAGGATGCGTTTCTTTATAATTCCTTTATAGTACATGGAGCTCGTCCTTTTGGTATGTAAATTTAGAGCACAGTAATGTCTAATATTTGTGATTTTAGAGCACAATTTTCACAAGCTTCGTTAGTTGTATTTTAAGACACTCAGAATGATCAGATACAATTTCTGGAGAGTATCCAGCCATGAGCTAAAGTTCACTTATAATCCTCTAACACCAGTGTGGCCTGTTTTCCGTATTTCTTACTGCTTCCCAAATGCCAACGAATGTCCTTCCACCTTATGCACTTTTGTTGTGTGCGTCATTATGCTGTCACATAAAAATAGTTCATGTGGCACTTTCCATTGCCACAAGAGGCAGAGAAGTGTCGCCGAACTTTTCCTCGGCTGTAAAGGCCCTCTCCCACTTCGGTGAAAGTGTGGAAGATAAAGTCACGATGTGTCAAAAATCCCTAATCGTGGGTATTCGTAATCAAAATCTTGTCCATTCGTGGCATGGCGCCGATACGTCGCACGAGGTGGAAATTTGTCGTGGGGGACCACGACGTTTTCATGCTGCATGAAAACGTCGTGGCCCTCCACGATTTTGTAAAATTTCGCAGATTAGTCGTAAACAACAAGGCGACGCCTCGGCGACGTCGGCGATTACCCTGCGTATAAACCGCGTATGATCGCCGACATTGGTGAGGCATCGGCGGTGAAAAAAACCGTTGAGATGTCATACGGTCATACGGCGAAGCGTCGGCAATGTATCGGCGATGCATCGATGAGGTTAATACGACATAGCCTACGTAAACCGTACGATATGTACCGGGTTGTGCGACAGTAATATTTCATCTTATGAATGTCGGTGATATATCGCCGACATTTCGCGGATGAACCGTCGATTAATCGCCTTAAATACGCCGATGACGGCGAGGCACCTGCGTTGGCCTCGGCGTTTTGTCTGCGAGGTGTGTGCGATGCATTCGACGACACATCGACGATACATCGTCGACAGCACGCCGCCGTTGTACCTTTATCGCCATTGAATCGCCATAAAAAAAATCGTTAAAATTTGAATTCAGAATAATGCTTGTGCATTACGCCGACAAATCAGCGATATGTCGGCTACTAGTCGCCAGTTATATCGTATACTCTGCCGAGGTTTCGGCGTTTTGTCGTACTGGTGTCGCCGGTATTACGCCGACACCACGATTCTTGGTCAGAATCGTCGACACATCACCGACTTCAGCCACGATTTTCATCGTGGCTTCATCGTGCCTATTTACGCCGAAGTGGGAGAGGGCCTTAACTGTGAGTAAATATGTAAACAGTGCACAGAAAGGATAATTAAGGATCTTTCCATTTCTCTTAATAAGAAAAGAAGACGGAAAGTCAGTTCCTGTCGTATTTATGAATAACTTTTATAGGATGGTCAAGGAAATGTGAGGACAAAAGTTTCCTTTCGTTGCTTACACTTCGTGCAAAAACAGAAGTAAATTCAAAAAGAGCAGAAAAAACAGGGGAACGAATCTTTCCATGTCTTTTATTATTTGTAACTATGATTTGTTTAGAGGAAGACAAAGGACAGAATAGTGCAGATGCTTCCAGTGTTTCTTTTTCTTCCTGTAAAAGAAAACTTCACTCAGCTCCCTGTCGTGACAGTGAATAGTTTCCATACTTTTTATAGGAAAAACAGGGAGAGTGCAGGGAATTTCCAAGAATTTTGTTCGTCTAGAGAGAGAGAGAGAGAGAGAGAGAGAGAGAGAGAGAGAGAGAGAGAGAGAGAATTTACTTTATTATTTGTAGATCCAGACGATTTTATTCAGCTTAGGAAAACTAACTGACGAAGATAATGAATATATATATATATATATATATATATATATATATATATATATATATATATATATATATATATATAGATATAGATATATATATAGATATATATATAGATATATATATATATATATATATATATATATATATATATATATATATATATATATATATATATAAACTCTTCCTGTTCGATGACTTTCACTGGGGACAGCAAGAACAACACACAAAGACGTCTTCGGACTGAAAGTGTGAGCACTTTCAATACCTTGACGTCATTTTTAGCCTATTACTGCTACCTCCAGGCCATCTTATTCATCTCAGGAAAGAACTTTCGTGCTGAGGGAGCTAATTAAACCCTCATCAAACCCCTCCGGTTCAGTCAATTTATTCTAAGGTGATTAAATTTTGCAGCACGATTAACATTAGCAGTGAGGCAAGGCAGTGGTGGGATAAAATAATATCCCTATTTTTTAGTCTTCGACATATATTCCATACGCAAATATTCCATCCACAAATATTTCATCCACAAATATTTCATCCACAAATATTCCATCCACAGGTATTCTATACGCAAATATGCCATCCACAAATGTTCCATCCAAAAATATTCCACCCACAAATATTCTGTCCACATATTCCTCCCACAAGTATTCCATCCACAAATATTCCAGCCACAAATATTCTGTCCACATATTCCTCCCACAAGTATTCCATCCACAAATATTCCAGCCACAGTATTCCGTCCACAAATATCCCATCCACAAATATTCCATCCACAAATATTCCATCCACAAATATTCCATCCACAAATATTCCACCCACAAACATTCCATCCACAAATATTCCACCCACAAACATTCCATCCACAAATATTCCACCCACAAACATTCCATCCACAAATATTCCACCCACAAACATTCCATCCACAAATATTCCGCCCACAAACATTCCATCCACAAATATTCCGCCCACAAACATTCCATCCACAAATATTCCGCCCACAAACATTCCATCCACAAATATTCCATCCACAAATATTCCATCCACAAATATTCCACCCACAAATATTCCACCCACAAACATTCCATCCACAAATATTCCACCCACAAATATTCCACCCACAAACATTCCATCCACAAATATTCCACCCACAAACATTCCATCCACAAATATTCCACCCACAAATATTCCACCCACAAACATTCCATCCACAAATATTCCACCCACAAATATTCCACCCACAAACATTCCATCCACAAGTCTTGCATAGCGACCCATTCCTACCATTTCAGTGTGATGACATTTTTTTTCTTTTAATGAATCTAACACACAGTATTATTAATTTTAGATGTTTTTCAAACCAGCGAGGTGAAATGTAGCCTTCATTAACACCGCGAATAAGAGAGGCCGTTCTCAGCTGGGAAAATTCGTACAGAATAAGAAGAATAAACTTAAGAAAGATGAAATAAAAGTCTTCATTTGATTTCTGGCCGCCAACTTATAACCTCCATATTTTCAACATTATTCCACAGTCTCTCTCTCTCTCTCTCTCTCTCTCTCTCTCTCTCTCTCTCTCTCTCTCTGCAAGTTTATATGTTATTAAAATATTCTGAGGATTCATTCGTATATCCTCGTCTCTCTCTCTCTCTCTCTCTCTCTCTCTCTCTCTCTCTCTCTCTCTCTCTCTCTCTCTCTCTCTCTCTCTCTCTCTCTCTCTCTCTCTCTCTCTCTCTCTCAGTTCATATGTTAACAAATTTTCTGAGGAAGATTCATTCGTATATCCTCGTCTTTCAGTTTACTCCTTTCCTGGCATTTCATTCTTTCTACCTCGACGTTCTTCTTGTCCATTATTTCTCTTTAACATTCTCTTTCTTCTTATTACTTGTTGTTCACTTATTTCTTCCTTTCTTCTCTTCGTTTCTCTTCCTCTCTCCGCATTGTCTTTATTTCCTTTGCTATCTCTCTCTTCTCTCATTTCCCCTCCCTCTCGTTCTGTACCTCTTTTGTTCCTCCACTTCACTTCCGTTTGCTTTTCGGTATATTGGTCCCCCCTCTCTCTCTCTCTCTCTCTCTCTCTCTCTCATATTCGAGTTCCGGGGAAGTTCATTGTGTTTATCATGTTCTTTGAAGTTATTTCTTGGTCTTATTTGGTTTCATCTCTTTTGCATCCTCTCTTCTTCAGCTTATCGTTTCTTCTTTGTTTCTTTCGTCCCTTTCTCTTCCTGCCTCTCCTTTGTCCTTCTTTCTTTTCAATACCTGTGTCTTTTGACCTTCCTTTCGTAATGTATCTTTTGTTCATTGCTTTCCCTTCATTTCCCTTTCCGATAAACCAGTATCCTGTATTCTCTCTCTCT
>NC_136991.1:35022389-35129889 GCF_032717465.1 Coenobita brevimanus | reverse complement strand
ATAATAAAAACTGAAAATTAAGAATATATTCACACATGATCTGGTTAATTTTTTGCCTGCCTTCATCAGCCGGACACGGGCCCAGAACCAGAGTAACCAATACCGGCATTTAGGTGAAGGTGACTATACTCCCCGCCAGCCATCTTGTCACTACTGTAGATTTGCTCCTTCTCGTAACAGTCGCCTATAGTTAGCTGTTTTTTTTTTTTTTTCTTACAAAATAGTGACTAGGAGAGTGTACGAGCATGTGAGGTGGAGGGGGAGAGGAGGAGGAGGAGAGACCGAGGATGAGATGAATGGATTGAGTGGAGAGGTATATGAGGGAGAGGGGTATGAGTCGGAGAGGGGGCAGCCATATGACAGAGGATAGAGTGACGTGGAGGTGATTTGTCTGTGGCACCGCTTGCGGGATTAAAGCGTCTGACAATAGATAGGTAGATAAATAGACAGAAAATAGTGGTCTCTGGCACACGAAATGTTCATATTGATTTTAAAAAATCGTAGTGGTCGCCCATGAGCCTCGAATAGTGACTGGGAGTGTGCAGTTGTACGTACAAGTTGCCTGGCGCGGTGAATAGTTGCTTGACCCATAGTAATATAGGTATGCAAGTCATACTTTTCCATCCGTTCTTCTCTCATTTTCTTCTTTTCCCTTTCCATTTTTAAAAGAATGCATTCTCTCTCTCTCTCTCTCTCTCTCTCTCTCTCTCTCTTTCTCTCTTTTCCTATCCATTCCGCTTTTCTGCCTTGTTGCTTCCTGTCTTTTATTCCATCTCCCCTCTCTTTTTCACAGTATAGTTCCTGTCTCTGCCATGTCTACCTTCTTTATAATCTTCTTGCCATCCACTTTATTTTTTTGTTATATTGCTCACTTTTCCACTCTTTAGCATCTCTTTCACTCTCATTTCATCCATCCATTCCTCTCTCTTTGCTTCCCTCCCTCGTTCCTTTCCAAATTTTTTCTTCCCAAATTTCTTCCTGCATTTACTTTATCCATCTCTTGTGTCCATCCCACCTCCTTCCCTACATCCTCCCTTCATTCCCTCCTTCCTTCCTTTAGTTCCTCCCCTCTCTTGTCTTTTGCCTCTCATATTCCTTCACTCCCACCTTCCCTCTTTCTCCTCCTCCTCCTCCTCCTCCTTTCCTTCATTTCTTCCACTCTCCCTCCCTCCTCGCTCCGTCACGTTCTCCCTGCCTTCCATTCTCCTGAATTCTTTTCTCCCTTCTCTCATCCTTCTTTCCTCCCTCACTTTCTTCCCTTCCTCCTCCCTTGCTTCTGTCAGTCCTTTCCAAATTTTTTCTTCCCTAATTTCTTCCTGCTTTTATTTTATCCCTTTCTTCTGTCCATACTTCCTTCTTCCTTACATCCTTCCTTCTTTCCTTTCTTCCTTCCTTCCTTTCCTTCCTCCCCTCCCTCCTCTTTTGCCTCTCTCAGTCCTTCACTCCCAAACTCCCTCCTTCCCTCCCTCTTCCTCCTCCTTCTCCTCCTCTCCTTCTTTTCTTCTCCACTCCCTCCCTCCCTCCTCTCTCCCTCCCACACCCTTTCCCTTCCATTCAATTTTTTATTTCTTTTCTCCCTTCCCTCTTCCTTCCTTCCTTCCTCATTTTCTTCCCTTCTTCCTTCCTTGCTTCTCTCTTCCCCTCCCTCCTTCACTTGCACCCTCCCGGCCTCTCTGCCTTTTTCCTTCTTTCTCTCCCTCTCTACCTCCATCCCCCATCCCCTCTTCGCGTTTTCACGTCATCTTTCTGCTACTTTTTAATTTCCGTGAGTTTTCCTCGGACACGTCTTCTCATTTCCTCTTTCCTTCCACCCACTCTTTCCTCACCCGTCAATTCTCTCTTCTTTACTGCTCACTTCCCTGTTTTCTTCTCCTCCCTCTCTCTTCCACCCATACGTCTCTTTCTCCTGCTCCCCTGTGCTTCGTTCCCTCCAACCTCTCTTCCTCCTGTCCCCCTTCCTTCCTTCCCGACCGCTTCCCTCCCCCTCCTAACCCTATTTCCATCCCGCCGTCTCTTTCCGCTTTTCCCCTTTCCTTTCTCTCTCACATCACTTCCCTCCATCAGTCTTCCTTCCACCCTCTCTCTCCCCCTCCTCCTCTTCGTCTTCCTCTTCGTTCTCATCCTCCCCGTCTTCCTCGTCCTCCTCCTCTCCTCTTCTCGTCTTCGTCCTTCTCTATTTCCTCTTCCTTCACTTTCACACTTATTTTTCCCACCTTTATATACTCTTCCTCCCCTTCCTCCTCTCTCTTCCCTTCCCTTCCCTCTAGTCTTCTTCCTCCCCTCTCATCCCTGCCTTTCACCTTCCCTCTCTTTCCCCCTCCTCCTCCTCCACGTTCTTCCCCGCCCCCTTTACTTTCTCCCTTCCCCCTTTGCCCTCTTTCCCTTTCACACACTTCCCCTCTTCCTCCACCTTCTCCCCCTTCCCCTCTACTTTCTCCCTTCTCCCTCTACCCTCTCTCCCTCACCCCTCCACTTCCCCCCCCTCCTCTTCCACCTTCTCCTCCCTGCACCCTCTGTCCTATCCCCTAAACCCTCTCATCCTCCATTTCTCTTCATTCATCCTTCTCCTCCCTCTCTCTTCCTCCCTTCTCCATGTCATCCATCTCTCCTCCGTCCTCCCTTCCTCCCCCAGACTCAATAAATTCCGTCACCTCGTATATGAACTTTACAAAGTTAGGTTAAAACAAGTTGATTTATATTCTCTATTCAAGCCCTGAAGACGAAAAAAAAATACTGTGTTTTAAAAATGAGGCATCTTGATAATTAATGCGTAAATAATTTCCGCGTATTTGCACCAGATGTGCCTGAAAGCAAGAAAGGCCGGTCCTTTCACTCTAAAGACCTTTTTTTTTTTTTTTTTTTTTTTTGTTTTTTTTATAATTCAAGCTTTTAAAAATTCTTATCTAACCCATCTGTCTGTCAGTCTGTCTATTTGTCTATCTATCTGTATAGCGCACTCACATCTTGTGTGTGGTGGCCTTGACAAACGATCCTCCAGGCATTTCTGTCTCAATAACCATTCGCCTTTCCGTGACACCATCTCTTTCATACTCCCGCACCTTATCTCCCTATCTCGTTCTTGTTCTTCCTGTCCTCCTACCCACCTCACTCGATTACACTTTTGTAGTAAATCTCTCACTCTCCATTCAGTCGCTAAGGCCAAATTAAACAACAACGAATTCTTCAGTTTGTCTGTCTTTCATGTCACTCAACAAATACTTTTAAATAAACTTTATTTCAACAGCTCTCACATTTGATTTATGACCCTAAAACATCGTCCGTGCGTCATTTCTCCACGTTAATTTAGGGACCAAGATTAAAAAGAAAAATAAACGAGTTTTGAATTAGGTTTTTAATAAGGTGAGGAAATGAGGAAATTCACCCAGCATGGCTTTGCGTGAAGTTTGCCAGCAAGCGATGTTTAAAAGCATTAGTAAAGCCATGATAAACAATTAAGTAAATAATGAAATACTGAGGTAACATTGTTTTGAACCACGCTCATCTGAACGTGAACCCGGTAGAATGCAGGCTGAAGGTGACTCCAGCAGTTCCCTATCAAAAGTTCGAGAGATAGAGAGGGATATGAGGGACATTTGTAAAACCGGGCAGCGAAGCCGTTTGGGTATACTAGTGCCACCGGAAGAAGGCGTCCTTCCCCGGCTCCAGTGAGGCAGTGGTGATCAGTAAAGAGGCTGAGTAAAGAAATAACTTCATCAGAGGCCTACAGCAACGAACAATGATAGATAAAGTAAATTTACCCAATGGCTTAGCAAGTTGTTATTACTTAAATGTGAGTTTCAGGCTCTGTGACAAGAGTAAAACTGTACAGTGACAGAAATATATCTTGAACTGTTCCTGTGGGTTGTAACACTCTGTTTGCTTGTTGCTAATACTTATATTGATGACAAATAGTGACAATATACAAATTAGTGTAATATGTGTTTTTAGTGCTTATATTCTTTTTTCAGATGAAGTAGTTTTAATTGTATTCAATTATTTGTTCTTACACAATCAGTTAAAATAAATTGACTAATATTGCAAAATGTATAATCATGCCATCCCAGTTATTGGAACTGATATCTTCAACACCTTTCATTCATTGTATTTAAACCCATCTCGGATCGTGAACGCTTCATTACTGGGCGTTTGTAATGGAGATAATAATTATACAGTCATGCACGATTTTCCCCACTCCTACAGTTAAATTCCTGTTGTTGTCAGTGCTCTTAACGCCCCAGACGTATTCTTCTTTGCTGCACACACTCCTTTAAAAAAAAAAAAATCCATCTTCTTGCTATACTCTGACGATTTTCGATTGTATTTTGCTGTAGGGAAATATTTCACAATAAAATTTAGTGGATTTTTTTTCTAATGGCTTTTGTGCAAGATGTTAAATGACATCGTCTAGCGTAAAGAAGAACTAACCCTTTGACACTCTCTCTCTCTCTCTCTCTCTCTCTCTCTCTCTCTCTCTCTCTCTCTCTCTCAACCATATGAAATAAACTTGGGTAAATCTAAATAAAATTCCCAAATACACCAACAGAAACGAAAGAGCAACTTCAGGGTTTATAAGCCTTTGACTGCTAGGATTTAACTCAGCTGAGGAAAACTGCCTGATGCGGCTTAAAGTTATCAGGGGGAGATGGTGGCTGAGTCGAGATATGGTCTGCTGTCTTAAAGGTCACGACTTCGATTCTCATCTGGATATTTGAATTTCGTTGAAACTGACTGCTGTTCAACCATAAGACCCACCAAGATAACATAAAAACAGCCCTGCTAATACCTATACACTAGTCCTGTTTACAATAGTTTTTTTTTTTTTTTTCAATAATGACGATGCGTGTTAGTGCCGAAAGGGTGAAATGTGGAAGTGTGTGGTACGTAGGACTGCCGAACCTTAAGGACCGGGATGTTAGCCCTGAGTCGGACGCATAACAAAATTGCGCCACTGCAATAGGGTTAAACATAGAGACGTCAGCGTTGTTGCTAACTCCACCACTACGATACGCCTATTTTATTTACTTCTTGCTGCGTCCATATAACTAAACCCGGTTTAGGGGGATCTCTAGTAGTGAACGGCATAAGACTGATCTTACCCCATAGCTCACATATCCTTTCCTAAACTGAAAATAAAAAGTCTGGCGTTGTCAAGATGTAAAGAAGACTTCACTGAGTGGATGGGTTACAAGCAGGAGAAAGTTAACTTTTCCAGAGTGACATTTTGATTAAAATTTTTCATTCTTACTGTATTTGGTAGGTAGGGGTACCCACCATCCACTTACTCGATGTAATGCTGTCCTTGGGGGACTTCACAGAATGACAAGCCATATAACAAAATGTCGTTTGGTAGTTTGGTGGGTTAAGGCGCTCCAACCGAACAAAGCCTGTAAGGGTTCATGCCCGAGGAAAGAAAAGAGTTTAATGCTCACATAATGCCACCCAGGGGCAAGAGGGGTCGGTCACCCTTGTCTTAAATTTTGAGACAAATTAACGCAGCCTCGGGTTCCTACGCTCCCGATGGGGCAAAAAAGTATTACCGTAGATGTTAAATGAATGAAACTAGCTGTGGGTGTTTCTATTCTGCAGGGAAAAGTCATGAGTAGCCGTAAGATTAAAAACAACTACAAAAACCCCTTTCACAGCTCGGGTATGAAATTAGATGTCCTATTCTGGTTGAAGTCTGATGGCATTACCAGTCCAGCTAAGCATCATGGTATCATTTTCAGCAAACTCACCCTATACGGTTGCGCAAGATCCAGTGTGTGTGTGTGTGTGTGTGTGTGTGTGTGTGTGTGTGTGTGTGTGTGTGAACTCCTCCTAGGCTATTTGATGAGTAGGAATGAAAATTAACCAGGTGAGTTCGTCTGGTTACTCCAAAGATCTTCCAGTATATACAGTTTTCTAACCATGATTTCTATGGGGGAGTCAGCTCCCTACCATATTAAAAGTTTTCAGAAATAGTGAAAGAACGGGAGATATGGCATTGTTATCTTTATACATGTTGTACTATGGTCACTCATCTGTAATACGATCTTTGGGAAGCTTGGCCCCCTAATCAGTCCTCCTCCTCAAAATAAAAATGATCAGAGATATGGGAAAGTTAACATATGGATTTTCGATGAAATTCCTCGAGTAATCTCGTCTAGTTCCTTGGTGATGTCTTCCACTGTAGAAAATATTCCACCTTTATTTTCAGGGGCGTCAGCCGCCCTCCAAAACTCATATAGGATACAAAATAGGGCAAGAAGGGCAGATATTACATTGATGTCTTAGTAGAGTTTGTAAAATAGGCTACCATCCTCTAAAGGTGGTTGCTGCTGCTATTGCTGCTGCTGCCAAGTACGCACTGTCTTAAGAATCAACATGCAAGAATCCGGTGAAGTGGGTGTGTGGGGTGTTATGCTATAAATAAAGTGGTTAGACAGAGGGAAATTCTTTCTCCTCTGCTTTTTAAATTATACATTGATGAGGAACTGAAGAAAGTGTTAGAGATGAATATTTGTTGTTGTTTTAGCTTTTTAAAACTGAATATAATTGCGTATGTGAACGACATTGCAATACTGGGTTATTTGCAGGACAGTTTGATTTCAGTAACTCAGAAATTTGAAGAATAAATGTGTTTACTTGATCAGATAGTTGATAAAAGTATTTCTAAAATAATGGTGTTCAAGGCATCTCAGAATCCGACACAGGGTATCCATTGTATAAATCAGTATGAAGTCATTCAGCATTATAAGTATTAAGGAACTTTTTTCATTTTAATCTGTTAGACAGAGGACAGTGAATTTATATTAAATTATTTGAAATCTGTCAGGCAGAAAGGGCAATGAGTTTAGATTAAATTACTTTAATGCAGAAATTAACTCTTCCAGGATATTTAAGGTTAACAATGAAACATTATTGTTTTTGTTCAGAGCATGATGTGTGCCAGATAATGGATTACCTTTGTGGGATTTTAGAGAAACCTCTAGCCTCAATGGCTCAAAGCCGTGTTTTGAATATCTGTGATCTGGGATTATGTTGTAATCTAGGTTTATAACCGGGGATTGCGTTAAAAGAAAGAACTCAGTTTAGGCTTTAGTTCTCAGTTGTTTCAAACATTTGAGACAGTATTTTCAAGCTCTCTGAAAAAGAAGGTATTTGGTCTTCCTCGCTTTTAGAGTAAGCATGATGTCAGCTTCGTTACTTTTAAAACATACGAGTAACCTTCCATTTATTTTATTCAAGCAAGTATTTAAAAATCTTTAAGAAGAAAAATAACATTATATCCAGCGTAGGTCTTACTGTGAAAACCTTTGGCCAGTATTCAACACAGCTAAGCAACTTACTTTGAAAACATTTTTGAACTGACATATGATATTGACAACCATTTATTAATATCGAGAGTACTCGTATAGTGGGTCCAAAATCATGAAGAACGAAGAGATGTGCATATTATCATATAAAACTATATGCTAGGCAATGGTGTGGATAATATGTTTTTATATATGTAAATATATGTTCACTTTATGATTTTTACTGTCCGTAGGACGATGGAAAACTCCTGATGACAACTTGAAGTTAAATGTGTATCTATATATTTTGTTCAGTTGTTTAGCACTTAATTTACAGTGTAATATTGTGTAATGATGTATTTTTATTGGTTGATTGTCATTCTGTACATGTAATGGCAAATTTTTATTATCTAGTGGATATACAGTAGATCATTAATGATTATATATATCTGTAATAACGCGAAATAATGTTAACTGACTTGAACTGAATTCACTACTACTACTACTACTACTACTACTACTACTGCTGCTGCTGCTGCTGCTGCCGCCGTCGCCGTCGCTGCCGTTGCCGCCCTCGCCGCCGCCGCCGCCGCCGCCGCCTCTACGACTCACCGGTATTTCATGGGATATATTACCTTTGCAGATGCCACCACTGTCATCATGCGGCTTTTACATCGAGGTACTAGCTTCTTTTATGACGCAGCAATATATCAAATCGGCGTACATATCGCAAGACTGGGTATACAGTTTCCATGTTTTCTCTCAGTACACAGGAAGAAACAGCACATGTGTTTTATTTAGCACAGGGATACCCACATATTCAGAAAATTTATACGGATGTTAGAGGAAATCTCTCTCTCTCTCTCTCTCTCTCTCTCTCTTGTATTCCTTTTGTTCCCCCCTCTCCTTTTATTTTGTGCAGTTCGTCCTCCTTTCATCAGGTTTTTACTCTCCCTTTTTTTGTTTGAACAGTCTTCTGGGCCTGTCTCCCTCCCTCTTGTTTTGTGTACATCCATTACTCCTCTCTCTCTCTCTCTCTCTCTCTCTCTCTCTCTCTCTCTCTCTCTCTCTCTCTCTCTCACACACACACACACACACACACACACACACACACACACACACACACACACACACACACACACACACTGCTCTTATACATATACGTTCATACTTAATTATTCACCCACACATGCTGCCTCATAGATATCACGCCCACTCACTCAGTCTCTCATCCTTTTAGTCTCACCGTCATACTTTCAGTTGTATATTCAAACCCTTACTGGCACCCTCACCCTCATTCATCCTCGATTTCATTCTGTCATTCACTCTCACGCTTTCATTTTTTACACTCACTCGCCTTCTCACACTCAGTACAGCCTCACCTTGTTACTTATTGACTAACTCAATTTCACTCGGGCGCTCACTCACTAACCCTTGTTTAAAAATATTCGCAAGGTTGGGAATGCAGTGTTAATCTGTCTTGAAAACAGTATAGATGTACACTTATATTTAAGGCCCTCAATACGGTTATATTTTTCATTGTTCTGTCTCCCAATGAATACAATTATATCATGAGAGAATATTCCAACTAAAGGTATGAAATATGGACCTTATAACCCCCATCACTATATGACTACTTCCATCAAGTTGAATAAAATTGTATGGAGGGGTTTGATATAGCCGTAATTAACTGCTCATTACTAATCATATTCCCCCTGAGTAGAATTAAATCATCTGGCGACAACCTGATTACAGTGAAAATGACGTAGTTTATAACAATACAAGGAAGATAAAAGTTCTCTTTCCGACAGGCTCCGTTCACTAAATATTCATGAGCGATTATGCCGTGAAAGTAGGCGGCATCCGAGCAATTTGCGGTAAATTGCCAGGCTGCCTGTAGCTTAGTTTTTTTTTTTTTTTTTTTTAATGTGTCCGACTATGGGCATAGGCTTCACAGCTTGCTCCCAAGGCCCAGTAGTCCTCCTGCATACCATACACCTCTACATGTCACCACTTTGGCAAAACACCCACCGTCCATATTGAATACATGCTAGGGCTGTCTCGTGCAGGGCTGGTATATTGGTATTAGCGGAGGTATTTTTACGACATGTCGGCGGGTCTTCTGGCAGATCAGTAAAGTCTGACTTTATGAAATTCAAATCCGTAAACTGTTCCCTGCCCCAGCGGGGATTTCAACCTGGATCCGGTACGACTGCAGGCCACCTCTCTGCCGATTGAGCCACCGCCTTCCCCATGTATTCACTGTATGTATGTATGTACAGAAGACTCTCTCTCTCTCTCTCTCTCTCTCTCTATCTCTCTCTCTCTCTCTCTCTCGTTATTAAGCTGTTCCTCATTTTAACCCACTCTGCTGCTCCCCTCCTCTCCTATCTCCTTTAGTTTCCTCTTTTCATTCCTCCCTTTCATACTCTCTCGATATGGCTACAGTTTTTATGAATCTCTTTTTCCATTATTTTTTCAGGTAGTTCCACAATTCAGCTTAGTTTCTCGATATTTTTTCATGTTAGCGAAGGATGAAGAGTGAAAAGTGTAGAAATTTTTTGTTTTCTTTCTCTTATGTAGTTATTAAATTCCCTGTTTTACGTCCGTTCATATATTTGTTAAACTGGAAGTGCTTTCTCATCGTGTATTTCTTTCTTCCATCTTATCCTTTATTTTCTGTATTCGTTCGTTCCATTTCTTTCCTGCTCCTCTTCTCCCGTATATCCATGTTTGCCCCTTTCCCTTCCATCTCACTCTATATTCTCCCCCTTTCTCCGTTCATCCCCTCCCTATCTTTGTGCTTTCTTAATTCCTTCCACTCTTCATTTCTTCTTTCTTCATTCATTCCCTCAGCTTCTTCTCCTTTGTATTCCCTCCTTTCCCCTGTTCCTTTTTTCCCTGTCTTCATGTCCTTCCCCCACTCCCACTCGTCGTTCACTCACTTTCCTCTTTTCCTCTCCATTCTTTCCCCCCCCTCCCTCTCTTCTTGCCTTCTCTCACTTTCTTCCTTCCTTTTTTCCTTTATTTTACTCCTTTCCCTCCTCCATTTTCTTCCTTCCATTCTTCTCCCATTGCCGTCTAATTTTTTCTGTCCTTTGCTCTTTTTCTCTCTCCTCCTCTCTTTCCCTTCCTTCCTACTTTTCCTTGTGTCCCCAGCCCATTCTTTCAGTCCTTCTCCCTCCCCTCTCTTCCTCCCTGTTCCCCTCTGTTCCTACCCCCCCTTCTTCCTCCCACCCCTCTCTTCCTCCCACAACTCTCTTCCCCTTTCTTCCCTTCTAGCTCTTCATTCCACCTCTCTCTCTCTCTCTCTCTCTCTCTCTCTCTCTCTCTCTCTCTCTCTCTCTCTCTCTCTCTCTCTCTCTCTCTCTCTCTCTCTCCACCTCATTTATTGCCTCACTCCTCTTCGTATCATTTTCAGCACCATTTACTCGCTTTCTTTCTCCTTTCCTCCTCTTCCTCCTACTTGCTTCATTTTGTTTCTTTTCCTTGTTTAATCATTGTCATTCTACTCGCTCTTCCATTCTTTCGTGTGTTTTTTTTTTCTTAGTCTCCCCTTTCCTTCTTTCTCATGTTATTTTTCACCTGATTAATTTATTCTTTATATTATTGTTTACATTTTCCCTCCAATTGTACTCGCCTCTTTATCTCTTATTTATTTCATGCTTTTTTTCGTACCTCTGTTTCGTTTCATCTCCGTTTTCTATTTTTTTTTTCAGTGGCTATCTTGTCTCCACTATTTATCGCTCTACTTTCTCGTCCTCCTGCCTCCTCCTCTTCCCCCAGTCTCCTCCATTTCCTCCTGTCTCCTCTTCCTCCCGTCTCCACCTCTTCCTGTATTTCACCTCTTTCTCGCCTCTTTTCCTTTATTCTTCCTCTTTCTGCATTCCACCTCTTTCATTGTCCCTCCTCCTCTGCGCCCTTTTCCTTTATTTTTCCTCTTTCATCCTTCCTCTTACTTTTGCATCCTACTTTTCCATTTTTCCTCCTTTTCCTTATTCTCTTCTTCCTCCTCTTCCCTCAGCCTCTTTTTCATCTTTTTTCCTTCCTCTTCCTTTATTTCTTTTCATACTTTATTCCTACTTTACTTTTTTCTCCTCCTACTTTATTTCTACTCATACTTTATTTACTCTTACTTTATGTCTCTTCTTTATTTATCATCTTTGTCTCCTACATTGTATCCTCTTACTTTATTTCTTCTCTTACTTTGTTTTTCGTCTTACTTTATATTTCCTATTCCTTTATTTGTCCTCTTACTTTATTTCTCCTTGTCCTTTATTCTTTCTTCTTCGTTTTATTCCCCCCTTTTCTTTATTTCCGTTTACTTTCTCCTCCTGTCTTCTCTTCCTCCTGCCCACCTCCTCCTCCTCCTTCGCCCCCACCCTTTTCTTCAGTCTCCTCCTGTTCTTCCTTCTGACCCCTCCACTTTGTTCTCTCTTCTCCTTTCCCTTGTGTTTTCTCCTGTTCTTTCTGTATCCTCCTTTTCCTTTCGCCTCTTCCTTTCCAGTTTCTTCACTTTTGCCTCCTCCATTTCAATTTAATGATCCTCTTCTTTCCTTCCTTCCTCTTTCGTCTGCCTTTTTGTCTCCCTATATTTCTCCTCCTAATTCACTTTTCTTTTTCTTCTTCTTCCTCCTCCTTCTCCTTCTGCCTCTTCCTCCTTCCTTCTGCCTCCGTTTTCTTCATCTTCTCTTCCGTTGGCTTGCTCAGGTTTCGTCCTCCTTCTGTCTCCTCTTTCTGACAAGGAGAGTATGTTTTCACCCCCGTTTGCATGTTTAATTGTTTGTCTGTCTGTTAGCAGGATTACCCAAAAACTAAGAGAGAGATTTGGACCAAACCTAGTGGGTAGATAGCCCATTACCCAGGGATCAATAAGTATACTTTTGGGACCGATCCGGATTGTATTACAGATTCTGGATCCGGAAAACACTTTCTGTGAAACCCTAATCAGTGATGAGAAAACCTAACCCATTATGAAGAGTGGTTTGGAAATTACGTTGCCCTTGTCGGAGAGATGTGCTCCATTGAGTGCCCCTCTAGTTTATTTCTCATTTTCTCTTTCTTCTCACCAATTTTTCATTTCTCTGTTTCCATCCATCTTTCCATTACTTCTCCATTATCATATACTATTTGTTTCTTCCTGCTTTCTATCACTTTTACCCTTCCCACCTTCCTGTTATTGTCTTTTTATCCTGCTTCCTGCCTTTCTTCTTTTTCCTCTGTTCCTCTGGATGTTTTTACTTTGCGTTTTCTCATACTTAACAAAGAATTTATTACGTCCTTTCTTTCTGGAAATATCGATTATCATTTATTTCTCTCTACGTGGCCTTCTTTCCTGCGTTCGTTCGTTCCATATTTCCCTCCTTCCTTCCTTTCTTCTTCCTTCTTCTTTCATTCCTCCTTTCCGTCCTACTTTCCTTCCTTCCTTCCTTCCTTCCATCCATCCATCCATCCATCCATCCATCCTTCCTGTCTCCTTCCCGTCCCACATTCCTTCCTTTATTCCTTCCCTCTTTCTTTCTTTCCTTCTTCCCGTCCTTTCTTCCTCCTTCCTTCCTTCTTTTTCTTTCGTTCTTTCTTTCTTTCTTCATTCATCCATTCAATCAATCCTTTCTTTCTTGCTTTCTTTCTTTCCTTCATCCTTCCTCATTCTGTTATCTTTCTTTTTTTTCCTTATTCTTTCTCTGTTTACTAGTCTATATATCCTTCTTCCTCTCCGTAAACTTTCCAGTATTCCATCCCTTCATCCATCATCCAATCCTATGGTGCCTCATGAGGAGCAAAGGAGCCCGGGGTTAGGCAGGTTGGTCCTGACATTTAAGATGAGAGTGACCAACCTCACTCATCCCTGAGTGGCATAACATGAGCAATAAACCCCAACGATTACCTACTCAGGTTCAATCCGACTGGAGCGCCTTAATTACCCAGCAAACCATCAGGCGCCATAATTTGGTTATATGGTTACCACCCAGCGTAGTAAATGGTTTCCGGGTGTACAGGAAACCATTTGGCTTGTCACTCAGTGTAGAGTCACCCATAGGCAGAAGGAAGAGGAAAGAATGAAGGAGAGAAAGACAGAAGAGGGAGTGTAAAGTCACCCGTAGGCAGAAAGATGAGGAAAGAATGAATGAAAGAAAGACGGAAGAGGAAGGAAGGAAGAGAGGAAAGGGCAGACACCCAAAGTAGCACTACATTGAGGTGAGTGGATGGTGAGCGCCCAACCTACCACTTTACAGTATTATTTGTCTTATTACCCTCTCTCTGTCTCTCTCTCTCTCTCTCTCTCTCTCTCTCTCTCTCTCTCTCTCTGCATTTTGTTTTCTCTTTCAAGCAACACCTCTCCATGTCTACTCTTTCACGTCCCTTTCTCCTCTTTGTCTTCTTTTTCTCCTCCTCTATATTTTTCCTCTCCGTTCTCCTCTTTTCCTTCATTTCTTCTTTTTCTTTTCACTGTCTTTCTATTCTCTTCCCAGTCTTCTTTTTCTCTTCACTGTTTCTTTTTCATGTCTTTTTATCCTATCTGTTGTCTCTCTCTCCTCATGTCTTCTTTTTCTCTTCCCTCTGATATTATTTTCCTTATTTTCGTTTCTTCCTGTTTTCTTTTCTCCTTGTCTTCCTTCTCTCCATGTCTTTTGCTCCTTCCTGTTTTCTCTTCTTGATTTCTTTTCTCCTTCCTTCTTTTGTCTTTCCTGGCTTCTCCTTCTGTCCTGTCTTTCCTCACTCTTTTGTTATTCTCTCCTTCGTCTGTCATATACTTGCTTTTCTCCTCCTCGCCTTTCTTTCCTCTCTCTGTTCCTGGTTTACTTCATTCTTTTCTCCCTGTCCCCTTCCTTTTCTCCCTTTTCCTTTTACCATGTTTTGTTCTCTAACCCTTCTCTTGTCGGCTTCCTCTATATTTTTTCATCCTTTTCATCTTTTATATCTAGATTTTTTTTTTTTTTTCATTTTTCCCTCTCCTACTTTGTTTTCTCTCCGCGTTGTTTTCTTCTTTCTCTCCCTTCCCTCTCTCTTTACCTCTTCCTCCTCCCTTTTCTCTTTTTTTCTAATAAATCTTCCCTTTTCTCACCGCTTATTTATTTCCACCTTTCTCATCCAATACTTTTCCTTCATTCTTTTCCTTCTCAAGTCTCTTCCCCCGCTCCCTCCTTCCTTCCTTCTCTTTTACTTGTTTCCTGTCTCCCTGTCCTCTTTCTTTTCCCCGTTTGCCCTTCTTTCTTTCTCTTTTTTTTTTCCGATTCACTTTCCCCCTTTCTTCTTTTACCTCCTTTTCTGTCTTATATCCTGTCTCTTTTCTTCCCTCCCAAATGTCTTTCCTTTCCCCCTTCCTTCTCTTCGCGTCATTTCCTCTTATAGTTCTCTTCTCATCATTTATTTACTTCCCGCCTTCATCTTCCTCGGTTCGCTTCTTCGCTTTCTTCTTTTCCCATTTCCTGCTTCCGTCTTTCGCCTCATTTTCTCTTACAGTTCACCCCTCTTCTCATCATTTATTTACTTCCGTCATTCTCGTACTCTCTTACCGGTACTCTCCCTACCTTTGACTCTGTGTGTGTGTGTGTGTGTGTGTGTGTGTGTGTGTGTGTGTGTGTGTGTGTGTGTGTGTGTGTGAAAATTCCTGTTTCACTCATTCTCATCCACCATTCCTGCGTCACTCCCACTCACTCCACTGTCACACTTACCACTGTCACATCTACCACTATCACTGCCACTATTTTTTTTTTCTCCATTCCATCCCCACTCATACCAATCCAGATCACACTTTCACCTGTGTCACTCTCTTTTCGCTCCTTCATCCTCCAGTCCCCACTACCACCTACCACTCCCCTCTTACTTTTCCTCCTACTGTCACACACCACTCCCAACTCGCTCTCACTCCCACTCCCACACAGGACACGGGCAAAGGCAGTAAGGGTGTGGAAATAAGCATGGCAATGAGAGGCTAATCGTGCATGACGGGTAATACTAAGGAGGCTCTTTGGCCCTACACCCTGCCTGACCCCATGTGTCACCTGTGTCACTCTCTTTTCGCTCCTTCATCCTCCAGTCCCCACTACCACCTACCACTCCCCTCTTACTTTTCCTCCTACTGTCACACACCACTCCCAACTCGCTCTCACTCCCACTCCCACACAGGACATGGGCAAAGGCAGTAAGGGTGTGGAAATAAGCATGGCAATGAGAGGCTAATCGTGCATGACGGGTAATACTAAGGAGGCTCTTTGGCCCTACACCCTGCCTGACCCCATGTACTTATGTCCTGATCTAATATTCCACCCCGCTGCTCTGTTCCCCTTCTCTCCGTGGGAATTTTACGCTGGTAGAATCGCATGCTAATACTGCCCCATAATATCATTGGGCGTTACTTTCCTTAACTTTATATAATTCTGATTTAGCTTGTGTACACTAGCCGAGCCAAAGCGTAATCTAATAAATCCTAAACTCTCGTAATCTGATTATATAACCAAATGCTGTCTCGTATTGTTATTCTGTCCTACACTAATTAATTTTATTATACATTGTTAATTTACTCGAAATTAGTCAAGTTTTAACTAACCTAACTTTCCCAGCCTTCTCAGTGTTATTATGGACCTAACCCACTTTGACCTAAAATCAGCTAACATAATTTAGTTGGCTTGTAATATTATTGTTCGTTAACTTTATGTAATTTTTTAATATGCCCGAGTCTAACCCAACCTAACGGTCTAATTAGCCCATTAAAGGCCAGGGTCCCCAGGTGTAGGATTTTACTGGAGCGGTATTTTACTGGAACGGTATTTTACTGGAACGGTACATTGCTGGAACGGTACATTGCTGGAGCGGTATTACTGTACCGCCTTCCCCCAATCGGCTTGTAGTAGCCATGCTCATAGGTTCGTGCCCTGGGTTTCTTATCCTTGCTCATGTTAATTTTTGACACTGTCTCGTTTCATCTCTCTTTTAAGACCCTAGGTACTATTGGGGTAATGATTGCCAACATTCACAATGGAAAGCAGGATGGTTTCCATACAGCCATACCACACAAACATATATCTGTGAAAATTGCCCCTGATGATTACTGAACGTACATGAACATAGGATCCCACATTTGCGTGGTTGGGCAGTTTGACCTTTGACTTAATAAATACTTTTAATGTGCCTAAAAAAAAAAAAAAATATGGAAAAAGATGTGTGGGTGTATTTGCCCAAAGAACAACTGCACCAAGCTTGAAGTGAAGTGATGAAGAGATAAAGGAATGACACCAAAGTGAAAAGTGTTTGGAAAAAAGGAAGAAGCAGAAGATGAAAAGGGAAACCAAGATGTGGATTTACCAGTTTCCCAAATAGAGCGTAAGTTATGCTTGAATAACTAATATTTTGACACACATCCCTGATGAACACATCCGTCAGTATACTAAAAGCTGACTCTACACATCATTTAACCTGGTGAAACATAACCTAATTTTGAAGCGCAATATAAATTTGCATTGTCTTGCTTAATATAATCTACTTTCGTTTACATAATATAATGTTACTCGGTCTAGCAAAATAATAATGATAATAATATTAATATGATACTAATAATAATAATATAATAATAATAATAATAATAATAATAATAATAATGGAACTAAAGAGTGAAAGAAATGCAAATGGAATAACAAAATTGGAAAGAAAATTAGAAACAAGCAGTGAGAGAGAGAAAACGGCGAAATAAGAGAAAGGGAGAGCCTAGAAGTGAGAGAGAGGGAGACAAAATCATGAGAGAAAGGGAGAAGGCGTAGTGGTATTAGAGAGAGAGAGAGAGAGAGAGAGAGAGAGAGAGAGAGAGAGAAACTCGTAAAATGAAGAATGGAAAGAGAAATGGGATGAAAAAAAAAAAGTAATGAATTGAAAGAAAACGGAAATATGATAGATGACTGAGAGAAATGTAACGAAAGCCGTGGAGTGAAAGAATACAAAGGCGTGAAATGAGAGAAAAAGATAAGCACAGAAAAAAAAAGTAAGAAAGAGATAAAAGATAATCTTGAAATGTGAAAAGAAGAGAAAGATATACAGTAAAAAGAAAGGGAGATATAAGCGTTAGAATAAGAGCAACAGAAGTTAAGCCATCGAAAGAAAGAAAAAGAAAGTGCCATAGAAAGAGGAAATATGCAAGTTGTGGAAAAAGAACAATACAAAGAGAAAGAATCATGGAGGAAAAAATAAAAGCATGGAATGAGAGAAGGAAAGAATGGCATGAACAGAGAGAGAGTTTAAGTGAAAGGTATACATAAAGTGATAAAGAGAAAGGCGTGGAAAGAAAAAAAATACTTAAATAAAAAAATGGCATGCAGTTAGGAAAAAATACAGTCGTAAACCAAGAGAAAAGAAAGAAAAAGTCTTGTAACGTGAGGAAAGAGAACCGAGAATCACGAGAAGGAAGTGCAGTCGTAGAATGAGAGGAAGTGAAAGACAGGGAGTGAAAAAATACAAGAGAATACTAGAGTATGAAGCGAAAGTGTCTTTAAAGAAGTGATCGAGTTCATCCAGCCAAGAACAGGACAGCACCCAGCCTTCCTTAGCTACCAACACAGATTTGGTTTCAGTGGAATCATATGACACGTGACCAGCTTGTAGAATAGGCCCACACAAAATGACACACCTAATGGAGCAGTGTAAAGCATATGGCACACTATGACGCAAACATCAACGGTGTAGGAAACCTGCGGGACAGCCTCATAGGAGCACTTGCTTGCCTGCAGTCGACGGGTCTGCTTGATCAGATGGACCGGGGTTCGAGCAACAGCAGAAGCAAGGGCAACAAGAACATGAGAGAGAGAGAGAGAGAGAGAGAGAGAGAGAGAGAGAGAGAGAGAGAGAGAGAAATTGAATAAAAGAAAGGGAAAGAAAGTCGTGAAAATGGGGGCGCTAAGAATAGAAGTGACAGAAAACATTGATTGTACTGGCGAATAACGGCGAGAAAGAATAATGAGGTAATCCAGATACTTAATTCACTCATCCATTAGGAAGACGTGACTACCTGAAAAAAATTTACTGAGACAAAGTCTGTTTAACTTAACTTTACACTTTGGATACCCTGATTAGTGATTAGAAGTTCTTTTGAATAATTTGTGCGTCCGACTATAGTGTGTTAATGTGAGGTTTCGTTGCGTGGGATGTGGAAGTGTGTAGTGTGGCGGTGTGCAGTGTGGCGGTGAATTACATGTAACAGTATATTATGATGTTGCAGTACCGAGTGTGGCGGTGTAAAATAACGCAGTAATAGAACTAAGAATGTGAGGTGTGGCAGTGTGAATTGTGACAGCGTGAATTGTGACAGCGTGAGGCGTGGCGGTGCGAAGTAGGGTAGCGTGCCGTGTCAATTTAAGATGTGGCTGTGTGAGGCGTGTACGTTTGGCTATATGATATATGGTAGTATGAGGTGCGACAATGCACGGTGTGATATGGTAGTATGAAGTGTTGCAGTGTGAGTTGTAGTAGTGTGAGGTGTGCTAGTATGAGGTGTGGCAGTGTGAGGTGTGCTAGTATGAGGTGTGGCAGTGTGAGGTGTGCTAGTTTGAGGTGTGGCGGTGTGAGATGTGCTAGTGCGAGGTATGGTAGTATCATCCACACTATGTAGACAGAATCAAGACTGCATTGCAGTTTCTTTCAGGAAATAACAAAAATTACATGATCACTCAAAATTTAATGGAAACTATTACGAAACTCCTCCCTGAAGGATTTCTCCATCGCTAAATGAGATCGTCCAGAAGTGGAGCTAACAGAATAATAATTTTTTAAATGCAGTGCAGGGAGTTAAGGCTGAAGTTCAATATTCGGCAGGTTAATTCGACAAATGTTCCAGTTTGCGAGTTTGGGTTTGGGTAATGATGTCCTTGTGTCGTCCTCCTTTATTACTTTATGCTTCTTCCATTAATTCCTGTGTATGAATTAATAATTTATCGACCTTTTATACTGTCTTCATTCAGCCGTGCCTTCATTTTTCACCCGTTTCAACTCTTATCTATTCTTCCCGCTTTTGGCCTTCATTAATCTTAGGTGTGTTTTCCCTTTCCATCCTTCACATAATTCTGTTTTCATGGCTTGCCTTTCATTTTCTTTCCTTCCTGTTTTCCTTCATTAACATAAATTATTCAATCTGGTGACATATTACTACTGTAGTTTTTTTCTTCTTCAGACGACTCTATTCAGGTTAGGAAAGAGATTTTGAACAAGAGTTATAATTAGTATTCATGGAACCATTCATTGACAGTTGACTTAAAGTGAATGAAATTGCCAGGTGCAGTGAATATAAACGAGAAAAAAAGTAACCAGATATTGCAGTACTGAAAGTTTTAATCATTTTCTCCTCCTCCTTTTCGTCGTCTTTCGCTTTTAATTTCCTTATTATTATGCTTAATGTTTTCAAATTATCCCTCAGTCTTTTTTCTCCCAACTCAATTTCTCGGTTAATTTGCAGTCTCAGTTCCCACGCTCACCTCTCCCATTTTCTTCATTTTTCATTTAATCCTCCCTTTATATTGTTCTTGCATTTCCCTCCTTAATCGTTTCCTCTCGAGAACGTGTGTGTGTGTGTGTGTGTGTGTGTGTGTGTGTGTGTGTGTGTGTGTGTGTGTGTGTTTTGGCCATCCCAGGAGGGACATTAGCACTGCAAAAGTTAAATACTGACTTCATTAACCCCTTTAACACATGAGGTCTTTCCTAACTTAAGTAAGCGAATGTCGTATGGAAGTTGTTAAGTATCCCCGGTCTGTCTGTTGGAGCAGACTTATCAACTACAGACAAACAACTACCCCTGCAGGGGCGTCCCTTGCAATGGTCCATGGTTCCCATAAGGCCGGCAGTGCCGTGCTACAGCGAGGCGCAAGGAGAACTGTGGAGGTTTGGTTCCTGGATGGATGCTGCATTTGCGTCTCTCAATCTGTTTAACATTGACACCATTGTAGGCTCGATATCACTCCATTAATTGGCTATATGGTTACCACCCAGGAATGTAAATGGTTTCATTGGCTTGTCACTCAGTGTAAAGTCACCTGTTTGGAAATCAGAGGGTAGAGCCACCTGAAGTGAAAAGCACGAGAATAAAAAGTGACAGGACGGTTGGGAGATAAAAGAGAAATTGAGAAAAGGGCAGAATGATAAAAGGTGAAGGAAGAAGAACAGCACTATATCAAGTGAGTGGATGATGTTCGCCACCACCCACCACCTCGTATGAAAGTAACAAGAATACAATAAACATGACGTCATTGCGCTGATGGTCACTCGTAGCAGAATAAAATCATCTATACCTCATACCAATTAATCTGGCTGACAGATGTGATACTGAGTTTGTCGACAGTAAAATGGTCAAAAGCAATAAGAAATCCGTTATATACTTATCAACAGTGAAATTTTCGTAGGAGGATAGAGATATTGAGTCAACAATATCTCAACTCTCCAACTCGAATTCTTCCCGCTCCTTCTGGCACCTTGCCAAAAACCTTTCTAACAACTTTACTTCATCATCCTTCTCTCCTCTTTTCTACTCTGATGGTTCTGTAGCTATTTCTTCTACTGATAAAGCAGATCTCTTCATTCAGACTTTCTCCTCCAATTCCACCTTAGACGATTCCGGTGCTGTTCCTCCATCACTTCCCCCCTCTGACTTCCTCATGGCTGACATTGAAATATCTTCAGCTGATGTATTTTATGCCATCACTGGCCTCAGTACTAACAAGGCATATGGGCCTGATGGGGTCCCGCCTGTTGTTCTCAAGAACTGTGCTTCTGTGCTTACACCCTGCCTAGGCAAACTCTTTCGCCTTTGTCTGTCAACTTGTACCTTTCCTTCTTTCTGGAAGTTTGCTCTCATTCAGCCAGTCCCAAAGAAGGGTGACCACTCCCAACCCTCCAATTATCGTCCAATTGCTTTAACGTCCTGTATTTCAAAAGTTTTCGAGTCAATTCTCAATAGAAAAATTTTAAGGCATCTTTCCTATCACAACCTTCTTTCAGATCGTCAGTACGGGTTCCGTCATGGACGCTCCACTGGCGATCTTCTCACCTACCTTTCAGACTCCTGGTCATCCTCCTTTCAGGACTTTGGCGAAAGCTTTGCCATTGCACTTGACATCTCAAAGGCTTTCGATCGAGTCTGGCATAAATCTTTAATTTCCAAACTGCCCCCCTACACTTTCTATCCTTCTATCTGTGCCTTCATCGCTAGCTTCCTTGCTGGTCGTTCTATAGCCTCTGTTGTAGACGGCCATCGTTCTTCTCCTAGATCTATCAACAGTGGTGTTCCTCAGGGCTCTGTCCTATCACCAACTCTCTTCCTTTTATTCATCAATGATCTTTTAAGCTGTACATCTAACCCTATCCACTCATACGCTGATGACTCCACCCTTCACCTTTCCATTCTGTTCCCGCAACGCCCATCTCAACAGTTACTTTAACAAACAAGGGTGAGGCTATGGCACACCTACTGTAATGTCTGATTTGGCTCATATCTCTGACTGGGATAAAAATAATATGGTTGTTTTTAATGCATCTAAGACTCAGTTCTTACACCTATCAACCCGACAAAATCTTCCACTGGTATACCCACTAATGTTTAATAATATTCAGCTTAATCCTGCATCATCCTTGAACATGCTTGGGGTTTCATTTACTCGGGACTTATCTTGGAAAGATCACATTACATCTCTTGTAAAATCTGCTTCCAAGAGATTGGGTGTGCTATGCCATCTCCGCTCTTTCTTTACCCCTGCACAATTGTTGACTCTATACAGGGGTTTTATCCGCCCCTGTGTGGAGTACAACTCTCATGTGTGGGGAGGCTCCCCACATACAGCTCTTCTCAATAGGGTGGAGTCAAAGGCTTTTCGTCTCATTAACTCTCCTCTTACTGACTCCCTTCAACCTCTGTCTCTTCGCCGCACTGTTGCATCTTTATCTCTTTTCTATCGCTACTTTAATGGTCACTGCTCCTCTGAACTGTCTGCTTGCATTCCTCCACCTCTACGACGGGCGTGTAGCACCCGTCTGGAAGCAAACTCTCATCCCTTTTCTGTCCAACTTTCTAATGCAAGAGTTAACCGTTACTCCCAGTCTTTCATTTATGCAACAGGTCAACTCTGGAACTGTCTCCCTCTGTCTGTATTTCCTGCTGCCTATGATCTCCAGTCTTTCAAACGCAGTGTGTCCAGGCATCTCAAAATGATCGCATCTTGAATTTGGCTCTCTATTGTATTTTGTTTTTCTCTTGGAGGGAACTGTTACTGCGGGCTCATGGCCTTTGGTTCCTTTTTCCTCGCATAAAAAAAAATAATAAATAAAATAAAAATCTGGCCAGGCATGTATGACAACACTGTTTCTGCCGAGATTCTGGATGGCTGGAGGTGTTTGTTCGATTTTGTCGTTGCTAAAACTGATACTCTTTTTATTATCAGATGTGATACTGAGTTTGTCGACAGTACAATCGTCAAAAGCAATAAGAATCCGTTATATACTTATCAACAGTGAAATTTTCGTAGGAAGATAGAGATATTGAGTCAACAAAGTATTATAACAGTCCAAGTCCAGGTCAGCATTCGAACAATTCCTTTAAATCTCTGACACTCCTTAATATAACAGAAAATTAAGGAAACCTGCTAAATATAAGCGTTGGTATAACACACATTTAAATATTAAGATCAGTCCGCACCCTTAAATCGTGCCATAAGTCTGAATAATAAAAAATTCTAATGAAAAGACTAGTTCTGCGGGGAGGGAGGTTTGAAAAAATCGCGAAAAATCAAAGTAGGCTAAAGGAAAACTGTTTCATTATATGTCCTCTATTATAACAGTACGGACTGATCTTAAAATTTAAATGTGTGTTATACCAACGCTTATATATAAGCAGATTTCCTTAATTTTCTGTTATATTGTGTCAGAGATTTAAAGGAATTGTTCGAATGCTGACCTTGACTTGAACTGTTATAATACTTTGTTGACTCAATATCTCTATCTTCCTACGAAAATTTCACTGTTGATAAGTATATAACGGATTTCTTATTGCTTTTGACGATTGTATTGTCGACAAACTCAGTATCACATCTGATAATAAAAAGAGTATCAGTTTTAGCAACAACAAAATCGAACAAACACCTCCAGCCAATCAGAATCTCGGCAGAAACAGTGTTGTCATACATGCCTGGCCAGATTATTTGGTATGAGGTATAGTGCTAGCTGGAATAGTATGACTCTCACAGGTGAAAAAAACAAAAAATTGTCTGGCCCTAACTGGAATACATTATCAGAATTATCCCGACTCTGAAAATGTGAATGACCTAATTTTTTCAACATTTTTTGTTTCTCCTTTCCATTATCTTTCCTGTTCCATCCATAGTTTATCCTCTCTTTCCCTCTCTAGTGTCATTCATCCATCTACTCTCCCTTCCTGCCGTCCCTCTCCCCTCCATGTAAACTGACACAATGCCCGGTTACAATATTTAATTCACACACACACACACACACACACACACACACACACACACACACACACACACACACACACACACACACACACACACACACACACACACACACACACACACACACACACACACACACACACACACACACACACACACACACATCTAACCTCGTTACTTAGGGGACGTCATTTTAATCCTTCAACCCCCAGACGATGGTAGTGAATTAGGAAGGATCTCTCGTAGTGTCAGGTTTAATAATAGTATTAGTAATAATAATAATAACAGCAGTAATAATATGGTAATAATAATAATAATAATAATAATAATAATAATAATAATAACAATAATATTGATAATAATAGTAATAATAATAATAATAATAATAATAGTCCCAACAATAGTATTATGACTATTACTGCCAATGATGATGATGCCGCCGCCGCCGCCGCTGTTGCTGCTGCTGCTTTTTTTTTGTATACCGTGTCACCTCCATCCATTTGGGATTATATTGTGAAGATCAAAACCAACTTTCGTAATCCATTCACCATTTGGAGTTGTAATGTTAAGGTTAACACTAACCCTGATATTACGGTCCGTTGGCCCCAAGCACGCCAACGGCTGTGGTTACCAACCACCTACTACTACTTTTATTACTTTTTTTTTATTAACATTACTGTGTTAATAAAGACATTAATCTGTTGGAGTCACCGGTCTATGCAACTCGACCACAGTAGCTTCGTAATCCATACCCGTCAAAGAGACTGGCCTGAGGGCTGATTATCTTGTGCCCCTGGGGCATAGCATTGCAGACCTCACGAGGGAGAATGACAGTCGACATCTCATTCAGGCCGTAACAGAACTCTGGGGTTGACGCTTCCTCTCAGAAAGAACCTTTGCCAGTCTTGAGTAGACTCTCGCCGCCTCTGGACCCACCTCACCTAATGTTGTAAACACAAGGGGCGTGAATCGACCGTGATCCACATGTTGGAGTCTTTTTTGGTAGTTTCATTTTCATTCTTGTTCATTCCTTTTGTGTGCAGCCTCGAGATACAGTTCATGATGGCATGATGCCATAGGATCAAATATCCTAGTGTCGTAGAAAGACCTCTGCCCACGTGTCCAGAAACCTCGAGCACTGACGTCCACTCCTGCATCATTTGATGTATTTGCTGTTCGTGGATGAAGTGCCCGCCGAGTAGAGGTAGCAGAGCTGGCCCTGTGGTGACATCATGGCATATTTCCTGTAGCATTTTCACCGTGAGGTCGCGCACTTCATCATGTTGTATGCAAACAAAGCCTCATTCTTGCAAACCATTGCATGGTTTGCATCAAAGAAAGTGCCACAGGCACAGTGTTGAGATAGGTTCTCAATTGGCCACCCATTTCTTAAGGCTGTGGCGTCAGTAAATTCTTGTTTGTTGAAGTGGAAGTCTTTTGCCCTTAGAGGCAGGGTTGTCAGCCAGTTTGATGGCCCAACCTCCTGTGCCGTTTCAACTCTTCAGAACTGGTCTGGTGTCAGATGTTCGTTTATGTGCTGCAGCTGGTCCTTTTGTCTTGTTTTTCGCTCATTGTGTATCTGTGTCTTTATGTCGTTTTGCCTTTGGTAATCGATTTCACACGTCTCAGCCTGGGCACAAATCTTCTGTGATAGGAATTCGGTTTGCCTAAGTGAATTTCTGTGTTCGTAGCTTGCCATGGTTGCTGGATTTATAATGCCAAGGCCTCCCATCCTGGATGGTTGTGCTAGAAGATCCCTCTCTTCTGGTGTGGGTATGTGGTCATTGGTCAGTGATGGGAGGAATGGTTCCCAGATAGCATCCTCCAGTGGTTGTAGCAGCAACTCGATGTAGGAGATCGTTCGCATCACGAAGGTCCATCTTTGCTTTACACCATACGTAAATGCGCTGTATGCTGCGTGGGGTTCTGTTATTGCATGGCTGGAGAGTACATGTATTTTTTGCAACCATGTCTTTACTTTATCACTCACATAATGTTCTTGGAACTCATTGATTTCAATCAGAGCAACTAGATGCCTCTGGCCTTCTTTAGTCCCTATCACGTTTGTATCTCTAAAGCCCTCGTGTGCATCTCAATAGTAAGCTGGTTTCACGATCAAGATGGACTGACGTGCATTAGGGTTGTTACACAGCCTATGATTTCATCATCCTTTGTGTAATTTTAACGCACAGTATGCTGCATGTTTGATCACGAGCGTGTTCTGCCTCAGTCCCCCCCTTCTACCGTTATAGTAGAGTAAGTCGTCCTTTCTGTTGTTTAGAGCAGGATTGTCAGCTCTTTGTCCCCTATGGCTTCATTTGCGCGTCCTTCTTACAAGTTGTATCAAGCTCTGCCGGCCCCTATATAATGAGATCAGTCTCTACATTAATTGCCACTTAGATCTGCTCCTCATTTTGTTCACATCTCTGTCCTCCCCTGTACAGATATTATTATTGTGAGTGCTCAAGAAATCTCCAAACATCTAGCAGCTGTGTGTAATTTGAGTATAACTGTTGTTGTATTTTTTCTTGTACTGTGTAGCATAGGGTTGATTCTTAGGCCTAGTGAGGTCTTTGTGATTAATGTGGGGTTTTATATCAGTCATTTTAAATAATATTTTGTATCTGTAATAATTTATCTTGCATTAACTGAGCATTACCCGGTGTATTTTCATTTATCAGGGCTGACTTAGATAAATTTACTCTTGCTAATTTCGTGTTAATAGAGGCTATTGCAGTTAACCATATATTTAACCTGTTAATTGCCATTACATTATCCTTATGAGTCCTGAATGTTTTGTTGTTAGTTTGAGCATTAAACTTTAACTTGTAATTTTACCTAACTCTTTTGTTTTGAACCTGGAACTTTACGGGACAGTAGTGACTCTTAGTATTCTCACTTAAAGTGTACGTTATCTTTCTCTGTTCCGTAACATAAATTTGGCGACCTCTCATCAGGATATTCAGGATATTATCATAAGGATATTGCTTGATATTTTGTGACTGTTACTTATTCATGATGTCTACTATTACTACACTTGATGAAGCCAAAGATTTTTTGTCAAATGTGCAAACAGTGTTGGATGTAGAAAACAGAACAAAGAATGAACTTAAGCTTGTTGCTCAACAATTGGGAATTGCTGTTCGCTCTCATCATTCTAAAGATCAAATTGTTGACATGATTAATGAAAGCTTGTTTAATGTAACTCCTCCAAATGAGCAAACGCAGATTGAATTAGCTAAGTTGCAGCTAGCCCTGCAGGAGGCTCAGGCTAAGGAGGCGGAGTCTCGTGTTAAGGAGGCTGAATTTCAAGCACGTGCTAAAAAGGCTGAGTCTCAGGCTAAGGAGGCGGAATCTCAGGCTCGGATTCAGGAGGCACAGATACAGGCACAAGTTGAACTTGCCAGGATTCAGGCAGACCAAGAGTATCGCATGAAACAAGGTGGAACTGGATCATCTAGCTCTGATGATTTTGATGTGGCTAAAAATGTTAAACTTGTCCCTCCTTTTAATGAATCTGATTTAACAAAGTATTTTCAGTTGTTTGAGAGGGTAGCTACAGGTTTTAATTGGCCCAAACAGAATTGGCCAGTACTCCTTCAAACTGTTCTCACCGGTAAAGCTCAAGTAACTTATGCATCTTTGCCTCAGGATCAGTCTGATAATTATGATGTAGTTAAGAGCTTGATTCTTAAGGCCTATGAGCTTGTTCCTGAAGGTTATAGAGTAAAATTTAGGACAACTTACAAGCAAGATAAGCAATCCCATGTTGAGTATGCAAAAATCAAAGAAGATCTGTTAGAGCAGTGGTTAAATTCTAAGAATGTGGATTCTGATTTTAGTAAATTTAAGCAGATGATTTTGCTGGAGGACTTCAAGAGGTGTGTTAATAAAGATGTAAGCCTATATCTTGATGAGAAAAGAATAGATAATTTGTCTGATGCTGCAGTTTTAGCTGATGAATATGTTCTCACTCACAAGAGATATTCTAAAGAAAAAGGGAAAGCTGAGAGTAAGTACGTTGCCTCTACTCAGAGTACAGGTAACAGGAAAGAGAATAAAGGAGATGTTTCTCAGGAAGTAAATACCAGCTTCACCTCTAGATTTCAGAAAAGTAAATGTACTTATTGTAGTAAGCTTGGTCATACTACGGAGAGATGTTTCAGGAGACAGCGTGATGTGAACAAAAAGGAGTCTTTAAATATTCAGTCAATTGGTCTAGTGTCCACTCTTGAGAGTTCCCAGAATTCTTTAACTGAGTTAACTGAACCTGCTTTGAGGGGTAACTTAAATTCTCATGATGGAGCTCCTCTTTTGAGCAATAACGTGGGTGACACTCTCAAGAGTTCATGTGCTAATTTCCTGTCTGATGGTTTTGTCATTCCTCTGGACAGTAATGACAGGAAATCAGTTAAAATATATCGTGATACAGGTGCTTGCCAATCCCTTATGCTGACCAGTGTTCTAGGCTCTAATGTTAATTCCTCTGATGAAACTGTAATCTTACAAGGTGTAGGGAATAATTACTTCTCTGTCCCTCTGTGCAGAGTGAATTTAGAGTCTGGTTTTGTTAATGGTTCCATTATGGTTGGGTTGGTTGAGACACTCCCAATGTCAGGTGTAACTTTCTTACTTGGAAATGATATTGGTGGAAGTCAAGTGTGTCCAGCTCCTCAGTTGTCTAGTGAGCCAGTGGCTGTGTCCCAGGATTGTGATGTCCCTGATGTGTTCCCTGCATGTGCTGTCACTAGGGCTAAGTCTAAAGTTACTGGTGATTTAGAGGATAATGATGATGATGATGTTATCCTAGCTGACACTTTTCTTGCTAATTTGGACCACTCACCAGATGAGGCAGTACCCCGTAGTGTTGATAATTTGTCTCGTCAAGAGTTGGTTGAGTTGCAGGTTGCTGATCCTGAGTTGAAAGGTCTAGCTAACTCTGCTTGCAGTGAAGAAGAGTCAGCCGGTGCTTCTACTTGTTATTATGTAAAGTCAGGAGTACTTATGAGGAAGTGGAGACCCCCAACAGCATCAGCCGATTGTGAATGGGAGGTTGTACATCAAGTTGTCATCCCTCGTGTTTGTAGGCAGGATATCATTCGAGTGGCTCATGATACCAGTTTGGCAGGACACCTTGGAGTGAGGAAGACTGTGGCACGCATTTTGAAACACTTCTACTGGCCAGGTATCTTCAGGGATGTTTCCTGGTATTGTAAGTCTTGTCACACCTGTCAAGTTGTGGGGAAGTGTAACCAGACCGAAAAGGTTGCACCTCTAGTTCCCATTCCTCCTTTTGAGGCGCCTTTCACCCGTGTGTTGGTGGATATTGTGGGCCCTCTTCCTAAGACTTCTTCAGGATTTTCTTATGTGTTGGCCATGATTGATATGGCTACTCGTTATCCTGAAGCCATTCCACTTAGAAACATCTCAGCAAAGAACGTGGTTAAGGAAATGCTAGGGTTCTTCACAAAGTTTGGTCTGCCCAAGGAGGTACAGTCAGACCGGGGAAGTAATTTCATGTCAAACGTTTTCAAGCAGTCCCTGAAAGAGTTGGGCATCACCCAGATCACGTCTTCAGCTTACCATCCCCAGACCCAAGGAGCGTTGGAGAGATATCATCAAACACTCAAATCGATGCTCAAGAAATACTGTTTGGAACATCATAAAGACTGGGATAAAGGTCTTCCATTCGTTGTGTTTGCTGCAAGAGAATCTCCAAATGAATCACTGGGCTTCTCACCTTTTGAACTACTGTTTGGCCATGAAGTAAGAGGACCCCTTAAGTTACTCAAGGAATGCTGGCTGTCGGAGGAAGATGACGTCAACCTGCTGGAGTATGTGATGAAGTTCAAAGAACGGCTGTCCACTGCTTTACAGCTGGCGAGAGAGAATTTAGGAGCTGCTCAGGAGAAGATGAAGACTTGGTATGATAAGAAGTCCAGGTTACGCCACTTTCAGCCAGGAGATCAGGTTTTGATTCTGCTACCAGTTCATGGGCAACCTCTTCAAGCCAAGTTTAGTGGCCCTTATTTCGTGGAGAAGAAACTCAGTGATGTCAACTATGTCATCGCCACACCAGATTGTAGAAAGAGCAAGCAACTATGTCACATCAGCATGCTAAAGTTATATCACAGGCGGGACGAAAATAACCAAGTCTGCACTGTAGCTGTTCCACCCGAGTCTGCAAGTGAAGCTCTCCCATGCAGCATGAGCCTGAGTGATAGTTTGGGGAAGAATCCTGATATCGTGAATGATCTCCGGACTGAGCTTTCTCATCTACCTCCCGTGGAAAGACAGGAGTTTTCGGCATTGCTGCGGGAGTGCCCGCGAGTGTTCCGTGCCACTCCGGGGGGAACCGCTGTGTTGGTGCATGATGTCGATGTTGGAGACGCGAAGCCAATTAGACTGCCTCCTTGCCGTGTGGACCCAGTGAAGGTTCCTCTCGTCGGGGGGGAGCTTGGCTGCCTGTTGGACCACAAGATGATTGAGCCCTGTCGGAGCGAGTGGAGTTCTCCTGTCGCTGTGGTCCCTAAGCCAGGTGGGTCGCAGCGGCTTTCCATCGACTGCAGACGTGTTGATCAGATGGCTAAGGCAGACACTTACCCTCTCCCTCGTGTGGATGATTGCATAGCAAGATCGGAAAGGCTAGGTACATGGGTGGGTTTGATTTGTTAAAGGGATGCTGGCAGGTGCCTATGGCTGAGCGTGCTAGGGAGATCTCATGTTTTGTAACACTAGGAAAGAAAATGTTATTGCAGATTGCTTATCTAGACTTTAGACAGATTGTTTTAGAGTAATAAGAAATTTCCTTTGTAAATTTCTTTTTCTTTGTGGGGAGGTGTTACACAGCCTATGATTTCATCATCCTTTGTGTAATTTTAACGCACAGTATGCTGCATGTTTGATCACGAGCGTGTTCTGCCTCAGTCCCCCCCTTCTACCGTTATAGTAGAGTAAGTCGTCCTTTCTGTTGTTTAGAGCAGGATTGTCAGCTCTTTGTCCCCTATGGCTTCATTTGCGCATCCTTCTTACAAGTTGTATCAAGCTCTGCCGGCCCCTATATAATGAGCTCAGTCTCTACATTAATTGCCACATAGATCTGCTCCTCATTTTGTTCACATCTCTGTCCTCCCCTGTACAGATATTATTATTGTGAGTGCTCAAGAAATCTCCAAACATCTAGCAGCTGTGTGTAATTTGAGTATAACTGTTGTTGTATTTTTTCTTGTACTGTGTAGCATAGGGTTGATTCTTAGGCCTAGTGAGGTCTTTGTGATTAATGTGGGGTTTTATATCAGTCATTTTAAATAATATTTTGTATCTGTAATAATTTATCTTGCATTAACTGAGCATTACCCGGTGTATTTTCATTTATCAGGGCTGACTTAGATAAATTTACTCTTGCTAATTTCGTGTTAATAGAGGCTATTGCAGTTAACCATATATTTAACCTGTTTATTTGCCATTACATTATCCTTATGAGTCCTGAATGTTTTGTTGTTAGTTTGAGCATTAAACTTTAACTTGTAATTTTACCTAACTCTTTTGTTTTGAACCTGGAACTTTACGGGACAGTAGTGACTCTTAGTAGTCTCACTTAAAGTGTACGTTATCTTTCTCTGTTCCGTAACAGGGTAAAAATCTCTTTCAAGGCCATAAGATGTTACAAGGTCCCACCATTTCCTCACATCTTCCCCCTTCCCAGTATCTGTGAGATTATCTGCATAGGCTGCTTGTTTTACATTGGTGGCCTCGAATTTGATCTGTTGTTGCACCGCTGTCATAGCCAGGGCATACATAGCCATGGCAACTGGGTCCTCTTGGGTAGTTCCTTCTGTGGACTGGATTACACCGACAGCGTGAGCAGCTGTCTTACCCACAATGAAGAAGTCTGCTGGTTCTTTGTAGGTGCTTTCCACATAATGGGCAAATGAAGGGCATTTAACCTTGATGTTGTTCCGCTTTGCCCCTCGGTTGATGGAATTAAATGCATTTGAGGCATCAACAGGTAGTATTGCCTGACAGTCCTTTTCCTCATATATTTTCCTCATGGAATGAACTGCTGCCTCACCTCCTGCCTGCCTGCCTGCATACACTCGGAGGTTGCCATCCGCCTGCTTAACATCATCTTTCATCACCTGTATGATGCATTTTCATATAGTCCGTTTTAAGACTTCACCCACTGATAGGCCTACATCCTGGATTCTTATCAAAGGGGATTAGTCTGCAAGCCGTCAGCGCTTCAATGTTGTTGCACTGACTTGAAGCCCGCTTCCTCGCCAGTGAGATAATGTTGTTACACAGTTCTGTTGCTGCCTTTCATAACATGATGCTACTGAGGATTACTCGCCAATATTTTGCATCCAGGCCTGACGGTCCTGCCCGTACTTGTGTGTGCATTGCCTGCCTCCATACCATATCTCCAGTTATCCTGTCATATATGATGGGATTGGGTGGAGTGTAGTTCCCGTCAAGCTTTGACTGGGCACTTGCTTGTCGTGCAGTCGGGTGTTTTACCTTTGCTTGTTGCATTGTTTCTTCTGTCTTCAAGTACTCTGGTTGATGATTCAGCTGGCAGGGATCTTGTCGCCATCGAGACCTTCCCCTGTCTCATCTTGCTGCCAAAAATCCTTGCCACATCGGTGGTGTTCTGGTTTCTTTTGCCTGAGTTGCTTATTCTCATCTGCAAGGCCCTTGCATCCGGAAGTAGATTATCAATTTCGCCTCTTTTTCCATGTTTTAACCCGCCTTTGAATGGCCTTAATATTTTGTACAGTGTTTGCTCTTGGGCGGGTCATGTAATGGAAAAGATGTGGTCTCTGCAAGGACCTTAAGGGAGAATGAGGCAGTGGGTGAGATATTTTTGTAGTTTGCTATTAGGCAAGTGATTTTCTTGATCATGTCAATTGTAGCACTGCATTTGGGAGGTTCAAAAAGGTTGCTTGAGAGCCATCCAACAATTTCATTACATGTTGTGTTCACCCAGGTTGCTGCATTTTCTCTGGATTTGCCTATTCAATATGTGGGATGACCTCGCCCAGGCCTGTGAAGCTGTTCTGCTTCCTCGTTGTTTGTGTCATGCTCTTTTTGGGAACATAATACCAAGGTGATTCCCTCTTTCATGCACTCCTCCATGAGGGTCTTCATCCTGAGCTTCATTTCTGTCATAAATTTCATGATGTTCTTCATTCCCACCTCCACTACTATTCACTTCCCTATGGTGATTTAGCCCATCCCTTACTTCCATATCTCTCACATCTTGGCGTCTATCCCTATCCTTCGCTTCACCGTGGGATCTTTCACCACCACGCATGTCAGTGTGATCGTGTATATTGTCAGTGACCGCCTCATTAATTTCCATGTCATCATTCGGTGGCCTGCCATGTTGGAAGCGGTCAAGCGCCGCTTCTGGTGGGCTGTAATTCCCTAACACATTCATACAGAAAGGTCCCAGTCTACAGTATGTATACGGCGACCTGTTTGTTGCACATGAACACCTGATACACTTATGCTGCCTACTGGAGCACTGACAACAATACTGTGGCATGGCCATGGTGTTCATAAAGTCTCTATACTACGGTATAGTACTCATCATCATCATCATCATCAGGACCTCCTTTTCCACCCTGTGGCAGGGATAATAATTGTTCTGGCTTGTGTAGTAGCTTTAAATGGAAATGATCTGATGTTACTAGAGCTGCTGTCTTACTATTTGATCTATAAATATAAAACTGATAGAAATGGAAAAATTTGCTTGTTTTACTTCTGTTTCTGCATATAATATGACGATGTTATGAATCAGTTTGATGGTTTTTCTTAATTTTTGCATATCATTTAATATATAATTAGTCTGTCTTATACTAATAATTAAATAAGCTGATACTACTATATATTTAAAGACTGAAACGATGGAAAACAACGCTTCTTTGTTTAAGAGTTAAATAGGTGGCCAATGGGTGTGGTGCAGTATTGTGGAGCCTTGTTTAGTGGTTCTGGGTCTTCAGGCGTTAGGGTTCAGGGGTGAAAGGTGTGTGTGTGTGTGTGTGTGTGTGTGTGTGTGTGTGTGCTTTGTTTAGTGATACTGGGCCTTCAGACGTTATGGTATAGGCTAGGGGTGAGAGTGGTGAGGTGTGTGGTGTTGGGACAGTGTGTGTGTTGGTGTTGTAGCAGGTGATGTGATGTGTGATGTGTGGTTGTGGTGTGTTGTGGTGGTAAGGTAAAGGCACCTTTGTTTATTAAGGCATATTGTCTTAACAGGGTTTGATTAGTATTGGTTATTATTGCGAGATAGTGATAGAAATTTTGTGAGGGTTGAGTAGGTAGTTCTAGTTTGTAATATTATTGAGTTTACATTGGCCTTTTATATTGAAATTTTATTAATATTACCCTTATTACTATTATATATGGTGTGACATGAAAATGAAAAGTCAAGAGTGAAAGCAGTGGAGATGGGACTGCTGAGGAATGTATGTGCAGTACAGAGAGTGGATAAGATACGAAATAATGTGATTCGTGAAAGATGTGGAGTGAGGAAGTCTGTGGACACCAGAATCAGAGAGAGTGTACTAAGATGGTATGGTCATGTGGAGAGAGTGGATAACAATAAAGTGGTGAAAAAGGTATATATATATAGGCGAGGTAGGCCAAGGAGAAGATGGAGGGATATGGTCGATGAGTGTGTGAGGAAGAGAGGTATGAAAGTCGGTGAGGCTAGGGGACTGGCAAGAGATCGAGCTGGCTGGATGAATGTTGTGAGAAGAAGTGCATGATCAGGGATTTGGCACCCCTTTTTAACGTGACAGCTTCCAGATTGACTCTCTCGGATATGTTTATATGAAGCTACGGAATGTGGTGAATGTTTCTGGCGTTTCAGATAGAGTCAGGATTCTGGGGGCTTCAATGATGAGTGAATGAAAGCGTGGCCCATTGGATTGGGCAAACTTGGGCTGTCTGGACGTTTTGGCTCCTCACCCTGCCGTAGGGTGGGAAAGGAGGTACGGGTGATGATGATAGTGATGATTACTGTGTTTAATAATAATAGTGTATTTAAAACTAGTTTACTATGATTAAGTTTGTTATTTTGATAAAGTTATATATATTAATAATATATTACAGTAAAGTTAACGTTCTAATTATTACTAAGCTATTTATTATTTTATTATTGATTTATCTACTGGGCATGGCTATAACTGTATGATGAGATTTTATGTAAAATATGATATATGATAATTTAAGAACAGTCAGTGAGTGTGTGTCTCTGTATATGTTTACATTGCAGTGTCATCTGGGATGTGTGTAAGATTCCCTTCCTAAATGTTTCTGTATGCCACACTTCTGTTCCACCTGGCCATGCTGGTGTTTTGTATGTAGGAGATTGTTGTATAGTTAGTGGCAGTTGTTGTCGTATGAATTGCTTGATATGGCGTTTATAAAACGTATAATTGGGTGGTGTGTATGCTAATGATCAGTGGGTGTATGATGCCTGTGATATGTATTGTGTGGTTACAGCTGAAGTGTTAGGGAAGGATAATGGAGTGAGCAAGAGGTGTGTGACAGGCTTCCCAAGTGTCCTTGTTATTTGTGAACAAACTGAAAAATAGGCTTCAGAGAGGTATGGGGAGCAGGGTGGCTCAGTGGTGGAGCGCTTGACTCGAGACCAGGAGGTCGAGAGTTCGCGCCCCGACCGGGTAGCTGCCTTGCTGGGAGGGGTAGCGCTCTCCCGTCACCATAGCTGTGCTGTATGATCTGTCAAGGTCTAGCCCAGGGGAGTATTCCTCCCTTCAGAGAGATTCTAATTTTGTATATGAATGAGGGTGGGGATTCTTTCTCTCTGACTTAGATAATACACAAACATAGTCCTTAATACAGTAGATAAAAGAATGCGAATATATTGATATTAAAAAAAGTGATAAAATAAAATAAATCTCTGATATTCTCAAGCCATTTTCGTACATCCAAGCCACTCTCGTACATGTAAGCCACTTTCATACACCCTGACCACCGATATACACCCTCATACACCAAAACCACCTTCATACACCCAAGCCACCCTTCTCCGGTCGAGCCACTCTCCTACACCTTCCAGCACCAAGCCACCCTCCTAAGCCCATTACTACAGTCAGTTATTCACAGTCTCATGCACTCACCTTAATGGACTTACAATCAGTCATGCACTTTCATGTATTGACATTTTCACCCACCCTGCTATATATACACTTTAATGTTCTCACTCTTTCATACACCCATTGTCAACCACCACTCACTCTCAAGCACCAATTTTCATACTCCAACTCACATAAACACCCATTCTTATACACCCACTCGTATACACCGACTTGTGAATACCCACTCTCTTATGCATCCTTTATACGCCCACTGTCATACATCCACTCTTATACGCCCACTCATACGCTGCACCCACTCTCATACCCCCACTCACTCATACACCCACTCATACACACACTCTCTTTACATTCACTGTTACACCACACTCTTATACCGTACACCCACTCATAAACCTACTTTCTTATACACCCACCCTTTTACACCCACTCCTTTACACCCACCCTCATACACCCACTTTTATACACCCAGTCACATACACCCACTCTTATACACCCAGCCTCATACACCCACTCTTATACACTCACTCTCATACCCAGTCTTATACACCCACTCTCATAAACCCAGTCTTATACACCCACTCTCATACACCCGGTCTTATACACCCATTCTCATACACCCGGTCTTATACACCCACTCTCATACACCCGGTCTTATACACCCACTCTCATACACCCGGTCTTATACACCCACTCTCATACACCCGGTTTTATACACCTACTCTCTTATACATCCAGTCTTATGCAGCCACTATCACACACCCAACCTCATACACTCACTATCATACACCCACACATAGTCCCACTCATATATACGCATTCATACACCCACTGTCATACACCCATTCTCATGCATCCACTCTTATATACCCTCTCATACACCCACTCTTGCACCGTTTCTCATACACCCACTTTCAAACCTCCACTCTCTTCTACATCCACTCTCATATACCCACTCTCAAACCTCCACTCTCTTATACACCCACTAATACACCCACACCCTTTTACCCGCATTGTCATACACCCACTCATACATCCACTCTCTTATAAACTCACTCTTTTATACACGCACTCTCATAAACTCACTCTCATACATCCATTCTCATACACTCACTCTGATACACTCTCTCATACACCCTTTCTTATACATCCACTGCATTGCACTCTCATATACTCTTTCATGCACTTAATTTTTCATACACCCGAGCTGCCCTTATACAACCTCATATACTGTACGTACACAGCGTCATACACTCACTTTTCCTTTGCACACACTTTCCATCGCTCACTCTTCAATATTCATTCTCTCGTGAACTGTCTGTTGAGCCAGTCCACCCCCGAACACCCAAGCCAATTTCATAGTCACCCTCTTGCACTCTCTCGCATGCACTCACTCATGCACTTCACATGCATTCACTCTCATGCACTCACTCGTCGACTCATGCTCATGCCCTCACCCTCATACTCATTCATATACTCACTCATGTACCCACTCTCATGAACTCACGCTCGTACACTTACCCATGCACTCTCTCTCTCATGGACTCACTCATGCACTCATTCATGCACCCACTTTCATGGACTCACGGTTTTACACTCACTTATGCACTTACTATTGGACTCACGCTCATCCATCACTTATGTACTCACTTTCATGGACTCCATCATGGACTCACGCTCATGCACCCACTCTCATGCATTCACTCTTCCCAGCACGCCCAGCCTCTCAGTCACCTTCGCCCAGCCTTTCTCCCGCAGACACCTCAGGAAGGAGATACCTGAATAACTACGACAATCAGGGCAGGGAGGGAGAGGAGGAGGGGAAGGGAGAGAAATGAGAGAGGAGGGAGAGGGAGAGAATGGAAAAGGAAGATGGGGAGGGAGAGAGGGGGGTAAAGAATGGGAGAGGAGGAGAGGGGAGAGAATGGGAGAGGAGAGAGAGGGGAGGGGAGAATTAGAAAGGAGAGAGGAGGAGGGAGAGAAGAGAGGAGGAGGGATAGAATGAGATAGAGGAGAGGGAGAGAGATAGAATGAGAGAGGGAAAAGGAGAGAGGAGAAGGGGAGGGATAGAATGAGAGAGGGAGAGGGAGAGAATGGGAGATAAGAGACGGGTAGGAAGAGAAGAGAGGGGGAGAGAGAGAATGAGAGAGGGGAGAGGGGGAGAAAATGGGAGAGGACAGAGGGGGAAGGAGAGAATGGGAGAGGCGAGAGGGGGAATACAAGGAAATACAAAGAGAAGCAACAGCAACAGACCTATTGATCCTCTCGAGGCTATTTACTAAAGGATAAGTTATAACTAGAGTAACTACACTTTTTTGCATTATTGGTAGACAGAGATGAGGAATAGAAAACCAGTGGTCATCATTAATATCACGGAGTCATGAACTATACCACCGTAACATTATAGTTTGTCACAAATACTCGTGGGCCCATCGGGGCCCTCGCACTTGATCCTGCTCGCGCTGTTATAATATATTTTAGTTATAGCTAAGGGCAAAAAATTCTACGGAGATCCTATGCCGGGCGCCTGGAGCGGCTTTTTTGGGTCAATATGTGATCGCTCATTAATTATACTAAATGTTTTTCAGTCGTGATGGGACCAAGTTTTTTCACCTCAGAGAATTTTTTTGCGATTTTTGTGCCAATTTTGGTGCGATTTGAATGTGTATTTTCGGCTGCCCAAAATACACACACACCGGCTCAACCGGTAGAGAGGTGGCGTGCGGTCCTAACGGACCCAGGTTCAAATCTCGGCTGGGGCAGGGAACAGTTTAAGGATTTGAATTTCATTAAATCAGGCTTTACTGATCTACCAGAAGACCCGCCGACATGTCGTAAAAATACCCCCGCTAATACCAATACACCAGTCCTGTATGAGACAGCCCTAGCATGTATTCAATATGGACGGTGGGTGTTAGCGCCGAAGTGGTGACATGTAGAGGTGTATGGTTTGTAGGAGGACTGCTGGGCCTTGATAGCAGGCTGTGAAAGCCTATGCCCAGAGTCGGACACATAAACACACACACACACACACGGTTAGTGCTACAGTATATATTAGATTCCCAGAAAATAATTTGACATACCGGTATGTGCAGACTAAACAACAACTAATCCACAAAATAGTCCGATATATGTTCAGATTAAACAACAAATCCACACAATATATAGACATAAAACAACCTCAAGGACAGTCAGACACAATATATAATCAATTGCCAAATATATTTAATCAATTATATTCCATACACATAAAGATGCCATTGTGGTTACAGTTGTTATGAATAGATAATCTACTGTATATTCATATGTTACCATAATTATGCATTACGGTACACTACAAACTGTACTGTCAGATACATTATGAAAGTGTTTACGGTACAGGAAAACACAACTTATATTTACCATAACCATTCCATGTACAGGTGTACAGTTACCTGTACACGTCCCATGTAAACTGTACATCGTAAATAAAGTATATATACTTCCTGCTTGCTAAACACTTGTACGTACATGTTTAATACAAAACAAAATTAGGAATATATAGGTGATATACATACAATGTTCTTACAGTATGTATACTTGTTTATCTTCATGGCATCAAGTATGCATCCCATTACCTTAAACTCACTGTACTGGTAATACTGTACCCTGTTTCCCTGTCGTAAAGTACACCTTACGATAGTCCCATGCATCCTCCATATGAAGGCATTTCATCAGGTATGAGTTACTGTGCGCATAATTTGCTTGAGTTAGTTGTGTGATGACAGTTAAAGCCTCCTCCATCGCCGCTTATAGTCTGTCTTCACGGTAAGCCCAGAGAGAGTCTGACCAACTCTCCTTGCTGCAGGAGTATCACATACTCCCGCTATGCCGTTGAGGTGATGCCTCAGGGTTGCTTTGAGGATGCTGAAGCAGTTCTCTATGGGGTTTAGAAATGGTGAGTGTTGTGGGAGGCACCTCACTTCATGGTTGGGCATGGACTGAACATCACGATGGCATGGAGCATTATCCATGATGACAATGGCGTCTTCTTCATCCAAAGTAACAGCCAGGGATGTTAGGAAATGTGTAAAAACCTCCTTGGTAACACTCTGGATGTGAATTTCATGATAAATTAATCCAACAACGTCATGGATAATGGCTATCATCGTTAGATTACCACCTCGCTGTCCCCTTAAGGTTCATAAGACGCGCTCATCCCGTGCTGCACGACCATGTACGTTTTGTGTACAAATTATATTCAGTTTCATCCACATAAACACGGTGTTGTTGGAACCGTCTGTCATACATGTAATGAGCGTACTCTCACTGCACATGAATTCCGGTCTTGTGGAATATTTGCACATTTCTTGACGGTTATCAAAGCACCATCTAATGCTCTTCCCACTGTAGTGTTACATACATTCTTCTTTGTGGGGAAGCTTTCTCGAATTGCTGTGTTTAGTTCCTTTAGGGTGATTGTCGGGACGGCCTCAATCATCATTACCAGGAAGTCTAGGGATTCATCATCAATCTTGTGTTTTCTGCGTGCACAATCACGGGTGTCATGTACATTACGTGCCCCTTTCTCTGGTAATTTCGTACGATGCCATAAGCGGTTGTCCTCTTAATGCCCAGGTCTGCCGCAGAAATGAGGAAATCCTCGTTCGCCTCATATTTTGCATTTATCCTTCTCTTATCCTCCTCCGATATACAGGTGTTACAACGAGGCATGATTCCACAAGGGAAGTTACACGTACACTGTTCTGAAGGTGGACATGGGCCACACAGTGTAAACATCTCTGGTAGTAACGATGCCAGTGCATCATTCTCACGACTGTGTGCCAGTATCAGGAACAGGTAAAGGGTATCCATCGACAAACGATGCCTGGACCGTTTGTGGGTGTACGGTTGTATGTACATTCCATAACTATAGTATTTGGACATCAGACTACAGTATATACCATTCATTACGTAGTGTTCTTTGCAGTAGCAGCCATCGTGTGGTACATGGCAATTGTGGGCACCGTCTATGGATCAAGAATATAGAGTTTAACGATCCAGATTCATCTAATATACTAGAGTACTAGCCGTGTGTGTGTGTGTGTGTGTGCGTGTGTGTGTGCATGTGTGCGTGTGTGTGTGTGTGTGTGTGTGTGTGTGTGTGTGTGTGTGTGTGTGTGTGTGTGTATTTTGGGCAGCTGAAACTACACATTCAAATTGCACCAAAATTGGCCCAAAAATTGCAAAAAATTTGCCGATGTGAAAAACCTTGGTCCCATCACGATTGAAAAACTTTTACTATATTTAATGAGCAATCACATTTTGACCAAAAAACGCTGCTCCCGAAGCCCGGCATAGGATCTCCGTAGAATTTTTTGCCCAGAGGTAGAACTAAAACTGTAGCGGTAGCTGTGTGTCTGTGTGTGTACTTCGGACTTGCGTTCGGACAACCTGGGTTCCATTCCCGAAGCTGCAAATGACACGATCAATTGGTTAGCTGCAAAAAATCCAAGTGACAACGTTACACTAGAACAGCACATAAACGCGAGAGCCCTCCGCAGGAGCAAGTGCGAGGGACCTGAAGGGCCCACGAGCACTTGTGTTTAACTGTGTGATTCCATTTTGTATAACTGTCTTGCTTATGGTATTCATTGTTGGGATATTTATCGTATTAACGCATTTATTGTGTGTCATTGTCATTAGGAATGTCATTTCTCCAACTATTTTGCACTTTGTCTCTCGTACTGTTATATTGATGTAGTATTCTATCAGTTTGTTTCGAACAATATTCCACTGTTTCAGAGCTCTGAGCTTTGTCATTAATCACCGAAAAGTTGTCTTTCTATAATGCAAAAAGGTTTATTTTGTTTATCAAAGACAAGAATAGGAAAGCAACAAGGCTCCCCCAAACTACCAAACCCTCCAGCCGAAGTCGTAGGGAAATACTGAGAAGGAACACACCATCCAGTATCGAAAAGCTGTCATGGACATTCCATAAGAAAGGATAAAAGGATTCCATATTGTGTACTGTTCTAACCTGCAAGAGAAATACATCATCTTAAGAAACACACTGTTGATGTTCTATGGTTAGTGGTACAACCTCCATGTTAGCAGTTGCAAGAAATTTTAATAAATGTATTATTCAGAAGTGAATATACTTAGTTAGGGATTAGAAGGCAAATACTTATCCAGATGGTAACTTGTTCCATATATATAATCCTATTGAAGAGGAACTGCTTAGCTTCGAGTGAGCTGTATTGCTTGACAACGGTTTTATGTCCACTGCTTCTAGTATCATTTGGCAGATCTGCTGTGTAATGCTTTATGATAGCTGTATTATCATGCCCTTTGAAGATTTTGTATACTTGAAAAGAATTATCCCATAATTTGCACTAGGTAAGGTACATAGTTGCACCTTTTCTAATCGTTCCTCATATGGTTTATTTCAGAATCTAGGTATCATTTTTGCCATCCTTTGCTGCACTCTCTCGAGTTTCTCCACAACTTCAAAAAAGTAAAAGTGACCAGAACTGGATGCAATACTCCATGTGAGGGTGGACTTAGGAATGAAACAAAGTGAGGACGATATTTTTGGATATAACCTATACTCGAAAGCTCTGTCTATAAATATAGTAATTATATTGGCTTTTTTTTTTTAAAGCCTCTGTACACTGTTGGCATGGTTTCATATACTTTGTTATTATAATTCCTAAGTCTTTATCATGGTTTACACTACTAAGTTGAACGTTATTCATGTTATAACTGGCCTTTACGTTTTTACATCCAGTTTTTAATATTTTTCATTTATTAATAAGACCATTTGCCATCTCTTGACCCAGTTTAGCAGTCAGTCAAGATCTCTGTGAATTGCCTGCCACTGCAGTGCAGTGTATGATTTGCTACAAATATTAGTAACATCAGCTAATTTAGAAATGTTACAAAATAATCCTTCATCAAGGTCATTTATGTACATTAAAAAACATTGGCAACTCTACGCTGTAGTAACCCTCCATCTGACCAAGCACATACCCCCCCACCTCCCTGCACGTATGACCAAGAGTATAACGGCCCTCATCCCCCCCCCCGCCCCCCGTATAGGACAGAGACATTAAAACTCAAGAAATTCAGTAGTTTATCCATGGTAATAATGGAGTTATGAGCAGATTTGATGAAATTATGACAAGTGCTTTTTTCATTTAGGCAGCCATTTTTTATGATAACATAATAGGTACTGTCATGAAACTTCATACTAATTAGATATTCATGTAATCACTTATCGTGTATAATTTCTGCGTCCGAGGTGTAGTAATTGAAAAGTTTTAATAGAAAAATGCATTAAAATTATCAGTTTTATGTAATTTTGGAATTTCATAACATTATATAACCTCATGGCATTCTAACAACCAAAAGGCACCAGATATAATAAAAAAAATTCCTGGAGAGTTTGAAGCCTGTACCTACATTATTTTCTGAGTCCGAACCCAGTAACGAAAAATTATTTTTTGTACTTTTTCATAAAAAAAAAATTCAGACACAGCATTCTACCTATCAAAAGGCACCATTTCACTATAAGACACGCAACTATGTGAAATTTTATGACTACAGTAAGTATTTTTTTAGTTCTGGCCCTCAAATGAAATCTCTATGCCCAGCCAGCCACCCCACCACCCAGTTCTACAGATGGACACCTATTGATCCCAGCAGTAACAACTCCTTCCTCTGACCGTCAGATGGAGGGTAAAAAGGAATAGGGCCTAGCACTGAACCCTTTGGCATTCCACTTGTAATGCCTCTGCAGTCTGATTCTTCTCCATTTATTGCAAATCTTTGAGTTCGTCCAGTGAGTTAATCATTAATCCACTCAAGCTCACTGCCATTGAAACCATGCACAATTTTAGCTTCTGAAGGAGTCTGTTATGTGGAACTTTGTCAAAAGCCTTTTGGATATCTAGATGGCAGCATAAACTGATAAAGTCTCGTTGTACAGTCGGCACTAAGAGTCACGTTACCCCCTTCCACCCCGTTCTCGCTCATGTGGCCATTGTGCACTACTTGTGTGGGTAGGCGGCAGATAGCGAAGATTTTTCATAATGTTTGATACAGTAAGCTGACATATTAACATGTGATTGAATGATCCACAGAAGATATAATATGGAATCTCTGTGAGGGTGTGTGGTGTTGCTTGCAGTATGTACAGTAGTTTTGTCTTTTAAGAAGAAAGTGGTGGCGGAGTGGAAGAGGTAGGACGATGAAGGGGGTGAGGTAAGGGAAGGGAGAGAGGGGAGGGAGAGAAAGTCAGGAGAACAGGAAGGTGAAAGGTGGTGGTGAGGCACCAAAGCATCGTGAGTGGGAGACGAAGGGAGGAGGGGAAAGGGGATGAAGCTGTCCCACGTTTCAGCTGGGTTGTTATGGGTAATTGTGATATTATTCCATATCTCCTCGGTCATTGTCTTACATGCCTCCAGGGGAAGAAGAGTAGGAGTTTATGGGGACATCCAGGTCCTAAAATCTCAAAAGGCCTTAGTAGTCATAAACTGTAGGATGCTGGTATCCTTGCAGTTCACAAGTTGTTTTGCCGCTTCATTCTCATTTCGGCATTTCCATTCTCCTGACTTCTCTCCTTTCTCCCTTCCCATACTGCAAGTAACACCCCATACCTTCACAGAGATTCTATATTATATTATATCCTCTGCGGATCATTCAATAGCATGTCAATATGTCGAGTTGCTGTATCAGACTACAAGAAAAATCCCTGCTGTCTTCCTTCTACCCTCACAAGCAGTGTGCCGTTGCCACATGAGCGAGAGCGGGATGGCAGGAGGTAACACGACTCCTGGAGCCGAAACTACATGATATATATATCATTAAAAAAGTCCGACAGATTCATTAGGCATGAATGATTATTATGAACACTGTGTTGGAAAACTTTGATGAGAATATTTTTTTCTAAATGTTTCACAAACTTGTGTCTGATAACAGTATCAAGCAACTGACAAACTGCTGATGGTAAAGTAAATGGGCAGTAGTTCTCGGGTTGTGCTTTGTTACCCTTATTGAATATCAGAGTTATGTTTGCAAGTATCCACTCGTGTGGAACCTTACTGCTCTTTAGTGACAAGTTAAAAAGTTTACATAAATGCTTTGATATTCTCTCCGACAAGGAGAGCATGTTTTCACACCTGTATATTTGTTTCTTAGCTTGTTTGTCTGTTAGCAGGATTACTCAAAACTAAAAGAGAGATTTGGAACAAATTTGGTGGGTGAATAGCCCGTGTCCCAGAGGACAACTGATTAACTGTTGGGATCGATCCGGATCGTATTACAGATTCTTGATCCGAAAAACAAATTTTTTGTGAAACCCTAATTAATGATAAGAAAACCTAGCCCATTATGAAGAGTGGTTTGGAAATTGCGTTGCCTTTGTCGCAGAGATACGCTCCTCTGAATGTCCTTCTAGTTCATTCTGTAGTTCCTTTCATATCCGTGAAGATATTTTGTCCAGCTATAATATTTCATTCTCCTTCAGTATACTGTCTGCAAGTTGTACACCACTTTTGCTAATTAATATCACTGATTATGTTACCTTCTTCTTTGGGAACTGGGAAAACTGCAGGAATCCTATGTGTATTTTCTGTTATAAATACTGACACAAAGAAAGTATTAAGATTTTTTGCCATCTTAGTCTTACCCTCAGTATGCTCTCTTTTTTGTGTGATTAGGGGTCTGATTGTTGGAGTTAATACCATTTTGCTTCCGATATAACTTAAAAATTCTTTGGTATTTGATTTACTGATACTGGCAATATGTACCTCGTTTTCTTCTCTTTTTTTCTTTCTTTCTGTCCACGAGCGTCATATTTGTTTTTATTACTTTGATTCCTTGTGTCGTTATAATTTTTTGTGCAAGATTTTTTATTAGAGTTTCATCGTTTGGGTTCAGAATTTTTGGCAGACCTTCTGTTGTGCATTGGAATATATATATTTTTTCTTTTTTGCTACGAGACAATGTTTAATATTAGAGTTTCATCATTTGGGTTTAGGATTTAAGGCAGGGGAATACGCAATTTGACTGCATTGTGGAGATTTTTGTTAAACATTTCCACACATCATTGATAACTAACGTTTTGAGGCCTGGATGCCGATCACTGGCACCTACAAATGCCTTTAATTGATATAATTATAGATGGGCACTTCCTTATAACTGGTCTTGATATTGACTGCAGAAGTTAAGGTTAAATGTAACAATACAATTATTGTTTGTACTAAATTCTTCTCCGACAGTAATGTTACTGAATTTTTTTATATGGCAGTGAGAATATCTAAGATGTTAACTCCAAATCTTGGAATATTTATGAAGTGATACAATGAATTTTTCTGCAAGTCTGTATATTGGTCTAACCTTACGTTTTAGGATAGGCCTTCTTCTCATTTCAGAACAGTTATATTAAAATCACCAAATATTACAGTGCACTGCATACAAGAGATTTCGGCGATCAGATTGTAGGCATATTTAATGATGCTCAGTGACTGTCTGGATGGGTGGTAAATTAAATCAAGTTTGGGTTTATGACAAAATTTTATTGTAAGATGAAGAAATATACTATCGAAGTTTTCAATAGATGGCTTGGTACTTATGACTGAATGGAATCCTGTTTTAATATACAACAAAACACCGCCTCCTGCTCATATCCTTCCTTTCACTACTGAAAATGTGAAAGCATGGTAAATTAAACTCCTCTAGAAAATCTCTTTGCTCAATATTTAGTCACGATTTTGTACCAATTACATCACAGTCTTCAGTATAGACATGAGCCTCTAAACCAGAAAATTTATTACACAGACCAGCGCGCATTTACACGAAGAGGTTTAAAGTATTTTCTATTCTGATGTGGGAAGCTTACATTACCAATAGTTTTATCAGACTGTATGGTATCTACATTGATTGGAGCGTTCACTTTCCGTGATAATCGTTTTTTATTTTTTCCAGGAAAAAAAAAAAAAAACACTGCGTCACCAAGAAAACGACAGAGACGGACAGAACCAATGTCATTCGTTGGAAAATAGTGATAGTTGCTCATAAAAGTGGTTCCATGTGCCAGTGATCTCCACACCTTCCTGTAAGCGAAGTGATTTAGCTTGGTTATTTATACCGAAAGAATTACTGAAAAAGTCATTCTCTTCATCGATCCTTAGGAGTATGATTGAAATTAAAGTGTTAGCTTTCTCCTTGTAGCGCCGGATCAACCTGCTTCTCTGATTGGGTTCGTACGACATCGTTGGTACCTGTATGAATAATAACAAGGCTGTTAGTTGTTGTTCCCTATATCGGCTTATACGGTTTTCGTTGCGTCATATACACCTTCAGCTAGAATACAAAGGCGCTTTCGTATAAAGGATGCCGTGCCGCAAAATTCCACTGACTGACCACGGATGATGAAGAGGAGAGGTGAGAGGGGGGAGGAGTAGAATGGGAGAGGAGGAGGGGGAGTGAGAGAATGAGAGAAAAGAAGTGGGAGGGAAAGAATGAGAGGGTGATGAGGGAGGGTGCGATGAGGGCTAGGAGAGAAAAGAAAATGAGGAGGAGGGGAGGGAGGAGGTGAAGAAAAGAACAAAGAAGGAGAATGGATAAGAAAAGACATGGTGTGGGAGGGTAGAACGATGAGAAAGAGCATAGCAAAAGACGACGGCTGCGAAAAGAGGAGGAATAGTAGGAACAGGAAAAGGAAAACAAGAGGGACAGAGAGAGAGAGACAAAAAAAAAAAAGGTAGAAGAAAGACGAGGGGTGATGCGTGGGGGGGGTTATGAAGTAAAGGATGGGTAGGTATAGGAGAGGAATATGAAGGGGAATGATATGCGAAAAGGAGGAGCCATGGAAACTGTGGAGGGATAGGAGAGAGGTGGAATGGAAGATACTGGAAAGCAGGCTAGGAAAAAATGAGGCGTAAGAATAATGAGTGAATGTCAAAAGAGATGGCATAGGAGAAGTGAAGGGATAGAATGAGGGGCGGGATTGGAAAAGAGTTGATATGTGAGAAGTGAAGGCATATGAAGACAGAAAAACGTGAGATAGAAAAAGGGGGACAGAAGGAGAAAAGAGACCGTAAGAGAACGTAGGATAGGAAGAGAAAAGGGAGAGCTGGACGGGAAGGGAAGAGAGAGAAGAGGGACAGGAAAAGGTGGGAGGGGAAGTGAGAAGAGATTGTGAGACACGAGAAAATGGAAGGAAAGTGGGATGGCAAGAAACGAGGGATAGGAGGAGAAACGGGGGAGAGAGAGAGTATGGACTGGAGAAGGTGAGAGATAGGTAGAGAAGATGGACTGAAAGACAGAAGGGGAAAGGAAGAGAGGATGGACAGGAGGAGGCGAGGGATAGGTAGAAAGGAGTGGGAAGGAGATAGGAGAGAGAGGAAGACAGATGTAGGTAGTAATGGGGGAGGGAAGTGAAGGGGGATAGGAAGTGGGAAGGAATAGAAAGTGAGAAAGTGTAGAACAACAAGGGATAGGAAGGTTCTGAAGAAAAAGGGGAATAGGAAAAGAGGAGTGGGAGGAATAGAGGCAGTATGAGAAAAGGAGAAGGGTTAAGAAAAGAGAATTCAAAATGTAAAGCAAAATTTGATTTAGTGGAAACGTTTAATTTAGTGGTATCGGAATGATACCATCAGACGTCTGTGAAAAATCAGAGTATAGCTGTCACAGTTGAGAGGTTAATGTGTGGTATAGATAATGAGAATTGTATAGCTATAATTTGGTCGAACGCACCATTTGCATGCTGTGGCGTCGGTAAAGTCAATAGATGTGTAGCTATAAAAAGTATTGGAAGGGAGTATTGCTAGCAACAGTTGAAATAACAAAACAGTGCCACTGATTTATACAACCATTAACAAGGTCAACAAAAAGAACTGATGAAAGTTCTGTGACCACCCAATGCTGCTAGCTTATTGTCTTTATTAGTCTTTCCTTTATCACCACAATCACCGTCACCTTTCCCTTCTGCTTCATCATTATACTACCATTGGTATATTTTCGTTAATCAGTGTATATATATATATATATATATATATATATATATATATATATATATATATATATATATATATATATATATATTGTCCGTTTAAACCCATCACCATTTTCCCCCTCTCTTTCTCCATTTCCGCCCTTCCTTACTCATCACCACCAACCCTTTCATTACGACAGCCACCAATTTCTCCCCCCCTTCCCGTCTCTCTCTCTCTCTCTCTCTCTCTCTCTCTTCCCCCCCATCACCGCGACCATCATCCACTCACTCGATGAAATGCATCCCACTTTTTCCTTCATCCTTGTTCTTTGTCGTCTGTGTCTGCCCTCCTCTTTTCCGACTGTATTTTTTCCACCATTCCTGTCATTTTATTTCTCTTCTTTCCACTTCAGGATATTCAACGCTGAGTGACAAACCCAATGGTGTCTTGCAATCCAGGAAATCATTTACAGTGCTGAGTGGTAACTACAAAACCAGATCACTTGGTGATGTGGAACCTATTATTGTGTCCCTGTTAACTGGGTGGAGAGACGCAGATGGGGCGTCCATCCGGAAACTAAACTTTCAGACTTTTCCCCAAGCCTCACTGTAACAAATAAACAATAGTTCACTACGCAGGAGGGACATGCAAGGGCGGTTGCTTGCCTGCAGTTGATAGGTCTGCTCGGCCAGACAGACCAGGCCACCTCAACATCAACAACAACCTCAACCAGTTTCCCTCCTGACGACGTTCAAGGTTATTGTAAATGTCGTAAAAGATCGCTTGGCTAATTCTCCGTGCTCTGAATTGCTTCCAACGTCGTTGACTTCTATTCCTATCCTTTCATCTCATAGCGTTGTTTTGCCTTCACCCCCACACACCACAATCTTTTCCTCCTCCCCACCACCACCACCACCATCTGTCCTTTCTTCCAGGTCTATTTTTAGCAGTCAGTCAATTAACTTTCCCTCATCCTCACAGCAACCACTTCTCCGTTCGTCATCACCTTCCCTACTTCATCACATCCTTTCTCTCTTTCTCCCTTCATCACCATCATCACTACTTCATCATCCCCTTTCGCTTCCTCTCCCTCCATCCCCACTTTCCCTATCCCATCACCTCCATTCACTCGCCCTTCACCACATTTCTTACTTCATCAACCACTTTCTCCCTCACCTTTCATCACCACCTTCCGTACTTTTTCATTCCCTTTCTCTCCATCTCCCCACATCACCACTTCGTTACTCTCTCTCTCTCTCTCTCTCTCTCTCTCTCTCTCTCTCTCTCTCTCTCTCTCTCTCTCATCACCACCTTTCCTATATCAGTATTCTCTTTCATTCTCCCTTGGTCATCACCTTCCCATACTTCATCATCCCCCCACTCTCCCTCTCTTCATTACCATTTTCTTTATTTTTTCATCGCCCTCTTTCTCTCCTTCTCCCTTCATCGCCATCTTTTCCTCCGCCAGCGAAAATGGGAGGAGATTATGTATTCAGTTCTGTTTATCTGTATGTGTATTTGTCCACAGGATATCTCAAAAGTTTCTTATGGGTTTCAGTGAAATTTTGTGGATGCCTGGGTCGTGGGGAAGGGAAGGGTTAGGAAAAATTTTGCTGGTGATCTGAGTTCGAATCCCGGTTCAGGACTGCCTTTTGTTTGTCCGCAAGATATTTTTGGTGGATTTCAATATATATATATATATATATATATATATATATTTGTGTGTGTGTGTGTGTGGATATGTGGGTCATGGGTCACGAAAGAGTTGATTACTTGTTAGTGGTGATAATAGTTGCAGTGTTGTAAAGTAGCAAAGTAAAATTACTTGAATACTGTAATTTAGTAACTTTCTTCGGTATTTACTTTTAGATAGTACTCAACATTTTCAGTACTTTCACTTTTACTTAAGTATTGTTTTCTATTACTTTTACTTCACAACAGTTGAAAAACAAGGAAGTCATTACTCGTTACATCTCAAAGTCAGGAATCGATTTTCAGCCTATTACAGGATGCAGAACAACGCAAGAGTCGGAAGCTGACCATTCACAAGCGCTTATTCATGTTTGGACCAATCACATGCGTCATTTCATATAGCCCAAGCAATACAGCCACGCTCTCGTCCTTTCCGCCGTCAGTTGTTTACATTGTTGCTGTAGCCACCATCACACCAGACTCCCACAACCAGTGAAATAGACAGCGGTGACCCCCACCCTTGGCCATACTTGAAATCTTTGTTTAAATACAAGGAGACTGTGGGAGAAACAGTGACGCTGCAGTGTTTGCTTGTGCACTCAAAATCATCGAGGTGACTGCATATGGCAATTCCCCTTCAAATTTGAAGAAACTCGTGGAGTACCCATACTTTTAAACTTAATGTAGATGTAGCCTATATATAGTGATTTTAGTTACAATAACTAATCCAGTAAGACCTCGTTGTAAGTCTGCTCACTCAGTTATTATTGGATAGCCGTAATTTTGAGAATCAGGGAAGAGGTTGAGTAGATCAGATATTCATTCTTAGATATGTAGTGGAAAAGTTTCTAGAGAAGGGAAAGAAGTTGTATGCGGCCTTCATGGATTTGGAGAAAGCATATGATAGGGTGCATAAACAAGGAATGTGGAAACTATTAAGAATATATGGAGTAGATGAGAAGTTGTTGAATGCTGTGAAGAGTATGCATGAGGGTGCTAAGGCTGCAGTGCGTGTGGATAGTGAACTGGGTGAATTTTTCTATATGAAGGTTGGATTGAAACAGGGATGTGTCATGTCTCCATAGTTGTTCAATGTGTATTTGGATGGGGTTATAAAAGAGATACAAGGTAGGGCAGTGGATGTTGGAGCAGCCCTAATGTGAGAGGGCAGTGTTTGGAAACATCCTGTACTGTTGTTTGCAGATGATACTGTGTTGTTAAGTGAAGACAATGGGGAGCTGCAAGGCTTGTTGGATGAGTTTGGGAGAGTATGTAAGAATCGGAATCAAAAGGTGATTGTTGGGAAGAGTAAAGTTATGGTCTTCCAGAGAAGTGAAGTTGTAGGCATAATATTACACAGTACTGTATGTAACAATATAGCTATAGGTAACAATATGTAAAACAGGTAGTTATGTTTGAGTTCTCCAGGAAGAGTTACAAAACACATCCTCTTACCTAGATGAACCAGGAAGGTCAATCCACATAATGTATATCCACAATCTTTGTTGTCTCAGACCACCAAAAATCCTTAACCATACGACGTATCTAAAACTTCCTCATTATCCAGACGAACAACAATTTCATGACGTATTCAAACACGTGGAATAACCAGCCCTACCCAGTTAGTCCACGTGATAGGAAATTGCCAGACATACACATTCTCCCCAGGCTGTATATTATGTGAGAGAGATTCCCTTCTGATCAGAGAGAAAGGGGAGAGAAGGGCTAGAGAGAAGGTCCAACGTTAGGGTCCTGCTTTGCTAAACTGTAACTCACTTTTTATAACTGTGTTCAATAAACTTAGTAACCCAAGAGTGCTGTAACTCACATCATTGACACTACGTCTCACTACTTTTTTCTGGTTGAGCTTAACGATCCATAATCAATTGCCCTATCTCCATACAAGTACTTAAGACCACGCTATCGAGATTGATGGCAGCGGTGAATGTACAGTGAGGTTGGATGAGGGAGGAAATGGAAAATGTGAGTGCGTTTAAGTACTTGTGTAGTGTGATGGGACGGAAGTTTGGAGGGTGAAGTGCTTGAAAGGGTACAACAAGGAAGAAAGGTTGCTGATTCCTTGAACGCAGTAATAAGAAACAGGGAAGTGAGCATGGAAGTGAAAAAGTTATTAAATGACAGTATTGTGATACGAACTCTAACGTATGGAGTGAAGCTTGGATCTTACTGGAGGGACAGAAGTCAAGAGTGAGAGCAGTGGAAATGAGTTATCTGAGAGGAGCATATTGAGTCACATGGAGAGAGAGAGACTGACAAATGAAGAAGTGAAGGATCGTTGTGGTGTGGATGTGGATGTGATAGGAAGCATTAGGAGAAACACACTGAGGTGGTTTGGACATGTGGAGAGGATGGAGAGTGAGAGACTAACGAGGAGAGTGTATGTGAGTGAGATGGAGGGAGGGGGAGGCCAAGGATGGGATGGAGGGATGGAGTGGAGAGGTACATGAGAGAGGGGTGTGTGAGCTGGGAGCAGGGCAGCGAAATGGCGGGGGACAGGGCGACATGGAGGCGATTTGTTTGTGGCCACCCCAAACGGGATTAAGGCGTCTGGCAATAGATAGATAGTTGCTGATCAAACACAGTTAAGAGATGTCAATAAATATTTTCAATTCCTTTGTGTCTTTTATTTTTACCAAATAATTAACTAGTTTATAATTTGTATATAATTTCTGAGACGATAGACAATTTAATTCGGTAGTTACTTTTTACTTTCACTACTTGAGTACTTTATGAAAAAGGTACTTTTGTTTTACTTTTGCTTGAGTACATTTAACTTTGAGAGTGCTTCCACTGGTACTTTGAATAATATTTTGTCAGTATAACAATACTTTTACTTAAGTGTCAAAGCAGGGTACTTTCTACAACTCTGATTAGTTGTCTGGTATTGGCGTTGACGGAGGTATGTGCTCTATGAGTGCTGTCAAGTCTGTACTTCGTCATATCCCTTTCTCTCACTTACCCTTCATCATCATCTTCTTCATCACTTCCTTTCTCTCCCTCTCCTTTCATCATCACCTCCCTGCTTCATCACCTCTCTCTCTCTCTCTCTCTCTCTCTCTCTCCAGCTTCTATTTTCCATATCCCCATCCCACCCTGTTCTCTTCCAGACCACGCTTAACCCTCCTCAGGTAATGTGGGGTCTGTGGGACCCCACGCTATTTTTCTGAGTGTTTTTCATATATTACTATAAGGTCTTGGGATCTGGTTTTCCCTCTACCTTCCTGACTAGTAGACTAGTTTAGGGAGGTGATGGGGTCAGTTCGGGATCTGGCTCTGTTTTCGCGATAAAGGGCCTTTGGGGTCCAGTGGACCCCGCTTTACCTAACCTGTGATTATTTTCCCATATATATATCTTCCATACCATTTTTTTTTTTATGACGTGCTTCTCTTACTGCTTACAGAAACATTGGCCATTACTGTACAGCATGCAATGATAGAACACTGGTGGAACATATCAGTGTTGGTATGGCAGCCACTAATTTCAGATGGTATAAAATTTGTCAATGTTTTTTCATTTAATTTTCCATAAAATATTTCGTCACTTATATTTCCATACATTTTGCACTAAATTGAAGGAAAAGGCCTACAGAAGCTGTGTAAAAGCGATTGTTTCAATAAAGTTGTAAGTATTTTTGACGATTTCTTAAAGATTGGGGTCTGACAGACCCCACATTACCTAAGTAAGGATAAAATTATAGGTTTACCTGAGAAGGGTTAAGGTGGTCTAAAGTCTTTGGAGGAGTACTTGGTTAACCTTCTGTTTTCTGGATTGCTTTCTTAATCACCAGCACCTCTTCCTGTCCCCTCATTATCCCTTTTCCATATTCTTCCATCATATTTCTCGCCAAAACACCACCCGTGCTATTCTCTCGTCCATGGCTGTTTTCATTCAGTCAGTGAAGTGTGTTTTCTTAATCATCACCACCAGGTACTGTTACTGTCCACCCATCCTTCCTTCCTTTCCCCTTCTGACCATCCACCCTTCTCCCTTCATCATCTCATTCCTATCCTTTCCCATCATCACTAGGACCACCACCGCCCCAGTTTTTTTTATTATTATTATTATTATTTTTTCCTGATCTGTTTTCGTCAGTCAGTCAGTGAACAGTCTCTTCATCACCATAATCATCAACTTTCCATCCTTTCCATCTTTGCCTCCTCTCCCTTCATCAACACCTTCGCTCCTCCCGTTCGCATCACCACTCCGTCCCGTTCCCCTCGAGGTGGCTCTTTAATTCCTTGGAGAAGCACCCGGCTAATCCTCAGTTTTCTGCACTGCTCGCTGCTGCTGTTGCCTTCCAATTTGCATCAGCCTCTCCTCGTCTTCGCCATCTTACTCTTACAATAATGGCGCACTTGTACCCAGTCAAACCATTTATTAGTACTGGAAAACTCTTTGTGTATATTTATTGCCTCGCCCGCTGCTCTCTCTTTTGCTTCTTTTTTAGCAGTTGGGCGACTTCGTTTATCTGTTTGTCTGTAGATCTTTTGGGGGAGTGTGTGTGGCCTTGTGACTGACTCTCTCTCTCTCTCTCTCTCTCTCTCTCTGCCTGTCTTCATTAATTCTCCCTGGTAAGGTCGTTTTCTACCCTCCACCCGACAAAGTCAGGGGAGGGTTTTGTTATCACTGAGATCAACAGGTGTCCGTCCGTAGAGTTGGCCGGCAGGACGGCTGGCCGGGCATAGAGATTTCGTTTCTGGGCCAGGACTCAGAAAGTATTCACTATAGAATCATATAATTTCACATAGCTATGTGTCTTAAAGTGAACTGGTGCCTGTTGATAAGTAGAATGCTGTGATTTATGTAGTTTTATATATATATATATATAATGAAAAAGTAAAAAACAAAATCCAGAGATTTCAATGCAACCTGTGAAAGGAATCTGAAGGACCCAGGTTTTATGTCCTCAGGGCGTTTTGCTTATGGTAACCTTTAAAAGAAAAGACTGGGGAGAGAGGTGATGGCGGTTATGTGCTTGTGTAGGTGTGCAAGGAGGTGGTGGGTATGTGCTTGGTCAGATGGAGGGTTGCAACAGCGTAGCGTTGCTTATGTCTTCTGACTACTGGAGGACGATTTTTTCCATCTATGGTTAGCTCATCGGGCTATGGATGCCAGCTTTTGTCAGATTGTATCACCTCTTTCTTGGCAATGGGAATATATTCAGGACGTTCAGAACTAACCAGTTTTTCTCTTTGAGTGTACAGTTTGAGTGATGAAAGGGGAAACTCTTCACCCTCTTTTCTTACACTGTATGTGTAGAGCTAACGGCCTTTTTCTTAATACTTTTTATCGCGTAGTGGAAGGCAAGTGAAACTTTTTTTGAAGGTCATTTGTGCAGCTCTAAATGAATTGACACATTACAGTACATAATACAGTCAGCAGCGATGTAGTGAAGCCAGGTAGTATGAGACGTATTCTAAATGACATGGGAGGCTTTGTGTTACCTCTTGCTTGGAGATTGATTTAGTCGGTTTTCCCTTGGTTTTTGGTTTATGTTATATACTGTACACCTCTTTAGAATCAGCATAGTTTATAAGAATAATATATACTGTAGGATGATAGGGAGGTGCGCTGTGCAAAATAAATCGTTATGAAAGTGGTGTTGCGAAAGAACCCGTATTCACTTAGAATGCATCTCTTGTTTTGGTTACTTTCTTTAGAAATCATCCTCATCGTACATTGCATACAAAGGAATAGTAATATGCCATAATGCTGAAGAAACTGGCTGGTAAGGAAGAGATGTCAGAAGAAAGTTCATAAGCTTACGGCCCCAAGAAATATGTGAAAAGATCAGTAAAGAAGGAAGAAGACAAAATTAATTGTTTGGAAGGGCCTTGAATGGAAACACTCAAAAAACAGGAACTTGTTTTTGTAGGAAGTGAATAAAAGGCATGGGTGTGGCGAGAAGAGGGCAAAAAATAACTCGTGGTCGGGATAATTACCTCCGCCAAGGAGGTTGTTTTTACCGGCGTTGGTTTGTTTCTGTGTTTGTCTGTTAGCAGGATTACTCAAAAAGTTATGACCGGATTTTTCTTAAAAATTTTGGGAGGAGTTGGGTATGGCCCAAGGAACAGTCCATTAGACTTTGGTGGTGATCCGGATCATCATCCGGATCCAGAAGTTTTTTTTTACGGTTCTCTAACACTGCGGGATAGTGGCAGTTTCGACAGTATTGCTTCTAGCTTGATAAATAATGCCAGCAATGCTTGCACAAAAATTACAAGATAACATCTCTATAAGATCTACCACACATTCTGCCTTGGCGGAGGTTTGCAGTCTCAGATTGTCTTGTTCTGGTATTCTGTTCCTTCAAAAGCTAGACAAAACATTGCTTGAGAGCTAGTCGTTGGAGCCTGTGAACTAATGTTGGTACCATTAACCATTTCGTAATTGGAACAGCTTTACTATTCTGTTCCAGTTAATGCCAGACAGTATTATTCAGCTGAGTGGGTCATACGAGCCTGAAATGAGAATGATAAAAAAAAAAAAAAAGCGGAAGACTGCTCTAACTCAAAACGGAAATCAACAAATAGACACAACACACAACACAGCCGTATATCAAATCCATTAATCCCTTCAGTGTGATGATATCTTGAAAACTGATTTCCCAAACGACAGAAAAGTATAATTTTCTTAGATTCTTTTTAGATGGGAATTACAAACAACCTCCTTCGAACCAGTGCCTAACACGTGATCATCACCCTGACTGGCATCTTCAGAGCACTAGACTACCTGGCATGAATACAATGGTACCGAATTCAAATCCCGAAAATTTTGCTTGCAACATCCAGGACTCTTAAGTTCGCCAGTCCACTGCTATACCCACACCAACATCGCTTTCCCTATCCGCTAGTCACTTCACAACGAGCAGGTACTTTGAAATATGTTGTTGCCTTGTAAAACGTTGTTATTCATAGTAGGAATGATTATTCCAACAGGAGGGGTTAAATATTGCCTTCACTGATCCCTACTAGGGAGCAATTCCTAAGCTGAATCAGATCGTCTGAATAGATCAAGACTAAAATAAATGACGTCGTTACAGTAAAGGAGTTGTAAATGGACTTGACAAGAAACATACTACCTCTACTTACCACACTACGTAGCATCCATATAAACTTACATGACACTGCTTACGCAAACTTCTCCCTGCCTGACCATCACACGAGCCTCTTGTAATACTTACGGCGTATTCTCTTGGCTTATAAAAGCTCCCAAGCACCTCTTCCTCGCCAGTTATTTTTTTTTTTACGTGGCCAGGTAACATTCACTTCTGTGTTTATGTACATAAACACACATAAATATACACATATATTTCTTCCAGAGAAAACTTTAGGGTAAAATTTAGGGTATATAATCTCTCTCATATGTATATGTATGTGTTTTTTGTATATATGCTTTGCCTAAATAAGCAGCTTTTAGTGGACATTTTACCATGTTAACTTATTATATATAAACGTTATACATGACATAACTTGACTATATATTAGTATGTCATTATTTCATTTTAGGTCTCTGAAGATTAAATATGATGCCAAACCGTGTGACAGTACAGATGATCTTTATTTCGGGCCTTATTATATTGTTCCCTCTGGAAGTGAGATTCTCCAAAAATTGTACCCATATCTGTCGTTTCATCACATTTAGTCCAAATTGAAAAATAATTTTTTGAGTTAAAGGCCGGAAAGTTTGTCGCTGCCCTCTGTCCATAAATGTTGACATTATTTTCAAAATTTAATTACGTCGCCCTTAGCTTACTCCCTATCCTTCTACCAAATTTTGTTTAAACTGGACCAAAACTGTTAAAGCTGCCCAGTTCCCGATCTATTACCTTTGGCTTTTGGGGGGTGGGGGCCAAATCTACCTTTCTTCCATCCCAGTGGAGAATGAAACCACTCTAGGAAAGAGGAAGAAGAAGCGGGAATTTTTGTAGCTTGTTTTTTATGGCGCCGCCAAATATCAAATTGCATGTCGGCAAAAATATCTCAGCAACGGATAGAGACATTATCTTCAGATTTGATCTTCAGGTAGCTTGTACCTCAGCCAACACCATATTTTGACGAATATGAAATATCTGCAAAATTCGTGAAATCACGAAAGATCGCGACTTTCTGTCCCTTTTCCCTTGAAGCCTATATTATCATCCATACAGGTATTTATATCATAACAAGTTGTGGACAAATTTTCACCAAACCTTCAGAAAGTAACGACTATGTAGATGTGCAGAGAAGATATAAAGGGTCACTGCTGCATTCAAACTGGCGGACGATTAACTTTCGGCCCCCAAATGCTAATGTTTTCATGTTTTAGTTGTTTCAGGAGATGTAGTATAGACAAGTTTGAGGATTAAAGCATGATGTTTAATTAAAATTTATTTCTCTATGTTTGGGAATTACGAAGAATTATAGTTATTTAAGTATATAGGCTCGTCGATGAGATCTCATAGAGTGATTACCGACACAGATTGAGGGTGAGACCTCAGGGGTTCTCTCCTCCGACTTCCAGTTAATAGATACTCCGTTCCCTTTGCAATGTTGCAGGGGTGGATGCAACTGTCAGAGTCTTTGTCTTGTTTCCTCCCTCCCTCCCCCCGTTCTTTTTTATAAATCAAATAAAACACTCAATTGTTACATATTTCTGCTCTTAGAAAAACCACATAATTATTACCCCCATGGGGTGATCACATGCTTCATTTTTTTCTTATATATATATATATATATATATATATATATATATATATATATATATATATATATATATATATATATATGTATGTATATATGAAGTACACACAGTAATTACATATATACATACACATATTTACATTATTATTATTATTATTATTTTTTTGGAGGTGGGGGCGCTTACCATCCACTCACTCAATGAAGTGCTGCTGTCAAGTGTCTGCCCCTTCCTCTCCTCTCTCCATTCCTTCCATCCTCTTCCGTCTTCCTTTACTTCAATCTTTTCTTGTCCTTCTGCCTACGGGTAACTTTACACTCCCTCTTCTGTCTTTCTTTCCTTCATTCTTTCATCTTCCTTCTGCCTGTGGGTGACTCTACACTGAGTGACAAGCCAAATGGTTTCCTGTACACCAGGAAACCATTTACTACGCTGGGTGGTAACCATATAACCAAATTTTGGCGCCTGGTAGTTTAGTGAGTAATTATTGCGCTCCAGTCGGATTGAGCTAGTGAAGGTTTATATCCAAGGGGTGGTTGGGGTTGATTGCTCATGTAATGCCACTCAGGGATGAGTGAGGCTGGTCACTCTCATCTTAAATGTCGGGACCAGCTGCTTAGGCCCGGGCTCCTACGCTCCTCATGGGGCAATTTAGGATTGGATGATGGATGGATTATTATTATTATTATTATTATTATTATTATTATTATTCACGTTTTATAAAATAAAGCACTATAGTCCTATGTTCCTTTTCTTACCATTCTCTCCCTGTCCGTCTGTAGAGACCGCGTGTCTTGCATTACGTGCCGAGGCTTTTAAACTCTCCACAACTTAACTCTCCCGATTTATTCAGCGCGAGGAAAAGCTTTAGCACTGGCGACGAACAAGCGCCCCGAATACTCCTGCACTGACGTCTTTTCTTTTCCACATTTTGAACTTTATTCTTGCTGTGGACATATGATTTTATTTATTACGAGCAGAAATAGTTGTTGTAACACCGAGAACATCTGAAATGTGAACCCTGTACACTGCAGGCTGAAATTGCACTCCTCCTGAAATCCACCATCCCTCTATCAGGGGATAGGAAGAGAGCTTGGTGTCGTTTGCATTACCAAGTAGATGAACCACCCAGTTATGTCAGTGCCACCGTGCGAAGGCGCCTCCCAACGCCATTTTGTTTCGAGAAGAAAGTTTTCACCTGAATGCCAAGAAACTTGACACGTATGTTCTCAAACTGCTACGACTTGCTCTCAGCTGAATAAAATCTTTTGGTGTTACTTAACGATGAGTAATTTACTTTGCTCATTTCAGACCATTTTGCCATGTTTAGGGAGGAAGTATACGTATCTATGAATTGGACGGTGGTTGATTATGTGGAGGTGAGGGGTGAGGTATACAAGCGCTGCTGCTGTTGTGAAAATTCTTCTCAAATCAATACTTTTAATAATAATAACAGAATGGTTCAGACATGTTGCAGTGCAACTCTACTGTGTGATATTACAGTCGTAAATGCTTATTGCGTCTATTAATAATTTTTGTGTTGTATCTGCAAAAGTAACTCTTGCTTGACCTTCCAATCTTCGTATCCGATCACTCAGCCCCGCTAAACCCCTGCACCGCACCAACCACCCATCAGCCCCGGATATCCTCCTGCACCTCTCTTCCTTTTCACTTGTGACTGGTTCGAATCGTTGCCTCGAATCTCCCGTGGTTTACATCTAGTACAAAAGAGGATTAGCAACTCTAAGTACTTGGAAACTTGGCAGACCATACATTTAGTCCTTGCCATTTATGCATTGATGACTCAACCTTCACCTTTTCTCATTGTGTCCATCGCGAGTCATGGCAAGTGAGTGAGTGACTTGCCTGTTTTCCAAGATTACTTTTATTTCTACTTGGAGCAAAACAAGCATGTTACTTGTTTTAATGCGTTAAAAACCTTTCCTCCATCCCGTAACTCGGAAAAGTCTTCCAGATGACACTCTCTTTCCTTCAGCAACAATTTTCTCAGTCCTTCATCATCCCATGATACTCTTGATGTTTTATTTTTTCTGAAGATGTGTCATGGAACAATATATGCCACATCTTGTGAATACAACATTGCATGGGTTAGGTGTGCCGAATCAACCCTTGCATTCTGTAGCCTTACTCTGTTCCCTGACATTGTCTAGAAGACTTATTTGCCCTCGTGTACAGCTGTGTGAAGTGGGAGAGGGAGAGGGGACTTGCCACGTGCAGCATTTTTTTTTTTTTTTTACGTGTCTGACTCTGGGCAAAGGCTTCGACCTATTTCTTCCGGGTAGTGACCTATCCCAAGGCCCAGTAGTCCTCCTACACCTCCACATGTCACCACTTCGGCGCTAACACCCACTATCCATATTGAATACATGCTAGGGCTGTCTCATACAGGACTGGTGTATTGGTATTAGCGGGGGTATTTTCACAACATGTCGGCGGGTCATCTGGCAGATCAGGAAAGTCTGCTTTTTAGGAAATTCAAATCCTTAAACTGTTCCCTGCCCCAGCCGGGATTCGATCCTGGGTCCATTAGGACTGCAGGCTGCCTCTCTACCGATTCAGCCACCGCCTCCCCCAAACAGGGTTAAGCCAGAGGTGTATCATTTCATTTGTTCTCTCTCTCTCTCTCTCTCTCTCTCTCTCTCTCTCTCTCTCTCGTGTTGTGTGTGTGTGTGTGTGTGTGTGTGTGTGTGTGTGTTTATTACTACTCTCAGGTCATTGTCCTCCTGAACTCTGTGCTTAGATTCATCTCCCTTTACAGCGGGCATTAAGGACCTGTCAAGTTAAACTTTCACATCTTTTCTGCCCAACTCACTAATGTATAAGTTTACCGGTAGGCGTACTCTCAGTCTCTTAGCCTGTATGCCACTAATTAAATTCATAACTGTATTCTACATTCAGTCAGTTTAATTGACTGTGATCTTCAGTCATTTAAATGTAGTTTCATCTCACAATGAACGGATGTTAGTTTAGATTTGCCACTGTTCAGTTTTCTTAAGAAAGATAAGTTTTGCAGGCATTCAGCCTTCGATTGTGTTGATACATTTTAAAAATATGTTCTTTATTAACCGTTTTACTAACTGATGTCCTTCCCAAGATCCATGAAATCGTCTAGAAATGAAAAGAAAAAAAATTGCATAAAATATCATCGGATGAAAGGGGGATAACCAGCCCTCTGCATGATCGTGTAAAGAAACCATACCTAACCCGACACGAGTAAAGTTATGAGCTGCAGCCACACGTTAGGGCACTGTAATGACGTGTATTTTGCCCTGAGGCAGCTTGTGTATGTGTGATGAGGGGGGTACGTGAGTAGGTGAATGGATGAGTGGGTGGGTGGGTGAATGGGTGAGTGAGCTGGTGAGTGGGTCGATATGTGAGCGAATGAGTGGCTAGGTGGATGGGGGTGAGTGAGTGTGCAGGTGGGTGGGTGAGTGGGTGGTTGAGTGAGTGTGCGGTTGAGTGGGTGAGTGGGTGAATGAGTGATTGAGTAGGTGAATGGGTGAGTGAGTGGGTGGTTGGGTGAGTGAGTGGGTGGGTGGGTGGGAGGGTAGGTGAGTGAGTGAGTGTGGGAAGGTGAGTGAGTGTGGGTAGGTGAGTAAATGTGGGTGGGTGATTGCATGGCTGAGTGAGTGGATGAGGTAGTGGAAGAATGGATGTGTGCGTGAGTGGGTAAGGTAGTGGAAGAATGGATGTGTGCGTGAGTGAGTGAGGTAGTGGAAGAATGGATGTGTGCGTGAGTGGGTGAGGTAGTGAAAGAATGGATGTGTGCGTGAGTGGGTGAGATAGTGGAAGAATGGATGTGTACGTGAGTGGGTGAGTGAGGTAGTGAGTAAGTGGGTGGGTGGGTGAGTGAGTGAGTGGGTGGGTGGGTGGGTGAGTGAGTGAGTGAGTGGGTTAGTAGGTGAGTGATAGTGCGAGTGTAAAAGAGAACGGTGACCAGGACTCAAAGGCCAGGCCCTGAAGAGGCAGACCAAGACGATAACATTAACAGGGACAGTAAACGGGACAGGGACAGACAGAGAGGGGCAGTCAAGATAATGGATAGACCCAGACTGGGAGAAGGAATGGGAGGGGGAGACAGGCGAAGACAGATAAACAAGGACGGGGCAGACTTACAAAGATAGACGGAGACAGACAGAGACAAGAATATAGGGACAGAGACGAACAGTAGCAGGGAAAGGAAGAGACAGGGACAGGGTAGAGACAGAAACAAGAACAAGGACATTAAGAGAGGCAAGAAAAGAAAATGAAACAAAGACAGACACATGGAGAGGAACATGAACAGGGTCAGGAACAGGAACAAGAGCAGTGTCAGGAACAGGGTCAAGAGGAGGGAGGTCACGGTCAGGGAGACTAAATACAGGGTCTGCGATAGAAAAAGAGAAGAGGGAGTGGAGAGTGTGGGCGAACGTGTGAATAAATGAGCTTGGGACGTTGTGTGTGTGTGTGTATGAGAGAGAGAGAGAGAGAGAGAGAGAGAGGAAACGTTAAGCTCTGAGTATAGTAAGAACACGAAGGAGGTGAAAGAGAGGCCGGTCTGAATGAAAGAAGTAGCTTGGGCGTGGGTATTGGTAGGTGTGAAGTTTGTAATAGTAATCAAGAAAACTGAGGAACTTGTGTGTACGAGTATGGCGATGGCTGAACTTGAGAGAGAGAGAGAGAGAGAGAGAGAGAGAGAGAGAGTTTAATCTTAGTTAAGCTAAATAAAACAATCTCTGGGAAATTAAACAGATCAATAAAGACGTAATTTTACTGAAGTGGTTAGCCCCTTGATTGCGGTATATATATATATATATATATATATATATATATATATATATATATATATATATATATATATATATATATATATATATATATATATCTATCTATCTATCTATCTATATATATATATATATATATATATATATATATATATATATATATATATATATATATATATATATATATATATATATATATATTTCCTGCAATCACAAACTCATTCATGCCTTCTAGGTGATACTTTACTCCTGGAACAGAACTCTACAGCAAGTGGCCCTCCTCTGGCCTCCTTGTGTGGCCGTCACTTACATGCGCCACATTATACTGATTTACAGGCCCGGAACACAGGTGCACAGGCCAGCCAACACCCAGTTATTTACCTGGTGTACACTTATTGCACATACACACATACATAGATGCAGTTATGTGCGTAGAGACAATTGGATAACCACACATATATATGCAAACATACATACATGAATACATATTCACATGTACATACACTGCACTCTGGAACACCGATCGTAGAGTACAGTATGACAAGACTGGTCAGTCTTCATGGTATGTACCGTGTCTCCCTACTTGATACCACCGTATTTAAGTCTGTGCGTGCAGTATTAAAGGCACACACACACACACACACACACACACACACACACACACACACACACACACACACACACACACACATTCTCTCTCTCTCTCTCTGATCCTATTGAGAGTCTTAATTTGGTGACGTCACACCGTGTTTACTCATTGTTAATATCTGAAGAGGAGGAGGCGGAGGTGGAGGAGGAGAAGAAGGTGGAAGTGGTGGTGGTGGTGGTGGTGGTAGTGGTGGTGGTGTTGGCGGCGGCGCCATTGACGTTAGCGTTGGCGTTGGTGATGGTGTTGGCTTTTGTGGTGCTAGAGTAGTAATGGAGGGAGGGTGGTGTGTCGAGGGAAGGGAGTTCGTTACTGAGTTGGGTCAGAGTGCCTGACATTTTTTTTTTTCTGTCGAGGTCACTTCTTACAAGGCCCGGCACCAGATGTAAATATTTAGAGACTGATTATATAGTGGAGTGGAGAGAGGGAGGAGGGTGTGGAGGTTAGTGAGGGAGTTGTGGTAGTGAGTGGTTTGACCGTGTTGTTGTAGGTGTTGTAGTTTCTTAAACATGGTCCTTCTGACCAAGCAGACCCATCGCTCGCATACAGTAGGTTTCCTACACCGTTGACGTATCAGCTCTAGGTGTAGCCTGTGCTATGCAGTGCTCCATTATGTGTGAGCCTATTCTACAAGAGAAACACATGTCATCTGCGATTCCGCCCAGTCTGAATCTAAGCTGATAACTTAGAAGGGCTGGCAGATATCCTAATCTAAGCCTGGCTATGTAAATTCGATCATCTTTAACCCGCCCCGTCCCGACGACGTATGGGTACGTCACCACGATTTGCATTTGCCAGTCCCGGCGACGTACCAGTACGTCATGCAATTGCAAGGTACCTAATTTGCACAATTTTCAATTTTCGCGTGTGATTTTTCATATGTATACACGGGACACCTTCCTCTATTCCTGTACAAGATACCAAGCAGGGACAATGCCTTACACTGCATAACTTCCCCCCTCCCCCCCTCACGCCATTGTCTTGGCAAAGGACCTGTTACCAGTGACCTGGCTAGTAAAGTTATTCAGGGCCAGAGTGATTCCCCAATCGATGACAATGTGGAGGACAATGTTTACATAGCATTAGAAGAAGAAACAGCCAGAAATAATGATCAGGTAGTGTGGCAAAAATAGGTCAGGTATGGTGATTAGTTAGTGAGTGAAACAATGCTTATAATGCCTTTATTACTGCTTGAAAACCAATATACTGTCATACTACATATACATTCGTACCAAGTAAATAAATAAATACCGTTTATGAGTGGATAAAATAGTTACCCTCCCATAGAACTCGTTTTCTTTGGTGCCAGCATGTTAGAAAACCCACTCAGGTAAGGAGGAACTCCTACCTGGATTGGGCACTTTAAACCTCAGGTGAGCGATTTCTCTATGAATTTTCGATGTTTCTCACCAAAAGCGAAGGTTTTAGCCAAAAAAAAAAAAAATCGAAAATACCTCGGGACTGGGGGATGTCGGAGGTGCGGAAAACCTCGGGACGTGACGGGTTAAGGACACCTCTAATGGGTGAACGTCAAAAAGGGGGGCTTGTAGTATAGCGACTGATCGACGGGTTGTATTGCCCTGCGCTTGAAGTAGTGTGTAAGTGTTTCGTCATTGTTAGTGTAGGAATGTACAGAGGTGGGATGACGTTGAATAGGGTGGAAATGTTTGTACAGTGATTTATTTTTGTTGGAGTCTAGGTCTATTGTGTGGGTCTGTCACATAATGACATGGCTGTCATGTGTTAGCACAGACTGTCATGTAGAACTGTGTGCCTCTCATGTTAAAAATTCTCAGATGTAGAGGACTAGTTGCAGAGTGTAAGCTATGGGGGTAGCCAGTGATGATGATAAAGCGTTGTTCTGTATGGTCTGCATGGTGTTCTAGTGGGTGTTACGAGTAGATCGTCTGGGAGCCCATGCCAAGGAAAATAGGACATCACTGCCGCGATATAACGTTTGTATAATAGTGAGAGTGTTTCTTTTTGTTGTCCAGAGTCTGTCACTGTAAGTGCTTTAAGTGCATTTGGTATTGGGGTGCAACGCCTACTAATGTTTTGTATGTGGTCCTTGAAAGTGTGTCCAGTGTCATAAAGGATCCTGGTGGGCGGGGTATGTAACACAGGTACATCGTTAAGTGTGATAGGGGTGTGCCTACTGTATGCTTGTGTTGTATACTGTTGATAAATGAACGATTGATTGACAGGAACATATATATATGATTTGTTGAGAGAGAGAGAGAGAGAGAGAGAGAGAGAGAGAGAAATGACAGCGATAAAGGGACAGGTAGACAGGCCGGCAGCTAGGAAATAAAAGAAAAGACAGACATAAGCCCAGCTACAAAACACACACACCGGGTATTTGCCAGCTCACAGTTTTTACTAGGGCATCGTTTCCAGTCGCTCCGTCAGACGAAAAAAAGTAAGACCAATTTGCGAAATGCTTGTTGGTGGGGGAAGCAAAGGCCGAGCTCTGAGGTTAAAAGAATGACCCAGGGGATAAAAAGACTTCCCTTTGTCCTCCTCCTACTACCAATTCGGGCCTTCCCCCCCCCCCTCTCTCTCTCTCTCTCTCTCTCTCTCGTCTTCCTATCACCCCATTCTTTTCTTCCCCTACTTGTAGCGCCCACTCCCTTCTCCTCTGCTCTCCTCCTCCCTTCCCCCTCCCCTTCTCCTGCCTCTCTCTCCTCCCCTCTTCTTTTCTCTCCTATCCTTCTCTCTCCTCTCCTTCTCCCTCAATCCTCCCATTCCTTATCCCCAGTGTCCTCGTCTTCCGTACTGGCTTTGGCTCTTTCACTTTAGCGCAGTTGCCATAACTGCGGAGAAAATAACCATCGCCAGGCTAACTTTAGGACTATTTATCAAATGAAATGTGAACTCTGCCACCAGCTAGGACACAAACAACGGCAAGTCACTATTACCGCCCATAGGAACCTGGCGAAGAAGGCGGACCGCAGGACCTATCATTAGCAAAGGGAATCTTACAGTTGAGCATATTAATGCTGAAAGTCTTTTGGTTAAAAACAGTGAAATAGACATTTTAATTAATGAAAGCAAAACCGATGTACTGGGTGTAGGTGAAACATTGCTAAACAAGAAGCGGTGCCAAGGCATAGCAAACCCGTCCTCGGCGGCCATTTTAATGCTGACGTACAATCTCAACAGAATATCCCCTCAGAGATGTCACATATCAAATTTGGGGTAAATCAGGTGATAATGGACGATTTTATGGCCATTTGAAATTTTAAGTCCGGCCCGCCTGACATTGACCCCCCTACTTCTGACTAGGGGAGTGACCCCCTTGATGTAACGAGCTATGTTACATGATGCAGAATTGAATGATGCACCTTTAGGTTTTAGTTTCATGTCGATATGACGAAGTTGAAAGGAGTTATGAAGGAAAAACGATTTTTACATTTTACATATTTGGGCGTATAGCCTGGGCCTTGGCCCAGTTTGGCCCAGAATTTAATCAGGTGATCAGAAGGTCATAGCCCATCATACCTGTAATTTTAGCCAAAATCGCACCAGCAGTTTTTGAGTAAAGTTGTTAACAGACAGACACACACAAACAAACAAACTGACAGACAAACAAACTGACAGACAAACAAACAAACAAACAGACAGACAAACCGAGTGAAAATAATACTCGTCCCCGAGTCCCTCCGAGGCGGGGACCGATAATTGATAAGGAGGTGGCGTATGCATTTGTGTTAGGGGTATATATATAATCTAACTCCTGTGAACGTCAGCACTGTAGGACCAGATTGTCCTGTTGTAGTTAGGAAGTCTTTTTTCCTACTCCTCAGCCAGGTGTGGGTGGGCTTGTCACATTTCCAGGAGCTGGAGAAGGAGGGTTCTAGCGTAAAGTGTTATCTAGCAACTGGACAGAAACTGTTTTAAGGCTAACTATGCTATTGCTAAGCCTCTTCTGCTGGGTGGAAAGCTACCATTCCCATCGCCACACTCGGGATTTGTTTTGTGGGATGGTCAGTGATTACCGACCCTTCAATCTTGGCATTCCGCAGGGTAGGATACTTAGCTCCTTTCTCTTCAATCTTCTGAACAGACTCCTCTGTCTTTTAGGTCCTATCCCTGGCTCCTCTCTGATCCTAACCTATGTTGATGATATCTGTATCCACTTCCCTTCCCCTGTCACTCTTCAACGTCTTTTGGTTAAGTTTAGCCCGGCTGCATCTGCTTGTGGGTTGAAATTATCAGCACTGCCAAAACCAAACTGTTTACTCGATCCCACGCTCATAGACTTGCTTGCACAACCATAACCCACCTCGGCTCTAATCTTGGGGTAGTACAGAATTATACATACCTCGGATTCGCTCTGTCTTCCCTCTTTAACCTCTCTATTTCCACTATCTGCACCCGCCTCCACTGCAGACTTAAACTCTTCGCATGCTCACTTGTGACTCGGGGTTAGCTTCCCAATCTCTCGATCATTTTACCTGTTATATATTCGCTTTCTTCTTGATTATCATGCTGTCCCTCTCTTGTACCACCAGCACAGCTTCGACCACAATCGGACGATGTGTCTCAGTCTTTGCTGTCCCAGGTCTGCCAGAGTGGTCAACATTCTCCATGAACTCAATCTGTGTCCCATTACCGATCGTATTCGTATGCACGGAGTCTGCTTTGCCACACAGTGTCTGACCACATTTCCATCTCCTGCTTTATCTTTTTCCTCCCGAATGGTTAATATACTCCCAGATACCACTCACCTCGACCGGATCTGGCACACTCACGTGCCAGGTCTGATATCCAGGGTAAAAAGAATTCGTTCCAGGCTAAAAAGAATTCGTTCGGCACCCAACTGTCCTCTCCAGCTATCTAGCCGAGATCCCGCCAGTATCCATGCTGATCTTGTCTCTTCCATCCCTACTGACCCATTCACCCTACCTGGACACGTACAACTCCTGGTGTGTGCTACACACCTTCTGCCACTGCTTCTGACCGTTTACCAATCCCTTCACAGATCTCCATCACTGAAACCCTTAACTCCGTAGCCTACACCTACCCTTCCCATCCTGTTCACGTCTACACTGACGGTTCTGTCCTCGCTAACGGCCGGGTGGGAGCTGCTGGCATTGCCTTTACTAATTATGCTTCCCCTGTCTTCTCCACCTCCCACCGCCTGCCCAACTGGGCCAGCGGTACCCAGTGTGAACTATCTGCAATACGCCCTGCCCTTGACTTCCTTCTCTCTCAACACCTACCAGGTCTCATCATTAACGATTCTCAAGCTGCCCTTGCCCTAATTCGCAACCCTCCCGACTTCCTTCCTCTCTCTTCACCTCCCTCTACTCCCGTCTCCATCAGGCTCATGCTCTTGGTCTCAGGGCCAGCCCATGTTGGTCACACCTGCCACGACCAGGCAGATCGCCTGGCCTGAGCTGCCTGTAACCTCCTCCTAGCTGCCATCCGCCTCCCTTTATCCTTCCCGAGGAGTCCAGGGAGGACCTAGCCCTGCGTACTGATGCTGAACGTCCCACCAATGTCACCATCCAGCACTACGACAACTAAAGTCGCATGAGACACACTTATGGCAAGCACCCCACCCTCACATGCTGCTGTGATGTGGCCGTTGCCCGCATTCGCCTGGGGTATCACTCCTCAGGGAAGGTAATAGGGTGACCGGCCGCCAACAGGCCATGTAAACTCTGTCGCAATCCCATGGATGAAGCATTATCCCATCACATCCTTAACTACCCAGTTACTGCCCCCTTCAGACCGCCTGGATTATTGTTTTCTGCTTTGTTTACCCACTTCAATACACATCGTGATGTACTCGAAGACATTCTCACCCATCACCCCGACTTCCTTTCACTGTAATGCCCTGGTGCTCGGACAGTGGTGGAACATTCTGTTGTATATATATATATATATATATATATATATATATATATATATATATATATATATATATTGTTACGGAACAGAGAAAGATAATGTACACATTAAGTGAGAATACTAAGAGTCACTACTGTCCCGTAAAGTTCCAGGTTCAAAACAAAAGAGTTAGGTAAAATTACAAGTTAAAGTTTAATGATCAAACTAACAACAATACATTCAGGACTCATAAGGATAATGTAATGGCAAAAAACAGGTTAAATATATGGTTAACTGCAATAGCCTCTATTAACACGAAATTAGCAAGAGTAAATTTATCTACGTCAGCCCTGATAAAATGAGATACCAGATAATACTCAGTGAATGCCAGATAAATAATTACAGATACAAACTATTATCAAAAATGACTGACATAAAGAACCCTACATGAATTACAAAAACTTCACTAGGCCTACAGATTAAACTTATGCTATACAGTACAAGAAAAAATGCATCAACAGTTATACTCAAATTACACACAGCTGCTAGATGGTTGGAGACTTCTTGAGCACTCACAATAATAATATCTGTACAGGGGAGGACAGAGATGTGAACAAAATGAGGAGCAGATCTAAGTGGCAATGATGCAGAGACTGAGCTCATTATATAGGGGCCAGGAGAGCTTGATACAACTTGTAAGAAGGACGCGCAAATGAAGCCATGGGGACAGAGAGCTGAAAATCCCGCAAAGTATAACAGAGAGAACGACTTACTCTACTATAACGGTAGAAGGGGGGGACTGAGGCAGAACACGCTCGTGATCAAACATGCAGCATACTGTGCGTTAAAATTACACAAAGGGTGATGAAATCATAGGCTATGTAACACCTCCCCACAAAGAAAAAAGAAATTTACAAAGGAAATTTCTTATTACTCTAAAACAATCTGTATATGGCATTACAGAACATGCAAAAGTCTTTCCTAATGTTACAAAACATGAGATCTCCTTAGCACGTTCAGTCATAGGTACTTGCCAGTATCCCTTTAACAAATCAAACTTACTTATGTACCTAGCCTTTCCGATCTCGTCTATGCAATCTTCCACGCGAGGGAGAGGGTAAGTGTCTGTTTTGGTTATCTGATTAACACGTCTGTAGTCAATGCAAAGCCTCTGTGACCCACCTGGCTTAGGGACTAGAGTGACAGGAGAACTCCACTCGCTCTGACAGGGCTCAATCATCTTGTGGTCCAACAGGTAGCCAAGCTCCTTCTGGATGAGAGGAACTTTCACTGGGTTCACACGGTAAGGAGGCAATTTAATTGGCTTTGCGTCTCCAACATCGACATCATGCATCAACACAGTGGTTCTTCCTGGAGTAGCACGGAACACTTGCGGGTACTCCTGCAGTAATGCCGAAAACTCCTGCCTTTCCTTGGGAGGTAGATGAGAAAGCTTAGTCTGGAGATCATTCATGATATCAGGATTCTTCCCCAAACTATCACTCAGGCTCATACTGCATGGGAGAGCTTCACTTGCAGACTCGGGTGGAACAGCTACAGTGCAGACTGGATTATTTTCGTCCCGCCTGTGATATAACTTTAGCATGTTGATGTGACATAGTTGCTTGCTCTTTCTACGATCTGGCGTGGCGATGACATAGTTGACATCACTGAGTTTCTTCTCCACGAAATAAGGGCCACTAAACTTGGCTTGAAGAGTGTTGCCCATGAACTGGTAGCAGAATCAAAACCTGATCTCCTGGCTGAAAGTGGCGTAACCTGGACTTCTTATCATACCAAGTCTTCATCTTCTCCTGAGCAGCTCCTAAATTCTCTCTCGCCAGCTGTAAAGCAGTGGACAGCCGTTCTTTGAACTTCATCACATACTCCAGCAGGTTGACGTCATCTTCCTCCGACAGCCAGCATTCCTTGAGTAACTTAAGGGGTCCTCTTACTTCATGGCCAAACAGTAGTTCAAAAGGTGAGAAGCCCAGTGATTCATTTGGAGATTCTCTTGCAGCAAACACAACAAATGGAAGACCTTTATCCCAGTCTTTCTGATGTTCCAAACAGTATTTCTTGAGCATCGATTTGAGTGTTTGATGATATCTCTCCAACGCTCCTTGGGTCTGGGGATGGTAAGCTGAAGACGTGATCTGGGTGATGCCCAACTCTTTTCAGAGACTGCTTGAAAACATTTGACATGAAATTACTTCCTCGGTCTGACTGTACCTCCTTGGGCAGACCAAACTTTGTGAAGAACCCTAGCATTTCCTTAACCACGTTCTTTGCTGAGATGTTTCTAAGTGGAATGGCTTCAGGATAACGAGTAGCCATATCAATCATGGTCAACACATAAGAAAATCCTGAAGAAGTCTTAGGAAGAGGGCCCACAATATCCACCAACACACGGGTGAAAGGCGCCTCAAAATGAGGAATGGGAACTAGAGGTGCAACCTTTTCGGTCTGATTACACTTCCCCACAACTTGACAGGTGTGACAAGACTTACAATACCAGGAAACATCCCTGAAGATACCTGGCCAGTAGAAGTGTTTCAAAATGCGTGCCACAGTCTTCCTCACTCCAAGGTGTCTTGCCAAACTGGAATCATGAGCCACTCGAATGATATCCTGCCTACAAACACGAGGGATGACAACTTGATGTACAACCTCCCATTCACAGTCGGCTGATGCTGTTTGGGTCTCCACTTCCTCATAAGTACTCCTGACTTTACATAATAACAAGTAGAAGCACCGGCTGACTCTTCTTCACTGTAAGCAGAATTTAGCTAGACCTTTCAACTCAGGGTCAGCAACCTGCAACTCAACCAACTTCTTGACGAGACAAATTATCAACACTACAGGGTACTGCCTCATCTGGTGAGTGGTCCAAATTAGCAAGAAAAGTGTCAGCTAGGATAACATCATCATCATCATTATCCTCTAAATCACCAGTAACTTTAGACTTAGCACTAGTGACAGCACATGCAGGGAACACATCAGGGACATCACAATCCTGGGACGCAGCCACTGGCTCACTAGACAACTGAGGAGCTGGACACACTTGACTTCCACCAATATCATTTCCAAGTAAGAAAGTTACACCTGACATTGGGAGTGTCTCAACCAACCCAACCATAACGGAACCATTAACAAAACCAGACTCTAAATTCACTCTGCACAGAGGGACAGAGAAGTAATTATTTCCTACACCTTGTAAGATTACAGTTTCATCAGAGGAATTAACATTAGAGCCTAGAACACTGGTCAGCATAAGGGATTGGCAAGCACCTGTATCACGATATATTTTAACTGATTTCCTGTCATTACTGTCCAGAGGACTGACAAAACCATCAGACAGGAAATTAGCACATGAACTCTTGAGAGTGTCACCCACGTTACTGCTCAAAAGAGGAGCTCCATCATGAGAATTTAAGTTACCCCTCAAAGCAGGTTCAGTTAACTCAGTTAAAGAATTCTGGGAACTCTCAAGAGTGGACACTAGACCAATTGACTGAATATTTAAAGACTCCTTTTTGTTCACATCACGCTGTCTCCTGAAACATCTCTCCGTAGTATGACCAAGCTTACTACAATAAGTACATTTACTTTTCTGAAATCTAGAGGTGAAGCTGGTATTTACTTCCTGAGAAACATCATCCTTATTCTCTTTCCTGTTACCTGTACTCTGAGTAGAGGCAACGTACTTATTCTCAGCTTTCCCTTTTTCTTTAGAATATCTCTTGTGAGTGAGAACATATTTATCAGCTAAAACTGCAGCATCAGACAAATTATCTATTCTTTTCTCATCAAGATATAGGCTTACATCTTTACTAATACACCTTTTGAAGTCCTCCAGCAAAATCATCTGCTTAAATTTACCAAAATCAGAATCCACATTCTTAGAATTTAACCACTGCTCTAACAGATCTTCTTTGATTTTTGCATACTCAACATGGGATTGCTTATCTTGCTTGTAAGTTGTCCTAAATTTTACTCTATAGGCTTCAGGAACAAGCTCATAGGCCTTAAGAATCAAGCTCTTAACTACATCATAATTATCAGACTGATCCTGAGGCAAAGATGCATAAGTTACTTGAGCTTTACCGGTGAGAACAGTTTGAAGGAGTACTGGCCAATTCTGTTTGGGCCAATTAAAACCTGTAGCTACCCTCTCAAACAACTGAAAATACTTTGTTAAATCAGATTCATTAAAAGGAGGGACAAGTTTAACATTTTTAGCCACATCAAAATCATCAGAGCTAGATGATCCAGTTCCACATTGTTTCATGCGATACTCATGGTCTGCCTGAATCCTAGCAAGTTCAACTTGTGCGTGAAACTCAGCCTCCTTAGCCTGTGCTTGAAATTCAGCTTCCTTCACACGAGCCTCCTGCAGGGCTAGCTGTAACTTAGCTAATTCAATCTGCGTTTGCTCATTTCGAGGAGTTACATTAAACAAGCTTTCATTAATCATGTCAACAATTTGATCTTTAGAATGATGAGAGCGAACAGCAATTCCCAATTGTTGAGCAACGAGCTTAGGTTCATTCTTTGTTCTGTTTTCTACATCACACACTGTTTGCACATTTGACAAAAAATCTTTGGCTTCATCAAGTGTAGTAATAGTAGACATAATTAATAAGTAACAGTCACAAAATATCAAGCAATATCCTTATGATAATATCCTGAATATCCTGATGAGAGGTCGCCAAATTTATGTTACGGAACAGAGAAAGATAATGTACACATTAAGTGAGAATACTAAGAGTCACTACTGTCCCGTAAAGTTCCAGGTTCAAAACAAAAGAGTTAGGTAAAATTACAAGTTAAAGTTTAATGATCAAACTAACAACAATACATTCAGGACTCATAAGGATAATGTAATGGCAAAAAACAGGTTAAATATATGGTTAACTGCAATGGCCTCTATTAACACGAAATTAGCAAGAGTAAATTTATCTACGTCAGCCCTGATAAAATGAGATACCAGATAATACTCAGTGAATGCCAGATAAATAATTACAGATACAAACTATTATCAAAAATGACTGACATAAAGAACCCTACATGAATTACAAAAACTTCACTAGGCCTACAAATTAAACTTATGCTATACAGTACAAGAAAAAATGCAACAACAGTTATACTCAAATTACACACAGCTGCTAGATGGTTGGAGACTTCTTGAGCACTCACAATAATAATATCTGTACAGGGGAGGACAGAAATGTGAACAAAATGAGGAGCAGATCTAAGTGGCAATGATGCAGAGACTGAGCTCATTATATAGGGGCCAGGAGAGCTTGATACAACTTGTAAGAAGGACGCGCAAATGAAGCCATGGGGACAGAGAGCTGAAAATCCCGCAAAGTATAACAGAGAGAACGACTTACTCTACTATAACGGTAGAAGGGGGGGACTGAGGCAGAACACGCTCGTGATCAAAGATGCAGCATACTGTGCGTTAAAATTACACAAAGGGTGATGAAATCATAGGCTATGTAAACAATATATATATATATATATATATATATATATATATATATATATATATATATATATATATATATATATATATATATATATATAATATATATATATATATATATATATATATAATATATATATATATATATATATATATATATATATATATATATATATATATAATAATATATATATATAATATATATATATATATATATATATATAATATATATATATATATATATTATATATATATATATATATATAGAGAGAGAGAGAGAGAGAGAGAGAGAGAGTTTTAAATATTTTGGGTCACATGTTGCTGTGGATGGGAAAATAGATGCAGAAGTAAAGTTTAGAATGAATGAAGTAGGAAAGGTGCTGGGAGGAATGAAAAAGGTGTTTAGATATCGTTCGCTTACAGTGGATATAAAGAGAAGGCTGTATGGGGGTGTTGTGGTTCCGACTGCGTTATATGGGGTTGAAACATGGAATATGGGTGAAGCAGAGAGGAAAAGTTTGAATGTAAGGGAGATGAGGTGTCTGAGGAGTATGTGTGGAGTCACGCGTATGGATCGAGTGCGAAATGATGAAGTGCGAAGGAGAACTGGAGTTGTTCGGGAGATGGCTGATAGAGTTGAGCAGAGGGTGTTGCGATGGTTTGGGCATATGGAGAGAATGGATAATGAGCGATTGGTGAAAAAGATAACTAGATCTGATGTGAGAGGTGTAAGGCTGAGAGGGAGACCACGAATAGGATGGATGGACAGTGTGAAGAGAGTGCTGGTTGTGAGAGGGATGTCTGTTGAGCAAGGAAGAGTGGCTGTGCGTGACAAATAAATGGAGAGAAATTGTGAATGAATAAATGGTGACGCAGCCCTGAGGGGATATTCTCCCGCATTTTGTCTGATCAGCTAGTCAGGTCAGGTGTGGGTAAGGGGATGGGTCTATTATGATGTGGCAGGGGTAAACCAGCTCTGCTGTCGGGCCCTGCTGCGGATGTCACTGATTGCACTGCGCAGTTGACCCTTGTGCGGTGTGGTGCAGTGTGGATCTGTTCCTTCTCCCCTTTGGGGCTAAGATGCGAATGAATGTGTTTGAATGGCTTTGTAAATGGGGAGTGTGTCGTCCTGTCTCGGCTACCTCCCTTTCCTTGGGGGAAGCAGCCTAGGTATATACAGTAGATAGATAGATAGATGAAGCCTCTGTGGTACAGTGGTAAAGTGTGCGTTTTCACACACTGGAGAGCGAGAGTTCGCGCCCCACCAGGTTAATATACTTTGGAAGCGTTCTTCCGGCCATGTACTGCCTTGGCGGACATCAGGGGTGCTATGGTTGAACCAGTGTCACATACTGTAAAGTATGTTTGCACCCAGTCGGCTTGCGCGGGCCGATTACACTTGGTTCACAGACTACACACACATCCAAAGCCAATACAACACTACAATCACACTTACAAGCACTTCTTGCCCAACATACAATCTGTACTAGACAGCCTAAGCCACTTGGTAGAGATACATTGGCTGTATCGTCCCTACTTCGGTTGGGATAGGCCGGTCCTGCAGTGGATACTCAAACGGCTGATGGCGATATATATATATATATATATATATATATATATATATATATATATATATATATATATATATATATATATATACCTCTGTGGTAAAGTGTGCGTTTTCACACACTAGAGAGCGAGGGTTCGCGCCCCTCCAGGTTAATATACTTTGGAAACGTTCTCCCGGCCATGTACTGCCTTGGCGGATATATATATATATATATATATATATATATATATATATATATATATATATATATATATATATATGCAGGCCTCTGTGTGTGTGTGTGTGTGTGTGTGTGTGTGTGTGTGTGTGTGTGTCTCCCTGTATATGTTTATATGAATATATATCATACGTATGTACATGTAGCATATGTATATGTATGCACGTCTGTACACATACCCATATCTTTCTACATCAGTACCCACCCTGTACATACAGTACAGTATGTCTATGGCTACATGTAAATTAATATATACTATTCTATATAGATATATATGTATATATCTATATGTGCATATGTGCCTCTCTCTTCATACATATGTTCGTATCTGCGTCAGTGTATCCCTTGGCTCGTTCCTAAACTTGTTAATTACTGCAACAACTTTGTACCATGTATGTGCCATTCTATCTCTTCGTTCATTACTGTGCATGTAATGATAATTCTATACCTTTTATGCCATACAGTGTGTCCCTGGAGGAACGGTCAAAACTTTGGAAAGTAACAGATGAGGGAATTCTAAGCAAAAAGTGTTATATGATCGTGTCCAAATCTCAACCATTACGGAGCTACAGTTACTGATGACCTTATGGACAAATTATAAAGGAGACTATTTTCACCTGTAAGGTCATCAGTAACTGTAGCTCTGTAACGGTTGAGATTTGGACAAGTGTTCATGTAACATTTTTGTTTAGAATTCCCTGATCTGTCACGTCCCAATGTTTGGACCCTTCCTCCCAGGACACCCCATATATGTGTGAATGTAACCCTTTGCTTTCACGCTTGACCTTCAGCAGCAGTGTTCCCCAGAGTGTTGGGGCTTGTACTGAATGGTAAATAAAGACCCTAGATTTAAAAAAAAAAAAAAGAAGCAGTTATAAGTCTACCTGTGGTATTACCCGCATTTGCTGTGAGCCTGTACCGGTATGTTTCATATGTCGTGCTGAGAAGTAAGGATGAACGCTTTTACTGTGTTCTCTATACTACAATCAAACCACTGGTAAGAACTGCGAGATTTCATTGATCTAGTTTTCTGTGTTACTCTTTAGAACATTATCACTTTATCTGTTTAGGTGGGAAGAGAAACTGAAGAAAACTGAACATATTAGGTTGACTGTGCAAAAGTATGATATTATTACGCTGTTTTATGTTTAGGTGACTCACTGTCATGTTGCTCTGATGGGGTAAGCCAGTGTAAGGTTGTTGTTGATGGAATATTTCGAGAGTCACAGTAAATAAAATCATAGCATAGCAATCATTCTTTATAAATTATGAAAGCTTCACTTAAAACCTACCATTTCGCGGAGAAAGAGAAGTGTTTCCATCCTTCATACTCTTGTAATTGCTATATTCGCTTCTTTCCAGCAACACTGCGGTAAAATATTATGTGCCCCCACCCATAATCTATCTGATCGACAGTATGGGCTCCGACGTTGGGCCTATTCGATTGAGTCTGAAGTAGAACATCAGGTGTTTGTATCAGTCCATATTACATATCCTCTCCTCCAAGTCAGGGTGATGATGTCAAAGTACAAATTAGGAAGGGATGTCTACATGAAGCGTGCGTATTGACTATGATGTGTAAGTCGCCCTGTATATATCGGTAGAGCATATGCATGGATATGAAAAGACATTATAAACGGCATCTTTAAATATCCGGCACGACTTGACCTGTCATTTAACGTGGTTGAGAACACTAACCACAAAGCCACCTCACCTCGCAGGAATCTAACCTGTGTTGATGCAAACATTTCTTTTCATCCATGTGTCTTCATTCCAAATGTCTGTTCTGGTTGATAGCTGGTCTGCTTAAGCTGTTAAAAAGGTGTTCCTCAAATTTCAGCCCGTCGCCAACGTACATCTTAATGTTTATCAATGATCTGAGTTATAATGTCATTCACAAAAATTCACGTGTGTGTGAGAGAGAGAGAGAGAGAGAGAGAGAGAGAGAGAGCGCTTGCAAAACCAATCCTTACTCCTTTTTGGACGACGGGTATCTGTCCTTGTAACAACTCACACACAGTTTTATGTGTAACTCAGCAATACGCAGACCCGCCATATAAAACGGGTTAGGACTGGATTATCTCAACTCACGTCGACAGCCCCCCTCTTCCCACTCTTACACACCATAAACTTGTATGAGTACCTGTGTATCTACTGATATCCACTAACATCTCTATGATCCCACCCTTCACATCCCACCCTTCACTTATTCATTTACATTCCACTCTTCACTTTTTCATGCACATCCCACCCTTTACTTTTTCATGCACATCCCACCTTTCACTTTTTCTTTCACACCCTACCCGTCACTTTTTCATGCACATCCCACCCTTCACTTTCTCATTCACATCCCGTTATTCACTTTTCCTTTCACTTCCCACCCTTCACTTTTCCTTTCACTTCCCACCCTTCACAGTTCCATTCGCTTCTCACCCTTCACCTTTACACTTTCCATCTTTCACTTTTCAACTCATTTCCCACCCTTCATCTTTCTGTTTACTTTCCATCTTTCACTTTTCAGTTCACTTCTCACCCTTCACCTTTCCATTCACTTCCCACAGCTTACATCATAAATGCCTACTTCTTCAGTAATCTGGTGGCAGGAACGAGTATACTCCAGCTATGGCAACTTCATTGGTAGCAACCGAAGTTGGATTGGCAAAGTTTGATGAGTAAGTTGGGTTGGGTTAATTAGATTAGCTTGGTAGGTATATTACGTAGCCTAAGGGAACGGAAAGTTTAGTCTATGCGTGGAGTCGAATCTGTCTATCTATCTATTGCCAGACGCCTTACTCCCGTAAGAGGTGGCCACAGACAAATCTCCTCCATGTCGCTCTGTCCCCCGCCATTTCACTACCCTGCTCCCAGGTCACACCCCCCTCTCTCATATACCTATCCACTCCATCCCTCCATCTCATCCTTGGCCTCCCTCTCTCTCTCCCCCCCTCCACCTCGCATACATTCCCCTCGTCAGTTTCTCACTCCATCCTCTCCACATGGCCAAACTACCTCAGTGTGTTTCTCCAAACGCGTCCTATCACGTCCACATCCACACCACAACGCTCCATCACATCCTCATTTGTCAGTCTGTCTCTCCATGTGACTCCACATGTTCGTCTCAGGTAACTCATTTCCATTGCTCTCACTCTCGACTTCTGTCCCTCCAACAGGGTCCAAGCTTCACTTCCGTACGTTAGATTTGGTATCACAATACTATCATGCAGTAACTTTTTTACTTCCATGTTCGCTTCCTTGTTTCTTATCACTGTTTTCAAGGAACCAACAATCTTTCTTCCTTGTTGTACCTTTTCAAGCACTTCACCCTCCAAACTTCTATCCTTATTCATCACACTACCTAGTACTTAAGTGCACTCACATTTTCCCTTTCCTCCTTATCCAACCTCACTGTACACTCACTGCCTTCACTTCTCTCGAAGACCATAACTTTGCTCTTCCCTACATTCACCTTTAGATTTCGTTTCTTGCACACTCTTCCAGACTTCTCCATCAAGGGGGGGAGGCGGTGGTTGAATCGGTAGAGAGGCGGCCTGCAGTCCTGATGGACCCAGGTTCGAATCCCGGCTGGGGCAGGGAACAGTTTAAGGATTTGAATTTCATAAAAAGCAGACTTTCCTGATCTACCAGATGACCCGCCGACTTGTAAAAATACCCCCGCTAATACCAATACACCAGTCCTGTATGAGACAGCCCTAGCATGTATTCAATATGGACGGTGGGTCTTAGCGCCGAAGTGGTGACATGTGGAGGTGTAGGAGGACTACTGGGCCTTGGGATAGGCTACTGCCCCCGAGATATAGGCCCCTGAAGCCTTTGCCCAGAGTCGGACGCATAAAAATAATAAAAAAAAAAAGCCTTGCAGCTTCCCTTCGTCTTTACTTAACAGAACAGTATCATCAGCAAATGCAGTGCAGGGAGTTTCCAAACACTGCCCTCTCTCATTAGGGCCACTCCAACTCCGTACCTTGTATCTCTTTTACAATCCCATCCATATACAGACTGAACAACCATGGGGACATGACACATCCCCATTTCAATCCAACCATCAAGTAGAAAAATTCACTCAGTTCACATTCCATACATACTGCAGCCTAAGCACCCTCGTACATACTCTTCACGGCATTCAACAACTCATGTACTCCATATATTATTAATACTTTCCACAATCCTTGTCTATCAACCCTGTCATATGCTTTCTGTAAATCCATGAAGGCCGCATACAACTTCTTTCCCTTCTCTAGAAATTTTTCCACTAAAGCTCTAAGAATGAATATCTGATTTACACAACCTCTTCCCTTCTTAAAACCTCCCTATTCTTCTCCAACTAATTCCTATTTTATTTCCCTAACTCTGTCAGTAAGTATCCTACCATATACTTTTCCTGTTACACTAAGAAGACAAATGCTCCTATGATTACCACACACTTCTTTTTCGCCTTTTCCTTTGTACAAGGGAATTCCATTCTACTATCTCTCCCTCATGCTTCAGCATTTCACCTCACACTCCATCAATACCTGGGGCTTTCCCCATTTTGACATTCTTCACCGCTTCCACAACTTCCATCCTACTGATTTCTTCCTCTCCTCTCACATCCCTCTGTCTCCCAGCCATTCCCCAGCCACTTATACTCGCATTACTTTCATTTTCTATGTCCTCTCCATCTGCTCACTTTTTCACCCTTCTCCACTAATAATCTACCATATTTATCTTTCACTCCTCGATTGACTTCTTTGCCACCCTATCTAACTGTCTTTACCTCTTTCCAGAACATTTTTTTACAGTCCCTCCACTTTACACTCAAATCTCTTCCTAATTCCTCATCCACTGTCTTCTTACTTTCTCTTACTAATCTTTTCACCTCTCTCTTCCTCACTACATATAGCTCTCTCTTCTGTCTCTCAATTTCTTCCACGCTCATGGTTCCCATCCACCCACTATATGCTTTCTTCTTTTATGCCACATCCTGTCCAACCTTTTCATTCTACCAAGCTGTACCTTGCACTCCCTTTCATCTACTCTTCACCGCATACACCACTTCACATGCTGCACAGATTTCTTTTGTGAATATCTTACACACACCTTCCACGTCCCCCATCTGCTCCAATCCATATTTACCCAGTTGCTCCTCCACTTCTCTCTTATATTCTGCCCTTTTCTCATCCTGTTGTAACCTTTACACCCTCCTTGCATGTAGTACTTCATCCTGTCCTTCCCATCTTCTTTTTCTCCATTTCACTTGGACCCTGATTTTGACACTCCCCAAACCTCTATATACTCTTGCATCCATTACACATCTTCGCATCCTTTCACCCACACACACATACCAATCATTGCCTTCCATTCATTCAGGTCATCACCCACCCTTCTCATCACTCGCCATGTATACCTATGGATCATTTTGTGCTTGAAGAGAGTATTGGCTATCACTAACCCTCGCCCGGCACAAATGTCCACAAAAGCACTGCCATTCTCATCTGTCTCAGCAGGCACACCCCACCCACCAAATACTTCATCCACCTTCACATTCTCTACTTTACCATTCATATCGGCAGTCAAAAACACTCATTCGTTTCAAATTTTTCCAAGCACGCTTCCACATTTGTCCAGAAATCTTCTGACTCTGCATGCACGATCTTGCGTTGGCTCATACATACACACACAGTCGCCCAAATTTGTAGTCCAACTTTCAGTCTTACCCACACAATCCTTGAGCCAAATGATTCATATTCTCTTATATTCTCCATTCATTTGTTACAACAATACACACTCCTTCTTTTGCCCTCTCATTCTCACCTACTCCCACACATATACTCCATCCATACTCCCATTCTCTTATACCCTCACCTCTTCATTTAGTTTCAGTTAATTCACATCCACTTTCACACCCTTAAGCACCTGCACAATCTCTTTCATCCCATCATTTGCACCCCTTACATTCCACGTCGCAGTCCGTTTCATGTCCTTTGTTCGGTCCTTAGTCGTCAGATTTTGGTCAGTCGAATGTAGGGGGAAAAAAAAAAAAGGATCAAAGGATCAAGGGCCTGTTTGAGTTTGTTCTTGTATCTTTAAATTAGTGTTAAGTAAACTAAGTTAAATATTTTTAGTGTTTATTTCATTCCCCCTTTTGATCACAGCTGTTTGTCTCTAGGCTTTATTACTGCGCCTCCACTCCGCTTTGAGCTTACAACTTGGTATAGCAGGTTGCCCCTTTTGAACCCTAAAATTTCCGTTGCGCACTTTACCTTAATATTCAGGCAGTCAGATAGGCCTTTAGCCTCACTTAGTCTTTATATATATATATATATATATATATATATATATATATATATATATATATATATATATATATATATATATATAGACAGATAGATAGATAGATAGATAGATATGCTGAGAGTGAGAGAGCGAGGGGGGCAGGGTGTCCAGGGAGGAAAGGGCATAACTTTGGGAAATCACAGATGAGGGAATACTAAGCATAAAATGTTGTCAACAGTCAAAACCTCAAGTGTTGCGAAAGTACAATTCATAATAGCCTTATAGGTGAAAATGGTCTCCCTCATAATTCGCCTGTAACGTCATTAGGAAATTGAAGTTCCGTAATGGCAGAGAATTGGACTTATATTGATACTGGATTTTTTGCTTAAAATTTCCTTATCTATCATTTCCTAAAGTTAAGCCCTATTCTCCTTGGACGCCTCGTATACTATGAATATATAGGTATAAATATATGTTTAGATACACAATAATCTATACCGGGTATATATATATATATATATATATATATATATATATATATATATATATATATATATATATCTGAAATATATATATATGGCTGAATCGGTAGAGAGGCGGCCTGCGGTCCTAATGGACCCAGGATCGAATCCCGGCTGGGGCAGGGAACAGTTTAAGGAATTGAATTTCCTAAAAGCAGACTTTCCTGATCTACCAGATGACCCGCCGACATGTCGTAGAAATATCCCCGCTAATATCAATACACCAATCCTGTATGAGACAGCCTTAGCATGTATTCAATATGGATGGTGGGTGTTAGCGCCCAAGTGGAGACATGTGTAGGTGTTGGAGGACTACTGGGCCTTGGGATAGGTCACTGCCCCCGAGAAATAGGCCCTGAAGCCCTTGCCTAGAGTCGAACACGTTATACCGGTATATATATATATATATATATATATATATATATATATATATATATATATATATATATATATACATACATACATATACCTAGGCTGCTTCCCCCAAGGAAAGGGAGTTAGCCAAGACAGGACGACACACTCCCCATTTACTCATCCATTCAAACACATTCATTCGCATCTTAGCACCACACCACACACGGGTCAACTGCGCAGTGCATTCAGTGACATCCGCAGCAGGGCCCGACAGCAGAGATGGTTTACCCCTGCAACATCATAATAGACCCATCCCCTTACCCGCACCTGACCTGACTAGCCGATCAGACCAAATGCGGGAGAATATCCCCTCAGGGCTGCGTCATCATTTATTCATTCACAATTTCTCCCGATTTATTTCTGTCACGCACAGCCACTCTTCCTTGCTCAACAGATATCCCTCTTACATCCAGCACTCTCTTCACACTGTCCATCCATCCTATTCGTGGTCTCCCTCTCAGCCTTACACCTCTCACATCAGATCTAGTTATCTTTTTCACCAGTCGCTCATTATCCATTCTCTCCATATGCCCAGACCATTGCAACACCCTCTGCTCAACTCTACCAGCCATCTCCTGAACAACTCCAGTTGTCCTTCGCACTTCATCATTTCACACTCGATCCATACGCGTGACTCCACACATCTCCTCAGACACCTCATCTCCATTACATTCAAACTTTTCCTCTCTGCTACACCCATATTCCATGGTTCAGCCCCATATAATGCAGTCGGTACCACAACACCCCCATACAGCCTTCTCTTTATATCCATTGTAAGCGAACGACATCTAAACACCTTTTTCATTCCTCCCAGCACCTTTCCTACTGCATTCATTCTGAACTTCACTTCTGCATCTATTCTTCCATCCACAGCAACATGTGACCCTAAATATTTAAAACACTCTACCTCCTCAAGCAACTCACCATTCAAAACTATATTCATCCCTCTACCATCTACCAACCTTGTACACTTCATCACGTTACTCTTATTCTCATTTTTTTTTTCAATTTCCTCCTTTCACACACCCTTCCAAACTCCTCTACCAACTGTATCAATCTCTCCCCTGAATCAGCCGCCAGTGCAGTATCATCTGCAAACAGCAGCTGCTTCAGATTTCACTCTCCAGCATCAACATTCACCAGACTCAGACCTCCACCTAAAACTCTTGCATTCACCTCCCTTACAACACCATCCATATAAATATTAAACAACCAGGGCGACATCTCACATCCGTGTCGCAGCCCCACTCTAACAGGAAACCAATCACTCACAGCATTTCCCACTCTTACACACGCTCTACTATTTACATGGAAACTCTTCACCCCTTTTAGTAACCTACCATCAAGTGCATACAATCTTAAAACAGTCCACAAAGCCTCCCTATCAATTCTATCATACGCTTTCTTTAAATCCATGAATGCCCAAAACACATCCTTGCCTTTCGCTAAATATTTTTCACACACTTGTCTCACAGCAAACACCTGATCCACGCATCCTCTCCCTCTCCTAAAGCCACACTGCTCATCACCAATCACTCCCTCTGTACCCTCTCTAACTCTCATAATTAACACTCTACCATACACCTTACCTACAACACTCAAGACACTTATACCCCTAAAGCTAGTACATTCATACTTATCGTCCTTGCCTTTATACAACGGGACTACACAAGCACTTGCCCAGTCAATTGGCACCATACCTTTCACAAAGCACACATTCAACAATCTTACTAACCAGTCAACAATAGTCACTCCACCACCCTTCAGGCATTCCACAGCACACCCTTCCATACCTGCAGCTTTCCCTGTTTTCATCTCCTTTACTGCCTTCTCCACTTCCTCCTTCGTGATCAAAGAATCATTCAACTCTCCCAACACATTTATTCCTTGCACTCTTCCATCCGCCACAATCTCAGCCACCCTTTCCTCCTCTACATTTAACAATCTTTCCAAAAAATAAAAAAATAATAAATAAATATATATATATATATATATATATATATATATATATATATATATATATATATATATATATATATATATATATATATATATATATATATATATATATATATATATATATATATATATATATATATATATATATATATATATATATATATATATATCCATCATCCAATCCTACGTTGCCTCATGAGGAGCGTAGGAGCCCCGGGCTAGGCAAGTTCATCCTGACATTTAAGATGAGAGTGACCAGCCTCTCCCATCCCTGAGTGGCATTACTTGAGCAATAAACCTTAACTACTCATTGGATATAAACCTTCACCGGCTTAATCCGATTGGAGCGTAATAATACACACACACACACACACAGATAGATAGATAGATATATATACACATAGACTGTACATCTATCTATCAGTCAATCCATCTATCTATCTATGTAATGAATTTGAGAGACATTCATCACATGTGTGTAGAGCTCTAGCGGAAATATGCCTAAATTTTTTCTCTTTTATTAGGTATTGTAACTTTCTCCTGTTGTATTATTAATGTGAGACGTTTTGTGATGGCTGATGGGGTGGAAATCATACCGAATTACCTTAAGTGGTTGGGCCATGTGGAGAGAATGGACTGTGAGATATTGGCTACGAGGGTGTGTGATGTAGAAGAAGGAGGCAGATGCATGAAAAAGATGAAGAAGAAGAAATGGAAGGAGGAGGAGGAAGAAGGGGAGGAGAAGGAGGAGGAAAAGGAGGAGGTGTTATAGTCCTTATCACCGTCTAAAGGTAGGAAGGATGGTATGAAAAAATTCCATCCCACTTTAACCAGATGAAGAACGATTTCTTAGGTACAGGTACGAATAGTAATATCAGTATTAATTCACTTTGTAATGACAGTCAACGAGATGATTAATTGTGTATTACGAACTAACATTTAAAAAAAGTAATTAAGAGATTAGGTACTGTTGCATTAAAAAGTGAAACGATAATTTTGTTTACAACTGTACAGTCTCCCAAAGACCTGGGATGATAAAACTATGGGGATGCATGGAGTACAGACGCTAGGAGACGGACTTTGTCTCACTTCTGTATCAGTAATAAAAGTAAGATAGAATATACTGCCAAAAGTACATTAACCTAGTGCTTCGCAACCACTGTTACTTCTCGGCACAATATTCAGTTTGTTGAACTTTTGCGGCACGCTTAATAAGTAATTGTCATGATAAGTGTCAACAGTGCACATTATTATTACTATTGGCAACAAATAATGAAAGGGAAAAGTAATTGCTTGGAGTACAGTACCATGTATTTAAATACAGATTTTTTGAGTGCATGCAGTATTATGCATATGCTTACTTTCACATGCGCTAATTTCTCCAAAATAATGTCTTTCTCAGAGGATAAACTCAGGCAGTTTTATCGAGACATGTATTGGTCGAACATATACTAAAATTATATTTCCAGCGCCAAGTAAAATTAAAATTTTCACTAATAAATTCTGTAATAATAATTAGTCAAAGTGTTTTTCCCAGAAAATAAAAATGTTATGATTTTCTCACTCAGAAAAAATGAGAAACATGTGCATGTTTTGAAGAACACAGGTTCTTAATGTCTGGTTCTGTTATAGAAAGCCTCACACGAAGTTCCTCGTCTGGTGACTTGAGACATAATCCTGTTTGTTCTTTGTACTGTTAATGTTGAAACGCTTAGTTAACACAAATATGTAATTACAAATGATAGCCTTACCTCAGTAGCACTCTCGGGGATAGCTTTGTATTGTCTTTTTAGCACAACCCAAAATATGTCTTGGGTACTTAACTAAATTTAAGTATGGGGTTAGAATGATTCATAATATCCACAAGTTCCTTTCGTGCCTTCAGAGAGATAACCAACTGATATTTCAATGGTTGAAGGAAAGAATCACGTACCGAGTCACGGTACGAGTATTCTCTGCCAGCTAATATTTCAACCGTTAAAGGGAAAAGAATCACGTACATACCGAGTCACAGTACGAGTATTCTCTCTGACAAGAGTTTTCTTCTGCTATATTACTTCTGAATGAATGACATATTAATAGCACTAAAACACCAGCAGCCAATGCCCTTACATGTGCAAGATTCGCGAACCATGGCTCATCATACTGAATAACTCACGCATACACTCCAAAATGATTACCCATGTCCGAATGAGAGTTCCTGGCGGTGGCTTTATAAGTAGCCTACTCGTATTACATGAATATATGAAAATGAAGTGAACTTTAATGCATCCCTTTATACTGTATATTACCAACAGTAACTTATAACTGTTATGTTTATTTATATACCGGGATAATAATAATATATTCCCTCAATTGTTTTAAAGAGGAGGAGGAGGAGGGTAATACACTACGGCAAACCATAAAGCTTTTGGCGGCGCTATACTGGTTGCGGAGCGCTGTATTACCCTATTCAGCTCTAACACGTCTTTTCATTACACTGCAGTTGCTAAGTGAAAGCAGGCTATTGTTTTTTGTCGGCCTGTATCTGTCCTTGTGTGTGGCTATGCTGACAAAATAACTCCATATTTAATCCGATTTTAGCGAAATTTGGTGGAATGTCTGAGCATCAGCCAAGGAGGAAACTATATTCATTTTTAAAGAACAAAAGGTCAAAGGTCAAGGTCACAGGGATAGGTCAAAATATAACCTGGCAAGATCAACTTAGTTTTTATCTGACTGAGACAAAATTTGGTGAGGGGGTTGACGGTAAGGCAAGATTTAGTGGAGTAAGTTTTAAAAATAATTAGTGGAGGGTTGGAACCATAAGGAATGGTTCATTTCGACGCATGAGCCTGTGTGTGAACAAAGTAGCTAAGACATGTGATCTGATTTGAACCAAACTTGGTGAAAGGAGTGAGGATCAGCCGAGGGGTTGACCTATAAATTTTTGGAAACAGTATGTCAAAAGTCAGGGTCACGTGACAAAGTCAACATGAACAGTTTTTATCCAGTTAAGATCAAACTTTGCGGAAATGCTCAGGATCTGGCGAAAATAAGGAAATTCAATTTTGGAAACAAAAAATGAAATGTGAAGGTCACAGAAGAAGAATGGAAAATCTGGGTCACATGTCAAGGTTAACTTTCAGTTTCGATCCAATTTAGACCAAGCTGTGTGGGAGGGTTCAGGGTAAAGCAGGGATGCAGGTCAGTTCTGAGAGTAGTCTGTAAAAGGTAAATGTCACGGGCAAGGTCAAATATTGAGCTCTATAACTTGAACAGTTTTCATCAGATTTGAACTAAACTTGGTGGAAAGCATAAAGGAAAAAGCTGAAGGTGCGCCGAGGATGAAGATACAGTAAAATTTTGAGAGCACTAAGTCAAAGACGAAGTCTTAGGACAAGATCAACTACAGTTTTGATCCGTTTTAGACCAAAGTTGCTGGAAGAATTAAGGGCCAGGGAAGGGTGAAATGATTCAGCCTTAAGAGCAGTTTGTTGAAGGTCAAGACGACAGAGCGAGGTCAGATGTTCGGCCGATACACTAATTGGTGGGCGCAGGTTTGGCACTCTGGGTGCTCCTTCTTGTTTGTCTTCCCACTCCACACGATTTTATTCAGTTTGGGTGGAGAGGACTTTTCGAGCTGGAGGGTTTAGATACAGCATTAATGAATTTCTTCACCAGTAGACAGCTTCTCTCATGTTAATGTAGTCATCTGCTGTTAACCTGATGAAATTTTAGAAAGAAAATCGTAGTGAAGAGACTAACCCGTTCTGCATGGAAGGTCTGAATAGTTCGTCCGTTGGTCACCAGAAAACTCCTTAAAATGTTGTCGTACTGAAAGTGGTATTGGCGAATTTGTTATCCTTTTTGCGCCGGAGATGTCTCTTAAACTAATTAAAACCGTACGAACGCTAACTAAAAATAAAACACACACTACCGTACCGAAAAGGTTAAACCGTTTGTTAATCATTCTGCTATGATGACGGCATTCATACAAGTTTCATGCTACCGTGAAACAGTTTGATTCAGCATAGACACACCTCAATGTGTACAATGTTTTGTAGAGCCTAGATTATATACACCTTACATAGACGCAACGATACATATTCAACAGTGTTTTACGGGCCCCGAAAGGCAGCTGATTCTGAAAGTTGGAAACACCACCCTCTGTCACTGGAGAAATGACCCGTCCTTGCCCACTACTTTACCTGCGGGCAGGCTCTTAAGAGTATGGTGAAAAGTGCGTGTGGAAATATGTGTTGCGAGAATGGCTGTGTTTGTGGCAGAGTCTGCATATGTTTCAAGGGAACCTTAACGGGGCGCAGATATGTGTGAACACATGAAATATGGCACACTACTGCACTCTTCAATTTCTGCCCTGTGATGAGACTGAACTCAAGTCTGGAGGATTGGTAGACGACCCGCTACCAGCCCGGCTGCTGGAGGCTTCACCCACCGAAACGATGCGGGTAAACACAGCCTCACTCAACCCCTTGATTGACCTAGCAACCTTTACAAATAAATGATACTAACACCAGACGATTTTATTCAGCTTACGAGACAGTAGTGATGGGGTTTATCACAGCGAAGACAGTTTTACACTCCTGATCGCAGTGACTGGGTGCAAGAATAAGAAAAGGCCAGTTGTTCAAGGCTTCATAACTTGCCAGGGGGCGACAGTTCCCCCTTCTCCCCCGACATAAACTTCTTGCCTCCACAAAGCCTCTCTTTCCCTCGCGGGCCTTCGCCTTTAATAATAGATGTTAGGTCGTCCTGTCCCTTCTAGACTCGCAAGCTGTGCTTATTTATTTATTTTTTCCCTGTTTCGTTGGATTATCATACAAAAATGTGCTTGGAATATACCTTGTGAAAATGTTCTATCAGCGTTAACGATGTTTTTCAAATTATTAGGAACATCATCTGACTTACAAGATTTTGTCGCAAGGTATGGTTTAGCTTGTCCGAACTCACATTACAGTACTGTTAACCAGCGTGCACTCTCATGTAGATGCACAAAAGAATGAAATATAGATTCGTAATTCTTTTGAAATATTAACTATTCAGCATAATGGTAGGAAAATACAATTTAAAAATCTTTTTATGATACTAATTTTAGCTTTAATTTTTTCTTTCTTTTTCAGGTACCAGTCTCTTGTAACGTTGGATAAATAACTGGATACGCACCCTCGCCACGTCATGCATAGCTGGTATGTAATTAAAATCACCGCTGGGTGCTTGTCGGTTGAGGTAATTTTACTATAATTAATCTGAATTATCCTCTGGTCAATGAGAACTCCCTCATAAATTTCCGTCAGGTTCCTATTATTATTAGACTTTGCGTAACTCAGTAAAAAAACTGTCAGACAGACACACAGACCAACAGAGATGAAAACGTGGCGGTGGGTAGTGTTTTTTTTTTTAAGACATCGTGCTCGCTCTCTCTCTCTCTCTCTCTCTCTCTTTCTCTCTAGAACCGTAGTTATACACAGTAGGCTGGGAAGGGTAACAGTAAGCATCTTTTTGGCTGGACTTTATTCTTGTTGGCGACGTTTCGCCAATTCTCTTGGCATCATCAAGCTACAGAATATATATATTATTGAACACTTTGAATTAAAAAACGAAGTGAAATTACAATAATCAAAATAACTTCCTCAACACTTGGCATGTTAACCTTTGCAGATCGATATGTATTTCTTCAAAACTACAATGAGTCACACGAGAAATTTACCTATACAGTTATACAGTTATATGCATTTGTATCTAGTCTGTACGAATCTGTCTGTGCGCATATCTCATGACGGTTGCTAAAAGAATGACTCGGATGTTACTCTCAGCAATGGAAAAAAAGTTTCATGGACATGAGTTATTGGTTCGTTTCACAATGTTCAAACAACAGGATGTGATTTGACTGTTTAATGTCGGGGGGAGTTGCCTAATATGGCGTCTAATAATTTAGTGTCTTTGGGTGAATTTGCCTTTTTTATTATTTTAAAATCTTTCTTATTGAAGGGATGATCAGATTCAAGTGAATGAGAACGAACTGCAGAATATGGAAGTAAGATGTCTGCCAGTACGAGAGGATACGCCCTTATGTTCCGTGAACCTAAGGGTGAGATCTTGATCTGCAAAGGTTAACATGCCAAGTGTTTAGGAAGCTATTTTTGATGATTGTAATTTTACTTGTGTGGTTTCAATCCAGTGTGTTCAGTAATATATACCGTATATTCTTTAGCCTGATGATGCCAAGAAAATTGGCGAAACGTCGCTAGCAAGACTAAAGTCCAGCCAAGATGCTTATTGTTACCCTTCCCAGCCTACTATCTATCTATTTGTCTATCTATCTATCTGTCTAACTGTCTATCAATGTCAATCAATCAATCAATCTATCTAGCTATCTGTCTATCCATCTGTCTGTCTGTCTGTCTACTGTATCTATCTATCTATCTATCTATATAATATTATTTTATTATTTTAAGTGTCCGACTCTGGTCAAAGGCTTCAGGGCTTATATCTCAGGGGCAGTAGCCTATCCCAAGGCCCAGTAGTCCTCCTACACCTCCACATGTCACCACTTCGGCGCTAACACTCACCGTCCATATTGAATACATGCTAGGGCTGTCTCATACGGGACTGGTGTATTGGTATTAGCGGGGGTATTTGTACGACATGTCTGCGGGTCATCTGGTAGATCAGGAAAGTCTGCTTTTTATGAAATTCAATCCTTAAACTGTTCCCTGCCCCAGCCGGGATTCGAACCTGGGCCCATCAGGACTGCAGGCCGCCTCTCTACCGTAGATTTGTAAAAATACTATTATAACAAGGGTCTTATTCATGTCAGGAGGCTCTTATACCATTCACTCAGCGATTTTTTATGGATGTTGCAGTGCTGTATTCTCTTTTGTGTTATTTTCGGTTCTGAACACTGGTAGGGACTGCAGGAATATATTGCAAGAAAGTGCATTTCAAGCAGAAATAAACTGGTAAGGAATGGATGATTGAGAGTTTCCTACACACACGAGAAAACGATCCAAGGTTCAGAATTAATAAAGAAGCAGGTAAGTAACATATAAATAATCAGCTATTTCAATTCCACACTCAAGTTTGTTCAGGAGGCTGCCGAGCGGTCTTTCGTACCAGTATATTTTTGCAAATGACACATTAATACTGTTTTTTTTTTTTTTAATTCCTATGGCAGGAAGGGATATTGTAAGTCATACAAAGTAGGATGCTATCCCTTCAACCCAGGACTTGTTTAAATTTTTCTTTTTACCTCCATTTGCCATTATTCAGTTTAGGAGAGACCGTCAACCCGAGAACGTATTTAAGACGAAGGCCACAGAGAGCACCCAAACTTGTTGAAGAAAACTTCGAAATAAAGGCTCACTGCACTTAAAGCATTAATATCATTAATATCACAGTGTACTCTAATTCAGGTAAGAGTAATTTTGGAGCCTAAGAGCGATAATGATGAAACTATTACTTCATTGTCGGGATAACGCCAGTATTCTGTTCCAGCTAACGTCCGACGACTTTATTCCTCTGAGAGTGAATAAAGGAGCCTGAGAGTGCTACAGTTCATTTCATTTTAATTTATATCATATTTTCGTCATTTTGCAGCCGATTTTCCATAGCTCTCTATTCTTTCCAAAGCACTTATTCGTGACTAGTACCGTATTCTCGTATTAATCTATTATTACAGCTCACTATTAAAGATGAAGAGATGGCAATTTTAGGCCCAAGGTAAAGTAATATGGCCGATTTTCTGACGCAAACAGTCCGATCGTGTAGCGTAGAATGTTAATGTTCCAAGAACACTTCACATCTCTGGTTCACATGCTGGGCATTTCGTTTCTTGTCACCAAAATTAGTCTGGCATTCAACGTGGCCCAGTGAAATGCGATTTCTTTTAATATCCTACCGATTATACAAGATGGAACAGTTTTAATCAGACGAGGCATAATTGCAGCTCAAGTGTAATCTTTCACTCTACTGTGATACTTTAACTTGGCCTGATGTTGATCTCTTTCCATTTCCTCAGTGCTGAGATGTGTCTGGAGATTAACACTACTACTTGGTGCTGTGGAAATAATCTAGAGCCGAAGTAGTATCATATTCTACCAATGACTTGCAACAGGACAAAAACCTATGCTGAGTTACGGACCGAGACCTGCAACGCCGGAATTTTACTTCTTCTCACCTCTCGTATTTTCTTGTCGAGCTTCCCCCTTTGCTTGATCGTTTTTACATTTTGGTCTATTGACTTTCTTATTTTGGGCTTAAAACTTGGCACAGTTATAATGAAAATAGCAACAACGATTTAAATGGGCGAAAATTTGTCATCATAGTCATCATCAACATCACCATTTCCATCAGTATCATCATCACCACCATCACGATCATGATCATCATGATCATCATCGTCATCATCATCACCATCATCATCATCATCATCATAATCATCATCATAATCATCATCATAATCATCATCATCATTCATCATCATCCATCATTCACCTTTCACCACCATTCATCATCATCCATCGTCTTTCATCATCATCATCCATCATTCTTTTTTCACCATCACTCTTCATTTTTGATCTTCACCATCATTGTTTATCGTCGTTCATCACCCATCACCATCATTCATCATTGTTCATCTTCATCATCATCATGCATCGTCCCTCATCTTTGATCAGCATTCATCATTCATCATCATGCATCATCATTCTTTATTCATCATTATTATCGTTTTTATTATTATTTTGCATATGTAACAGTTTCGGCCTAACTTTGTTCCTCTTCATGTAGGAGAAATCAAGACTCAGTAAAGAATCAGTGTTTTTTAAGTCACATCTTCAGTCTTTTAGATCTTACAGAATTATATTAGAAGTACTGGATATCATAAGTGACTCAGAATAAAGGTTGGGGAAAACCTGAAAAAGTAAAACTATAACCGAGGTTTTAGGTTTAATCATACTTTATGAGGGAAGGCGGCGACAAGGGGAAATTAATTCCTAGTTTACCGGGCGACTGATGGTGATTAAGAAACGCTAAAAATGTGATGGGATCATAAAGAAATTGTTTTTAAGAGAGTCATTGTAACTCTTTCAGTACGACAGAATTTTCTTTACTTGATTCTCGCAGCAGCCAGACGATTTTACTCAGCTAAGTCGAGACAAAAGGATAAAGTATTTCACTGTATTGTTTTTATAAAATTTTTGTTGCCTCCAGATGATATTATTCAGCATCGAAGAGATTTTTCAAATTAGATGGGTTAGATATTGCCTTCATTACTCCATTCAGTACGAGAGGTCTTTTCTGAGTTAGGGGTAGTATGAATAAACCAGAATAAAACACCATTGAAGTAAATGCATTTGTGAAGTTTGCTTCAGAACTCTTCAGTACTAGATATCTATCCTGAACTAATTCACTCTCTGCCTCATCAGTGCATCTCGGCGTGGATTTTTCGCTCGCTTTATGGGCGAAATATGCAGTGCTTCCAGCATAGCACCACTGCACTGTTAACTGTTTTGAGGGTTATTCAAGTGTGAAACATGATGTGTTTGCTGTGGGTGTGGGATTCGAATCCTTTCACCGTTCTACTAAAGTATGGTTTGATATTTGTGTCCATATAAGAATACACAGGATATGGCTGATCGTGACCTAAAGCGTTAATAATTGTTTGGTGGCCTTGTATTCATTTAAATGAAGTTGCCTCTGTACGATTTAATCAAGGGTTCGGTGAAAGATACGTCCACCACCTTCAGTAAGTGACTCCCTATGCTGAATAACATCATCTTAGGGAAATCCTGGACTAGTCTTGATTCCAGCAACATATTAACGGAAAAGTGATATTATTGTTGTTAGCGAGCCATATTATTTCTTAGCACTATATAGGCTGACCAACACCAAGTACAGTTAGAGAGAGAGAGAGAGAGAGAGAGAGAGAGACTATCTTCCCAGTTCCGTCTGATTATAATTAACTGCTGGTGAGACACAAAGAAAATCCTGTCTCTAATGGTTCGATTTTACCGCTGTGTATTCATCATTGTTTGAAAAGATGTTTGTGTGTCTGTCGTACATGCAATGATAAAATGCAACTGCAGTCAACAATCCCTTTACAAGTGTAGTGCTTTGATATAAAAATAATAAAAAAAAAAGGGGGGGGGGGAAGAAGCTCCAACGTTTCCAACACACTTTAAGTTTGTTGGTTAGTGCAGCAACGAATCTGAGTTTTGATACAGGTCGAGGCTGTGAAATTATCTTATTGTATAAGGAAAATAAGTAAATTTCATTTACTCGGTCGTATGTTTGATTTCAATAACTGACTTTTTATGTTGTCAAGAAAATGAACTTTGCATCGAACTGGATATTTGGTTATACTGAATAAAAAAGAAGACGTTGAATCTTATGGTTAAACAACAGTCAGTCCTAATTTCATTGATTCTGTGGATAACAGGCATGGAATTGAGGCTTGGTCCCATTTTCAAAACCTCTGCCACGTCATAGTTCAGAGACCAAATCTAGGGGATGGATTTGTAGGTGAATACACACACACACAAACACACACACACACACACACACACACACCACATGACATCACAACGCCAAGCACACGCGCACATACCGTCGACCATGTATATATTATACCTTTGTAATTACATATTAATTTTGGGATAGATAGATACTGTAGATATATATATATATATATATATATATATATATATATATATATATATATATATATATATATATAGATATAGATAGATAGATAGATAGATATCGAGATAGATTAATAAATAGGTAGATAGATAGACAGATGATAGATATTCTGTATATAGATAGATAGACAGATAGATATAGATATATTTGAATATGATATGACATTGGCTATAAAAATATATGAGTGGAGATAGTCAAACACATGATGTAAGAAGAAGTTAAAAACGTGGTTTTATGCGATATTCATTGAATATGATGTAATGACAATGAATGGTAAGATACTTTAATCAGTTGTGTAACGGACATGAGCTGTATGATCAATCCCTGCAATTCAGTCATATCGTGCTGTATAATATGTCATTGTACTAGTCATCAGATGTGAAAGCATTACCACGAATTTGTTTTCAACAGCAAACAATAATATTCCCTTATCATAAACTGAGTATTATTATATTATAGTAGTATTGCAGTGTTATCATAGTATTATGGGTAGTTTTTGCTATAGTACTTTAATATTATTTTGGTGTAGGCTTAAACAATAAACATACAATATGCTGTTATATTAACCTAATAATACGCAGTACTTAAGGTATGGTAATAAATATAGATGTATAATAACTTTCAAGCAGAATCATCACTGATCTCGTTAGTTCAGCTTTTTACCAAATCACTGTATAAAAGGTCCATTGCATATCAGCATTAGCCAGTGCCATCGCACATCATTAACTTTTTTAGGAGAATTTTTTTGAGATTTCCTCCAGTTGTACAGCTTCAGCCAGAAGGCTGCTATTTCTCGAATAAACCTCCTATATCCTTGTGGGAAGTGTTCTTATTTTTATTTATATTCTTATTATTCTTACCAATTAAAAATTAAATGGTTTTTACTCGGAGGCCCTGTTGCCTAGAGTCTTCAGTCTTTGTCAGGTTAATTGCCCAGCAGGCGGCTTTTTCTGGCCGAATATGATGCCAGTCCTTCAACCGGATCACCGCATATTATTCAGAATGTATACCGTATAATATATATATATATATATATATATATATATATATGTGTCTGTCAGTCAGTCAGTCTATTTACCTTTCTGTCTACGTGAATGTATATATATCTTTATCAATCTATCTATATATCTATATAGATAGTGTTACATAGCCTATTATTTCATCATCCTTTGTGTAATTTTAACGCACAGTATGCTGCATGTTTGATCACGAGCGTGTTCTGCCTAAGTTCCCCCTTCTACCGTTATAGTAGAGTAAGTCGTCCTCTCTGTTGTTCAAAGCGGGATTTTCATCTCTTTGTCCCCATGGCTTCATTTGCGCGTCCTTCTTACAAGTTGTATCAAGCTCTGCTGGCCCCTATATAATGAGCTCAGTCTCTGCATCATTGCCACTTAGATCTGCTCCTCATTTTGTTCACATCTCTGTCCTCCCCTGTACAGTTATTATTATTGTGAGTGCTCAAGAAATCTCCAATCATCCAGCAGCTGTGTGTAATTTGAGTATAAGTGTTATTGCATTTTTTTTTTTGTACTGTGTAGCATAAGGTTAATTCTTAGGCCTAGTGAGGTTTTTGATTGATGTTGGGTTTTATGTCAGTCATTTTTGATAATATTTTGTATCTGTAATAATTTATCTTGCATTAACTGAGCATTACCCGGTGTATTTTCATTTATCAGGGCTGACTTAGATAAATTTACTCTTGCTAATTTCGTGTTAATAGAGGCTATTGCAGTTAACCATATATTTAACCTGTTTTTTGCCATTACATTATCCTTATGAGTCCTGAATGTTTTGTTGTTAGTTTGTGCATTAAACTTTAACTTGTAATTTTACCTAACTCTTTTGTTTTGAACCTGGAACTTTACGGGACAGTAGTGACTCTTAGTATTCTCACTTAAAGTGTACATTATCTTTCTCTGTTCCGTAACATAAATTTGGCGACCTCATATCAGGATATTCAGGATATTATCATAAGGATATTGCTTGATATTTTGTGACTGTTACTTATTAATTATGTCTACTATTACTACACTTGATGAAGCCAAAGATTTTTTGTCAAATGTGCAAACAGTGTGTGATGTAGAAAACAGAACAAAGAATGAACTTAAGCTTGTTGCTCAACAATTGGGAATTGCTGTTCGTTCTCATCATTCTAAAGATCAAATTGTTGACATGATTAATGAAAGCTTGTTTAATGTAACTCCTCCAAATGAGCAAACGCAGATTGAATTAGCTAAGTTACAGCTAGCCCTGCAGGAGGCTAAGGCTAAGGAGGCGGAAGCACGTTCTAAGGAGGCTGAGGCACAAGTTGAAATTGCTAGGATTCAGGCAGACCATGAGTATCGCATGAAACAAGGTGGAACTGGATCATCTAGCTCTGATGATTTTGATGTGGCTAAAAATGTTAAACTTGTCCCTCCTTTTAATGAATCTGATTTAACAAAGTATTTTCAGTTGTTTGAGAGGGTAGCTACAGGTTTTAGTTGGCCGAAGGAGTATTGGCCAGTACTCCTTCAAACTGTTCTCACCGGTAAAGCTCAAGTAACTTATGCATCTTTGCCTCAGGATCAGTCTGATAATTATGATGTAGTTAAGAGCTTGATTCTTAAGGCCTATGAGTTTGTTCCTGAAGCCAATAGAGTAAAATTTAGGACAACTTACAAGCAAGATAAGCAATCCCATGTTGAGTATGCAAGAGTCAAAGAAGATCTGTTAGAGCAGTGGTTAAATTCTAAGAATGTGGATTCTGATTTTGGTAAATTTAAGCAGATGATTTTGCTGGAGGACTTCAAAAGGTGTATTTATAAAGATGTAAGCCTATATCTTGATGAGAAAAGAATAGATAATTTGTCTGATGCTGCAGTTTTAGCTGATGAATATGTTCTCACTCACAAGAGATATTCTAGAGAAAAAGGGAAAGCTGAGAGTAAGTACGTTGCCTCTACTCAGAGTACAGGTAACAGGAAAGAGAATAAAGATGATGTTTCTAAGGAAGTAAATACCAGCTCCACCTCTAGATTTCAGAAAAGTAAATGTACTTATTGTAGTAAGCTTGGTCATACTACGGAGAAATGTTTCAGGAGACAGCGTGATGTGAACAAAAAGGAGCCTTTAAATATTCAGTCAATTGGTCTAGTGTCCACCCTTCAGAGTTCCCAGAATTCTTTAACTGAGTTAACTGAACCTGCTTTGAGGGGTAACTTAAATTCTCATGATGGAGCTCCTCTTTTGAGCAATAACGTGGGTGACACTCTCAAGAGTTCATGTGCTAATTTCCTGTCTGATGGTTTTGTCATTCCTCTGGACAGTAATGACAGGAAATCAGTTAAAATATATCGTGATACAGGTGCTTGCCAATCCCTTATGCTGACCAGTGTTCTAGGCTCTAATGTTAATTCCTCTGATGAAACTGTAATCTTACAAGGTGTAGGGAATAATTACTTCTCTGTCCCTCTGTGCAGAGTGAATTTAGAGTCTGGTTTTGTTAATGGTTCCGTTATGGTTGGGTTGGTTGAGACACTCCCAATGTCAGGTGTAACTTTCTTACTTGGAAATGATATTGGTGGAAGTCAAGTGTGTCCAGCTCCTCAGTTGTCTAGTGAGCCAGTGGCTGCGTCCCAGGATTGTGATGTCCCTGATGTGTTCCCTGCATGTGCTGTCACTAGGGCTAAGTCTAAAGTTACTGGTGATTTAGAGGATAATGATGATGATGATGTTATCCTAGCTGACACTTTTCTTGCTAATTTGGACCACTCACCAGATGAGGCAGTACCCCGTAGTGTTGATAATTTGTCTCGTCAAGAGTTGGTTGAGTTGCAGGTTGCTGACCCTGAGTTGAAAGGTCTAGCTAACTCTGCTTACAGTGAAGAAGAGTCAGCCAGTGCTTCTACTTGTTATTATGTAAAGTCAGGAGTACTTATGAGGAAGTGGAGACCCCCAACAGCATAAGCCGACTGTGAATGGGAGGTTGTACATCAAGTTGTCATCCCTCGTGTTTGTAGGCAGGATATCATTAGAGTGGCTCATGATTCCAGTTTGGCAGGACACCTTGGAGTGAGGAAGACTGTGGCACGCATTTTGAAACACTTCTACTGGCCAGGTATCTTCAGGGATGTTTCCTGGTATTGTAAGTCTTGTCACACCTGTCAAGTTGTGGGGAAGTGTAATCAGACTGAAAAGGTTGCACCTCTAGTTCCCATTCCTCCTTTTGAGGCGCCTTTCACCCGTGTGTTGGTGGATATTGTGGGCCCTCTTCCTAAGACTTCTTCAGGATTTTCTTATGTGTTGACCATGATTGATATGGCTACTCGTTATCCTGAAGCCATTCCACTTAGAAACAACTCAGCAAAGAACGTGGTTAAGGAAATGCTAGGGTTCTTCACAAAGTTTGGTCTGCCCAAGGAGGTACAGTCAGATCGGGGAAGTAATTTCATGTCAAACGTTTTCAAGCAGTCTCTGAAAGAGTTGGGCATCACCCAGATCACGTCTTCAGCTTACCATCCCCAGACCCGAGGAGCGTTGGAGAGATATCATCAAACACTCAAATCGATGCTCAAGAAATACTGCTTGGAACATCAGAAAGACTGGGATAAAGGTCTTCCATTCGTTGTGTTTGCTGCAAGAGAATCTCCAAATGAATCACTGGGCTTCTCACCTTTTGAACTACTGTTTGGCCATGAAGTAAGAGGACCCCTTAAGTTACTCACGGAATGCTGGCTGTCGGAGGAAGATGACGTCAACCTGCTGGAGTATGTGATGAAGTTCGGAGAGCGGCTGTCCACTGCTTTGCAGCTGGCGAGAGAGAATTTAGGAGCTGCTCAGGAGAAGATGGGGACTTGGTATGATAGGAAGTCCACGTTCCGCCACTTTCAGCCGGGAGATCAGGTTTTGATTCTGCTACCAGTTCATGGGCAACCTCTTCAAGCCAAGCCAAGTTTAGTGGCCCTTATTTCGTGGAGAAGAAACTCAGTGATGTCAACTATGTCATCGCCACACCAGATCGTAGAAAGAGCAAGCAACTATGTCACATCAACATGCTAAAGTTATATCACAGGCGGGACGAAAATAATCCAGTCTGCACTGTAGCTGTTCCACCCGAGTCTGCAAGTGAAGCTCTCCCATGCAGTATGAGCCTGAGTGATAGTTTGGGGAAGAATCCTGATATCATGAATGATCTCCAGACTAAGCTTTCTCATCTACCTCCCAAGGAAAGGCAGGAGTTTTCGGCATTACTGCAGGAGTACCCGCAAGTGTTCCGTGCCACTCCAGGAAGAACCACTGTGTTGATGCATGATGTCGATGTTGGAGATGCAAAGCCAATTAAATTGCCTCCTTACCGTGTGAACCCAGTGAAAGTTCCTCTCATCCAGAAGGAGCTTGGCTACCTGTTGGACCACAAGATGATTGAGCCCTGTCAGAGCGAGTGGAGTTCTCCTGTCACTCTAGTCCCTAAGCCAGGTGGGTCACAGAGGCTTTGCATCGACTACAGACGTGTTAATCAGATAACTAAAACAGACACTTACCCTCTCCCTCGCGTGGAAGATTGCATAGAGAAGATCGGAAAGGCTAGGTACATAAGTAAGTTTGATTTGTTAAAGGGATACTGGCAAGTACCTATGACTGAACGTGCTAGGGAGATCTCATGTTTTGTAACATTAGGAAAGACTTTTGCATGTTCTGTAATGCCATATACAGATTGTTTTAGAGTAATAAGAAATTTCCTTTGTAAATTTCTTTTTCTTTGTGGGGAGGTGTTACATAGCCTATGATTTCATCATCCTTTGTGTAATTTTAACGCACAGTATGCTGCATGTTTGATCACGAGCGTGTTCTGCCTCAGTTCCCCCTTCTACCGTTATAGTAGAGTAAGTCGTCCTCTCTGTTGTTCAAAGCGGGATTTTCATCTCTTTGTCCCCATGGCTTCATTTGCGCGTCCTTCTTACAAGTTGTATCAAGCTCTGCTGGCCCCTATATAATGAGCTCAGTCTCTGCATCATTGCCACTTAGATCTGCTCCTCATTTTGTTCACATCTCTGTCCTCCCCTGTACAGATATTATTATTGTGAGTGCTCAAGAAATCTCCAAACATCTAGCAGCTGTGTGTAATTTGAGTATAAGTGTTATTGCATTTTTTTTTGTACTGTGTAGCATAAGGTTAATTCTTAGGCCTAGTGAGGTTTTTGATTGATGTTGGGTTTTATGTCAGTCATTTTTGATAATATTTTGTATCTGTAATAATTTATCTTGCATTAACTGAGCATTACCCGGTGTATTTTCATTTATCAGGGCTGACTTAGATAAATTTACTCTTGCTAATTTCGTGTTAATAGAGGCTATTGCAGTTAACCATATATTTAACCTGTTTTTTGCCATTACATTATCCTTATGAGTCCTGAATGTTTTGTTGTTAGTTTGTGCATTAAACTTTAACTTGTAATTTTACCTAACTCTTTTGTTTTGAACCTGGAACTTTACGGGACAGTAGTGACTCTTAGTATTCTCACTTAAAGTGTACATTATCTTTCTCTGTTCCGTAACAATAGATAGACAGAAATTAAAGATTCCGGGACGCTATCTCAGAAACCACTTTATCTAGCAAGCTGAAATTTCACTGCAGCATAGCCTTAACGGGGCCATACAGGGGAAAGGAGGATGGCTGCAAACGGTTGACTATTCTCTGAGGTCGCATGGGGTAAAAAATTGGGACTATTCCGAATATTCCGGATGTCACTTAAATTTCCATGAAAGATTAAAGCTAGAGCCACCAGACTTTTTGGTTTAATAGACTGTGATGACCTAAGGTGACATGCATAAAATCAGAGACCTTGACCTCAAGGTCCCTTTCTAGCTCTGCTTTTAGTAGGCAACGGCTGTGGGAAGTTTTTATCAAAACTGTCCTTGGACAATTTAACGGTGATATTATTATTATTATTATTATTATTATTATTGTTATTATTTTATTATTATATACGCACATGCACACATATACATGTGCCTGCCCACATACGTGCAAGTGCGCATGCATACGTCCATGCTTATGCACATGCACATATGCATTTGCTCAGGCACATGCACATACGCACATGCTTATGTACACATACGCACATGCACACATGCACATGCATATATGCACACATACGCACATTTGCATACGCATATAAACATGCACGAATACACACATGCGCGTGCACGCATACGCTCGTTGGCATACACGCATATGCACATGCGCATGCACACATGCACATGCATATACGCACGTGTCCTTGTAAAAATACAGCCTGCACACATACGCATATGACTTCCACATACACCTGCACACATACGCACTTGACCTGCATATGCACCTGCTGACATACGAACCTTCACCTGTACACATACGAACCTGTACCTGCACATACGCACATGCACACATACGGACATCCACCAGCACACATACGTACATGCGCACAAGCACATACGCACAGAATGCACACATGAGCACACATGCGCATACAAACAACACACACACATGAATACATACATTCATACATATACATACATTCATACATACAGTACACTCACTTGCCAGAAAATAACACACACTCCCTCTATGAAAGCAGGTGTATTGACGACCTTTGACTGAAGAGGTAAAGGGTGGTAACCCTTTCAGGGCAAATCAGTCTTGACAGTATTTAACTACTTTTCTGCTGATAATGAAGTCCAGGATTGTATTCAGGTTAATTCGATTTTTTTTAATGTTCAGTTGGGAATTCACCTTTGAAAATATTTAAAACTTTCCCTGCTAGTGGTAACCGACATTTCGGATTTTCATGTAGGATGACAACAGGCAATTTAGTTCGTTCGAGAGAGCTCCCAGCAGGCAGAGGATGAAATTGTGTCACGAGAATTGTTTTTCTGACAACTTTTCCCTGGCATCTCTCTTTTGGCGACTGTTTCTTGATAAGTATTAGCCCCTTTTCGTTAACGAAGTGAATAATTGGCGATGTTGTTCAAATGACGAAAGTTTCAGTAGTCGGAGGCTTACAGTATAACGAACTCAATCAACCTTTGTAGTCCACGAATTTCCTTCACCAGAATTAAAGATTCTGGATTTAGCCTGGATAAAACACGCAGTTTCGTCCATGGCACCAAAAGAGTTAAAGAAATACTATCACGCCAACTAAACCGCTCAATGGCGAACTCCGGCAACCAAAAAACCAGTTGTCAGGACAACTCAGAATGCGTCATTCATATCTTATTCTTGTTAATCTCAGAAATTTTTATTGGGTTTAGGGGAGCTGTCTGGCAGTGAAGGGTTAATGAAGGCTGTAACCATCCAGCACAAATATAAATCATATACCAGGATTTACAAAACGTCTGATTGTCATAAAAGACTTTGTGGTTCCTTTGTGGTTGAGTTATATATATATATTAGACTTGTGGACGAGCGGTTATTGTACTGGAGTAGCTTGTAGTAGATAATCTTCTTTCCCATTTGTCATGTAGTGACAGGAGAGGTAAAGAATAGTATGGGACTATTTTTATTTGTCTTGGAAATATTAACAAGTCACTCACACAGAGCGAAGTATAGAGTCCAGTCCCGCTAGCTATCTCTCTGTCTCGCTCTCTCTGTCTCTCTCTCAAGTTGCCAAGCCCTTCTCCCTGCGACCTGTCTCTTCTAAGGCCTGTCTCCTTCTCGACCTGCCTGTTCTATGGCTAACCTCCTTCTGAGCTCTCTTTCCTAAATTCTGGTGTAGCAGGGGTGTATCACGTGTGTTCCTTGTGAGTGGAAAGTTCTAGAAGCCTGTGTGTGAGTATGTGTGTATGTGTGTGTATGGTCACTAGGCACTGTCGTGTGCCTAATAAGCATTCCTTGAGTTAAGAGTGTGTAAGCATGTTTAGCATTGCTCGATTCTCGCAGACACAATACCTTCTCATCATCTGACTCCCTGCTTCTATCTGTCTCTCTATCTATCTATTTATCTATCTATCTATTATGATTTGTAATTATAATATGGAGTCCTAATACATGATCACTGTTAAAAACATCAATAAGAGCAGTCTGTTTACCTACTTTTGGTCGTGTCTTCCAGCTAATGCCAGATGGCAGACGATTTCATTCATCTGCGGGTAATTTATCTGAGCTTGAGAATGTTAAGTGTGCCGTAGTTCCCTTTAATTCATAATTTAACTTCCAGTAGCCTTTTTTTTTTTACGATTCCCACATTTGTATTTCTGCCATGCACACACGACTTTATGTAATTTAGGAAGGGCCTGTCTCAGTAACTTCTGTAACGGAGCACTCCCTTGCCGTGTCAGAAAGCTTAGTTAAAGTGTTAAACACTTCAGTATCATCTTCTCCCCCCCCCCCTTTTTTTCGTTAAGACTCGTGTTACTACCAAGTATATATACTCAGGAAATACCTTCGTCGTGCAAAAGTTAGAAGCCATCCATCCATCTATCCATCATCCAATCCTACGTTGTCCCACTAGGAGCGTAGGAGCCTGGGGCTAGGCAAGTTAGTCCTGACGTTTAAGATGAGAGTGACCAGCCTCACTCATCCCAGAGTGGCATTACATGAGCAATAAACCCCAACTGTTCGTTGGATATAAACCTTCACCGGCTCAATCCGATTGGAGCGCCATGAATTATCCACTAAACCACCAGGCGCCAAAATTTGATTATATGGTTACCACCCAGCGAAGTAATTGGTTTCCTGGTGTACAGGAAACCATTTGGCTTGTCACTTAGTGTAGAGTCACCCGCAGGTAGAAGGAAGAGGAAAGAACGAAGGAAAGAAAGACTGAAGCATTCTCCAGTAAACTCTTCCTTACGAAGATAGTTCATTAGATTTGTACAACTGTATGACTTTATTCTACGAAAAACTGGATATTAACATTAAATTT
>NC_136991.1:35004889-35019889 GCF_032717465.1 Coenobita brevimanus | reverse complement strand
AACTAACATCAAAACCGGCTGCATTCAGTTAAAATATTATTAAAAGAGGCGGACGATGAAATAACGTGTGTTAGAGTTCATGCTGTAGGCTACTAAAAAGTCACCTTTGATGGCCGGTCCTTCTCAGCTGTATCCACCACCCCAACACATCCCAAAAGGTGTCTTTTGCCTTTCGTCACACCTCTCAAACACACCCGACACTGCAGACACACCTCAAACACACTGCAGACACCCCAGACACACTGCAGACACCCCAGACACACTACAGACACCCCAGACACACTGCAGACACCCCAGACACACTGCAGACACCCCAGACACACTGCAGACACCCCAGACACACTGCAGACACCCAAGACACTGCAGACACCCCAGACACTGCAGACATCCCAGACATACTGCAGACATACCCCAGACATACTGAAGACACACTACAAACACCCCTGACACTGCAGACACACCCCTGACATACTGCAGACACACCCCAGACATACTGCAGACACACCCCAGACATACTGCAGACATACCCCAGACATACTGCAGACATACCCCAGACATAATGCAGACACACCAGACTCACTACAGACACATACCAGACACATTGCTGACACACTACAGACACGCCTCAAAAACACTGCAGACACACACCAGATACACTGCTGACACCCCAGACACACTCCAGATACACTACAAACACCCCAGGCACATTGCAGGCACACCCCAGACACACTGCAAACACACCTCAGACACATTCCTGAAACACCTCAGACACATTCCAGAAACACCCCAGACAAACTGCAGATACACGGCAGACACTGCAAAAACACCTCAGACACACCCCAGACACACTTCAGATTAACTGTAGACCCACTGCACACACACCCCAGACACACCGCACAAACACCCCAAACACACCCCAGACACACTGCACATACACCCCAGACACACCGCAAACATACCCCAGACACACTACAAACACACCCCAGATACACCCCAGACACACTGCAAACACACCCCAGACACATTACAAACACACCCCAGACACATTACAAACACACCCCAGTTACACCCCAGACACACCCCAGATAAACTGTAGACACACTGGAAATACACCCCAGGCACACTGCAGACACACCCGAGATATATTGCGCACACACCCCAGAAACACCCCAGACACATTGCACACACACCCTAGAAACACCCCAGACACATTGCACACACACACCCCAGATACACCCCAGAAACACAGTAGACACACCCCGGACACACTGCAGACACACCCCAGATAAACTGTAGACACATTGCACACACACCCCAGACAGACTGGAGACACACTGCTCACACACCCGTGACACACCCCAGACACACGCCAGACACACCTCAGGCACTCCTCAGACACATCTTAGACACACCTCGGACACACCCTAGACAAACTGCAGACACACCCCGGACACACCCCAGACACATTGCAGACACACCCCAGACACATTGCAGACACACCCCAGACACACCCCAGACACACTGCAGACACACCCCACACATACTACAGACACACCCAAGACACATTGGAGACACACCCTAGAAACACCCCTGACACACTGCAGACACACCCCAGACACACTGCAGACACACCCCAAACACACTACAGGCACACCTCAGACACACACCAAACACAACCTAGACACACCCTAGACACACTGCAGACACACTGCAGACACACCCTAGAAACACCCTGGACATACTGCAGACACACCCCAGACACACCCCAGACACGTTGCAGACACACTGCAGACACCCTAGAAACACCCTAGACACACTGCAGACACACCCCAGACACACCCTAGACACGCTGCAGACACACCCCGGACACACTGCAAACACCCCCCCAGACACACTGCAGACACATCCTGGACACTGCAGGCGCACCCCAGACACACCTCAGATGAACACCTGAAATGGACACACCTCTCAAACACACCCTGACACATCCCAGACTCATCTCAAATGAACACCTCAGATGGACACACCTCTCAAACACACTCTGACACACGGCTGACGCATCCCAGACATACCCCAGACGCACACCAGACACACTGCCAATACCCTTCTCCCATCAGCACCCTCCCATAAGAGTGTGACGTTCGTAAGTCTTCGGTTGTGACTTGCTGATCTCATACTATACATATCGGTACAGTGATCTAGTGAGTGAGTGAGTGAGCGACACAGTTAGGGACACACACACCGGACTGCGCCGCTCATGTTGGTACGGCAGAAATAGAATGTGACCAAAGAAAAAAAATGTCATTCAGATTTCAGTTCAGTACACGATATAAAAGAAAAGAGTGAGAGAATGAGAAAGTAGTGTAGGAGGGGAGAGGGGATAAGGGAGGGAGTGAGGAAAGAAGGAAGGATAGGGGAGAGGGAATGAAAAAGGGCAGAGGGTGAGAGTCAGGGACAGAGAGAAGCAAGGAGGGGAAACGGGTGTGGAGGGAGAGAGGGATAAGGAATAGGAGCGGTGAAGGATAGTGAGGCAGTTAAGGAAGAAAAGGATGAAAGAAGGCTGACGGAGGAAAACAGGGAATGAAAAGATGAAGCAGGAGAGAAAAAAGGGAAGATAGGCAGTATGTGAAGATGGGGGAGAGGGAATGAGTGAGGTAGAGAGACGGGAAAAGGAGGAAGAGGGAGAGGGAGTTGATGAGAGGTTAGGGAAGAGGAAGAGAGTGGGTGAATAAAGAATAGAGACAGAGGGTGGGGGGGGGAAGGAGGAGGGTGAGAGATTATTGGGGAGGAAAAGGGATAGGAAGTGGATGAGAAGAAAAGGAATAGATAGAGAGACGATGAGGGAAGAACAGGGGAGAGAATGAGTGAGTCGGGGAGAGAAAATGAAGAAATACAGTATGAGAGAGGAGCACGGGGAGGAAAAGGGTGAAGAGTAAAGGTAAATACTGAAGGAGGAAGAGGTAGAGAGAGAGGGGGGGGGAGGGAAGATAGAGAGGGAGAGAGATGGAGTGGAAGGAAGGGAAGAGGGTGCAAGATGGTAACGGTGTAAGAAGGATGGAGATGGTGAGGAGGAAAGATGGCTGAGATATTGAGGGGGGAAGGGAAGGAGAAGCCTTAGAACTAATCCATGTAGTATTCCTGCTAGCTAACTACCAAAGCCTAAGAGGGTGATGTTACTCGTATCTACGACTCGCTGATGTAACTGGTTGCTTAACCAAACCCTGGCCATGTTAACCTAACCTAATCTGTCCCATCTTATCCTAACGTAATGTTACCTAACCTAACCTAACCTAACCAAACCGAACCTACATTGAAATGGCATGGCCGGACCTGCAGGGCTGTGGTCAGTTCATTTTTGTCATTTCAGTTCAATTCCTATTCAGAGTAAAATTTGAATTAATCAATTCTAGTTCAATTCAATTCATTCGTAAAAAAGAAATCTTCAGTTCCAGTTCAGTTCGTTATGGTCGATATTTCATTCAGTTAATTTGTTTTCAGTTCAGAATCAATTTTATTCTACCTTGTACTGTACCATTAATCTAACGGAAAGAAATAAAAATGAGGTTTCAAATTATTTTTTACCTTTTTTTTGTGATACCAAACTGTATATTTCATTGTTTATTTGAGTATACTGTAAGATAATTATTGTACAATAATGAATTCGCATATTACAGTATAAAATATTATTTTATCAATTTAGTCATCAATTCATATCAGTTCATTGATATCAATTCCAGTTCAATTCAGTTAATTTTATTTTAAAAATAAATAAATTTTTCAATTCCAATTCAGTTCCAATTTACATTATTTTTTTTTTTTTCAATTTCAATTCAGTTCCAATTCAATTCATAATTGACCCCCAGCCCTGCTTGGTATGACCTGACGTGGCACGACCTGACCTTGCATGACCTGAACTAACCTAATTTAACTTAATCTAGCTTCACCTGGCTTAATCTAACCTATTCTAACCTATCCTACCTTAAAGATCTGAGGGTATGTACGAGCCACTATTAAGCACGAGTGTGTCATGTTCCCAGCTGTCCAGACAACTGTAAATTATTGCCAACAATAAATCATTGAGTTGAGTAATGAATTATCATTTGGGTAACTGTGTATCTATATATATAACACATATATTTTTTTTTACCTATCTACCTGTCTCATTACCTATATGTATCTAATATATATATATATATATATATATATATATATATATATATATATATATATATATATATATATATATATTCCAGGTACCTCTTACTACCTCTTAATTTGTTCATTCATATATCTGTGTATGTGATACATATAATACAGTATAACTGTATAATTGTATTTTATATATATACATATTTTTTTACATATCTTCCTATATCTTACACATATCTGTCAATCAGTATCTATATCCGTCTGTATTCCAGTTACCTTACTTATTACATACCTCATTTTGTTCGTTCATATGGGTTATATACCCTGACTCGCAAACGTTTAGCGATATTGTTTTTTTCATTGGCGCGCGCGCGATTGTGTGTGTGTGTGTGTGTGTGTGTGTGTGTGTGTGTGTGTGTGTGTGTGTGTGTGTGTGTGTGTGTGTTAATAACTGAAAAAAGTTTGTCTGATATACCTTGGTCACAGGGCTAGGTTAAACTTTCACCTTTAGCAGTTTCAGTCCTATTTCAGATCAAACTTGGTAGATGGGTTGAAGGCAAGACAAGAACGATCTGGATCAGTGTAGAGGAAAATTAGTCTAAGGTCAAGATTACACGATAAGGTCAAAGTTCGGCCCATCTGCCTGTGTGTGAAGAAAATAACATAGTTGAATCCAGGTTGACTCAAACTTCGTTCCCACCCGAGGGATTGACCTGTAACTTTTAAGAGCAAGAGATCAAAGGTCAAGTCACATGGCATAGTACTTTTAGTTCTAAGATGATCCATAGTTTGAGGAAGAGTTCAGAGTAAGACGATAACAAACGAATTGACTTTGACCTTTGAACTTTGAGGGAAATTCAAAGGTCAGTGTCACGTGGCAAGGTTAGCCTCAACAGATTCATTCCGATTTAGACAATATGGGAGTGTTCAGGGTGCTACGAGGATGACGGGATTCGATTTTTAGATCATTCAGTCAAAGGTCTAGGTCACAGAAACAGGTCAAATGTTGGTTCTCGGATCAATTGATCCTCTTTCTTGAGTGTTTCTATTTCATATATACGACACATATGTATATTCTTTTATTAACTAACTCATTTATTTATTCATTTATACACTGATCGAGAGAGAGAGAGAGAGAGAGAGAGAGAGAGAGAATGGTAAGAGGAGGAGGAACGAGGAGATGGACAAAGGGGAGAGACATGATGACAGCCGTCCACTTTGATCATACCATATATACGTGTGTGTGTGAAGGCGGTTAGGGGCAGTGGCGAGAGAGAGAGAGAGAGAGAGAGAGAGAGAGAGAGAGAGAGAGAGAGATTGTTTTCAACGGGCTAAAACGATAACCCCACAGAGAAATAAGTCTAGCCAGCCATAAACAAGGTAGAATAATAAGAGAAAGATCCACGCATATGACCCAACACATAGATATACAAGTAAAGGCATGAAAAGCTGCTGCATCAGGATAGAACAATAAATATCCGATTAAAACAAAACTGACCTGCAGCACTGTGGCATTGGGAAAGAAGGCAAACATAGATACATAGGTAAACAACAGCTTGAGATAGAGGGTTGATATACAGGGAGGCGAAAATTAGAGGCAGATGTAGGGCGATAAAAAGATAAAAAGACAGAGAGAGAGAGAGGAAACAACAGCTTGAAAAAGAACAGCGATAGGCAGACAGTCTTAAAAATACTGTAGGCAGGGAACCCTTCGTCTTAGACAGAAGGCTGACAACACACAAATAGATAAACAAAGAGGGAAACAGAAGAATGAGATGGAAGGATGATAGACAGATAGATAAACAGGGAAATAAAAGACTGAGACAGAAGGTCGGCAGGCAGATAGATAGGTAGACAGACAGAGGAACAATAGCCTGAGAGAGAGGGATGGGGGACAAACAAGGACATAAACATCATTATATGAGACTGAAATACAAGCCTGATCGATAAGCAGACAGGAAATAATTGCTTGAGATGGAAGACAGGCAGACAGACAGACACACAGAAATACAAGGAAAACGTGGGTCAGCTGGAAGACTGGAATATAGGCAGACATGGAGAAGGAAACAATAACTTGAGACGGAAGGCTAGTAGAAAGACAAGCACACAGACAGTGAAACGACAGCTTGAGATGGACAACTGGTCCGGGAAGATACGGAGGAGGAGGAGGAGGAGGAGAAGGAAGAGGAAGCGGAGGAGGAAGAGGAGGAGGAGGAGGAGGAGGTGTAGGAGGAGGAAATTGAATGAGAAAGAGGCATGGAGTGGAGTAGGAGGAGTCTTAGAAAGAATTAAAAGTAGGCATGGAAATGAGTATGAGAAAGAGTTATATATAAATGCAAGTGGAAGAGACAGAGAAGCGAGTAGGAGGAGGAGGAGGCATAGCAAAATTAAGAGAGGGAAGAAAAGAAAGGATTAGGATTCGCTGGCATAGAATGGAGTTGACGTCACAGAAAGGGGCAGAAGTAACAGTAGGAGGAGGAGGCATAGAAAGGAGTAGGAATTAGAGGAAGAGGAGGAAGAGGCACAGAAAGGAGCAGTTGGAGGAGTGTGAGGATGGTAGGTCCCTCGGGAAGCCTCACTAACTCTGATGGCAGGGGGGATGACGTTTATTGACACGGAAATTGTTGTCCTCCCCTTGGCTAGTTTACGAGGCAAGGGAAGACAGGCCAGGGCTGAGCACGGGAGGGCAGTGAAGCAGGGCGAGGGAGCACCGTAGAATGTGAGAGGGGAAAGAGGGAGTAGCTTGTGCAGGGTAAAATCTGGTAATGGAAAAGGAGGGAATGGAGAAAAGGAGATAGAAGGGGATATAAGGGATGAGCGATTCAAAGGGATGGCATGGGAGGAGAAAGGCATGGGAGAGTGTCTAAGAAGGAAAGATAGATGGGGAGGGTGGCAGCTGGGTATGGTGGCGACAGGGGTAAGGGGATGGGAGGGCAGGGGAGGAGGCATGGTAAGGGATGGGAGGGGAGGAGGTAGGACGAGGAGAAAAGGGAGGGGAGGAGAGGAAACGGTAAGTAGGGAAGGGAGGAGGAGAGGAGGATGGGCCAGGAAGGGAAAAGAGGAGAGAAGGCAGAATAGGCGATGGTTGCATAGAGGAGAGGAAATGAAGAGGTATGATGAGGAAAGGAAGGAGGCAGAGTAGGGTAAAAGAGGTGAGGGGAGGGGAGGGGAGGGGAGGGGAGGGGAGACAGAGTAGGAGGGAAGGAAGAAGAGGGGATGAGAAGGGAAGAGGGCAGGAGAGGGGAGAGGAGGAGACATGGATTGCAGGTAATGGGTTGGCAGGGGATGTGGCAAAGCTTGTCGTAGGGAAGGAGGCCGGGGCTAGAGACGAAGCTGACAGATGAGGAAACAGAGAGAGTAAGGGAAGAGGATGGGTAGGAAAAATTTGTTAGTATTGTGAGGAAAGGGGAAGGATAAGGAATAGGATTGACAGGGGAGGAGGAAGGGTTTGAGGAAGAAGAAAATGGGTAGGGAGAATGTAGAGTTAGTATGAATGACAACTGGCTGAGTTAGTTAGACGAAACATGGTTTGCAACCAAGATGAGATGGGAAGGGAGGCGGCAGGGTTTGCAGAAGAAAGGAAAGAGGCAGGATTCGCAAGAGAGAGAAGTAGGAAAGGGAGGAAACGGGGGGTGGGGGTAGAGGAAGAAGGCTGGTAGAAAGAAGTAAAGTTAGTATTGTAAGAAAGTGGCGGGGGATGAGGAAAGGTATAAAGTGACTGACGGGGAAGAAGAAAGGGTTTTTAAGGGAAAAAGGGTGGACAGGGAGAACGTACCGGAAGATATGAGAGGCAGGGATAGAAGAGGATGGCCGGGGAGATGCCAGGGCTTATAATAAACATGGATGGATACAGGGTTTGCAGGGGAGGGAGCTGGAGGGTTAGGTAACAGGGTGAGAAAGGGAAGAACATGGTTAGGCTAAAGAGTAAATAACTTCACCATGAGAAGGGGTGTCAGAGTAAGGAGGAATGGCATTGCCGAGGGATTAATAGGGAAGGAAGAAGAGCTTGAGGGGAAGAACTTATCTCTAACTTTACACAAAACAAATACAACTAGAAAACGCCCATTCTGTGCATACAATCCAATGCCATTGCCAATAACCCAATAGCCCTCAGAGTTCCTGTGCGAGGGATTTTGCTGGAAGGGTGCTAGGCGTACCTCCCTCCGCCTATGGGTTCATAGTCGCGAAACTCATAGGTCCTTACTTCAGGGTTCCCTTCTTTATTAAATTTTGAAAATTCCCAGTTGCGTCCTATATTGAGGACACTTGAGTGCTAATGGGTTAAAAAGGATCCGGATCCACCCCAAAATTTAATCAATTCTTTCTTGGTCCATGGCCCACCTTTCTATAAAAATTTCATTTAAATTCATTGAGAAATTTTGGAGATATTGTGCGGGATACCCCGGATCCGGACCCAGATCCGCCTTCAAATTTAATTATTTCTTCCTTAGACCATGGCCCACATTTCCATAAAAAATCATAAAAATCCATTCATAACTTTTTGAGTAATCCCGGATCCGGATCCGTGGATAGAGGATCCGGATCCGGATCGGGATCCGCCCCCAAATTTAACCAATTCTTTTTTTGGTCATTGGCGCACCTTTCCACAAAATTTCATTGAAATTCATTGAGAACTTTGGAAATATTGTGCGGGATGCTTCGGATCCGCATGTGGATCCGGCCCAAAATTTAATAATTCCTTCCTTGGCCCATGACCCATCCTTCCACAAAATTTCATCAAAATTCGTTCATAAATTTTTAAATAATCCTGCTAACAAACAGACAAACAATTAGACAAACAAACCAACCCTGGGTAAAACATAACCTCCTTGGCGGAGGTAATTAACTCACACCAGACACCTATATTATACCGCTATAGTTCTTTTTCACCCCACTGGACCTGCTCACTGTACAGCCTCTTGTTTCTCAGCCTACTAAACCCGTGGTAAAAACAACAAAAAGGAAAAAAAAAGGATAAGATTCAGACCTACTAACAGTCTCCTCTAGCTGGTTAAAGTAAACTTGTTTCTGTTAATAAAATGGTGATTTCTATCACGTGGTGTATTGATATTTTTTCGTAAATTTTATACTGACCTTCCATGGTTAGGGTGGTGGCTAAGAGGATATGGCACTACTGGCGAGTTTGGTGGCGTGGAGTTCAGGAGATATGAAAAGTGGCACGGAACTAGAAGGGTGGAGATAGGATTTGTATGAGAATGTGAGGGAAGTGGTAGGACTTGTAGCAGAGAAGGTAGGGTTTACAGCGAATGGAGTTGCTGGAGGAGGAAGCAGGGTGAGTAAGGAAAAAAAAGTGGCTAGGAAGCAGGCAAGGCAAGTATTAAGAGGGAGTAGTACAGTGAAGAAGAAGGTCATGGGAGTGAAAGAGCAGGGGGAAAAAGAAGGGTTGACAAGGGAAGATGGTGGGTTGGGAAAATGTAAGGCTGATATGGAAGAATTGCAATCACTTGGGGAGGGGTGGAGGTGGGGTTGTAGGCACTGGGAGACTCCAATGGTATGACACAGAGTTTGTAGCACAAAGGGAAGAGGCAGGGGAAGGGACTGGAAGAAGACAAATCTGCGAAAGTAGCTGTAGGAGGATAAGTAGAGAAAATGCATTGCTAGTTTGAAGAATGACAGGGTCACTTGAAAGGTAGGAGATAGAGTTTGTAAGCCAGGGAGATAGCCGGGAAGATGACAGAGTTTGTGCAAGTGGAGAAGGCATGGGTCAGCACGAGAGGGGGCGGCAAGAAGAGTATGAAGGGGATATTGCGTAAGAAGTTAGGTATTAGGTAGGGAGGAAATAAGGTTAATAGTATGAGGGATTGGCAGGCTGAAAAGGAAGGGTATGAAAGGAGATGTGCAAGGAAGAATTTTTGGGAAAAGATGATAGGTAGGGAGAATGCAAGGCTAGTTTAAGGAATCACGGAGTTAGAAGGCCAAAAGCAGGGTTTGTGGAGTATGGGAGACGGCAGGAGAGGTGACAAGGTATGGGCAGAGACTGGCGTGGAAGGACGAAGGTGGGTAGAAGAATGTAGGGTTAGTATAAATGAAGAATGTCAGGGTTAATCGGCAGGAAGGGATCTAGGATTAGCGATAGCAAAAACGTGACGGGCTTTGTGGGGAGTTGATCGAAGCACCAGTCGGAAAGGGCGGTACTCTCAAGGTGGATAGAAAGCTTATGACAGGGAGAGCTGGAGCTCCCGTTTCATCAGCCCTCGGGACTAGCTTCTGACCATCCCACTTTGCTGAACTTAGGCTAGCATACAGTTCTATACAATTTTCTTTAACTTTCAGCATCAAATTACATGCACATTACACACCAAACTTCCTATTCAAAGTGCAGAAACAAAAAAAGGAAAGAAAAAAAAAAGGCGTCTCAGCACCAAGCCTCGGAGTTCCCAGAGGGGGGAGGGGAGACCATAAACCCCACCCCCCCATCATCCGCCCCTCTCTCGGTGAAGGCCAAGTGAAACGCATGGAACCACGGTCTGACTCATTCCTTGTTCATTTCTGCAACTTTCGTGGCCTTTCTTCTAATTTCTCTCCGTTGAACACAGCCTCTCTTCCTCTTAACCTCACCTTCTCCTCCTTTTTGAGACTCAGCTGTCTGTGACAAACCTTTCTGTGTATCCTCCTACTTTCTCAGTACTCACCTCAAAGCCGAAGGTGGCTTTTGTGTATAAGTACACAACAATATAATTATCTTTCTCTTGTGTTCCTGAACTTGAATCATCTGAGTTCTCTACTCTCTCGCATCGGTTATCCTGTTATCCTCTGACGAAATATATCTGTTCTGTGTACTTTTCCTCTAGTTCTACTGACTATGAAAAAAATCTGTGGCTGTCTTACGTGTAAGATAAAGGCATTCCAGCAATCTCCATTAGAGGTGATTTCAGTGTTCACCACCACCTTGAGCTCTCCTCTCCTTTCACTGATCCACCTGGTGAACAAGCCTACATCTTTTTTCTCCATAATGACTTAGAGCAGCTTGTACATCACCTTACATGTATTCCTGACCGACCTGGAGAGAATTTCAACATACTTGACCTCTTCCTGACAATTAATTCTCCTGCATACGCTGTTCTTTTCTCTCCGTTGGGCTCCTCCAATCAGAACTTTATCACCTTAACCTGTCCTGTCGCTCTAGTAAAGCCTATAGACCCTACCAAGAAGCACTGGATGTGACACTTTGGAGCTGCTGACTGGGAGGCCCTCAGGCAGTACTTCTCTGCTTTTCCCTGGAATGACTATTGCTTTCAAGGCGGAGAGCCAGCCGAGTGTGCCTCGTGCAATACAGAGATTATTCTCTCTAGCATGGAAGCATATATTGCATTTCTGTTTTCGTGTGACTAATGAAGAAAAAAGAATTGTTTAATCAAGCTTGTTCTGATGCTGTCCACTACAAGGAGAAGGCTTACAAAAGTTGCTAGAACCAATCAAACTCTGAACTCATATGTTTAATATCTCTGCCTGGAGCCATGTTACGTCTGTTTTTTACTCTCCTAAGAATAATTTGATTCATATTAAATGCTCTGATCTCTCCAATTGAGATTCTTCCTGTTCTTTCTGGCACCTCGCCAAAAACCTCTCCAACAACTTTACTTCATCATATTTCCCTCCTCATTCCTACTTTGATGGCGCTGTAGCCGTTTCTTTTGCTGGAAAGCAGAAGTCTTTGCCCAGAGCATCGCCTCCAAGTCCACTTTAGACTGTTTCGGTGCTGTTCGTTCATTACTGTCCACCTCTGACTTCTTCATGACTGACATTAATATTTTTACAATTGATGTAGGCTGCTTTCTACCCTCACTGACCTCAATGTCAACAGGGCATATGGGCCTGATGGAGTTCCTCCTGTTGTCCTTAAGAACTGTGCTTCTGTGCTTACACACTGCCCAGGTAAACTTTTCAGCATTTGTCGACTTGTAACTTTCCTTTTTGCTGGAAGTAGACTCTCATTCAGCCTGTCCCATAGAAGGGTGACCATTCCCAATCCTCTAACTATCGCTCAATTGCTTTAACATCCTGTATTTCTAAAGAATTTAAATGTAATCTATAAAAAAGTTTAAAGCACATTTCCTGCCATAACCATCTTTACTTTCACCACTGTGGATTCCGTCAGGGATCGATCTTCTCACCTTCCATTCAGACTCCCGGTCATCATTTTTTCGTGACTTTGGTGATAGCTTTGCCCTTTGCCATTGTACTTGACATCTCAAAGGCATAAATCTTTAATCTTTAATTTTCAGACTGCCCCCTCACAGTTTCTTTGTTTCTATCTTTGCCTACATCTTTAGCTTCCTTTCTGATCATTCTGTACCTGCTGTTGTTTATGGCCATTGTTCTAAAGTTATTAATAGTGATATTCCTCAGGGCACTGTCCTATCACCAACTATTCATTTTATTTATCAGTAACCTAAGCTGTACATCTAACCCTATCTACTCGTACGGTGGTGACTCCACCCATCACTTTTCATCCGCACCTCACAGCACACCCTTCAACAGTTATTTCAACATACAAGGGATGAGGCTATGGCATCGAGATGTCTGACTTGGCTCATATCTCTGTTTGAGGTAAAAGTATTCTTATTGTTGTAATGCATCAAAAACTCAATTCTTACATTTTTTAACATGTAAAAATCTTCTACGGGAGTATTCTCTAATTTTTAACATTACCTGACTTAATCCTCCGTCATTTTTTAACATACCTGAGGTTCATTCTTTCGGGTTTTATCTTGGAAAGATACCGTATTACCCCTCGTAAGATGCTCTTCCAAGGGATTACGTGTGCTAAGTCGACTCCATGTCTTCTTTAGCCATGCACAGTTGTAGACTTTATGCAGGGGTTTTATGTACCCCTGTGTAGAGTACAACTCATGTGTGGGGAGGCTGCCTACTTACAACTCTTCTCAACAAGGTGAACTCATTATCTCTCCTCTTTTCACTGGCCCCCATCAGTCCTATCTCTTCCTCGCACTGCTGCATCTTTATCTCTTTTCTATCGCTGCTTCAATGGCCACTGCTCCTCTGAGCTGTTTGCTTGCATCCCTCCACCACTACGGTCGGCGCATGGCACCCATCTAGCATCAAACTCTCATCCCTTTTTCTGTCTTTGTAATACAAGAGTTAGCTGTTACTCCCATTTCTTCATGTATGCAACAGGTCTACTCTGGAATTGTCTTCCTTTGTCTATATTTCTTACTGCCAATGACCACCAGATTTTTAAATGTGTGTCCAGACATCTCGAAATGAGGGGATCTAGAATTTGGCCCTTCGTTATCTTGTTTTTATATCTTTATTGGAGAAAATAATCTTGCGGGCTTCTGGCCTTTGCTTCCTTCTTCCCTGCATAAAAATTAAGGAAAAGGCAGAGCTTGCGAGGGTGGAGGGGAGAGGAAATGTGGAGAGAAGGAAGGGCTAAAGAAAGATGGTGAATGGAAGGATGTGGATGGCAGCGTTAGTAAGACAGGGTAAAATCAAGCAGGGAGGAAGATTACGGTTGTAATGAAGTTAATAATGTCATTAGCGCGCCATCAGTTTACTCATTACCGGGATGATAAATTACTGGAGGAGAAAGACATTGGGGAAATATTTACCCTATGATCTGCAGGACCGTTAGGGCTTTTACACCAAGCTTAGACGTGCAAAGAAAATGTACCTTTGGACTGCAGAGAGTTTCTGTGATCTGTATTAATCGTCTGTCGTAAGCCGGAATATATTATGAAGTTCTTTACTCTCCGCAAAAACTTTAGTCATGATTTCTCTTTTTTTTTTTTTTTTTCTCAGTGCTCGTATTTCCCTTGAGCAATAACGTTGTCCGAAGTTAGCCAACATGCAACGCAAAGTAGGTATTTTGTATTTAAATTATTAAATACTGTATCGGACAAATGCTTGCTGATTTCCGTTCTGTGTAATATTTTTGAACTGCGCACTAAGTTTGATTTTCCCTGGTTGATCATTCTTCCATTACGAGGGTTTATATTTTCAATATTCTAACCTTTAACCTATCCTAATCTAACCTAACCTAACCCAAAAGATTACCCCAAGTGAATAACAAACTAATCTATCCTTACACTAAGAAAACAAACCTACAGTAACTTAGCCTAGACTTTCCTGGATAGGAAATAGTGCAAAAATGGCACACAGAACGGAAATCAACTACCGGTTTGGTCCACTGAGCTCTGTAATATAGAGGGGCTGTCTGCCCAGTGAGCGTGTGACACGGTCGTCATACTGAAACGCCCGCACTAGTCGCCTCCACCATAGTAATGCAATTGAAACGCTGTTCCTAGCTTACTTTCTCTGTCTCAGTGTTACGTAATGTTTACGTATGTATTGTAACAGAAACGTAATTTTTTTTTTTGTTTTTTTTTTTTTTTTGCCTAGTTCTACGAATTATATGGGATAAATTTAGTCGTGTGTATGAAAAAAACAACGTCATAGGTTGCTGCACTGCAGAACATTCTCTTTTTTCTTTTTGCTTTATTACGTCCTTAACCTACCATCTGTTTAATTATGATAACAAAGAAAAAATTGAGGTCGATGTAAAGAGCACTTTTATGAAAATAATGTATATTTAGCCATGATAAATAAAACGCAAAATATACGATAAAAAAGTGTCATTATCTATCAGCTATTAACAGTATTACCTACACATATCTTAATGGACATAAACATACTTCCAAAATTATTTCCAGCTTATTTTTAAACACAGTCAGCCTACCCAGCTGCTTTCTTACTCTAGTACCAAGAGCTTCGACTGTGATGGATATCTTTAGTAATGTGTTGTACCCTAATAATACTGTTGCACTGTGGTACCAGTTTTATTAATTTGAGAACTTGATTGTCCTCAAT
>NC_136991.1:34982389-34999889 GCF_032717465.1 Coenobita brevimanus | reverse complement strand
CGGAGATCGTTTCTAACACTTTCAATACCCAAGTTCCTTCTTCAGCAATAAATAATTAAATAAATAAATAAATAAACTTATAAAATAAAATAAAATATCTGATGGTAACAGGGATATATATATATATATATATATATATATATATATATATATATATATATATATATATATATATATATATATATATATATATATATATATATATATATATATATATATATATATATATTGCCAGACGCCTCAATCCCGTTCGGGGTGGCCACAAACAAATCGCCTCCACGTCGCCCTGTCCCCCGCCATTTCACTGCCCCGCGCCCAACTCACCCCCTCTCTCATATACCTCTCCACCCCAACCTTCCATCCCATCCTCGGCCTCCCCCTCCCTCTTCCCCCCTCCACCTCACTCACATACACTCTCTTCGTCAGTCTTTCACCCTCCATCCTCTCCACATGGCCAAACCACCTCAGTGTATTCCTCCTAACGCTTCCTATCACATCCACATCCACACCACAACGCTCCATTATATTCTCATTTGTCAACCTATCTCTCCATGTGACTCCACAGGCTCCTCTTAAATAACTAATTTTCACTGCTCTCACTCTTGACTTGTGTCCTTCCAGCAACGTCCAAGCTTCACTTCCATACGTTAGAGTTGGTATCACAATACTGTCATGTAGTAACTTTTTCACTTCCATGCCCACTTCCCTGCTTCTTATCACTGCTTTCAAGGAGCCAGCAACCTTTCTTCCCTGCTGTACCCTTTCAAGCACTTCACCCTCCAAACCTCCATCCTTACTCATTACACTACCCAAGTACTTAAACGAACTCACATTTTCCAATTCCTCACCATCCAACCTCACTGTACATTCACTGACTTCACCTCTGTCAAAGACCATCACTTTATTCTTCCCTACATTCACCTTTAGATTCCGTTTCCTACACACTCTCCCAAACTCATCCACCAAGCCTTGCAGCTCTCCTTCGTCTTCACTCAATAACACAGTATCATCTGCAAACAACAGAACAGGGAGTTTCCAAACACTACCCTCTCTCACCAGGGCCACTCCAACATCAACTACCCTACCTTGTACCTCTTTTACCCCATCCATGTACAGATTGAACAATCATGGAGACATGACACATCCCTGTTTCAACCCAACCTTCAAAGAGAAAAATTCACTCAGTTCACCATCCACACGCACTGCAGCCTTAGCATCATCATACATACTCTTCACAACATTCAACAACTTCCCATCTACTCCATATATTCTTAATACTTTCCACAATCCTTGTCTGTCCACGCTGTCATATGCTTTCTCCAAATCCATGAAAGCCGCATACAACTTCTTTCCCTTCTCTAGAAGCTTTTCCACTAAAGATCTAAGAATGAATATCTGATTTACACAACCTCTTCCCTTCCTAAAACCTCCCTGTTCTTCTCCAACTAAATCCTCTGTTCTTTCTCTAACTCTGTCAATAAGTATCCTACCATACACTTTTCCTATTATACTAAGAAGACAAATGCCCCTATGATTACCACACACTTCTTTTTCCCCTTTTCCTTTGTACTTGGGAATAATTATACTTGACTTCCAATCCTCCGGGACTCTACCTTCCTCCCAGGCCAATCTACACACACACACACACACACAACACACACACACACACACACACACACACACACACACACACACACACACACACATATATATATATATATATATATATATATATATATGTGTGTGTGTGTGTGTGTGTGTGTGTGTGTGTGTTTTTGTAAGAATTACCACACCCTCCCTAGTCATTACCGGGAAGATAAATTACTGCCGGCCAGACATACAAGCACGGATACTGTACATGGGATGATGATAGTAGTTTGAGAGAATGAAGAGTATATACCTCGTGCTCATACTCATATATATATATATATATATATATATATATATATATATATATATATATATATATATATATATATATATATATATATATATAAACACACACACACACACACATACATCGGTATGCAGTATACTGTATATTCTTCATTCTGGCTAACTTTGGATTAATTTATTCAGCCAAAGAAGGATCGGTGCTCTGCAAACATCATTTTGATTTTTTAAACGAAATCCAGAAAGACACAAATGCTTAGAGCATGGAAAATTTCACCTTTCAAATATATATATATATATATATATATATATATATATATATATATATATATATATATATAATCAAGATGTGTTGATTTCGAGATGCCTGGGTACATTGCGTTTAATAGACTGAAGGTCATAGGCAGAGGCAAAAGCAGATAGGGCAAAACGGTTCCCGAGTTAACCAGTTCTATACTATACATGGAAGACTATGAGTACGGGTAAGCTCTTCTATTAGAGATGGACAGAAAAAGGCTAAGCCTGAGTACCAAGACGATTGTTTCGTGCTCGTAATTGTGAGAAGGAATACAATCAGCGTTTAAAAGAGCTGTGATCAGATTAGTAGTGATAGGAGAAAAAGAATGTAAAGTGGGAGGAGGAGATATGATGATGTGTATTTGTCCCGCAATGAGAGCTACACTAGAAACTCACACGACGGTATCTCATGTGTTTTAGGGACGGCCCTGTTGGCTAGCCTGGACCGGGTTGTGGCATATTATGACATGAATAAATGATGCAGGGTAACACAGATTAAGCCGCTTCCATGACACACGAGAAATTGGCCGGTGAAGTGAAAGTGGAACATTAGATATGGGGTCACCCTGTATATCTGTAATCACCAGGTGACTTTACTTAGTTTAGAAAGAGCCGTTCATAGTGAAAAAGATTATTTAAATATAATTCCTTCAGTACGATGACGCATTTAGTATATTCCTGCTGCTTCAAGACGATTTTATCCAGATTAGTAGAACATTTAGTCAGGGGGATGCATTAAGACTACATCTAACCCCTCCTTGTACGAAAAGTCAATGCTGAGTTGTATAAAATCATCCAGAGATAGCAGGAATAAAATGAGAGTGGTCATCGTACTGAAGGGGTTAGCTATTAGGTATATACAGGGTGGCCCGTGAATAGCACTTCACTGGAAACGCATGTAACAGTATGGAATGTGCTGCGGGGTCGGCTCAGTCGGCTGGTGTGGGTGTGGGTGTGGCAGGGAGAGTAGGAAATAAAAAAGTGATGCAGGTAGATACAATTACATCCGACTGAGCCGTACCCCAAGAACACGAGATGCTTGTCGGAGTGGAAGTGGCAGTGAGAGTAGGAAATGAATAAATGATGCAGGTGGCACCGACTCGGCCACCCCCACAACACACACAACGGATTGGAAGCAGAGGATTATAATCATATAGGCCACTCCGTATTACTTTTTTCTCTTCGTAATTTAATGTAGCTTTATAAAAGATTTTGTTCCTGGATAGCTGCCTCGCACAGTCGATAAGTATTGATCTTCAGTTTTATTGGTTAGCGATCCAACTAGTACTGCAAAAATTCCCATTCTGCTTATCTGTTTGCCAGTGTGTACCCTCCGATTAGCCGAAACGATGCATTACAGCGCAACAGTTTTTTAATCAACGTACCTAAAGTGCGCTAACTTGAAGAATGCGTAAAAAAAAGGGGGGGGGGGATGTGCAATCGGCCTCCGGTTACAAAAAATTTTAACACAGGTTCATATCTTATATTACGTGGTAAATGCAGCGGAGCATTTCCGTGGAGTTTCATGTCTCTGCACAGAGAGAGAGAGAGAGAGAGAGAGAGAGAGAGAGAGAGGGTTTGTCTGCCTGTCTGTCTGTCCTCTTTGGAAATCAAAGGGGATGCAAGTAGAGCTCTTTTAACAGCTCTGACAGGTGTAACTTCTTACGACGAATTTAAACGTTTTAAACGTGAACATTACATAAGCTAAAGTGCCTCCAGTGATGGCCCAGGTTATAATTAATCAGAAATACTCTGGTCAACATGATGTAGATTTTTTTTTTTACCTCTATAACCATGTTAATAGCTACAGTGGGTAGTTGGAAAATAGGTCCATGGTAGGAAAAGGCCCATGGAGAATTTTTTTTTTTTTTATATAAATAACAGAACGGAGGAAGGAAAAACAAATGGGTAAAAAAATAATCCATACACCAGATTACTGGTGTCCTCTGTTCATAAAATATCTGTAACAGTTAGACTTGAACAGTTGTGGGTTGAAATTTGAAGGAAAACAACTCTGGGGAAGCGAGTTCCAGAGAGATGGAGTTCGGGGAATGAAAGAATTCTGATAGGCAGAAGTTCTGCAATATGGTTGAGTGACATTCCAGTCATGAGCGCTACCAGATGCCCGTGTAGCACGAGGGAAGGCATGGAGAGGTGGCACCATGGACGCAACTTCGTCTGAGCATTTGCCAAAATAATATCTGTAAAATAATGCAAGGGAGGCAAAATTCCTTCTTACTTGCAGGGGAGGTAGTTTATATGTAATGGCAGGGTTGTTAATGATTCTAACAGCTTTATTCTGAATTTTGTCTAGTTGTCTTAATGCAACCTCTCCACAACCATTCCACAAGGGTGAGCAATATTCAAGCTGAGAGCGCACATGACTCTTATAAATTATAGCTAACTGCTCATCGGCGAAGAAGTTACGGACTCTGTACAATAATCCAAGTTTCTTTGAGGCGGTTTTAGCAAGTGATCTGACATGAGAGGTCCAGCTGAGGGCACTGTTAAGTGAGACACCAAGAATTTCAATACTTTTGGAGATGGGAATATTAGTAGCACTGAAGGTAATGTACGAATCTGGCAATATCTGTCTATTAGTAAACTGTATATATTTAGTTTTACTAGCATTAAAAGAGACAAGGTTGTTTTGTCCCCATTCACTGATTGTAGATAGATCTTGATATATGGAGATGGCTGTACTGAGTTGAGAGGTAGAGACATTAGACTTTGTGAATGGATGTCTGAGTGTGAATGAACTATGTAGTGTTGAGTCATCTGCATATGAGTGAATGGGATTGTGAGTGACAGATAAGAGATCATTAATATGAACCAGAAATAGAGTTGGCGCCAGAACTGATCCCTGCGGCACGCCGGCGTTAACTGAGTGGAAATTCGAATATACATCATCTACTTTTACTCTTATTTTCCTGTCACTAAGATAAGAAGAAATCAAAGGAACAAAAGACGTTAGTCCATAGCAAGGGAGTTTGGACAGCAGGGAACGGTGCCATACTCTGTCGAAAGCTTTAGAGATGTCAAGAGCTACTGCATGAGTTTCTCCAAAAAGATCAATTGATTGATGGATGGTATGAGTTAAGAGATTGAGTACGTCAATGGTGGATCTTTCGTGGCGAAAACCGTATTGTCTATCACTAATTAAGTTGTTGGATTCAAGATGTTTAACAATATGCTTATTAATTAAAGTTTCAAATACCTTACCAAGAGAAGATGTGACAGCTATTGGTCTGTAATTGGAGGGGTCAGACGAACTTCCTTTCTTCGGAACTGGGTGGATATTGGCTTCTTTCCATGAATTTGGGAATAAAGAAGTACGTATGCATAGTCTGAATAATTTAGCTAGGACAGAGGCAAGTTCAGGGGAACACTTTTTCAAAACAATTGGCGGAATTCCATCTGGGCCTGGAGCTTTGTTGGTAGGTAAATTGTCTAGGATGGATTTTACGTATCTTGTCTGTATTTTAAGTGGGGCAATTTCGGGAGAATCAAGTTCCAGTACTGAGACATTCTGGCTGGTATCATCTATGGTAGAGTTTCTTGCAAAGGTACTAGCAAAGATATCTGCTTTCCCACGTGGGTCATTTGTAATATTGCCATCTGAAGATTTTAGTGGGGGAATGGAAAATGACTTGTTAAAGTTATTATTGAAAGAATTAAGAGTTGACCAGAATATTCTATTGTCATTAGGGTTGTTAAGTAGTTTTGATGCTTGCTTTTGAAGAAAGTTTGATTTAGATAGATTTAATACAGCTTTTGCATGATTTCTAGCAATTTTAAATTGGGAGAGTGATTCAGATGTTTTTGATTTTAAGTAAGAGTTATATGCTAATGAATAAAATCCTGGGGAAATGGCCCAAGGATAAACTGGGAAAATCCGAGGGTCTTCTCCCACAAGGAGTGGCCATCCATGGTCCAAGGTAATGCTCGATCATAGAGTGTTACCCAGGCAGAGCTGGGTGCCCTTTCTAGTGTTGAAGCTATCGGAACGTGGCATGCGAACCCTTAATTTCTGAAGGTTATTTATGCAGCGCGTGTGGTTATTAGGTATGATCATTGATCAGCCTGCATCCCATATTACAGAATCCAGTTAGCAGCCATATATGAAGGCCAGATACGTTCCATCGTCGTCACGTACGTCAAAAACCATAAAAAAAATTGGCGGTCTGCATCCCACTTTGCGATTTCAGGTTTAAGCAAATGACCATACGAGACCATTCGGGTGGCGTCATTTATAGTATAATCTTGTCGCTATTAGACGATTTTATTCAACTTTGGAAAGACCTTTGTTTCTGAAGGTTTATTAAGTAGAAAACGTGTATCCTCAGCTGAGTAAAATGGTCGGGAGATGGCAAGAATGTTAATTAAAAAAAAAAGTCTGCCCCAGGTTCATTAATACATGAACAACTGGTGTTGTAGTGGTCTAAGATGCCAGTTGAGGCGACAGTCAGGGTCTGCATTCACAAAAGATCGTAGACAGTTTCTATGCTGAACAAGTCCACCGCAGCTATATTTCTGTGAATCTCTTTGCTTTGTCTCATTTATCACGTTATTGGATCTAGTGTGCTCTGAAGCGCTTGGTAGCTGTATGAGTGAAAATACTGCAATTAAAAAAGGTTTGCATAGAGTCTTATACACGACTGAGGCCTGTGCTTTAAACTCCCCTTTCTAGAATAATAATTGTGCTCTCGTACGTGGCAAGCATTAGATCTCTATTCTCCGTCTCGTTAATCGTAAGCGACTATTCTTCTCTGATCGTAAGTAATGGTGTGGGATTCTCGAACATATTTACGATCGATTCCCTGTCGTAACCATGATTTGCCATCGTAGGAAAGACAAGGAAAGGAGAATGCCTGGTTTTCGGATGTCTCCTGTCCTGTTCTTACAAAAAAAATAGAAAACATTGTTACGAGAGGAAAATTATCATACTGTAGGTTGGAAATTTTCTTCAGGAAGATCGAGGAGAGCAGAGAGCAAAGTCTACCTGTGTCTCTAGTTTATTCAGAAGAAACGGATCTAAGTTACGGCAGGGAGTTGATGGCAAATATGTTTGAGAATCCCACCCCTGGATACGACCTTTATACCTGCCCTTGTGAAGTCAATCCCTTTGAACCCACTATCTCCCCAAAGCTGAATAATAACATCTGGCTTTATTTAGAATTAAAAAAAGAAATAAATTACTTTATCGATGTGATTTGGTAAACAGAGTATATTTCCAATCCTTTCACCTTGAGATTTCTCTCCTTAAGTTGAGATATCGCCTGGTAGAAGGAAGAATAAAATGGCTAGAGAGAGAGAGAGAGAGAGAGAGAGAGAGAGGATAATCGTAGTGACGGAGTTTAAAGCCAAGAGAAATTGCCTTGACTTCGAATTTTACCAGGAATTACTTGGACATTCCGTACAATACAGGGTATGATTATTTTTCATTAGCTCATTCCTTGTGCCAATAGACGATTATATGTTTACTAAAGGCCTATGGTACCGTAATGTAAATGTTAAAGGCAGTCTCAGTAGCCATTCCAGTACAGTTATGCAGTTTTGTATCCTATTTATTTTTTATCTACACGATTTCATTCAGGTTATGAAAGACCTCTTGTTCAGAAAGTTAGAACTAGTCTCATTTAATCATTTTAGTCCGATCTCATCTTACTGTACTTCTTTTAACCTAACTTGGCTTTAAATTCTCGTCAGTGCCTCTGGAATGCTGACTCATAGCAAGGGATTAACACTAAAATATGATGCTAGTCTCGAATAAGTGCTAGGGGTGGGATGTAGAGCTGTAGAGTTGTCTTTCTTATGATGCAGAGCTACGTGAAATAAACTGCAAAACATTAGTGTAGTTTTATACATCTTTTCTCCAGGTGATTTTGATTCAGCTGAGTATTGATCTCTGGTACTGGAAAGGTTGGAAACATTCTTATATGTAATTTAATGCGATTATGAAATATATTTCATTCTGCTTACTGCCAGACGATCTTATTGTTATCTGGAAAGCGTGTACCAAAAGGGATAATTTATCTGTTCATTGTCAGAGTTCTTTATCCCGCAATAGGATGGCCACAATCAAATCGCCTCGACGTCGCCCTCTGCTCTTTGTCTACCCTCCCTCCAACTCATACCCCAACTCTCTCATAACTTTCTCCACTCCATCTCTCCAACTCACATCTCATCTCTGATCTCCCCGTCCTCTACCTCTCCACGTCACTCACATACTTTCTTTTAGTCAGTCTCATTCTTCATCTTCTCCACATGGCCAAACCATTTCAAGACCAATCATTTTCTTTATTATTCTGGCAACCTAAGGACGATTTTATTCAGCTATGGTGAGGCTTTAGATGTATGGGATGTAATCAAGTTTTAATATGAACACCGTTGATGTCAGACTAATTTCCTCCATGTTAATAACAGCTGCGGCGCGTTTGATAATTAGCCAGTATTGAAAACTAGGGGGAAGTTCAGAGAGAGAGAGAGAGAGAGAGAGAGAGAATCTTGTATTAATATCAGACAAGGTGATGGTGATGTGTAATGTACTGTATAAATCGAAAGGAGATGTCTTACTAAGTCCTCAATGCCACTGTGAACACATTCCTAACATTATATTTCGGCTGGAGAGATGAGTGGAGATATATAAGAGAGGGGATGTGGGCTGGTGGACAGGGCAGTCATATGGCAGAGGATAGGGCGACGTGGAGGCGATTTGTTTGTGGACGCCCCTTTAGGGATTAAGGCGTTTGGAAATAGAGACAGGCAGGTAATATATACCGGTATTCTTCAACAAACAATACCGGGAAGATTGACTGCTTCTGTCGACTGTAGGCCACATTAATTTTGTTCTTCACCCATTTAGTACAGCGGCGTGTGTTTAGCATGTTACTTCTGCTGCTGTAATGCTTTCTCTTTAACATGGCTTAGGCTTTCGTCCTTTGGGGCTTATTTTCACGTAATTAATTGGCAGAAAAAGACAATACAACGGCGCTACAGCGTTTCCATAGAACACATTCGTGTCAAGTACTGTAAAGTATTATAATGTTAATCCATTGTTACAACCCAACATTATAGACGGAGGGATGACAATTTAAGGCAAAGTAAAAGGGGTATAGACGATTTTATTCCGATTAAGTGATCCCCTAAGTGCTCAGGGAGTTAATATAGGCTGCATCTAAGTGCGCGTCCACACGTGTGTTCAAACAAGTGTTGGCAACATGTAAGCAACACAGTAACGAACACGCTGCAAACATGTTGGCAACAGCAGCGTCCAGATCATGTTGGCAACATCATGATGAAGTCTCAGCTGCCTGGTATGGACACACTTATCCCATCACCTCTGCTGCCAGTGTTCGAAGCTGCACTGAAACATGTTTACATACATTTGTCCAAATACTGCTGCAAACATGTTCCCGAACATGTTGCCAGCTGTGTTGCCAACATATGTTCAAGTACACACGTGTGGACGTGCCCTAACCTTCCAGTTCAGAAGGCCAACACTGTGCTGAGTGATTGTGTAGAGGCAGGAAGATGATGACGATGATGATGATGATCCTATTTAGGAGACCAATAACTGTTGCGTACTACATGTGATGGATGCTAATTGCTTTGATGAAAAAAAGAGTAGATACATTTTACGACAACACTCATATTGTCTTGACAGATCACAATCAAACTGACCTGGATATTTAACCCCTTCACTACGAAGCTACTTTTTTTCCCCATAGGCCGTCGCCAGCTACACTGGTTCAGTTAGGAAGGACAGTAATAGTAAAGGGGTTAATGGCACATATGTCTAATCCATCCATTTCGGAAAGTTTCTTCCTAAACATAGTAAAGCTGCCAAGGGGTGGCAAGAATAACCCAACGGAATGTGTCCCTGACTTCAAGTGGTTAATTGAAAGTGTTTTAATGTGGCGGGATGGCATTAGGCTAAGCAGATTAAGTAACTGGTTTTCCTTGCAGATATTGATACAGCATGGGCTAATTCCTAATACGCCACACTGATGCATCATCATCCCTTTTCTGTCGCTACTTCGGTGGTTATTGATCTTCTGAACTGCTTACTTGCACCCCTTCCTCCATTATGGCGGGTATGTAGCACCCATCTGATAGCAAAATCTCATCCATTTTCTGCCCAGTTCTCTAATCCAAGAGTTAACTGATACTCCCATCTCTTCACGTATGCAACAGGTCAGTTATGTGGCTGTCATCTTCTGTCTGTATTTCCTTCTTCCCATGACCTCCAGTCTTTTAAACGTATTATGTCTAGGAATCTCAGAATAACGGATCTTAAAATTGACATTCTGCTATTTATTTACCTATTTTTCTTCATTGCAGATCACTAAATAATAATAATAATAATAATAATAATAATAATAATAATAATCACAATTATCCTATTTCTGTATGTTTGTGGGTTTGTTGGTTTGTCATCGCTTTTTTTTTTTAGGAAGGAACCGTTAAAATGCTCTAACTTGAAGAATTAAACAATTTCCAGGACAGTCAGGCCATCGGTTCCCGAGTTATGACTCATTTCCTGCCTCTTGTTTCAACTTTAGTAGTGCAGTGGATGGATTCGTCCTTGGTCCAGCGTTGAAATTACCAGCATGATACAAGAGGGAAGAGTGACGTGTTTCTAGTATTATCACTATCTCGCCCCCCCCTTCCTCCTTCCTTATACTCCTAAAATTGTAGTGCATAATGGCATACTGCAGTATAATCTGTATTATAATGATCCGATTTTTTAATGTTTGTTGGTTTGTTACCATAAAACAGCAAAACCTGAGCATGTGGCGCAGAGTTTTGTTAGAGCAAGGAACTGTTAAAATGCCCTAACTTGAAGAATACAACAGTTCTCAGTCCAATCGGACCACTGGTTCCCGAGTTATGACTCATTTTTGAAGATAGTAAGTGACTTGACATCGAGCGGAGGCCGCCGAACGCAGTCTCTTAGCGAGTGATAATAATAATAATAATAATAATTATTATTATTATTATTATTATAATTATTATTACTATTAATAATAATAATAATAATATTAATAACAACAACAACAACAACAACAACTAGAATTCTGAATTGCTTTAGCAGTATTCAGAGAGCTCCATATTCCATATGATAATGCCACATTCCAGATTAGAATGACAAAAATAAAAAAATCCATCCCTGAACATTAGGTCTGATGTACGGTCATTGAAATATACACAGTATTAAGATTCAAGGTCATTTATACTGTGCAAAACATGTTCACTCATGACCCAGTTCATAGCCACCGATCGGCCAAATACTTTCTGATGTAGCACTTTCAGGCATGAGGCGGCCATTATGATTTTCCTCAGCATCACAAAGTATCATGTGGGATCTCATTATGAGTACCCAGGTGCACTAGTATATGTTGACGACTACATACTGGAACATTTGCCAAGCAATCGATTCAGAACTTTTGGCTGCGCAGGTAAGCAAAAATTGAAAAATAAGATAGAGGGCGCCAGTGCTGAGGGGAAAAAAAATTGTACCAAAGGAAGCCTGCAACCATGATACATCACTTCTGAAAATTTCAAGTCTATCTCGAACGGTCTTGGAATGCCAACCTTCTATTCCCCCCCCCCCAGAAATTAATATCTCCAAAATCAATAAGAACTCCACAGAGTGCGGAGTTCTTAATAATAATAATAAAAATAGTAATAATAATAATAATTATTATTATTATTATTGTTATTATTATTATTATTATTAACAATAATAATAATAATACGATACAACGCATGTTAATCCTAATACGAACTTCCTAGACCCAGACGCTGGAGATGGACGCCTTCACGGTGGCATCGGTGTAACCAGGTGATTTCATTGCCTGGTTATAAAGCGTCCATTAACTCCCTCCCTATCCTCCAAAAGGAGGAGAATTGACTGAAGTTAAACGGCAGCTTCAGCCTGCGGCCCATCGAATTAATCTTCTGATAATCCAGTGGCCATAGCATCGTTATCAACAAAATCGGAACTATACTCCGATTTTTTTATCGAGGCGAAGTTGAACTTGACAGATTGGTGATTATTGCCTGAATGCAACAATACTTGATGATCTAGCATTATTAACTGACAACAAATATCTGAGGGGGAAATTTGGGTTAGTAAATATTTTTTGGACATATTGTATTCAGCCAGTTATCAACAACCTGTCAAGTGCATCTTCGCCTCAATAAAAAAAATGGAGTATAGTACTATTTTTCATTTTTTCCTGCATGCATTCGATTGTGTTTACGTTGTCAGTGAAGATAATAACGTCTTCATTTACTGTTTCATCATTTGGTCCTCTCCATGTCCCTTGTCTACGTGTCTGTTTAATGGTATATTTCATTCGTCGTCTTAACCACTTCTTTCCAATTACGTAGATTTTTTTTTTAAATACTTTCAGCTGCATTAAGAACAGGAAAGCGTTCATGAAATGAAGGGTTTAGGTGCAGCCTTCGTTAATTTTGTCAGATTAAGGAGTATTTCCTAAATTCATTAAAATCGAATGGTAGTAGGAGGAACAAAATTAAAATGTATTGTTTTTAAGAAGCTATGATTGTTATCATTCTCAGAGTCACCTAACATGTCACCTTTGGTATGTCGGGTACTCATATTACACTGTCATAGGCAGTTACATTTACCTTCATCTTTCCTAAGTCATAAAGGATAATGCAGTCAAAGACGTACAGTACAGGGTATTATTCCAAGAGTGGATGGAAAGCAGGTGACGGGGTGAGCTGGATCTACCATTTCATCAGCCCTCGGGGAGATGGGCGACCATCCCCCTTTGCTGAACTTTTTCTGTGTTTCAGCAACACATAGAGTAGGTCACCATACTCTCCCATGCATTTTCCACTAACTGTCAACATCGTACTACATGCGCATTACGCACCACACTTCCTACTCCAGATTCAGAAGAATGGCATCTTACCATCCAGCCTCATGTCCTCGGAGGTGGGGGGGGGGGGACAAAAAGCCCCCGCCATCCACCCCTCGCCCAGTGACGACGAAGTGTGAAGCATGGAACCATTGTCTGACATTTCTGACTCACTGTTTGTTCATTTCTGCAACATTTGTCGTCTTTCCCCTAATTTCTCCCTCTATACTCTTTTCAATGCCAAGGGTGGCTGCTGTGTGTAGGCTTTATGTGCAACAACATAATTATCTTGCTGTCGTGTTCATGAACTTGAATCTTTTGAATTCTCTACGCTTTTCGGCTATCCCGTCTTTCTCTTACTGAGTATGTCTGTGCTGTGTAGGCTACTTATTCGCTAATTTAACTGATTATGAAAAATTCTTTGACAATCTTACTTCTAAGATGGAACATATCCTATCAGTTTCTTCTTTCTCTGAAATCTCCATTCTAGGTGATTTCGATGTTCATCACCACCTTTGGCTCTCCTCTCCTTTCAGTGATCCACTTGGTGAACAAGCCTACATCTTTTCTATCACTAATGACCTGGAGCAACTTATACAGCACCGTATTCTTAACTCTGCCTTGGAGAGAGTTCCTACATACTTGACCCCTCTCTTCAAACTAATCCGTCTGCTTACTCTGTTAATATTTTTTCTTCGTCGGGCTCCTCCAATTACAGCCTTATCACATTACCCTGTCCTGTTGCTTCAATAATGCATGAGGACCTTCCCAAGAAGCAATGACTGTGGTGCTTCGGACCTGCCGATTGGGAGGTCCTCATACAGTATTTCTTTGATTTTTCCTGGAATGGTTATTGCTTCCATGGCCAAGAGCTATCCGACTTTGTCTCGTGCATTACAAAAGCTTCTCACAAACATGGAGGCATACATTACTTTCTCTTATCCTGTGACTAAGGGAAAAAAAAAAAAAGATGGTTTAATCATGCTTGGTCTTATATTGTTCAAAACAAGGAGAATGCCTGTGAAAGGTACCAGAACCAACCCACCTGTGAATCACATCTCTGTTATGTCTAAGTCTGTTCTCCACTCTGCTATGAAAAATTTCATTCATACTAAATCCTCTGAACCTTTCAACTCAAATTCTTCATGCTCCCTCTGGCCCCTTACCAAAAACCTTTCCAGCAACTTTATATCCTTCTCCTTCCCTCCTCTTTTCCAGTGTGATGGATCTGTAACTGTTTCTTCTACTAACTTTCTCATGACCGACTTTAACATTTCTTCATTTGATGTACTTTCTACCTTCACTGGCCTGAGAACTAACAAAGGCATATGGGTCTGATGGGGACCTTCCTGTTCTCAAGAACTGTGCTTCTGTGCATGCACCCTGCCAGGTAAACTCTTGCGGCTTTCTCTGTCAACTTGTACCTTCCCTTCTTGCTGGAAATTTGTTCTCACTCAACCTGTCCCAAAGAGAGGTCACCATTCCCATTCCTCTAACTGTCCCACAACTGCATTTACATCCTGTAGCCCTTAATATTTTAAATCTGCTTAAAAGATTAAAGCATCTGCCCAATCACAACATTCTTTGTGATTGGGAATATTGGTTCTGCCGAGGACGCTCCACTGACAATCTCACGTTTCCTTCTTTTGGGACTGTAGGACTTTGCTGAGCGCTTTTTCAACTGGTATTTCAAAGGCTTTTGATCGAGTTTGGAATAAACCTTCAATTTCCAAACTGACCTGTTATGACTCTATCCATGTACCATATCTGTGTCTTCATCTCTGGCTTTCATTCTGGCCGTTCTATTGCTGCTGTTGTAGACGGTCACTGTTCTTTTTCTAGAGCTATCAGTAGTGGCGTTCCTAAGGGTTCTGTCCTATCACCAACTCTTCTCCTCCTGCACAACAGTAACCTTGGAAACTGCACATCAGACCCTTTCCACTCACACGCTGATGACTCCACCCTTCACCTTTTCATGTGCTTCTCACAGCATCCATCTCAGATGTTACTTCAACAGAGAAGAGATGAAGCTATGGCACACCTAATGTCTGATTTGGTTCTTATCTCTGATTGGGGAAAAAGTAATGATGTTGCTTTTACCTTGTCAAAGACACAGTTCGTACATCTTTCGACCTGTCAGAATCTTCTGCAGGAGTATCCTCTAATTTTTAATATTACCCAGCTTAATCCTGCATCATCTCTGGACATACTTTGCTTTCATTCCCCTATGATTTATCTTGGAAAGATTATATTACCTGTTTTGTAAAATCCTTCGTGATTAATCTTGGAAAGTCATATTACATCTCTTGTAATATCTGTTCCCAGGAGATCAGGTGTGCCAAGCCGACTTCGTGTCTTCTTCACCCCCGCTCAGTTGTTGACTTCAAACAGGAGTTTTATTCGTCCCTGTGTCGAGTACAACTCTTATGTGTGGGAAGGCTTCCCACGTACAGCTCTTTTCAACAAAGCGGAGTTAAAGGCTTTTCATCTCATTAACTTTCCTCTTCCTTCAACCTCTGTCTCTTCGCCACACTGTTGCATCTCTATTTCGTTGCTATTGCTACTTCAATGGTCACTGCTCCTCTGAACTGCTTGCATCCCTCCATTACTACCACATACGCGTACCACCCGTCTTGCAGCCAACTCTCATCTCTTTTCTCTCCAGTTTTCTAATGCAAGAGGTGACCGTTACTCCCAATCCTACACGTATGCACCAGGTCAGTTCTGGAATTGCTCCTGTCTGCATTTCCTACTGCCCATAACCTTTAAACGGAATATGTCCAGACATCTCGAAATGAACGGATCATGACTTTGGCTCTCTTATATTTTGTTTTTATTATTTTCCTGGAGGGAATAATCTTGCGGGCTTGTAGCTTTTGGTTCCTTCTTCCTTGTTTATATATATATAGCCATGCATGACTTCATGAACTATTTCCGTTTTATAACTCATTCGGTTTAATAGGTAGACGTATCATTCAGACAGAAACTCTTCAGTATTTCCAGCAAAGGGTATGATGATCAGACGTCCTTATAATTTTCTTTCTCTCCATTTTTTTTTCTCTCTGCAAATGAATGTGTTTCTGTCACAATTTTTTTTTTTCAGTGCGTCACCTTGGCTTCAGAATCAAATTCATATGGTGTCCCTTTCGACGATCCAGTCATTCGAGGATAAACTATATATTTTTTTATTAACCATAATCAGTACACAACACATTCCAAGCTTCAGTATCACAAAGATGGCCTAATCATATTCTGAGAAATATTGCACCCGTTGCTCAGGAGTAGCCGCTTCCACGTTCAGTTGTTAAATTGCTGATGAGAACTAGACCACATGGGCAGGTTGCCCATGTCAGAACGGTTTGTAGAGAGGGTAGCGCTTTGTCTTGCATACGATAATCCTTGCTCAAGGCTGCTTCGCGAGGGGAAGACTCTTGCTCTGATCCCTGACACACAACCGGCCTGATACGAATGCAACTGTCTAAAGCAGGGGTTCCCAACCTGGGGTAAATTACCCCAAGTGGGGTAATTTGGTCTTTTGTGAAGGGTAATGGGGGAGGTAACAAAAAAAAAAATCTAAAAATCATACCAGTTATGATAGACTTTCAGACCTATACTAAAATTCAGAGATGAATGTTTAAAGTCATGTTTATTTGGTATCAGTGTTAATAATAAAAATAAATTACTCCTTGCAATAACTCTCTTGGTTTTAGCCTAACCTTTAATTAAGTCCTACATTCAAACTAAAATCTAGGCATCAAAATGTTAAGCAGCTAAAATGCAATTGTGGAAACATAAGCAATGAGGGGTAATGAGTGAAGGGAGGTGTGGAAAATGGGGTAATGGGTAAATAAAGGTTGGGAACCCCTGGTCTAAAGTTCCTGTGACCAGATAGAAAAATGAGCTACTTCGCTGGGGCAGGAGTTTCACCAGATGTAGACAAACAGACCTCAAACGGCCAAACACTCATTCAGCTTAGCCTTCCCCACAATAGCAAGTTTAAACAACACTCTGTATTTACAGAAGTTTCTCCAATGCGACACAGGCCCAGTCAAAGCTAACATGGCCCAAGAAATTCTACCACAGGCTAATACATACCGGTATGCAACAAAGCTGACTTACCTAACTTAATGGCAGATTTAGTATCGCCTGATAAACTGAAAACATAATTTAGGTGGAATTTAATCGCTTACTGCTGTGACATCATTTTCAATTTATTCCTGCTACTCCAAACGATTTTCTGACTTAGGGTAGACGTCTTATTCCGAAGCGGTTCCTGAGAGTTTTACTTAACCCCTCCAGTTCAAAAGTTCTCTCCAGAGCTGATTAATGTCAGCTGGGATAGTGATAAGATAAATTATAAATCAATAGTTGAGGAGACTGTGTTTGTTCTGAAAGATCACGAGGATATCTTGAGA
>NC_136991.1:34794889-34979889 GCF_032717465.1 Coenobita brevimanus | reverse complement strand
GAAAAAGTAGGCAGCACCACATCAAGTGAGTGGATGATGGTGGCCACCACCTACCACCATACTAATAATAATAATTGATAATAATAATAATAATAATAATAATAACTAATAATAATAATAATAATAATAATAATATTATTATTATTATTATTATTATTATTATTATTATTATTAATGTTATTAGTATTACAGTAATAAACAATCAGATGCCATTTATGTTCACGATATTTCCACGTTACTTTGCAGCTCAGCATTATTGTTGTTGGTAAGGTTTAATATTTTCCTCTGAGTGTCAAAGGTCTTGGTCACTTGGCAAGGTCAATTTATGGAGTTTTTATTCAGTTTAGGCCAAGCATTGTGGAAAGGTTCCGAGTAAAACAAGGACGAGGATCTTCGGTTCCGAGAACAATCCGTCAGAGTTCACGGGCTCAGGGTAGGTCAAAAGTTCTACCATATAGCTGAAAGGGTTTTGATTCCATTCAGCGTAATGCTGGTACAAGGGTTAAGGGTCAGCCATGGATTAAGTAATTCGATTGTTAGAATAACAGGTCAGAAGTTCAGGTCAGATGATAAGATCAGCACAAAAACTTTGATGGGATTTGGACGAAACTTGAAAGTTTTTTGGTTTGCCAAGAATGAAATAATACGAATCTGATAACAGTTGATCGAAGGTCAAGGTCACGGGTAAACAATGGGCCCTTACAGGTATACCAATTATAGAGTGCGGGTGTTGCACACTGTGAGTCCTTTTTGTGTTTCATTGATATTGTTAATGATATTCGTTCATCAATGTATGAGATTATGCTGAAAGTGACGTGATCAAACCCACACACTCAACATTATTACGGCTACACATTAAGATTACTTCAGTTAGGTTTTACTAGAACAGAGGCAGTATACCCACAATATCCTCCCTCCCTCCCTCTCCTCTTTATACTTCCCTTATATCTCTATACATCTATTCTTTACCACTCTCACCTCTCAGTTTCACCCTTTCCTCTTTAGACCTACATACAGTACGATGTGACTGCCACTTCCCTCATTCTCTCGTCTCCCACCTTCCTTCCCTTTTCCTTTCATTGCCCTACTTTTTCTCCATTTCATCCTTTCCTCTATATATCCCCCTAGTCCCTCTCTCTCGCCCTCCACTTCATCTCCTTTTCATCCTCCCTCTCAGCTTCCTGCTCACTTCCCTCTCCTATTTACTTTTCTCATTTCAGATCTCCCATTAAGACCTCGGCCCCTTTATCTCTATTTACTTTTCTCATTTCAGACCTCCCATCAAGACGTCGCCCCATTTGTCTCTCCGCCGTATTTCTCCTTCTCCATTTTGTCCCTCTCCCAGATCTCCATATCCTTCCTTCTCCGTCTCATCTTTCCACGTCATTTCATCTCTCTGTCTCTCCCTTCTCTCTCTCTCTCTCTCTCTCTCTCTCTCCCTCAGTGTCTTCGTCTTTCTCCACCTCTCCCTCTCGCTTCCCTACCTACCTGCCCTCCCACTATCCACATCTTTTTCCACTTTCCACCCTGCATCCACTCCACCACAAAAGCCTTCCAGCAACCCTCGGACCCAGCCACCCTAAACTTCTCACAAAATCAAATGTTTCCACAATTCCTAACCGCCCACTCCACTCGACATCTGCCTCAATCCACACTTTCCTCATTCACCGCCTGCCTTCCTCCACACTTGCCCACCCCACACCTACCTTACCCCAGACCTGCTTCACTCAACACCTACCTTATTCCAAAACTGCCTTTCTCCACACCTGCCTTTCCCTTAAACCTGCATCACTCCATACTTGCCTCACTTAGTACATAGTTTACCCCACACATGACTCCATACCTGCTCCCAAAAAGTCAAGAGGCAGGACACAATAACACGGGTAGTTCGAACTTCACAATAGGAGAGAGAGAGAGAGAGAGAGAGAGAGAGAGAGAGACAGACAGACAGACAGACAGACAGACAGGCAGAGAGAATTACCTTTTCGATACGATGACGAGTTTTCTTGTTTTTCTTTTCTCTCCAGTCTACTTTTTTTTTTTTACATAGAGGATAAGGAAATGACAGGCTTGCCTCTTTTCTTCATTACTAAGGTACTCTCCTCAGCAAAACTCGATGGCCTAGTAGCAGTAAAAAGTAAATAAAAATGACGCTCTTTGAATAGACTGTAGAACGAAAGAGAATAAGAGACTGATACTGAAGAGACATAAAAACAAATATTATGGTGAGGTTTTTATTACATTATTCTGCTTACGATCAGTCGATTGTATTCACCTTAGGAGACAATTTTCGAACAGGGGAGATTAGACACTGCTCTCATAAACCCTCTTATCTTGAGAGGTTAAAGTCCAAAGTAGAAATAAAGTGCATGTTGGTAGCAGCCTTTAAGTAAGGAAAAGCGTCGCCACATGAAATATTAGATAAATGAAAAGGATATAATGGGAATAGAATGATTGGGAGTTTAGTCTGTCTGTCTGTCTGTCTGTCTCTGTCTGTCTGTCTGTCTGTCTCTCTCTCTCTCTCTCTCTCTCTCTCTGCCTCTAATCTGCCTCTGATTATTCCGATCGTCAGCGGTGCCGTAATGTATGCTATGTGGAGAGCTCTGAAACACACATCTCTGCATAATAAGCCTCATGTATACCGGCTCAGTCACCATATATTCTCCCTGAGTTTCCGAGACGAATAGCTTCATTCTGCCCTTCCTTTACCTCCATGACCTGTTTATTTCTTTATTTTTATTACCACCAGACGATTATTTTTAGCCACAACCAGTCAGAGATGGGTGTTGTTATCACTGGGATCAACAGGTGTCCATCCGTAGAGCTGGGCGGCAGGACGGCTGGTCGGGCGTAGAGACTTTGTGTCAGGGCCAGAACTAAGAAAGTATTCACTATAGACTCATAAAAATTCACAGTTATGTGTCTTATAGTGAACTGGTGCCTTTTGATAGGTAGAATGACGTGTCTTAGGTAGTTTTTTAAGTAATGAAAAAGTAAAATATAAATCCACAGACTTCAATGCGACCAGCACAAGGAATCTGAAGGGCCCAGGTTATGTTTCCTCAAGGCATTCTCCTCACGCCCACCTTTAAAAGGACAGGCTGGGGGTGTGAGGGCCGTTATGCGCTTATTTAGGTGTGCAGGTAGGTGAGGGGTATGCGATTGGTCAAGTGGAGGGTTGCAACCGAGTATCGTTGCCTGTGTGTGGCTCAGCAGTAATATATCGTCCTGGAGAAAGTAGATATTAGCTTAACTTACCGTTTCACCACATGAGGTGTCCCCAGTGCTAGGTATAATTGTTTGTTGATAATCAGCGCTGGAATGAATATAGCGCCCATTGCGCTATCTGAATAAGAATTTTAGGTTTGCAGGACTACGGGTGTATGGACCTAGGCAATGACGTATTTACTCTAGCGCTTGCGATAGGAGGGAGATGCAGTGTTTTGCTGTGTGTGTGTGTGTGTGTGTGTGTGTGTGTGTGTGTGTGTGTGTTCATTTAAGTATGCATGTTTTTTAGTGGGCACGATGAGTTTAACCAGTCTTCGCCATACAGCTCGGTCCTGCGCCTCCATCGTCAGCTCCTATCTCAAATCTCCGTTCACACAATCCATCCACCTCCTCCTCGGCCTCACCCTCACCCTCCTGCTTTGTAGCCCCATTGCCATTACCCTCCTCCTCACACGATCTTCATCCCTTCTCATCACGTGCCCATACCAGTTTAGTCTTTATTTGCTTGCACCTTTTTTTGTGCCTCACCTACCTTCAATCTCCCTCTGTTCCTCTCATTTGTATTCCTGTCTAGTTTCATTACTACACACCTCCATGTCAGGATTCTCATCTCCGCTACACCCAGCTTTTCCTCCTGCGCTTTCTTCACTGCCCTCATCTCAGGCCCATACATCAAAGCCGGTCTCACCACCTATTTTATATATTTTAACATTAAGCCTCATGCTGATTCTTGTCACACAGCACTCCCGTTACCTTCTACCAATTCCTCCAACCCTCCTGCACTCTCTAGGTTGTTTCTGCATCCAAGTCTCCATTATCAGCAACTTTCGACCTTTGATATTTAAGCTTCTCCATTCTTTTCATTCTGTCTCCCTGCAAACTAATCTTTGAACTTTGAACTCCGTTGAAGCTCAGGCATTTACTTTCTCCCTAATGATCTTCATTTCTGTCTTCCATAGCCCTTCTCCATTTTTCTAATTTTCTGACCATCCCCTCTCTTCTAGTACTGCATAGCACGATGTCATCAGCAAAGAGCAAGCGTCAGAGAGACTGATTTTTTACCCCACGAATCAGCACATCCATAATCAGATTAAAAGGTAAGGGCTGAAAGAAGATCCCTGACGCAAACCAATTTTAACTAATAATTTGCTTGTTAGTCCTACGCTGCGTGTGAGCTGGGTTCTTGTCCCCTCATACATAACCTGTACAGTCGTCACATACTTCTCCATATCTCATGACGTTGCACCTTGTCGTACGTGTAGGTCTTCTCCAAGTCACCATATATCAGATTCAGCCCTCTCTGCCTCTCCCTCTGTTTTTCTATCATCTGCCTCAGTGTAAAAATTGCGTTTGTCGTCCGTCTACCCTGCTATAACCATGCAGCATCAACGTTATCACTCTATGATTACTACACTCTTGGTTGTTCCCCCTCTTTTTGTTGATAGGTACAGTCACACTATCAACTCATCCGGCATTTGCTCCTGAACATTAATCTTCTGCATCTAATCCCACATCAAATCCATCTCCTATTCACCCAGACACTACCAAATCTTCATTGGTATCCCTTCTAGCACCATCACCTTCCCGTTCTTCATTCTTTTCAGCACCATCATTACTAATTCTCTGCTCGCACCTGCCGTTAAACCATCATTTGAGACTCCATATTCAAAAACTACGCTCGGAGTCTCCTCAGCAAGTTTTCAGAATATCCTTGCCACCTGGTATTGTCCAGGTCACGTAAAAACACCCTTTCCTCGTCCTTTATGTGCTTGATCTGAGTGAATTCCCTGGTTGCCTTATCTCAGGTTTTCGCTTTTCTATAGATCTTTCTCCCGGTGTTTGTAACTTCTTATACGCCTTGTTCGAAGCTTGCACCTTTGCTGTTACCACTGCCATCTTTGCTTCTTTATTTGCCCACCTGTAGATTTCTTCATCTTCCTGTCGCCTTGATGCTTCCTTCTTCTTAGCATCCTTTTTAGCTTTTATCACTTCCTGCTCTTCCTCGTTCCACCACCACATCTCCTTACCCTCAGGGGTCTCCTAGTTGACACACCCAAAAGCTTTTCTACTCTTAGTATCACCCGGCTGCTTTCCTCCCACCAGTGGTGCACAAACTTCACCCAAAACTTCTCCCTAAACTGTCCACATAGATTCTCCTCCTTCAGCATCAACCACATTATCCAAGGTGTCCCATGTTCTGGTTTCCTTCTCTTGCCACTCTTATCTCATAATCCTCCAGTACCAGTCCATGTTGTGCTGCCACACTTTCCCTGTTTATGACCATGCATTTTTTAACCTCATTCTTATGGGATCTCCTGAACATTAGGAAGTTTATTTGTTTTTCTCTTTCTCCACTCCTTTAGGTCAAAAATTGGTTCACTTTAATCTCAAAAAAGGTGTTAATCACCAAATCAAACGCCAGTGGAAGATCTACTCCCCTTTCCTCTCTTCCTCATTCCGTCTCACCCCCCAGCCAACATGCAGCCCCCCCTGCCCCTTTTTGCACGTCCCCACATACCTATTCAGGTTTCCACTTAGGATCACCTTTCTCCTTCCGGCGTCGCCCTCAACTTTGGATCTATCTGAACCCAAAGAGCTTCCTTTTCCCCCTCTTCACAACCAACATGGGCAGCTTATGCATATATGATGTTAATCACCTTCCAATCCTGGCCTAGCTTGAATCATCACTCTATCACATTTGCTGCTCACGCTCACTAGATTATCCTTAAATTCCTTGGAAATCACTATTCACATGCCATTCCTCCTTCGCTCATATCTTTCTCTGTACAGGCGGGCAACTTGCATCCGCCTCTGAACTCCTCACGCCTTAATCTTTTTCCATCTAATTTCCTGCACACACAGTACTCCAACTTTCAACCTCTCCATCAATTCTGCCAGCTTCCTTCCCCTTTCACTCATCGTCCCCACATTTAAGTTTATCACTCTCACCTGGGCTAGTTTCTTTAGCTGGAGCCGCTCATGATGCAGCTACCCCTGCCCATTTCCCGCAGGGGTCAGGCGAGACCTCTGCGTGTCGTTTACCAGGTATGCCGTAGCATTTTCTGAGGCTATTCTGGTTTGATTTGACATTTTGGTTTTGGCCAGTTTTACAGTCGGATGCTCTTCCTGACACCAACCCTACCTATTCCTCCCGCTTCTTCTGGCACCTTCCCAAAAACCTTTTTAACAACTTTCAGCAGTTACTTCAACAAACAAGGGATGAGGCTGTGGAACACCTAATGTCTGATTTGGCTTGTTTATTTTATTGGGATAAAAATAATCTTGTTGTTTTTAGTGCCTCAAAAACTCAGTTCTGATGTCTGTCAACCCTTAAGAATCCTCCACTGGAGTTTCCTGTAATATTTAACAATATCCAGCTCAATCCTGCATCATCTTCATCTTTAAACATACTGTACGTAGGGTTTCATTCTCTCGGGATTTATCTTGGAAAGATCATATTACCTCTCTTGAAAATTTTGCATCCAAGAGATTGGGTGTGCTAAGCCAACTCCGTGCCTTCTTTACCCCTGCATAGTTGTTGACTGTATACTCGGGTTTTAATCGCCCCAGAATCGAGCACAACTCTCATGTGTGGGGAGGCTAATCACATACAGCTGTTCTCAGCAAGGTGGAGTCAAAGGCTTTTCATCTCATTAACTCATACTGGCCTCCTTCAAACTCTGTCACTTCGCCGCACTGTTGCATCTTTATCTCTTTTCTATCGCTGCTTCAGTGGTCACTGTTCCCTGAACCGTCAGCTTGCATCACTTCACCACTACGGCGGCCGCGTAGCCCGTCTAGGAACAAACTCTCTTACCTTTTCTCTCAGTCTCTCTAACGAAAGAGTTAATCGTTACTCCTGGTCTTTCATGTATGCAACAGGTCAACTCTGAATCTGTCTTCCTGTGTCCGTATTTCCTACTGCGTATGGCCTCTAGTCTTTCAAACACCGAGTGTCCAGGCATCTCGAAATGAATGGATCTTGAATTTGGTCTCTGTTATCTTGTTTTTTTTTTTTTTTTTTTTTCTTGGAGGGAACAATTTGCAGGCTCCTGGCCTTTGGTTCCTTCATCCTTTCATGAAAAAAATAAAAAACAATATCATATGGTGGTAGCATAAACACAATTTAAGACGTTCTCGTGTTGAATGTATAGTCACCATTAACAGTCTGGTGATAGCAAGGATGAATAGAAAAAGAAAATATAATGAAAAGGTTACCACTGTTAGCACACTGACTTTTTTATGTACTATATCCTTTTTTTTTTTTTTTTTTTTTTTACAATTCATTCTTTCTAGTATCAGACGAATTTATTTAGCTGTAAAAAGGCCCCTCGTACTGAATGGATTATAACCTCTTTCCATTAACCTCCTTCCAGTGAAAGATCTCTTCAGCGCTGAATCAGACCGTCTGTCGGTAGCTGGAAGAAAGCATACAAGACGTCGTCGGGCTGAAGGGACGAAGCAGTTTAATACACTTCATGTATGACCGTTTTAGAATCTGTGCGAATCGGTACAGCTTCGGAGAAGTCTTTTTTATTTATTTATTTATTTATTTATACTAGAGGAGGTTGCATGCAGCCTCGGTAATTTATTTATTTATTTATTTTTTTAACTAGAGGGAGTTGCTTTCAGTCTCAACGAAGTCGTTTTTCTGTTTTTTAAGTAGAGGGGTTACATGAAGCCTCAGAGTTTTTCCTTTTTTTTTTATTTATTTTTTTTACTACAGGGAGTTCTATACAACCTGGGAGAGATTTTATTTACTTCAGTCATTAAGTACAGCCTTCATTAATCCGTCCACTATAATAGCACTTTCTTAAGCTGAATAAAATGTCTGGTAGTAGCAGGAATAGAATACAGTAAAAGACTCCACAGCATCGAAGTGTTTAAATACACACAGCTTAAGTTAACTTCTCTCATATGAAAAACTTAGTTCGATTTTTAAAAGCGCCGAGACGAAACTGAAAACCAGTGTCGTGTCGTCCCGTGAAATTAATGCTTCAAAATTGAGCATAAAGCGTAATTAGCTGTGTGGAAAGCCCTTTGATGTTAATCATAAAAAGGCCAGTAATATTAAATTTATTCTGGTGACGTAGTTTGTTAGTTTATTCTTGGAGCCTACAGAAGATTTCATCCAGGTTAGGAGAGCACCTTGATAGTGAAATGTTAAATCAAGGATGATTATAACCTCAGCATTTCGAAATGTCTTCCTTAATCAAGCAAACTCGCGTCCCTAGATTAGTTTCCTTCCAAATTTCGACCCACAACAGTTTAAATCTAACTCCTGTGTGTGTGTGTGTGTGTGTGTGTGTGTGTGTATATATATATATATATATATATATATATATATATATATATATATATGAATGGATTATTCCTATAGTCCAGTGAATGGATTTTCTTCTGTATTTAAATTCCTCTTCTTTCCTCTGTTTATCCTCTTAGAAAAACTATCTGAAATTAGCAAAAATACAATTTAAAAATGCGTCATCGGAGTTAAAACTGAGGTCGCCTGTGTTCATGCGTCCCTAATTTTCGAGAGCCATATTTGAAACAGATGGGAGGGTTAGGTGTAATTAGCCTGCATGCCACGTCACACGGCGCATCCAACAACGAGGCAGAAAGAACAGATACGTTTTGCCTCCATCATGGCTTTCCACAAATGACTGTCAAAAATAATAAGATTTTGCTTTGCTCTTTACGCTCTCTGTTTCAACCCCTTCTGTCTGTCTGTCTGTCTGTCTGCCTCTCTCTCTCTCTCTCTCTCTCTCTCTCTCTCTCTCTCACTCTCTCTCTCTCTCATTCCTTGCTTCAAGTTTTATTTTCTTGCTATCTCGAAGCAGTTACACTCAGTTTTGAAGAGGCTTTTTCTATCGGATACATGGATTTCATTAACACTTTCCCTGCAGAAATTCCTACTGGGCTACTAGAATTGCCAAGAAGTAGCAAGAATGTCACTAGCACACGTGTCCGGCCTGAAGGGGTTCATGATACCAACTGAGGCGTTGGAAATGAGGCGATATCGAATGAAGTCCTTTTTTTTTTTTCTTTTTTTTTTTTTTTTTTTTGGTGGGGGCGTTCACCATCCACTCTCTCGATGTAGTGCTGCTGTCGGATGTCTGCCCTTTCCTCTCCTGCATCCTTCTTTCCTTCCATCCTCTTCTGTCTTTCCATCATTCTTTCCTTGTCTTTATGCCTACGGGTGACTTTACACTCCCTCTTCTTTCTTTCCTTTATTCTTTCCTCTTCCTTCTGCCTGTGGGTGACTCTACACTGAGTGACAAGCCAAATGGTTCCTGTACACCAGGAAACCATTTACTACGCTGGGTGGTAGCCTTATAACCAAATTTTGGCGCCTGGTGGTTTAGTGAGTAATTATTGTGCTCCAGTCGGATTGAGCCGGTGAAGGTTTATATCCAAGGGATGGTTGGGGTTGATTGCTCACGTAATGCCACTCAGGGATGAGTGAGGCTGGTCACTCTTATCTTACATGTCGGGACCAACTGCCTAGCCCCGGGCTCCTACGCTCCGTATGGGACAAAGTAGGATTGGATGATGGTTGGATGGATGGATGGCTTTCTTCGGACGATTTCATTCGGCATATGGGAGGCCTCTTATAGTAAAGATAATGAAGTCTGTATCGAACCCCTCGAAGTCCATGTCTCCAGCTCTGAATACAATCGTTCGAGATGTGGCTAATAACCTGCACAGTGATTTGTGGTTGGCGAGATTTTCACATGACACCATCACATCTGTGTGACAGGCTACCCACTGGATCAGCCCACACGTCATGATTATCATCTTTCACTGTGAATCCTGTGGCACTTTAAAGAGAACAATACATTCATGTCTGTAGAATACCGTGCCATGGTGTATTTACCTTGAAACACACAGAGGTGAATTATTAAAACTGATTGCGAGAAGCCACAGGTAAGGCTCAAATTTATGATCAGTTTTAATATACCTGTGAGGATTGAGAATGGTGTGGCTGCCTTCTTCCGAGGTAGGAAGGTGAGACTTCAATTACTGTCCATCATATATGTGATTAATGGTGTAAAATAAGTGTGATCTACCTTTCCTGAATTCATGGTTCTAGGTTTAATGATGTGGACGGCAATCACTGGTAATTTTAAAAGTCGACGGAAGAAGAGTTAAAGTTGGCTTTACTCTTTATTTACTTCAGTGACTTTTCTTTTTTCTTTTTTTTACTGCTCTGGTTGGTAACCATATAACCAAATTCTGGCGCTTGGTTTAGTGGGTATTTTTTTTTATGTGTCCGACACTGGGCATAGGCTTCACAGCCTGCTCTCAAGGCCCAGTAGTCCTCCTACATACCATACACCTCTCTACATGTCACCACTTCGGCGCTAACACCCACCGTCCATATTGAATACTTGCTAGGGCTGTCTCATACAGGACTGGTGTATTTGTATTAGCCGAGGTATTTTTACATGTCGGCTGGTCTTCTGGTAGATCAGTAAAGTCTGATTTCATGAAATTCAAATCCTTAAACTGGCCCCCTTTCCAATGGGGATATGAACCTGGGCCCGGTAGGACTGGCTCTCCAATCGGATTGAGCTGGTGAAGGTTCATATCCAAGGGATGGTTGGGGTTTATTGCTCACATAATGCTCTCGGGAGTGAGTGAGGCTGGTCACTCTCATCTTAAATGTCAAGACCAACATGCCTAGCCCCGAGCTCCTGTGCTCCTCAGGGGACAACGTAGGATACGATGATGGATGGATGGAGATATTTTAGAATGTGAAGATATTTGGTATAAAGTTGATAGAACATTTTATGAAAGGTATTGGAAAAGTACTAGATAACCGACTAAGAAGTACCGAAGACGTTGATGACATATACAGTAGTATGGTTATGTAAAACGCAAGGGAGCGATGCAAGCTATATTAATTATCAGGTAAAACCAATAAAAGAGATTTGAAGGAAGCGGAAAAATTATACTACGCATTTATGGATCTGGAAGTGATCTAAGGCAGAATTCCAAGCCAAAAAGTGTACTGACGCTAAAGAAAAAATTGAGCGCCAGTGAATCTCGTGAGGGTAATGTGGAAAACTTATGAATGGGCTCTCACAGCGATGATTACTTCTCTGAACAGTTTGAGGTGAGAGTGCTTCTGCACCGGGTGTTAGTCCTTAGCCCTATTCGTGCTGGAAATAGATGATCTTAACTAGAGCATCAAATGTCAAGGGAAGTGGGAAGTACAAACTGCTGACGATCTTGAGAATAACAGCATAAACAGAAGGGAAATAGCGGAGCCGAATCTGGAAATTGGAGAAGGGTCTGGAGAGATGAGAAATAAGAGAAAATAAAAGTAAAACGAAGGTGATGATTAGCTGCAGGCAAGGAGGAAACCAGCTCCATATTGTAGACAGAGAAGATGAACTGAAACAAATGGAACATTGTCAATACTTAGCAACAGTGAAATGCTGAACAAAGAGAATATGAAGCAAATTTGATTGAATGAGTTAAAACAGGACGGATGAAATGGGGATAAGTTTGGGGCATAATCTACGATGAGGAAATGCCAAAGAAGCTGAAAAAAATATGAGGCAGCAGTATTATCAGTGTTGATATATGCAGCTGTAATATGTGCGCTGACAAAGGAGGAAGTGTTCGAGAGAAATGAGATGAGGATGCTGAGCTGGATTATGGGAATAGCACAGAGAGAATGGGTGATAATTGAGGAGATGAGAAGGATAGCATGTAAGAGCAAGAATCCCCAGTAACAAGACCAGGGAAGCTAGACCGAGATGGTACGGCCATGTGGTGCGGAGAAAAGAAACAGACTCTATTAAGAAAACCTGAAAGAAACCAGTAGTTGATAAGAGCTCAAGACGAGAGCAGAGGTCGAGGTGGAGGATGAAGTGGAAAGGGACATGTCCTAACGAGGCAGGCATCGGAGTTCAAAGGGAAAGGGAAAGAACACATCAAAGCAACCAACCCTTATTGTTAGGAACACGGTGGAGAAGAAGAAAGAGAGGACACGTGCACGACCTATCGTGAGGACGTCCATGCAGTGGCATGGTGGAATCAAAATTATCTGAGTTCAATGCTGCTCTGGTCCTCGCTAGTAGTGTCAGGTATGTAGAGTCTTCATGGTAAGTGTATACCAAGGCGCGCCGTAATGGAAAATCCACAAAGGGTATTAATCTCATCGAAGTAAAAATTAAGCGGTCTATTGTGCCTGTGCCTCATTCTTATCTCAGAGAGGCTTGGTAGCATGTTGCCAGTCCTCAGACAGCCATGGTCAGCTTGCTGATTCCCCCAAGCTAAGGTACGAGATTAACCTGTTTCTTTTAGTCACAGGATGTAAGGAATAAATAAAATTATTGATATTATTATTTTCATTATTTTTTTTTTTACACAAACAAACAAATACACGCGCTACTCAGTTCATCCACCTCAGATTCCCAAAACGCTAAAATATTCGTATAGTATTTTCATCTTAGGTCTCCACAGCGGTTAGATTATATCATTAACCTTTTGTTATCATATGATTTATGTTACTGTTCATTGTAGGTTGGTTACGAAGAGTTAAGAACTGAAAGAGTTAGGATTTTAAAAATATATGCAAACAGTATTGTAGACATCTTAGCTTTTGGATGTTTATGAATAATGAATGAACGGACAAAGGATTTCATACACAAACGTAGCTCCAAAAAGTATATGAATACGGCTCTGAAAATGATTCCTCATTCATTGTAGAAGTGGAGGTACTCGAGATAATGGTGTCAGTATTTTTCACGTTATTATCACTCTGGATTGGTTGTGAAGTGCTTGGTGGCTGTGTGAGTAAAGAATTAGTATGAACAGTTTGTGAAGGATTTAGCAGCTTTATTAGTTAGAGTAATAAGTAAACCGTCTTTTGCACAATTTAGGGTAGCACTGTAAGGAGCTTTAGCGTTTTCACAACACCACTTTCTGGTTGTTTATGTTGCATATCAAGCCTCAGTATAGCCTACTCTGAAACGTTACCGATGCCAACTATATAGATATTTAGGCAAAATATAAATGATATGCAAGTCAGTTTTAAGGTGCAATATGCAGAATGATTCGAAATGGGTGAGGTAAAACGAAATCTCCAAAAGCTACTTAAAATTCAATCCTTAAGTTCAGGAAAGTTTCTGAATACAGCCCTTGACAATGCTGCCTCATTCCGGGTAAATGTGTAGGTACTCATACTAATGGTGTGGGTGTGATGAGCCAAGCCAGGTAGCTGTAATGTGTAGGTAGGTGTAATGGGGCAGGTGTTGTAGGCCAGGTAGTAAGCACATTAGGCTGAAACAGTTCTCGCGTCTGTATAATGGAGTAAGAGAACGCGCGCGCTCGCGCGCACACACGCACGCACACACGCACATACATACATACATACATACATACATATATATATATATATATATATATATATATATATATATATATATATATATATATATATATATATATATATATATATATAGATATATAGATATATATATATATATTTCGACTTTTAGGTAGAATTGGTCTTAATCAGCAGTAAGACGAGAATCCCATAAATTTGTTAGTCTCGCAATTTTTGCAGGCAAGCGCTAGTGCACATATACATGCATACAAATGCATACAAATACACACATACATACATACATTCACATACATAAACACAATCGTACACACACGTACACTGACATACACTCGCACTCACACTTATACGTACTCACACTCGCGCGTGTGACATCTTACCTCTTGGCACATACACACACATTCACACGCATACATAAACACATACATACAGATACATAAACACAATCGTACACACACTGACATACATTTGAACTCACACACACACACACACACACACACACACACACACACATACATAAACACATACATACGGATACATAAACACAATCTTACACACACTGACATACATTTGCACACACACACACACACACACACACACACACACACACACACACACACACACACACACACACACACACACACACACACACACAGCCCCTGCAGGATGACATTATTCAGAGATATACAGGGTGTCTAAAATCCCCATCTGTTTCGTTCTTTTCCTCGTTTTTCATTCAGGCCTCTCACTTTACACTCCTGTGTGTGTGTGTGTGTGTGTGTGTGTGTGTGTGTGTGTGTGTGTGTGTGTGTGTGTGTGTGTGTGTGTGTGTGTGTGTGTGAGAGAGAGAGAGAGAGAGAGAGAGAGAGAGAGATTCACATAGGACAGCAATGTTATATACCATTATGTTCAGGTGCTAGTGATGTAAATGCTGCTATTAATAACCACATGCTTTGCTGTTATTTGGGTCAGTTAAAGACGGTCTGAAATGACTGATTACTCCCTTCATTACAATTACTTTGTTTTGATTCGCCTTGTCAGTCATCAGCCAGCATTAGTTGCAGAGTCCGTTTGTGAACTGAATGCTCTAAATATAGGTTTTAGTTACCCTTTTCATACCTTAGACGTTTCTTAAGTTCTGTAAAATCATTTGGAAAAGCAAGAATAAACCAAAAAATTAAACTATTATGCTAAACAGGTTAATGACTGACGGCGCAATAAGTCGATTTCAAATATGTTTGCCATTGAAATAAAAGCATTTGGTTACTCATACCCTTCTCCTTTAAGCAGTATTATACTAAATTCTTATTTTTTTCCTTATTGTTCGTGTTTTTTTTTTCACTTACTTTTTCATTTCCTGATTCCTTTCTACATTATGAGTTGCGTAATGGTTCAGCTTATCTCTTGTCGCAGCCATTCTCTGTCTTTCATCAAAATTATTCTTGCCAACCGGATGAAAGATAGCCCAGATTTACCGTAAGTGCCTGAGGGAGAAATGAGAATGTCAGTCAGTCATGTATATGCTCGCTCCTTCACACCACTCCCGCCTTCCCTTCGAACCCTGACATATGCACGGTCACTCAAGCACACACACACACACACACACACACACACACACACACACACACACACACACACACACACACACACACACACACACAATATCACCATCTCTAGATGACCTCAGTTCATCCAATTGAAAAAGAAAAATGAAATGTAAAAATAAAGGTACATTTTTCATTTTTTCCCACGAGCTGTACTAAAAGAAATTGTGGATGCGTCTAACCACTGCACTAGGATGACGTAGGAAAAGGCTTAATCTGTTGACTTGATGATCGGTAAACTGACTGCATCTCTCAGGTAATGTGAAGCATGTCTATAAAGAAAAATTGCCATCCATCTACCTCATGTCAGACGCCTAAATCCCGTTAGGGGCGGCCACAAACAAATCGCCTCCACGTCGCCCTGTCCTGTGCCATTTGACTGCCCTCCCTCCAGCTCAAACCCCATATATCAGATATCACTCCATCCCTCTATCTCACCCTTGTTCTAATCCCTCTCCCCTCCCCCTCCAGTATTTGTGTTGTTGGTTATACGTGTAAGGTATGTACAGTATATGATTCTGGGGACTTGAGTGGTGACTGAAAAAGTTTCTGCTTCATTTCACTGATCATGATATATATTGTTCTCCCTCAGTTAAGCTTTTTCTTTCCTTATTTTTTCGGAACCCACTTCACACCATCCTTAGTTGTCAAAAATAGGTAAGGATGATGATGATGGTGGCTGTTATTCTACTTTTATAATTCTATTGATCAGTGTTCTTGATTTTGTATAAACTCTGGAACCATCACACAAGCATAGTAGAAGAAAGGTTCAGACACTGAGGAAGAGAAACAGGTGACTTAGTGATCCATATGCAAGAGGCGTCAGATGTTGCTGTCATGAGTTCCTTCACCACTAAGCATCACTCTGAAGTTGAATAAAGTCGTCTGAAGGTAGCAACCACATTTTTTTTTTTTACTATTGAGGTTGAAGACGTAGGGGGATTTACAAGGAGCTAGAAATGGATATATCTATATCTATCTATCTATCTATCTATCTATCTATCTATATATATATATATATATATATATATAATGTGTTTTTAATACACTGTGATATTGTAGCATGGCCTTAATGGCAGTTGTTTTTAGACCGTGCTGTCGGTACCATAGGAGGCTTCGTGACATCTCATTTTTAGCGATTTACATAATACCTTAAACTTTTCGTGATTTCTGTTTATATCGGTTTGGTACCGGCATCATTTGCTTTAGTAATATACTCGCACAGCAATCTAAGCAACACATGCGTCTCTAACATTGACGGACACTGAATGATATTTAGCAGCATCATACTTAACTCAAACACCATTTTGCAAAAGGCGGCAGAAGACACTGCAACCCAAATTTTACACCAGAGATTGCTTGACTTATAGAACAACGAGAATCATTCAAACACAGTTCCCTTCCCCCAACACACACATACAAGACACCACCACAAAGCTCCAACAGTTTAGCAACGAAAGTTCCAAGAGTAAAGCAGAAAACTAGAAAACATTTGTAACAATACGTAACCACTCCACAGGTCTCTTTCAGCGCTGCAAAACAATCAACATCATCACTAAATCACAAGCAAGCACCTGGATGACCAACGCCGCTATCACCAATATCCAACACATTCCTTCTTACAAAGCACAAGCAGACATACTCGTGGACCTCTAAGCAAACGCAAGTCACCTTATTCCAACATACACTAAATCTGAAAATTAATATTCACTACATGGACCATTTTTCCACTCAACCACAACTTAACCCCCATAACCCTTTCGCTCGCGGATGAGTTAATAAGTTTACTGGGATATGAAGCGCCAGCTTTTCTTCCCTCCCCCCCCTTGCCTGCCACGCTGTCCAAAAATGTGTATTCTCGGCTTATTTTCACCACCCAAACATATTTATTTTGTCACAAAACCCACATATTCCTATTCGTCGATGTTTGTTCTACACGGTAAGCAAAAAACAAAACAAAAAAAACATTATATGTATGTTATTGCCGTGTGAATAAACATTCAGGGGCACACATCTCACTTCCCAACATCATAAGTTGAATGTTTACTAATCAATCTCTACATGTTATACCATCATTGGAAAGAGAATTTCATTAGCTTTCGAATGCCAGAAGTCCCATTTGATACGAGGTATGGTGTTCGAGTAATAAGCGAAAAAGTAAAACCCATTTCCGACGGACAGCAGATTTTTTTATTCGGGGAGCTCTAGCGAAAAACTTTTCTCGCCGCTGTTGTGTTTTTATCATCCTATGCAGAATTTCATTGGCTTTCGTTTGAGCCCAAACGGTGATCCTAGGCCTCATAGTTTTCGAGAAATATGCAATAAACTACGGTGTAGGTCAAGGTCACCAAAATGGATATCAAACGCCAATATTTTTTTTTTTTTTTTTAATGGATTGGCGTTTTGTGAAACACGGCGACTAAATTCCGTAGAATTTTGCGAATTTTCTTCACATTTGGTTTGTAAGTACCGTAGCTTGTAACTTGGCCACCAGCATACTCTGGCGGGCGATTAGCATTCAGCTCCCGAATGCTTTTCTTTCATTGTTGTTGTTTTCTCAACCACAGTCCGCCTGGACGAGCAGACCTGGCTACTGCAGACAAGAAACTGCCCCATGGAATCGTAGCATAAGTTCGCTGCATCAGTGATGTGTCCGGGACATATTGTGGCATGTTTTACGCAGTTCTCTATACTGGGTATTGTGTTATGAGGATCTATTCTACAAGCAGAGCTCGTGTCATATGCGATTCCCTCCAGCCCACATCGAGACTGGTAATTGAGAAGGGTTGAGTGAAGAGCTCGATCATCTCTATGATACTTCTGATAAGTAGATATCCATGTCACGGGGTTTTTATGATTTTTCTATTAAATAATAATATCTAATAATGTCACTTGAAAATATGGTCAATGAATTGACTTGTGAATATCAAGCAATGATTACTTTATGCCGGCTTAATTCGCCGATTCTCTAAGGACGAGAATTTATTTACTTTCTCAGCAGTACACAGCAGAGACTAATTACTCACAAATGCTGTTTGTTAGCACTGCTAGCCTCACGAGAAAGTGACTCCACCCCTGACAATCAGTAACTAATGCAATGAATGATAAACAGGTTCTTGCTGATGCATTAACTCCTGGTATCACAACGGATTTTAAGCTTAATACAAAAGGACTGGCTTAAGTACCAGTTATGAATAATGCAAAGCGTTTATGCAAACTAGGAGCTGCAACTAGAATAAGCTTAATGTGGAGAAATAAAACACAAGTTTACATTACATCAAGCTCAAAGAAAAGAACTGAAAATTTATTAATTACAATGAGATAAATTTAACTTTACATGAGTCTCAAATGAATTCAAAAATAACAAAGAGAATACACTCACTCGCTCACTCAAAAGCTAAACTCCTAAGCCTATGAAAAAAAACGAAAAGAAATACTGGTCAATAGAGGGGGCTAAGCAGAAAATGGGCGTCGGTGCTTAGGACGGACGCTGCACACGCTAAACCTCTCGTCGATTCACGCTAGGTGGTAATTCAGGAACTCGCTGGACAACGGCGGCATTTCTCCACACTGGGCCCGAACGAACCTGTCCCACGACGCTCTAATCCTGACTGAATTCAAACTGCAAGGCAAGGGCTGGGGCAGTGCCCGGTAACTGCCAACGGAAAAATTGTGAGCGATACATGCCCACAACAAATCACTCAGCGAAAGAGCCAATGTTGCGCACAAGGACGATCACTTATGAAACAGTGAAAAATGTTCTGAAAACACTCCCTATCGGGTGAATACGAGGACGGTTAAACTGAGTGATACTTATTGGGATTCCACTAGAATTAGTGGTTTTCCATCAAAGTTCAATGTCACGAGTTTGTTTAAATACTGAATCGCGCCAACTTGTGACAATCCATATGGGGAAGTATAGCACAGTGTTCTGATCGGGGTGATTTATTGCCCATTGTATGAAATGAGTGTTCTACTCCTTCCTGGCAGGGAGCCCCATCCTATCTAACATCCACTGCAATACCTTACAGACCATGCAGAATAACGATTTACGCACCTCATGGTTGTACCAAAACCACTTCCATAGCTCACTTACTCTTTGAAACATAAGTCTTCCCTGTTAGCGAATATCTTAAAAAGAGATGTGCACAGTGCGACAGGTTATGCTAACCCACAACCCTCTTGTCATTTTATGACAAGAGCCATAGAAGACACCTAGGTACACCCTCTCAAAAATTTTTCGGCACCCCTTGCTCTGATACCCTTCGCAACAATCACTGTTACAGATGGCGTGAATACATGGTCTGGTTGGTACCCCTGTGCCTCTCTCCCTCTCCCACTGGATTTCATCATTAGCAGACAAACTAACACACACCAACACCACAGGACCAGGGACACCAACCACGCACCGTAATAATCAGGAGTTGTTTCAGAATGCCTCGTGTGGTGTGGCATAATGTATCGTGCCGTAAGGGCGCCGAATATTTTTTTATAGCCTGTACATAAAACAATCGCCACACAAAAATTACCACAATCATCAACAACACCTTATCTCCAGACGTCCCAGCATCAACAGTAAAGAAATATCAACATACTTCTTTCACGCGCAGGGCAGTCCAACACCTCGATCAGGACGCTATATTATATCCCCCCCCCCCGACCTCCTCCCATCAGAGATAATTTTTTAGGCTTAGATCAAAACATCACCCAGCCCTCCTCAGTTATCAGCATAGTTTCTGGTTGGGTGGAATCTCACAAGACACGTGCTCCACTTGTAGATTAGGCCCACACAATACGAGTATAACACAAATAATGGAGCACTGCAGATCACATGCCACACTAAGACGCAAACACAACATAAAATAATGGTGTAGAGAACCTATGTGACGACTTCTTAGGGATGGTTGTGTACCAGCTGTCGACAGGTCCGCTTGGCCAGGCAGAGTGGGATTATAGAAAAAACAACATGTAAGAGGATATTAAGATATAACGTGCAGAATAAACCGGTGAGAAGTGTTGCAATATCACGAAAGTCGCATAAAATGCGGTTCTTTATCATATTTTCTGAGGTTGATGGTGGTATGAGGGATGTGGAAAGGGTGTACTCTCACTTCACTAGTTCAAAACCCAAGTCGTGTCAAGGGATTATTAACTGCAGCTGTACAATATAAAATAGATTAAGTTCTTCAGTTTTATTTTTGCTATCTCCAGTCGATATCATTCAGCTGAGGATAAACATATCGACCTGGAGAAATTTAATTACGCCCTCTTGACTTCCAAACAAAGGAAGGAGGTTGTGAATTGATTAATATCGTCGGGCAACAACACAAATCAAAGACGGTCATTTTAACAAGGGGGTTACCTTTTTCAGGGTGAGGACACCGCATGAATATTTTGTCACAAACAGACGATTTAGATACAGTCTTTTGTAACCGCGTCAGTAATAGATGTCTCTTGTGAGTTGACTAAAATCGTTTACGGATTGCAGCAGAAGCGTTTAAAAGACTCAATAGGATGAAAGTGTTAATGAACGAGTAAACAGAACTAGGCGGGAGTGACGAGGTTTGGGGAGGCAAATGAATGACTCAATTAGGATTTTTCTGCGTTTTTTTTCTCTTTTTTTTTTTTTTTCCTGCTCTCCACTTCTCACAATCTCCGACCCTCACAATCTCTCATCCTCTTCCCTCTCTCACACACTCCTTCATCCTCTTCCCTGTCTCTCACACTCCCTCATCCTCTTCCCTCTCTGTCTGTCTCTGTCTGTCTGTCTGTCTCTCTCTCTCTCTCTCTCTCTCTCTCTCTCTCTCTCTCTCTCTCTCTCTCTCACAGTTATGTAGTAGAGACTACTTTTTTTTTCAGTGGACTGATGTAACAACCAAATTTGGCCTCCTTGTAAGGCCATTTACTTTATGTATTATTAACTTTAACGTAACTTTTCTTCAGTTGATGGTTGTCGTGGTGTAATTGCTGTGTGGGTGGGTTGTTAATGGCATGGCTTTGAAGATCATAGGAATTGATGATACACAACTGATGACACACACACACACACACACACACACACACACACACACACACACACACACACACACACACTCTCTCTCTCTCTCTCTCTTGATATATAGATAGATATGCTGTAGATAGATAGATAGATGGATGGATAGATATAGGTAGATAGATAGAGATAGATACAGATATAGATATAGATAGATATATACATACATACATACATAGAGAGAGAGAGAAAGAGAGAGAGAGAGAGAAACATACATACATGTATCGTCCAGTTGCATTAACATCCTTTGTTTCAAAAGTTTTCGAGTCAGTTCTTAATAGAAAATTTTTAAGCATCTTTCCTCTCACAATCTTCTTTCTGATCGTCAGTATGGGTTCCGTCAGGGACGCTGCACTGGCGATCTTCTCACCTACCTTTCAGACTCCTTGTCATCCTCCTTTCGGGACTTAGGTGAAAGCTGTGCCATTGCACTTGACATCTCAAAGGCTTTCGATCGAGTCTAGCATAAGTCTTTAATTTCCAAACTTCCCTCTTACGGTTTCTATCCTTCTATCTGTGCCCTCATCAATAGCCTCCTTTCTGGTCGTTCTATAGCCGCGTTGTAGACGGCCATCGTTCTTCTCCTAGATCCATCAACAGTGGTGTTCCTTAGGGCTCTGTCCTATCACCAACTTTCTTCCTTTTATTCATCAATGACCTTCTAAGCTGTACATCTAACCCTATCCACTCTTATGCTGATGACTCCACGCTTCACCTTTCCATTCGGTTTCTGCAACGTCCATCTCAGCAGTTACTTCAACAAACAAGGGATGAGGCTATGGCACACCTAATGTCTGACTTGGCTCATATCTCTGACTTGGGTAAAAATAATCTTTTTGTTTTTAATGCATCAAAAACTCAGTTTTTACACCTATCAACCCGACACAATCTTCCACAGGAATACCCTCTATAGTTTAATAATATCCAGCTCAATCCTGTATCATCCTTGAACATGCATGGGGTTTCATTCACTCGGGACTGATCTTGGAAAAATCATATTGCATCTCTTGTAAAATCTCGGGAGCAGGGGGGTGGTTGCTTTCTCAGGCAGAGGAACTCCTTGAGAGTGAAATGGCTGGGAAGCATGCCGGCACGTGACTGGCTACAGCATAGCTGGGTCTTTCGGGTGTGGGCAATCAGGCAAGTTAGCTGCCTACTGCGACTGCAACACAATGGCAAGGTGTTCAGGAAGTTAGCCAAAGAAACCTTGATGGACTCTGAAAGAACAATAATGGCCCCCAGTCCCGTGCAGCCCTTAAATGGGCAGGGGGTGCTAAGAATCTCACAGTTGCCTCAATTACAATCTAATTCCTTTGTTAATGCAAAAAATACAATTAAAATTGGTAACTGGAATGTGAGAACGCTAAATCATGATGGTAAAATCGATGAGTTAGTGAAGGTTTTTCAAAATTACGGACTTGATATTTGTGCTCTGACAGAAACTAGATTAACTGGAGTCGATAAGTTGGATTTGGAGGATGGTATACGTTTATTGATATCTGGCCGACAGGATGGAATGCATTATCAGGGAGTAGGATTGTTGCTGGGTTGTAAGGCAAATAAGGCTTTATGTGAGTGGGATCCTATAGATGAGCGATTGTTATACGCACGGTTTAAATCAAATCATGGCAACATCAGTCTGTTTGTGTGTTATGCACCTACTAATGATGCACTCGATGAAAGGAAAGACACATTTTATGAAAATTGCAAGAAGGAGTAGGAAGGGTACCTAGACATGATGTTTTGATCTGCGTTGGAGACTTTAATGCAGTAATGGGCTGTTCAAATGAGGGCTTTAAGGCATGTATGGGTAAGATGGGAGTTGGTAGTAGGATGAGTGAAAACGGAGTGAGGTTTGGAAGCTTCTGTCTAGCAAATGACTTAGTCATCGGGGGCACACTCTTTCAGCATTGCAATATACACAAGACAACTTGGGTGTTGCCGTGTGGAAAATATAAAAATCAGATTGATCACATCGCTATCAGTAGGAGGCATAGAAGTTTTCTGCTAGATGTTAATGTTAAACGGGGAGCGGATATTGGTAGTGACCATCAACTCAGCATTGCAAAAATAAGGTTTAAACTTAAAAATCAGAAGAAGGAAAAATCTGGTGTTGGTAGATACGATATTGTTAAGCTTAGAAGGGAAGGAGAAGAAAAGGAGGAATTCAGATTAGAATGCAGAAATAGGTTTTTGGTGTTGGAAACGTTGGAAGAGGGGGAGAGAAGTGTAGATGAGATGTGGGAGGATGTGAACAAAGTTTTGCATGAGACTGCTGAATGTACGATTGGAAGGAGACATAGATTCAGGAGAAAGAAATGGATATCAGAGGAAACGTGGGATATGATAAAAAAGAGAGGTGAGGCTAAATTGAAGAGTGAGATGCAATGCGTTGATGAACGAGAGATTGAATTAGCAAGAGCTGCGTACTGGAGTTTGAATTCAGAAGTAAGAAGGTTAGCTAGGAGAGATAAAAGAAGATGTGTGGATGAAAAGGTTACAGAGACTGAAATCTTAATAAACAAAAATGATGGACAGAGTCAAAGAATAGCATATGAATCGATTAGAGAACTGAGTGGTAATGCAGGTAAACGCAAGGAAATACCAGTTAGAGACAGGGAAGGAAATTTATTGACCAAAGATGGAGATATTAAAAATAGATGGAAAGAGCATTTTGAGACAGTTCTTAATAGACCAATACCACCAGAAGAGGATATACCGTCTGCTCAGGAAGATTTAAATATAGAAACAGGAGAGTTGAGGCTTGCAGAAGTGGAGAAAGCAGTAAAACAGTTAAAGAATAATAAGGCACCAGGGGAGGATGGTTTATTTCCGGAAATGTTTAAAGTGGAGGGGGATAGATTAATGATGATCTTGACCAAGCTATTCAATAAGATATGGGTGACGGGGTTACTACCATCAGTTTGGAAGAATGGTGTAATTGTTAAAGTTCCGAAGAAGAGAGACCTGAGTGAATGTGGCAATTGGAGGGGAATCTCTTTGTCACCGATAGCTTTGAAAGTTTTCAGTAGAGTGTTGTTAAAGAGGTTGGAGCCGGTGGTTGAGGGTATTCTGAGGGATGAACAGGCTGGTTTTAGAAAGGGACGTGGTTGCAATGATCAGATCTTTATAGTTAGGCATTTGATGCAGCAAGTTAATGAAATGAGAGTACCGTTAAGTCTTTGTTTTGTTGATTTTGAAAAGGCTTTTGATAGTGTTTCGAGAGAGATTATGGGGAAGATCATGAGACATTATGAAATACCAGAGGAGTTTGTGAGGGTCATTATGAACATGCATGAGGACACATTTTGTAAAGTGATGGTTGATGGTTGTCTGAGTGATTCGTTTGAAGTCAAGTCCGGAGTAATTCAAGGTGGTGTTCTATCGCCTTTACTATTTATATTGGTCATTGATTACATTATGAAACGCGTTGGAACAGAAACCGGTGCAGGTATACTTTGGGGAGAGAACAGGAAACTTTTGGATTTAGATTATGCAGATGATATAGTTTTGATTTGTGATGGGCCAGAAGAGATGCAGAAAGTGTTGGACTGTTTGGTGAGTGAAGGTCGCAAGGTGGGTTTGGTTATTAATTGTGGAAAAACTGAAATAATCAATATGAATATGGAAAATGCGCAGGAATGTGTAATTGGAGGTATGGTCGTAAAGCAAGTTGACAAGTTTAAATATTTAGGTACTTATTTAGCCAAGGATGGTTCTTTGAACTTTGAATTCGAGGAAAGGTTAAAGAAGGCTAATCAGGCAATGGGAATGCTTAAAAATATTTGGAATAATAAAAATTTTTCTGTGCATACAAAAATCAAACTTTATAAGGTAATGGTTAGGAGTATCTTAATTTATGGACACGAGTCTTGGTTCAGCACAGTGACTATGGAAAATAAATTCTTGGTGTTTGAAAGCAAAGCACTTAGAAGAATATTAGGAGTTAAGTGGTGGGAAAGGATACCAAATAGTAGAATTAGAGAAATAACGGGAGTGCAGCCGGTCGATGAATATGTTAGGTTCTCACGATGGAAGTGGCTAGGACATGTGTATAGGAGACAGGGAATAGTACGAGGTACACCAGGGTGGGTGGCACTTGGTAGGAGAGGTAGAGGAAGGCCAAAAGAGACGTGGGTGAGGACAATGAGACTGGAAGCTGGAGATGAGTGTTGGGGAGATCTTGAGGAGTTAGCACAAGATAGGATGTGGTGGTGTGAGTTCATCGAGGCCCTATGCATCCCCGAGGGTGCCACAGGAAATGATTGATTGATTGATTGTAAAATCTGCTTCCAAGAGATTAAGTGTGCTAAGCCGACTCCGTACCTTCTTTACCCCTGCACGGTTGTTGACTTTATACACGGGTTTTATCCGCCCCTGTTTAGAGTACAACTCATGTGTGGTGAGGCTCCCCACATACACTCTTCTTAATAGGGTGGAATCAAAGGCTTTTCGTCTCATCAACTCTCCTCCTCTTACTGCCTCCCTTCAACCTCTGTCTCTTCGCCGTACTGTTGCATCTTTATCTCTTTTCATTCGCTACTTCAATGGTCATTGCTCCTCTGAACTGTCTGCTTGCGACCCTCCACCTCTACGACGGGTGCATAGCACCCGTCTGGCAACAAATTCTCATCCCTTTTCTGTCCAACTTTCTAATGCAAAAGTTAACCGGTACTCCCAGTCCTTCATTTATGCAACAGGTCAACTCTGGAACTGTCTCCCCCTGTCTGTCTTTCTTACTTCCTATGATATCCAATCTTTCAAACGCAGTGTGTCCAGGCATCTCGAAAGGAACGGATCTTGAATTTGGCTCTCTTTTGTATTGTTTTTGTTTTTTTCTTGAAAGGAATGGTTTACGGGCTCCTGGCCTTTGGTTCCTTCTTTTTTGCATCATACATACATATATATATATATATATATATATATATATATATATATATATATATATATATATATATATATATATATATATATGTATGTATGTATGCTTGTATGTACCGTGTGTATGTATGTACAGTATAAGTAACTAGGAAAAAAGTGAAAAGTGTAGTATCGAACTTTCATGTTGTTTCAAGACATCTTCAAGGTACTAGAAGGGTGAGGGCCGAGACAGGAGCTAATTTAACTTTAGTACCAACAATATCAGATGGGGTACAGATTATCAGGTTAGTGCAAACCTAGTTAGGTTACTTCAGGTCCATTGAGATCATTTCAGATTCTTTCACACCCATTTACATGCATTCAGGTCAACGTCAGTCTGTTCTAGTCATTATTGGTTTCAGCGACGTTCAAGCCCAGTCTGTAGAAGTTAGGTCAATGTCTGTCAAATACCAATAAAATCTGACGTTAGAGAAGGAAGCACAGTGTTCAGACATATAGATTAAACTGACGAAGGCATTAACATCGAATATGAGTGACAGAATGCCCGCTTGATTTGCTGACAACACAGTCTTTCTACTGTAAACTGTTAAAAGTAAGAACTGCGACAAATCACAGTCGATCTGGAGCAGTAGGTTTCAAGATACACGTAAATACGGCAGCAAAAGTTCTGCTGAGTAGATACGGTGACCTTCTGACAATACTAGGTGATGCGGAACTAGAATGTGTTGAAGAATGAGTACACATTGGGAAGGCAGTTCACACAGTTCAGGTTCATGACAACGAAATCAAGCGAAGAATGGAAATGAGATTGTGGTTTTTGACAGTCAAAGTAACAACAAAAATTTGCCTCTGCCTTTGGAAATGGTGGTGGTGGTGGTGGTGGTGGTCAGGGGGGTTGAAGATATCCAGCGTTTTCTCTACACTAGAAAAAGTGGGTAAATGTCCAGATTGGCCTTGAGGATCAAATAATAGCCTGGAAACCTAAAGGCGAGGAAAATTCGTGGAACGTAACGTTGGGAGTGCTTAGAGTGAATATGATGTACGTTAGGCATAATATGGATTAGCATACGAAGAGAGCTTCCTGGATAAGGGAATAGACGAAAGGTATAGACATTTCACATCCTTCGTAGGCCAAGTAGCAAATGGATAATTCTGGAACCGAGAAGCAAGGCAGATCAGCCCACAAATAGCATATGAGAATGAGACAGACAGAGAACCATAGGATAGTATTAAATTCCGAGAGTTACTGAGACTGGATGAGACAGTCCAATCCAACAGTCAATCACTCAAAGTGGAGAGAGACGGGGAAAGTCTTTGCCCTACAGTTGACGGTCCCAGTTAATTGTTGGATGATTGATTGATAGGTTTACCGGTAAGGTAGTGAAAGTAAGAGGGAGAGTAAGAATGGCACCAAGAATAAGAAGGGCATTGAAAGCAAGAGTGACACTGAGAGGAAGGTGGACACTGTGAGGATGAGATGTACAATATAGTAAGAGGTACACCGTAAAAGTAAGGAAGACGCTGTAAAAGTGAGAGTGACGCTTTGAGAGTATGTGGGACACCAAAATATTAAGAGCAGCAAGTTGAGAGTGTGGGCGCGTCCACACGTGTTCTTGAACATGTGTTGATAGCACAGCCGGCAACAAGTTTGGATACATGAATGCTGCAGTATTTGGACAGATGTATGCAAAGATGTTTCAGTGCAGCTTAAAATTTAATGACAGTAGAGGTGATGCTTATAAGTGCGTCCATACGAGGCAACTGAGACTTCATTATGATGTTGCCAACATGAAATTGACGCAGGTGTTCCAAGCATGTTTGCAGCTTGTTCGTTATTGAGTTGTTTACATGTTGCCAGCACATGTTCCACCACACATATGGGCGTGCCGTAAGAGGAACACTGTAAAAGTATAGTAACCCCTAAAGTACTCAATTTGCGCAGCAGGTCTGTCCCTCCAGCCGCAAATCGAAGTCGATTTTTAGACTTTCACCAAGGTAAAAATTTTTCTTCCTCATTTCAAGAGACTGAATTTATACACCTGAAAGTGTATATTTCAGCGAGATTGACCAAATAGTTATCGCACAATGAGCCGTCAAAGATGCAAAAATGTTACCAATCCCCCATGGGCGAAAATAGGAAATGTACAGAAATGCCCTATTTACGGTAAATAATTATATATACATAAGTAATGTCAATGTGAAGCGTTCCCTAGGCATGAAATGTCAGTCTGGTATACACCCATAGCAACAAAACTAGCCAGGCGAAATGTGGAGGTGGAGTGTGTGTGGCTGGAGGGGGAGGAGGATGGAGGGATAGGGGAGGAGGGAGGGGGGAGGAGGGATAGGGGAGGAGGGAGGGGGGGGAGGGAGAGGGACACTGAAATCAATAGAGGCACATTGATTGTAAGCAGGACACTTAGAGTAGGAACATGAAGAGAATAAGAAGGAGTCAGAGGAGAGCAGCAAAAGTAGGAGGGGAACAATAAGAGTAAGACGGAAGCAGTAAGAATAAGAGTGACACAGTAAGAGTATGAGGAAGTAAGAGCGAAGCTGTAAGAGTAGGGCTGACACCGTAGGAATAAGAGGGGAGCATGAAGTTTAAGAGTTACACCATAAGAGTAAGACGGAAGCAGTAAGGGTAAGACGGATACTGTAAGAGTAAAAGGGGACCAGTCAGAGTAAGAGGGACACCGTAAGAAGAAGAGGGGAGCAGTAAGAGTGGCATTGTAAGAGTAAGACGAGAGCAGTAAGAGTAAGAAGGACACCGTAAAAGGGGACCAGTAAGAGTGACATTGTAAGAGAGCGTAAGAGGGACACCGCAAGAGTAATAGGGGAGCAGTAAGAGTGATATCGTAAGAGAGAGTAAGATGGACACCGTAAGAGTAAGAGGGGAGGAGTAAAAGTGACATCGTAAGACTAAGAGTGAGTAAGAAGGGAGCAGTAAGAGTGACATGGTAAGAGTAAGAGAGAGTAAAAGGAAAGGAGTAGGAGTGACAGGGTAAGGCTAAGAGGAACATCCATCGCCGTGACCCTGGAGACTCGCCACCCCAGCTGACATCTCCAGGGAACTTGTGAGCTACGTCTGCCTTGACTTCCCACCTCACCTCACCTCGTCTCACCTCACCTCTTGCCTCACCTCGTCATGCCTAATTTCGTTTCACTCTTTTGCCTCACCTCACCTCACCTCTTGCCTCACTTCGTCTTCTATCATTTAACCTCACTCCCTTTTGCCTTACCTCACCTCGTCTTGCCTCATTTTAACTCACTTTCTCTTGCCTCACATCACCTCACCTCTTGCCTCCCTTCACCTCACTCCTTCTTGCCTAACTTCACCTCTTGCCTCACCTCGTCGTACCTCATTTCAACTCACTCCCTTTTGCCACACCAGCTCACCTCTCGTCTTACCTCTTTTTACCTCATTTCAATTCGCTCTCTCTTGCCTCACATCACCTCACCTCTTGCCTCACTTCATCTGGTCTCATTTCACCTCTCCCTCTTGCCTTACCTCACCTCTTGCATTACCTCACCTCTTGCCTTACCTCACCTCTTGCATTACCTCACCTCTTGCATTACCTCACCTCTTGCCTCATTTAATCTCTCTTGCCTCACATCACCTCACTTCCTCTTTACTCACTTCGTCATACCTCGTTTCACCTTACTCCCTGTTGCCTCACCTCACCTCTTCGTGCCTCACTTTGTCTTGCCTCATTTCATTTCACTTCCTCTTGCCTCACCTCATCTCACCTCTTGCCTCACTTAGTCCTGTCTCATTCACCTCACTGTCTGTCTTACCCCGCCTTGTCTCATTTCACCTCTTGCCTTACCTCGTCTTGCCTCATTTCATCTCACTTCATCTTATCCCACCTCACCTCGCCTCACTTCCTCTTTCTAACCTTATTTTGTCTCATTGCAGTATGTCTCAGGTCACTCCCTCATGCCTCATTTCACTTCACCTCATCTCATCATCTCTAGTCACCTCACTTTCTCTTGGCCCTCAGCAATTCACTCCCTCCCTTGCCTCTTTTCACTCCAATTCCTCGTGCCTAATCTCACTTTACTTCCTCTTGCCTCACCTCACTTCACTTCTTGCCGCACATTACTTTGTTATCTCATCTCATTTCATTTCCTTGTGCCTCTCGTTACTTTAGGCTACTTCCTCTTGACTCACCACATCACCTCCTTTTGCCTCATCTTACCTTACATCACTGTCTCCTCAAGCTACTTCACTTCCTGTTGTTTCACTTCATTCCATTTCATTTTTCTTGCCCCGCTTCACTTCACCTTACCTTCTCATGTCTTACTTCGTTTCACGTCTCCTCTGCCTTCATTTCACCTTCTCATTCCTATGCTCACTTCATCACCTCTTTTAGTCTCTTCGTCTCACTTCACTCTCCCAGGAGTAAACTCAGCCTCATCTCGCTTTCTCTTGCCTCACTTCGCTTCACTTCAACTCTTCTTGCCTCACTTCACCCCATCTCTGCTAGTTTCGCTTCACCTCCTCTCACTCCACTTCTTATTTCAGTTTGCCTCACTTTTTCTTGCCTCATTTACCTCACTCTACTTCATCCTTTCTCGCCGTGCCTCACTTCTTATCTTATTTAACGTCCTTCTACCTCATTTTATTTCGCTTCATTTTCTTGTCCTTCACCTCGTCTCACTCCACTTTCTTTAGCCCCGGTTCACCTCACCTCACTCTCTCTTACCTCATTTAACAGTACCTCATCTTCTCCCAGTTTGCTTCGCGTCCTTTCATTCACTTCCTCTTGTTTCCCTTCACATTTGCTTGCTTCACTTTATTATTTCTCTAGCTTCACATCGCCTAACATCATTTTTTTTTTCACTCTCACCTTACCTCGCGTCTTCTTGCCTCGGTTCATCCTGTCTCATCACCTCTTACCTCAGTTCACCTCACACGTCTTACCAAACTTCACCTTCTCTCATTGTACTTAACTTCTTTCCGTTCACCTGTTAGTATGTCTTCTTTCTTCTCACATCACTTTACTTCCTCTCCTTTTGTCTTACCTATCCTTATATTCCCTCATTTTACCTCTTAACACCTTCTCTTACCGTACCTCACATCACATTGTTTCACTTCACATAACACATCTCAACCGACACTCACTTCCTCGCACCTCCTTACTCTACCTCGTCTCACTGCACCTCCTCTCATCTCACATCACCTGATCTCCACTCCTGGTATCTTACTCTTCCTTACTTCATTTCTTAAACTGCTTCACCTAATTTTCGTTCACCAAATTTAAGAGTCCTCTCCCACTTTGTCTCTCGCTTCACTTCATTTTTTTTCGTCTTCCTCACTGTTTACATAAGTTCTACAGAATCTACACCTACCTACGTGCCTACCAGACCCACATTTATTATTCATCCTATCCACTCACCTTGATATTCCCACTCCCCCACAACCATTCCCCAACTCATCCCCACCTACTTACCCTTCATTCACCTCCACGTACTCCTCTATATATACCAACTCCCCTACTTATACTCACTCCCCTACCTATTCCAACTCCCCCATATCCACTCCCTTACGTACCCCCATTTACTTACTCAGCCCCACTCCAGTCATTCACCTCTTACCATCCCCACTCCCCCAGTCCCCGACCATCTCCACTTCCCTCACTCCTCGCACCATTAAATCTTTCTCCGTGCCCTATCTCTTTGCCTGCGGCTCACTCCCACCCCTTCCCCTCCCACCTCGTCTTATTTCTCTACATTACCGTTTTTTCTCCCTCTTCTCTCCTACCACCCTACCTTATTTCTCCGCCATTTGTATTCCGAATTCCCTAACTTCTTTACCCCTTCCACTAACATTCCATTTTATTTTGCAATCTTTCCCCACCCACCTCTTTATTCCATCGCTTTTCCTCCAACTCCAATTTATTTCCTTATCCCATTCCCCTCTTCCTGTACCCATCCCGTATTTTTTCCCATCTCTCTCTCTCTCTCTTATATTTTTCCACATTTTTCCTCCCACCTAACTGTATTCCTTCACCATCCCGCCCCACCCCACCTTCATACTGTACATCACACCTTCCTACTTGATTATTCCAACCATCTCCCTCTTACCCCACGTTCTTATCCAGACCTTTACCTTCCTACCTGATTTTTCAACCATCTCCCTCTTGGCCCACGTTCTTATCCAAGTCTTTCCTTCCAAATATTTCTCCTCAGCATTCCCTAACCTCCTGATCTCACTTGAATGAAGCATTAAAAAATTATGAATGAAATGAAAGACTAAATATGGGAAGTTACATGAAAAGTTTGGAAGACATCATGACCGTTCCGCACCACGCAGGTTTCGATTGGCAGAGATTCCAGCCAAGGACTTTGTGGATATTTCGGTACGGATGGGTCGACTCTCTATTTTTCCATTTGTCTGTCTCTCTGCCCATCAGTCTGTGGTATTAGCTTTGCCTTGTGCCAATGCAACACAGACGCATCCTACCGATCCTCTGATTCATCAAGCCTTTTGGACACTATAAAAGACAGGTTTTACACTACCGGCTACGTTATCAAAGTTGCCTGCCGAATGGTGTGGGCAGACCTCAGATTTATGAAAATAAATTTAAACACATGTGATGTAAGGAAATGGTGTGATTACATTCCACTCCATGCTACGCAGTTTGGAACGAAGTAGATCCTCAGCTTACCGTTACGAGTTTTAATAATGGTGGTAATAACTGCATGTTTGCTTTCCTTTTTGTGATCCGAGGTTTAATAATATATCTCTGCAACCCTTCTATCAAGACCCAGAAGCATCAGAACTCATTTTGACGCTTCGAAGTCAGGTGTGTGTGTGTGTGTGTGTGTGTGTGTGTGTGTGTGTGTGTGTGTGTGTGTGTGTGTGTGTGTGTGTCTGTGTGTGTGCAGCTTTTCTTGTATGTGAGTGTTTGATATCCATGGAACTTTTGGTTGTCTGATAATTTTAGTATCCCAGATGTACAGCTTGTTGTTCAGATAATTCAGTGCCTCTGTCTAGAGAGGATGTACAAGTCTGTGTTCATTCTGCCTCAGTGAAGGATCATGTTGTCCTAGGAACGGTTGCAAGGTTTTCTGATTGGGCGATATTGATTGCTCCATTATCCATCCGTTGGTGAGCAAAGTAGAGACATCAATCCTCGTATTTGATTGATGGCCATAATTTGTTGAGGTATTATGAAGCGATATAATTTGCAGTGCCTTTCCCTTGTAGCGGCAGAATAGTGCTTAAGATCTTGATTTCTTGTTTCACCATTTCCATTAATATCATCTTGTAATATGCCCATCGTCAGCACGCCAGCATCATAACAGTGCGTCGGCTTTTGTGCTTGTTATTGTTTCACAGCAGACCATGCCATCAGAGACTGATTGCTCTCGTTTACCTCGCCCTAACGAGGACTGATCGCTGAAAAAAAAAAAAAAAAAAAAAAAACTTGTAGACACAACACAACGTATTTGTCTTGCTCTTAAGTCTGCCGTACAAGAAATGTAGTGGAAAACTGGTTTCTGGGAAAGTTATTCGCAACGCTGTCTTCGTATAATACCAACCTTAAAATTTCCAGGGGAATAATGTAGTGTAGGCTTATATACATTTTTGAGATGAAAAATGCTGATGGTAATGAAGTATTAATTAATTTTTAACATGCACTTTTTGGCCTGCTCTCGGAACACGGGATAAGGAGGGTCCCTTGAAAAACTCTAACAGACAATCCCTAATTATCCCTTTTCGGACATAGGAGCCCGAGGCAAGGCTACAGTAGTCAAGAATATTTATGGGGAGGATACCGACCTATGATCGAGATACAATACTACCGGTACGTTGAAAAATTGAGGCTATCTCTAAGATTCGGACTGTAGCATGAAAGCCACAGCCGTCTCCGTCCCACGAGCACTACCCCTAGACCACCTGGTATACCGAGTCACATTAACCCTTCACTATAATGATTTTTGCTGAATCCTCCCGGGGTCCTGTCTTAGAAATGCCTTTGCCACTGAGTTACTGAGCGATAAATTTCAATGTACGTCAGCCAGGCCAGCGACCGGCATCACATCAGCCAGGCCAGCGGCCAGCACCACTCCAGCCTTGCAGTTGTTGTACAGCTGGACTTGGTCTCTCTCGTGTGAGCCTCATGGTTTTAAAAATCCCTTTGCAGCGTCTCTCGTGCCTCCATATATATATATATATATATATATATATATATATATATATATATATATATATATATATATATATATATATATATATATGGCAGACCATGCCATCAGAGACTGATTGCTCTCGTTTGCATATATATATATATATATATATATATATATATATATATATATATATATATATATATATATATATCAGTGGTAAAGTGTGAGTTTTCGTACACTGAAGAACGAGGGTTCGTGCCCCGCCAGGGTAATAAATTTTGGGAGCGTTCTTCAGGCCACTTCATTGGCGGACATAAGGGGTGCTGTGGTTGAACCAGTGTCGCATACTATAAAGTATGCTTGCACCTAGTCGGCTTGCGCGGGCCGATTACACTTGGTTCACAGACCACACACGCATCCAAAGCCACTCCATCACTACAATTACACTTACAAGCACTTCTCACCCTACATACAATCTCTACTAGACAGCCTAAAGGTAGAGATACATTGGCTGTATCGTCCCTGCTTTGGTAGGGATAGGCCGGTACTGCAATGGACACTCAAACGGCTGATGAGATGAAATTATATATATATATATATATATATATATATATATATATATATATATATATATATATATATATATATATATATATATATATATATATATATATATATATATATAAAAGATCTGTATTGCATGCATGTCACAATAAAAGGCACACAGGTGATGACCATGGTGCTGGGCAACCTGGGAGGCGGGGGACTGTCAATGTGGTTATGGCGGCAGTGGAGCACAGGTGCACTCCACTCCTCTTGTCCTCCTCTGCCCATGCCTTCCTTCTCGTCACTGACAAGTATACATTATATGTTTTCAGTTATGCATTGTCCTCCTGGGGGGCTGGCAAGGACAAAGCAGGGCTGTTCTGTGTGTGTGTGTGTGTGTGTGTGTGTGTGTGTGTTTTCATTTTACTCAGTCTAAGACAGATCATGTTATGATGAAACTCCTGTAGTAATGGAGTTAAGTATGTCCATGCATAATGCTTGTATTTCAGTAGTGTACACTAAGCTTAATAAAGTACTCTACAGTGAGCAAATGTATAATAAGGAAAAAAGAAAGGAATCTTGTATGCATGAGGTAAATGAAATGTTTCAATTTTTCCCTTGTTCCCAGATCCATGTTAAGAACTGAAAATACCTTTCACCCAGTTAATGGATGCTTTTCGTATCATCAAATAATTAAAATGAAACAAGCTTCCCATGTAACTCTGCAAGCTGGGTAAAAATTAATCAGATCGGATACTGCTCTGGGATGCCTTAGTTCAGAATTGGCAATGACTTATTTCTCCAGGGGTGAGATAGTAGTCTTTATTACATGACGTTTCAAGGGAACTTACACACACACACACACACACACACACACACACACACACACACACACACACACACACACACACACACACAGTCTCTCTCTCTCTCTCTCTCTCTCTCTCTCTCTCATATATACTTTCATTAAAGATTACTTGAGTGTAATATCGTAGTAGGCTGCTGTGTGTGTGTGTGTGTGTGTGTGTGTGTGTGTGTGTGTGTGTGTGTGTGTGTGTGTGTGTGTGTGTGTGTGTGCAATTTCCATTATCCTTTCAACAAAATTCTCGTTAAGCCTGCCTGCTTCTCTTTTACTTTCCTTTCGCATCCCTTGCCAGTAAATACTGATGTTTGTTCTGAAGGCATTATAATTTCAGCATTTCCATTACATTCATCCACTTCACCGCTGCTGTCTAAGCTTATCAAGGTAGACTACTTGGGAATATAAATTATAATGCAAAGTGTGCATTTTTCAAAATTTTATTTTTACTCCTCGCAGACGATGTTGCTATGCCTGTGGCAATATAATTTATAATGCAAAGTGTGCATTTTTCAATATTTTATTTTTACTACTCGCGGACGATGTTACTCAGCCTGTCTGAGATGTCTGGTAGAGAAGACAGGTTTAATTAATAAACTCATCCTGCGGGAGAGTTGAGGCGAAAGAAGGAAGATATATCACCACAGACGAAGTGTAAAAGAAACCTTATCAATATATAGCAATATGGCCACCAAGTCAGAACAATAAACTTGACTTTTCATCCCCAGTCCGCTGAGGGCATAAAACCTGGGTACTGTACTTTCGAGGGATTTTCATGCGGTTTGTTCCAGTTCAGTATTCTTTTCGTCGCAGATTATATATTTTTAATAACATGATCTTTCAAAGAGTGAAGGAGAGACGTTAAGATCAGAAAAACGGCGAAAGGGGGGGGGGAGAGAAGGATGCATTAAAAAGGTAATGAAAACAATAAATCTATCTATTGCCAGACGCCTCAATCCCGTTTGGGGTGGCCACAAACAAATCGCCTCCAAGTCGCCCTGTCCGCCGCCATTTCACTGCCCTGCTCCCAACTCACACCCCCCTCTCTCATATACCTCTCCACCCCATCCCTCCATCTCATCCTCGGCCTCCCCCTCCCTCTTCCCCCCTCCACCTCACTCACATACACTCTCTTCGTCAGTCTTTCACCCTCCATCCTCTCCACATGGCCAAACCACCTCAGTGTGTTCCTCATAACGCTTCCTATCACATCCACATCCACACCACAACGCTCCTTTATATCCTCATTCGTCAGCCTGTCTCTCCATGTGACTCCACAGGCTCCTCTTAAATAACTAATTTCCACTGCTCTCACTCTTGACTTGTGTCCTTCCAACAATGTCCAAGCTTCACTTCCGTACGTTAGAGTTGGTATCACAATACTGTCATGTAGTAACTTTTTCACTTTCATGCTCACTTCCCTGTTTCTTATCACTGCTTTCAAAGAACCAGCAACCTTTCTTCCCTGCTGTACCCTTTCAAGCACTTCACCCTCCAAACCTCCATCCTTACTCATCACACTACCCAAGTACTTAAACGTACTCACATTTTCCAATTCCTCACAATCCAACCTCGCTGTACATTCACTAACTTCACCTCTCTCAAAGACCATCACTTTACTCTTCCCTACATTCACCTTTAGATTCCGTTTCTTACACACTCTCTCAAACTCATCCACCAAGCTTTGCAGCTCCCCTTCGTCTTCACTCAACAACACAGTATCATCTGCAAACAACAGTACAGGGAGTTTCGAAACACTATCCTCTCTCACCAGGGCCACTCCAACATCCACTGCCCTACCTTGTACCTCTTTTATTACCCCATCCATGTACAGACTGAACAACCATGGAGACATGACACATCCCTGTTTCAACCCAACTTTCAAAGAGAAAAATTCACTTAGTTCACCATCCACACGCACTGCAGCCTTCGCACCATCGTACATACTCTTCACAACATTCAACAACTTCCCATCTACTCCATATATAAATCCAAATCAAATTTTGCCAAAATCAAGTACTAAATTTCAAGATCTTCTTACTTAACTAATCCGAGAACGCCACATTCTCCGATGTTAACCTTGACATTTTTCGATCCTATCTTTGGTACTTTTCGAAGGGTCATTGTGGGTATTACACAAACTACATCTTTCATTTCTAACAAGGAAAATCTGTGGTCGTGACCCTAGCACATTTACAAAGTCAAGAATATTATCACTTCCACCAAAAGACGTTTTGATTTTGGCTCTGTTTGGTTGTCTGTGTGCTAAAATTATGGGGAAAAAAAGTTGGATAGAGTCGCAGCAAATTGGAAACACTAATTAGAACCATCAGAAGAACTAGTAATTATATTCTGATGGGTAAGAGATTAAAGGTGAAGGTCAAAGTGGAAAGACCATGGGAGAGGAAAGCACTTTCTGTCTATTCTTGTTTGTATTTTTTATTTCAGATTTTGAAAACTGGGGCTCTGATTTCCAAATTTTGAAGTTTCCTATACTTTAGTAGTCTCAATTAGCCCTCTCATGGTTGCGTCTGTTCTCGTATTTTTTCTTTGCTAGCGCCTGACGGTTTTTATTAAGCTAAGAGTGAGTTTCAAGAGTTTGTGTTAAAATTAATTAGTGACGGAACTGTCACTAAGGATAGTTTAAGTACAAATGAAGTATGTATGAAATACATCAAAACTGAACTGACGACACCCAACTGACGCTGAAACAGCAATAATACCGTCAGACCCACACTTGAAAAGCTAGAGAAGGAAGCAGTAAGAGGGATTAGGAGAAAAATAGTTAGACTTATGGTTAGAAATACTTCTGTAAGTTTAGTAAGTTTAGTCATGGAAACAATCAAATGAACAGTTTAAAGTTCAGTCAAAACTGCTGCCAGAATTAGTTAAAACTGCAAGTAGAAGTCTAGCTAGGAAAGAGTCAAAGACACAATTGTAGTTGAAGGTGTGAAGTGACAGTCGGTAGTCCTTTGGGTGGCGGATATATATACTCGTACATCAGGCTAATAACTAAGCTGGGTCATTAAGCTGGGTAATTAAGTTAGGAGAGGGATGCTAAGTAGAGCAGAGGGTGGGATGGAGATGAGGGTGAAGGTTAGTGGGGAGTAAGGAGGACTATAATATATAACATATGGAATACACAGTACAGCAAGACAGTTGGCTAACAACAAAGTTATCAGGTGAAGAATATAAAAGAAAAATGAAGAGGTAAAGAAACACTTTCTACTAAAATCTAGTATGAGAGAAGATAGAAAAGATGAAGTCTCCACTCCCCTTCCCCCACCACGTGCTTCACACACACACTCACACACAAAGGAAAAAAGTAGAATAAAGAACAGGCGTGCAAAACTGTACAAGTCCCAAGAATTTTTACAAGAAAGATAAAAGAAAATGTTATGCACAACGAGTATTCAACAATCCTTTTAAAAAATTATGCAGTCGTAGAATGTTCTTACAGTTAAACAGTCGTCTCTGCCCTTGGCGTAATGTCAGTCTGGAAGTAAACAACACTGGGTTACCTGCAGCAAATATTTTTGACATGTTTATCTATCCCAGTGTAAAATTATGTATATTTTTTGCACTAGCTCTTGTTGCTAGTAGCTTATTCCATTTCGTTACTATACAAATTTTAAAGTAATATTTTCCTAATTTACATTGCAGCTTTATCCCATCATACGTATTCGCGGTATCATTCTGCATTTTGAGCAGATTTCATAACTGATGTCGAATCAGAAAAAAAAAAAAAAAAAATCAGGTACTTAAATTAGATCTCAACTACTATATATATATATATTTTTTTTTTCAGAAAACAGTTTTAGTTTCTTTAATAGTTCTTCATAAGGCAAACTTGGCAGTGATGGAATAATTCTACTGTAATACTTCTTTACAGTACTCTCAGGAAGTTGTCGTCGTCCATAATAAGGTTCGGGGACCAGTAATGTACACAGTATTGTAGGTGTGATCTAACTACTGACGTATGAAGTGTAAAGATTATATCTGGAGTTTCGTGATCGAAGTTTTTTACAGTGCTACAGAAGTCTTTCTTCTTTGTTTTTTCTTTACTTGCTGCTGTACACTGTTTAGAGTTTTTTTTTTTTTTTTTTTTTTAGCTTCTTAAGATAATAACTCTTGTTTCTCTTTCATTTGTTTCCGTCAGTAGGGTTTGGAGCACGTGGTAATCACACTTTTTCGCCAAAATCCATTAACATTCAGGTAGAATAAAATTTAATCTGCTGTGTTTAACTCCTCTTTTGTAAGATATTATGTTACTCCTGGAATCATGATGACATTTTTTTTTTTTTAGTTCTTGCTTCTTCCAGACAATTTTATTCAACTTAGGTAAAGGGCTGTCGTACTGAAGGGATTTACTAAGATTTTATTTAATCCCTTGAGTTCGAAATATCTTTATGAAGCTGAAAAAACATTCAGAAATGGCTAGAATAAAATGAAAAAGACGTCCCCAAGCTCAACAGGTTAACTCTCTTGCGGTTAGGATAACTCTAGCATTCTGTTCCAGCTGGAGCCGGACGATTTTATTTACCTGATTGAGTCATAGGAGCTTGATTTGTAATGCTTTCTCCATTAACTCTCATGGTTGTCGTATTCCAGTTAATGCAAGACAACTTTATTCAGCTTCGAGTAAGCATAGAAGCCTTAGAGTGTTATTACCTTTACAGTCACTTGCCGACTGCGGCTGCCTACGCTCGCTTGGTTCGCCACCCTTTGTGTATTTTTTGGAACTCTGAAATGAACTAGAAATGCAGTAAGGCTCGAAGAAAATGAACTTGGCCCCAGCTCCGTCACAAAAAACAAACTGTTGAGCGGTAACTCTATTAATTTGACAATTTTTCGAAACGAAACCAAAAAACTTTATACAAAATTGAGGGCCCGAGGGGAGTAATAATGCAAAGGTTCCTCAAATCAGGCCAACGTGTCTAGGAAGAGTAGCTGGATTAACCCTTATACAGACAGACAACGGCCCATTATTAATAGATGTCGCCATTTATATCTTTACTATTACTAATTCCAGACAATTCTGCTTATCTTATGACAAATCTTTCCAACTGAAAAATCAGATGTAGTCTCCATTTACTTCTTCCTTACTGGGTACTCGCCTAAGCATTATGAAATCCTCTTATAGCATTTAAAAAAAAAAAAAATACAAAAGATTTCATGGTAGTGATGTGCTTGACCCTTCCTTTGGTCGGAACATCACTAGGAATTTGCTCTGGCTAACACGAGACGATTTCATTCAGGTGAGAGTGAGCCACAGGAAAAAGTGTCAAAAAGTTATAATCTATCATTCAGTCATGTATTTCCCCATCAGGAGCGTATCTGCCCGGGTCTAAGCTGCTAACTCCCGACCTTAAAGGCGAGGCTAGGTAGTCCCCTGTCCCGGGGTGGCATTAAGTAAGCAATAAACACCAATCATTTCTGCGATGCAAAACTTTCTGGACCACATCCTGTTGGAGAGTCTTAACCCTCTAAACCACCAGGCGTTCACATGGGTGTACGGTTACTATCCAGTATAATAGACCTTTTTGTGGGTTACTAGAAATCCTATTTTGGCCTGTCACTCAGTGTAAAGTCACTTGCAGGTAGCACTGCCATAACAAAAGTGGGATGACAATAACTGGAATATAATGTACTTTCAGAGGGAAGTAGAGAAAGCAACGTTAATTATTACATCCACTTGGAAATAAGGAGACAAGAGGATTAACTATCAAGGAGAGTGACAAGAAGGACAGGGGCTCTTGACGCTGTGTGATGAAAGGAGGGGAGCTGACAAGATGGGATGTAGATGTGTTAATTTGATATGTTAGTAATTACGTACCTGATTTCGTGTATTATGGTAATCTAATTGCACATAAGTGTGTGTGTGTGTGTGTGTGTGTGTGTGTGTGTGTGTGTGTGTGTGTGTGTGTGTCTCTCTCTCTCTCTCTCTCTCTCTCTCTCACCACGATCTAACGAACACTATTTTTTTCTACCAACCCCTAGATGATTTTACGAGTATTAGTTCCAGGAAGACCCGCGGCAGCAAGAGGATTAAAGACAACCCATTTTATTCCCTACTTTATTAATGGAGAACTGAGTCTTATTTTTATTGACTCCAGATGTTTTATTTGTCACAAGCACATAGGTGCAGCCGAAGTCGTGAAGGAAATGTGTAGCAGTTTAGTGGTGAATATTGAGAGAATGGAACAGCGTATGCGAGTGAGGTGGAGGGAGAGAGGAGGGGAGCGAGAGGCCAAGAATGAGATGGAGGGATGGAGTGGAGAGATATATGAGAGGAGTGTGTGAGTCGAAGGGAGAGCAGCCAAATCGTAGAGGACAGGGTGGCATTGAGGTGATTTGTTTGTGGCCACCCCTTACCTGATTAATCGTCAGGCAGTTGATAGATACATAGATGACCTAGTGATCAGTCTTACTTCCATAGTGAATTTCATTAATTTTACCTTGGCCAAGATTTTACTTCTACAGCTTTTTCAGGTAGGTCAGTGACAGAATTTGACTATACTACGGGTCTACATCCTTTCCACAGAACTTCTTCGTGACTAGGACCATATTCGAGGGATAATCTGTTGTTACAACCAAACATTCTAGGTGGAGAGATGGCAACTTTAGGCCAAGTTAAACTAACAGAATCATCGAATCCTCACGCTTGGAATTAATGACAGGTCCGAAATATTCAGCATCGTACTGCCGTATTATTAGCGGTGACATCATAAAAGTGTAAGCAAGCTTCTCATTTTTATCGGGTCATTTATGGAACACTTACAGTTGTTAGGCTTGACCAGCTTGTATCTCACAGGAGTGAGGTCAGCAACAACACAGAAAGGTCAGACACTTTCTGTCTTCTTTATCATCAATTTCATGCATAAGAAATTATAAACATGGTAAAAGACATAGTTTGTAGCCGCAGCCATCTCTGCAGCATTCTAAACTCGGAATAAAATAATTGTTTACTGGTGAAGCACGTAAATGACATCCCTCTGCCTCACAGGCCGCCCCAGTACATCTAACTGCTCAATACTCCTCTGTATCATATTAGCGCTATACTGGCACAACCCAGGTATGCGGCAGACTGTTAGAGTTTTGTATTGTGTATTTCTGTGTGTATGTATGTACAATGAGTATTTATTTAAATAATATTTTGACCTGCCCCTCTGTGTCATATTTACGTTTGTTCTGGCACGACAAAGGTACGTGGTCAGCTACTACTCTTGTAATGTTTATTTCTGTCTGCATGTATGTAAGTATGTACTCATATGCGTGGATGATTACACTGATACCTCCACATCTAAACACACACTCCCATAAGGGCTGGGTCACATCCTTCACCCTTCTTCCAGAGCGTTACGGGGAATAGTGAGTGAGTGAATGATTGAACAACACAGTGAGCGACACACTGTATTTTGGCGAGCCTCTAGGTGCTGCAGAACTCAAGGGATTGTCCACCCCTTCACTCTGTCAGCTGTAATCACCTTAATCCCGTGACATGTTTACAGTTCATTCATGCTACCACCGACGATTTTATACGATTTTGGGAAATTCCTCGCAGCAGAAGGGATTAATGCAGTCGGTGTCTAATCGCTCCACCAGCAAACGTCTTTTTTTAATGGGGAAACGCAAGCATATTTTTTTGGCAGCAGAAATGAAATACGAAATGCGTCATGGCAGGGAACTGGTAAATAAATCAGAATGCGAAATCCTACCCAGAGGTCAGGCCAGGCTGTCCGAATTGTCACTGACATTTTCTACTCAGAGTACAGTGCGCTTCACACACCTCCTTGTTTATTAATCCCCTGTGCTGCCTGACCTTTACTAACACTGTCAGATTCCTGTGACTTACTTCCAGCTGTTTTTAATTCCTTCACTAGACTGATATGTTTTTTACTTTACACCTTCTACCCCCAGACGGTTTTAGCTCTGGAGTGATTTTCGAACTGGATGGCTTAAACGCTTCAGCTAGAGATCTCTCCTTATTAACATAAAATCCTTTGGCAGTTGCAGGGATATACTACTATGGTATCATCCCATTGCAGAAGTTGATCGCCATCTGCCAGCCGAGTGAAAAAAAAAAAAAAAAAAATATTCCCCCGACCACGAGGGGTTAAGCAATACCAGTCAGTGTTAATTGTGATCATATGAACGCTCTCAGGTTCCTGTGTCTCGCATTAAACAAAATAAAATCGTCTGCCGATACGTGGACTACGTTACTGGAATTGCCATGACGGTGAAAGAAGTATTGGTGACGATATCAGTGTTCTGATGGTCCTATCTTATCCAAATATTTGAATGCTATACGCTGGAGTGACTGAGATTTCCACCTGAAACACCAGGAATTGGGTCCGAGGGTGGGACAGGGAACAGTTTGAGGATAATTTTATTAAAATGGCATCTACGTGCCACAGAAAGTAACTAACTAACTAACTAACTAACTAACTATATATATATATATATATATACTGTATATAGAGAGAGAGAGTCAGTCAGACACCTTAATCCGGTAAGGGGTAGCCGCAAACAGATCACCTCTATGTCGCCCTGTCCCCTGTCATTTCGCTGCAGTCCCCCCCAGCTCACACACCCCGCTCTCATATACCACTCCACTCCATTCCTCTATCTCATCCTTGGTCTCCCCTCCCTTTCCCGCCTCCACTCACTTACATACAATCTCCTCGTTAGTCTCTCGCTCTCCATCCTCTCCAATTGGCCGAACCACCTCAGTGTATTTCTTGTAACGCTTTCTGTCACATCCACATCCACACCACAACACCCTTCACTTCCTCATTTTTCAGTCTGTCTCCCCATGTAACTCCACATGGTCCTCTCCGGTAACTCATTTCCACTGTTCTCACTCATGACTTGTGTACTTCCAACAAGGTCCAAGCTTCGCTTCCATACGTTAAAGTTGGTATCACAATAATACCATGCAGCGACACTGTTTACTTTCATGCTGTCTTCCTTATTTCTTATAACTGCTTTTAATGAACGAGCAACATTTCTTCTCTGTTGTACCCTTTCAAGCAGCTCACCCTGTGAACTTCCATCCTTATTCATCACACTACCCAAATACTTTATTGCACTTATATTTTCTATTTCCTTACCATCCAACCTCACAGTGCATTCAGTGACTTCATTTCTCTCGAAACCATAACTTTACTCTTTCCTACATTCACCTTTAGATTCCGTTTGTTACGCACACTTCCAGACTCATTCACCAAGCCTTACAGTTCCCCTTTGTGTTCACTTAACAATACAATATCATCTGCGAACAACAGAACTGGAAGTTTCCATACGTTGCCGTCTCTCTTTAGGGTCGCTCCAACATTCATTACCCTACCTTGTGACTCTTTTATAGCTCCATCCATATACAAATTGAACAGCCATGGAGACATGACACATCCCTGTTTCAGTCCAACATTTAGACAGAAAAATTCACTCAGTTCGCCATCCACCAGCCTTGGCGCCGTCATGCATACTCTTCACGGCATTCAACAGTTTCTTACCTCATACATTCTTAATAATTTTCCACATTCCTTGTTTATCCACTCTTCCATATGCTTTCTTCAAATCCATGAAGGCCTCATACAACATCTTGTCTCTTCTCTAGAAAGTTTTCCACTAAAGACCTTAGGATCTACACAGCATCTTGCCTTCGTAAATCATCCCTGTTCTTCCGACTAATTCCTCTGTTAATTCTCTAACTCTGTCAGTATGTATCCTTCCGTATATTTTTTCTATTACGCAAAGAAGACAAATGCCCCTATGATTACCAAACGCTTCTTTTCCCCATTTCCTTTGTAAAGGGGAATGATTATACCTGACTTCCAATCCTCCGGAACTAACCTTCCTCCCAGGGCAATCTGCACATCTTCCATATCCATTCTACTACTCTTTCTCCTCCGTGCTTCAGCATTTCGCCACACACTTCATTTCCTGGGGCGTTCCCCATTGTGACATTCTTATTTCTTCCACTACTTCCATCCTACTGATCTCTTTTTCCCTTCTCATCTCTTCCCTACTCCTAGCCATTCCCCAGCCACTTATACTCGTATTACGTTCATTCTTTATGTTTAACAATTTCTCGAAGTGTTCTCTCCATTTGCTCACGTTTTCTTCCTCCTCCACTAGCAATCTATCATTTTTTTTCTTTCACTCCCATAATACCTTCTTAATCTCCCTGTCTGACTCTCTGTGCCACCGTCCAGAACATTTTCTTAAATTCCCTCCACATGACACTCAGATTCCTTCGAAGTTCCTCATCCACTCTCTTCTTCCTCACTCTTAATGATCTTTTCACCTCACTCTTATTTTCTACATATTCCGTCTCTCAGTTTCCATACCGCGCTTTCCATCCACTCACTATATGATTTCTTCTTTTGCGCCACAGCTTGTATCACCTCTTCATTCCACCATGCTGTTCCTTGCACCCCCTTTCGTCTTCTCTTCATCCCACACACCACCTCACATGCTGCACAGATTTCTTATGTGAATATGTTGCACACACCTTCCACCTCCCCCATCTGCTCCAGATCATATTTACCTAATTGCTTCTCGATTTTTATATTCTGCCATTTATTCATCCTCATGCAACCTTTCTACCTTCTTTGTAGGGGCTACCTCCTCCTACCTTTCTCACCATCTATTTATCCATCGCATTTGCACATTCATTTTCAGCGTCACCAAGTAATGGTCAGAAAATCTATTCCTCCAATCTCTGTACCGTAAATTCTTGCATTCGGTACATACCTTTTTATTCTTATCCACAAACACATAATCAGTCATTGCCTTCCTTTCATTCAGTTCACAATCCACCATTCTCATCACTCGTCATGTATGCCTGTGAATTATTTTGTGCCTAAAGAGAGTATTGGCTATCGCCAAACCCCTCCCCGCACGAATGTCCACAAGAGCACTACGATTCTCATCCACTTCTGCAAGCACACCCCACTCACCAGGTACTCCATCCATATTAACATTCCCTATTTTTCTATTCATATTTCCAATCAAAACCTTTCTCTCACTTCTCTCAAACTTTTCCATCACGCTTCCACATTGGCCAGAACTCTTCGTTCACTCTGCTCACATGGTCTTCCGTTGGCGCTTATACACACACAATCGCCCATGCTTGTATTCCTACTTTCAGTCTTACCCACACAGTCTTTGAACCAATTGATCCATACTCTCTTATATTTTCCTTTCACATCTTGCACACAACAATGCATACACCCTCCTTTGCCGTCGCTGTCTCACCTACACTCACACATAAACCCAGTCCTTACTTTCACGCTCTCACACTCTCCATTTAGTCTCAGTCAATCCATATACATCTGGTTTTACATCCTCAAGCGCCTAAACTCTCTCTCTCTCTCTCTCTCTCTCTCCTCATCATTCGCACCCCATCACATTCCATGTTGAAAGCCGCACCATGTCTTTATATTGTCCATGGTCGTCACCTGTTGTCACTCCTGGTCCAGGGCATTTTCTTTGTGTTTTTAGTTAGTTATTTTCCCGGGAGGGGCACTAACCCTCCGCCAACCCACTTGTTGACACGCAGGGAACACGTATTGGTTGGTTATAAGGTTATTTCCCTGCGTGTTAAATGATTTCCTGGCCTACAGAAAATTATTTGGCTTTTCACGCAATGTAGAGTTGCCCTGGAGTAGTGTAGCACTACACTGAGTGGATGATAGGCGCCCCTACCGACCAACATAGAAACACCACCACTAAATACCATTACGTTATATATATATATATATATATATATATATATATATATATATATATATATATATATATATATATATATATATATATATATAAATCTGAATTTTCACTTACATTCTTCTTGTGTAATTACAATACACGCTATAAACCTCCTTTGTTTAGCCATTTTCTGTGTGGGTGACAATCATCTAGACGCCCAGGTTATTATGACTCACCGTCAGCTGAATAAGATCGTCTTCCCCCAGTCGGAATGCGCAATACAATACTTGAGCTGTCTCAGCCACGGGACGATTAAGTGGACAAATATTAATGATGTTATTCGTAACAATCAAAGGTTCCTGTGACTGGCACGGAGCTCAGTAAGATTATTCGCCTTCAGCAGACATAGAATGCTAAAATTGTTCTAACCATGGAATGGTTAACAGTAAAAGTATTTATGGTGATTATATTAACATTCTCAGCTTCCTCTGACTCATTCTCAGCTTTGTCCTTAACGTGGCGGACTTATTGGTGATGATATTAATAGCCTCAGGCTCTTCAAATGTTGACTGTTTGCTGTCATATTACTAAACGCTTTACTCAGATATTTTATCGGTTTATTGTCGTTGCTCACAGACAACATTTTTTCACCTTGGTGATTTTTTTTATAGTGAAGAGGTTAAAGAAAGCTGTAGCCTCCTAAGCTGCATAAATTCGTCTGAAGGTAGCAGGAGTGGAAAGCACAATACCTGATCGCAGGTAAGAAGTTAATCTTAAGCGTGTGAGTACTACATTCAGAAAGACAACAACGTTCTGAAATATCTCTGTCGTTCTCCGATTACAAGGCGCCGCAGAGATTGACCCCCATGTCATACATTTTATTTAGATATCTATTATCTCCAGGTGACATTGCTCAGCTTGTGAGAGCTTTTAGAACCGGAGAGGTTATATACACTCGTCATTACCTATCTCACTACTAGAGCGCTTTGCTAAACTGAATGTAGTACTATGGAGGCAGCAGGTGTATAGTGCAAATGATGTATGTGGAGTGACGCGATTTATCCATCTTCTGTGCTGGATGCCCTTCTTCATTTTTTTTTTTTTTTTTTTACGGCATTCTCTTTCCAGCGAGCCCAGGAATGTCCTTTTTCTTCACTATATCTCAGCCATCTCCTTACCATGCTATTCATTGTTGGATAGATCTTTCAGACAGGAGGGATTAGATATGGCGTTAAAAAAACCATTCGATACGAGAGGCCTTCCCTATTTGAATAAAGTCCTTCTAGCGGCCACAGTAAGTAATGAAGTACGGCACAAATCAGAGAATTAATGCAAAAAAGAAGGAACGAAACTCTGATTGACGGTAAAATCAGTCTTTTTTTTAATAAACAGGTGGCATTTTCCAGATCCGTTCAGCTCAATATGCCAGGGATGGAATTCTCAACTATATTTACGTTCGATACCCTCTCGTAACTCAAATTTGTTACTGCAGGATGGACAGAACAATGCAGACCCTTCCTGTGCCTCGTGTTCTTTATGCAAATTCAGGTGGTATTACGAGAAGAAAATTCGTATCTTTTATTACCATCGCCAAGTAAGTTATGTTTTCACCCCTGTCCGTTTGTTTGTTGAATTGTGAGCAAGATTACACAAACTGCCAGACGGATTTCCACGAAACTTGGTTGAAGAACGGGCCTTGGCCCAGAACAGACCCCATAAAAGTTTGGTGCGGATCCGGATAAAGGTGCGGATCCAGGATTATTTATTTTTTTTATTTTTTTATTTTTTTTTTTTACTTTAACATTGCGAGATAGGGCTTTTTTTTTTTTCGACATTTTCGTAAAATTTTCAGTGAATATTGCATGGAGCTTGAAGAAAAAATCAGGCACATTTAGGATGTTGGTATCTACGAATGTGTACAGTTTGGCGCGGATCCATATAAAATTCCGGATCTAGCGGATTTAAATATGTTTCTATAGGGGGGTAGTCTTTTTCCAGCTGCCGTAATGATATGCATTGTTTTGTTGGCTGTTACAGTGAGTTAAAAAATTATGATTAAGAGTTATGGGTAGTTTAAAATTATGGTGTTACAGCTTATAGGGTTATGAGTTTGATATTGGATTAGACGTAATTGAATTAAAAAGAACTGCATGTCGGGCCTTGGCTGAGGTATGCGCTCTACTGAGTGCCATTCTAGTAATTATTTATTATTATTATTTTTTTTTGTTTCAGGGAGGACAAGGTCAATACATTAAATCCCCGTCTGTTATTCTGAATGTAAGAGCTTTTCATAAGTTACGACAAGGAATCGATCATGTGTTCGAAAATGCCACTCCTGGAAGCGAATAGTCTTATTATGTTTTTTTTTTTTTATGTTGCAGGCGGCCGTTTTCAACTTTGTGAAGTTTTATAATAGTTCAGGACTTAAAGACTGTAACATCTAACCACCTACACTTCAAAAACTGACCCTTGAACTAAATACAACCGCCTGGGAGTATAGAAAATAAAATGAAAATAGGTCAACGAGCTGAATGAATTTGTGCCAGAAGAAGGAAACAAAGGCTGATTAATGCAAGAAGGAGGAAACAAAGGTTGAGAATCACACATGAAACAGTCAGTAGCTGATTCCGTGCTGGTCGATATTACTGAAGGTCGTAGGAAGAGTTAAAAGCTTTCTCCATAAATCTTTCAGTGGGATGGTCGAGCGTAAGTGTTTTATTCTTGCTACCAGTGGACGATTTTATTCAGGCTAGATCATTCCTATACAGCTAATGAATGGATAATTGCTCTCCTCCGATTGTGTATTTATTTTTTCTACTTTCAGACGATTTAATAAAGCTAGGTAGAGACTTTTCGAGCTGGAGGTGTTAGATACAGCCTTCATTAACTCATTCAGTACAACAGATTTCTCCAGAGTCCAATGCAGGAGGCAGAAGGTAACAAAAGTAAATTTAATAGGTACGTCCTTGGAATAAAGGAGTTAAAATCTCTTGCATATTTAATATCTTAAAAAAAAAAAAAAACGAAAGCAGTACCAAAAGAGATATATACAGAAAAAGGGGGAAGCTTTTGGCACAGAGTTCCCGTGATCCTCGGGAGTTTTCAGCATCTCCTCTTGACTTTTTATTTCCATGTAGCACCGTAATACTCTTTTGCATGTTTTTCATGTATTTAGAAAAAAACAGTTTGCTTCAGTAAATATAGAAAAGCTTACCGCATCAAGAAATAAATTGGAAAGGAAAACGTGTTATGAAGCCTCCTTAGCTGACGAGAGAATGGACTAAGTAATGGGAATGGACACAAAGACAGACACAACGGGAATCATAAATGAGGGAGAATCAGAATCACTGAGAGGTCAGACAGATCAAGTGACCGATGATGTTTTTGTTCCGACCATCCCCTATCGGAAAGATGTTAAGAGGACCTGGATTCCAATATATCGACTTACAGATTAATTCTCTGGACTCTAGCCAGTTGGCTTCATTTTCTTCTTTTTCTGTAGGACCTTCATCAAGGAGTCATCCAATTAATGTCACCATTTCTTAGCAGCCACAGCATAAAAGTCTTCAACCTTTCCTTAAGATGACGACTTTTTAATCTGCGATATAAGATATCAGGTATCCAGGAGCGTTGTACGGTATTGTTATTGGCTTGTTGGAGACAACTGTGAATCAAACCCTCACCACACCCTTATCAACAACGCCTATCTTGCCTGGGTGTACTACTCCTGTCACGTCCCACCACCCATCACCATTCAAGCCCTTCTCACCCACTGCTTTCCACCCACTTCACCCCTTTTCTCCCTCCTCCACTCCGCTCACACACACACACACACACACACACACACACACACACACACACACACACACACACACACACACACACACACACACACACACACACACACACACACACACACACACACACACACACACACACACACACACACACACACACACACACACACACACACACACACACACACACACACACACACACACACACACACACACACACACACACACACACACACACACACACACACACACAACACAACACAACACAACTCAACACCCATATGCAACAAGTACACCCATCGTTCCAGCAGGTTACTATATTACACAATCCCTGCATAAAAAAAAGTCCCCCCAACAAAAGCACCAAAAAAGAGCAGCAGGAGGAAGAGCGGGGACCTGCCTCGGTGGCCCTGTGCTCCCCCGGCCAGTTTACCCAAGGATATGAAACACTGTCCTCTCTCTTCTAGGTACTGGGGACCCATTGAGGTTATTAGTGCTAGTGGTGGTGTGGTGGTGGTGGTTGTGTGGTGGTAAGAGTAGCAGTGGAAGTAGTAGTTGTGGTGGTTGCGGTGGTCAGAAGTATTTGCCTGGTGATGGTAGTGGTGGTGGTCGTAGATGGAGTATTGGTAGGGGTACACGTGGTACTAGAGGTTTTTGTAGTAGGAGTGGTGATAGAGTTACATATAGTAGTGGTAGCAATGATGGTGGTGCTGGTAGGAATAGAAGCAATAGTAGTGGTAGTTGTGGTGGTAGTGGTGGTGGAGGTGATTGGAGCGGTGGTAGGGGTAAAAGTAGAAGTGAAGGAAGGAGTATCTATAGAGATATAAGTTCCAACAGTGGTGGGATTAGTGATGGTTGTGGTGGTGACAGTAGTGGTTGTCGTAGGAGTGGTGATAGAAGTGTAAGTAGCAATGTGCGCAGTAATAGTAGTGGCAGCCTCCCCGGCATACACATAAAGCCGATCACAGCTCAGAAACTACAAAAAATGCAAACAAGAGCACCTACATTTATAACCCATACTCAGTAATACACAAGGGATAGTCGAACTGAAACAAAACGAGTACAGATGGAACTCAACTTTTAAGCACAGGAATTGTTTTGCTGTACATAATGAACAGTCACTTTTAATTAACATCTTAAACTTTTATGCATAGTTCTCCAGCAGCCTATAAGCATCATGCCACGGCTTCTGTACTAAAAAAAAAATATAAATAAAGCAAACGCATACACACACCGCCAACCACATACTACCCTCATCTTAAACACACACACACACACACACACACACACACACACACACACACACACACACTAGCAAGATGGCAGTCCGCCAGCTTTCAGCTCCTTCTCTCCTTCATCCTTTCCAACTCTGTATTTCCCCAATTACTCCTTCCTCCCCCTCTAAAGAAATAATAATAATAATAAAAAAAAAAGAATGTCGTGATGGTAGTTGGAGTGATGACGATGATGATAATAATATGGGTGGAGGTGGAGATAGTGGTAGCGGAGATGGTGATGGGAACGTAATAATGGAGTAGGAGAGGTGGCGATACTAAGAAGGATGGTAGTGATCACAGCTTAAGAGGAATAGTGATAGATGGCTGTGCAAAAGTACTCGTGCCAGTGGTAGCGATGGTTTGTAACAGTAGTAAATAATATTGTGGTTATGACGAGAAAAAGGTCTTCGGCGAAATTCTTTATGTCTTGATTGTTTTTGTTTCTAGTTTTCCCGATACAGCGATTGTGCCCTGTTGATATTTTTAAAGTCTGGTTCTTTCTCATGCATTATTATTATTATTATTATTTTTTTTTTTGTCGTGCACAAGCTCGGAAGGGTCCTACTGCAACCCACCTGAACCTAGCCTAACCTTAACATTTAACCTAACCCAGGCGCACTTCAGCTTAGATACCCTTACGGTTATTTGGCTAACATTGGATTGATTGACAGCAGACCCTCGTTCAGGATTTGGTAGAACTCTAGTAATGTTTGGAATTAGTAGTACCAGCAAGCAATCACCCGTTCTTAAATTATACTTTAGTTATGTATGTGGTAAAGCAGGAAACAGAATTAACTAAACTGAAAAACTCCATCTGGTGATGTCCCCCAAATGGTGACTGTGTTGGTAATGCTAGTTACGGTATATAAGCAGCAGTAGCAGCAATGGCACTGGCATTGGCAGTAGTAGTAGTAGTAGTAGTAGTAGTAGTAGCAGTAGTAGTAGTAGTAGTAACAACAGCTGCAGCAGTAGCAGTAGTAACAGTAGTTGCACTGTAGCTGCAGCAGTAGAATAGTAACAGTAGTAGTAGTAGCTACAGCAATATCAGTAGCTGCAGCAGCAGTAGTAGTAGTGGTGATGGTGGTAGCTACGCTGGTGGTGGCGGAAGTAGTAGTGGTATTGTTGCTGGTGGTGGTGGGTAGTTGTAAACTGTTGATATGCTGATGACAATAAAAGTCACAGTAACCATAGTAACCAACCTTAACATCATCATCCCATCTTCCTCTATATTTCTACCCTTTCCATCCCCCTCCTCCTCCTCATCATCATATATCACCCACTTATCATCATCTTCCTCCTCGCTTATCATCCTGCCTGTCTTCCTCCTCCTCCACTTCTATGTTCTCCTCGTTTATCCCCGCTGCTAATCTTTCTTATTTTCATCCTACTTGTCTCTACCATTGTCTTCCTTCTCTTCCCTTTCCTCCTTGTCTGTCCTTTACCTCCGTTCTGTCTTCTTCCTCCTGACGTCGTTCTTCCTTTTCCTCTTTCGTGGCAAGAATAACAAGAAAATATGGCTGAACAATGCTCGTACATTCCTCTGATCTCTGAACGACCTGTTGTTGATCAGATTAAAAAACTCCCCTCCTTAGAACACCGATAGCGAACGTGAGAAAAAGAAATATTGCGTGTTGGTATTTCTTAATATTATTTGTCATGCTGGAGAAATATGCACATCGGAAGCACAAAATATTTAGATGAGCTGCCTAAAACTGTGCGGTGAATAAAGGCTTTTGGCTTACCTTTTGTTTACCAAAAAAAAATAATAATAATAAACAAAACATTTTTTTTTTTTAAATTTCGCTCACCTTTGCCGAAACACCATTCGTAATTCCTGGACCCATGAATCATTACTACAAGGGACATTAAAATTTCCTATCATATGCAGTGAAGTGATTCCCAGTTACTTAAACACAGCCAGAAGGCAAACTGTTATGGATTCTGAGTATTTTCTTTTTTCTGTTTTGCTTGTATTCTCCAAAGAGGGATGAACAGTCCTACTTTTCGAGTATGTTGATGTCTCTTGCCGGTTTTGCGTGATGTAGGCTATTACAGACAGAAGACAGACACGAACCTCGGATTGCAAAATTATATATATATATATATATATATATATATATATATATATATTCTGCAGTCCATATATATCTATATCTATATCTGTCTAACTATCTATCTATCGAACTATTTATCTATCCATATACAGTATATAATTATATACGTAATAATTTTATAAATTTTATATATGATAAAATTTGTATATATATATATATATATATATATATATATATATATATATATATATATATATATATATATACACATACTGTATATTATAGAAGTTATAAAAGAACAGAAATGGGGGTAGGCAAGCCATGTAGCAAGAATAAGGGATAATCGATGGAGCAAGAAGTTCACTGACTGGACACAAGAGATAGTAAGCGTAGCAGAAAAAGGCCCGACAGGAGGTGGAGAGATGAGATAGAGAAATTTTGCAGGGAAAACGTGGCAAAGATTGACTCAGCCAAGGAATTCGTGGAGAAGGTTGGGGGAGGCCTTCGTTCAGCAGTGGACTTGTAATAGCTGATGATGATATATATATATATATATATATATATATATATATATATATATATATATATATATATATATATATATATATATATATATATATATATATATATATATATATATATATATATAAGGGGACGACTGGTGCCTCTTGAAATTTACTATTTTTTCCAAATTATATTACTTTTTTTGTCAAGTGTCTTGACCATAATAGCGGTAATGGAGAGTATCGTGGTGATAGGGCAATGTTTACCTGTCTCCATTCAGCAAAACTGATTTTGTTTGGTAGTCGAGCGGACGACTCTGGCCTCCAATACGAAATTTCCATCTTCATAGGAACATAAAACATATTTGTTGAGTGGGTAATGTATTTTGTTCTATATTAAGCACATACATAAGATATTGTAAAAAATTAAATATAGTCGTATGCGTGCTGATATAAGCTTAATTTAGGTACAGTACCAGGAGTAGTCGAGAGACACCCCATTTCTGTGATTTTCAAACCCTTGCTGTGTTTTGTTAGTGACCTTCTATAATAGTTGAGAAGCAGGCAGGTAACTCCTATCTCTGCACTGTTTTTTGCAGCTTGTAGACCACGTACAGTACAATTTGCAAAGCAGACTGATAAGACTCGGAATCTTGTCACTGAATAACATGCTCTTATTCAAAATGAGAAGACTGAATAATTCTCAAGAGTCCTGTCTCACAAACTTCCGTGGTTAGTAGAGAATTACTGCAATGATTTGGGGTATGGGAATCCAGAAGAAAACATCATAATATGTGCTCCTCGTATGTGTTAAAGGTCATTGGCGAGGTACCTACGAGGCGTCGCTCTTAGAGGTGCTTAGTCGACCTGATGCTATACTGCAAATTGTCATTCTGCACATACTTTTCTGCATGATGGTAGCTTTGACTCGATGATGATCATGAGTTAAGAGGAAGCCTTTTCACTCAGTACATAAACCCTTGTGTATTGTAGTTTCGTGTTACCATGGTTGGATTCCACTCACCTTCTCAGAACTCGTGAATTTGCCTGTGAATACCAAATAGCCTGAGGCAAACTGGTGGTGAAACTTGAAATGAGGCCTACAGCTGCACGTGACACACTATGAAGATATTTGGAGACTCGCTTTCTGTAAATATTTTCATGAATTCAGAAAATAGATATTTGCTTATTTATAACAATAATAGTAGACTGCTATGGGCAATCTCAATATAGTTCTTCACAAAATATTCATAATTTATGCAACAAAATGGTACAGTGCTGTTCATTAGGCACTTACAATTGATATTAAATGATTTATCATAATGCGGGGACAGATATATGTTATCCTACCACTCTGAAGTTGCACAAACAGACTTTTAATATATTGTCAGAGGACAGGGGAATATGTACGATAAACTGCAAAAGATTGGGCATAAACCACATCCATATATATAAACCTCCCAACCCGTGACATCATGCAATTTGGGGTAGCTCATCTTATTCTTTTTTCTGGTCATTGTATTCTCAGACATCTTAAGGAATATTCCTAAAGAAATGCTGCAGCAAGGGATAAATCTGCACAATGGTGTAGTTTCCACTAAACGACATTAATAGTATAATAACAACAAAAGTAATAGAACTGGCGGCTTGTATAGGTTCTCGATATCTGATATTCATGGCCGGTGATGCGGAAAAGAGAATCAGCCAGACTTTAACCACTGGGATTTTTAATATTATTTATTAATGTAACTGGAAAAGAGGGTCTGGAAAAACTTACCCTCTGCTCTTTATTATGAATTGTCTCCTCGAAGCTGAATAAAACCGTAGCTGTAGCAAGTATTAAACTCTTCATCCTGGGGACGTCTTGTTTGATATATTCTGGGTGCTCTACAAGCAAGGTTATTTAGCTGAAGAAAGACCTTTGTAACTGAAAGGATTAAAAAAATATCAGATCTTTCATTGCGATGGCCACATACCGGGTGGCCAATACCTAACACACTGCCAGGTGATCTTTTGTGTTGGATGGAGGGCTTAGCGTTATCAGTGTCTACCCTGCATCACCTATTTGATTTTTACATCCCACAACCATTTTTACCGTATGCAGTGTCTGTTCCAATAATCTACTCCCATTGGGTCACCCATCCCCACGCCAACAGACTGAGCCGTCCTAACAACACATCAAATACTCAGAGCGCTGTTTACAGCCCACTCTTTATTCCTCACCTTTTTACTACCGCCAGAACATTTATTTAGCTCAAGAAGAACATCTCGTAATAAAAGGGTTGAGTGGAAAGGACATAATAAGGCAGAGTCCAATGGATTTTGTTACTATGTACTTTAGTAAGAGTGATCTGGCATTCGTTGATAGAGTCTCCATTTGTTAGCAAAAGTAACAACAAATACTTCATTTTACTGACTGGAGTAAGGCCCGGATAGTTTATAACATGTAGATTAAATCAGAAAATCTTAAAGCAATGTAATCAGTAATTCCTGCATTTCGATGACATTATTAGATAGGGAAGCGTCTACAGGGATGGCCCGGTCAGTCAGTCACACCCTATGGTTTTTCACACGCAAGGTGCCTCACTAGGGAATCCTTATACGGTGCTTTTCTTAAGCTCTTTAAGAAATTTCACGTGCAAGATGCTTCCCTTTAGCGTAGTCGAATATGGGGCTTCACTTTAATTCCATAAGGATTTTCACACGCAAAGTGCTTTTCTTTAACGAAGCTTCATCTCGTGCTTCACTGTAGCGAAGCCCCATTTGATCCCACATTTGTTCAGGATTTCTGTACATGCTGTTGTGCTCTTGCCGAGGCCAGAAGAATTGCTGTAGCCTTTGGTAAGATCTCTGGTAGGGAAGGGATTATAATAGTTGTGTTTCACTAAATCCCTTTTAGAGTGACAACATCTTATCCTTTCCACCTGCAGACCTTTTTTAACAACTGTAGAACTCTCACAGTGAAAAAGTTTGACGCATGTATCTACCCTGTGCACTTAGTACTTGATCTTATTGTGTATGAGAATATACTGTAATAATCCTCATCGTCATCGTCATCATCATCAGTCAGCATCAGTCATCAATCAGTCATTCTATCATCGATCATCAGTCAATCAATCAATCATCAATCATTCATCAAAAATTCAGTCATCATCATCAGTCACTCATCAGCCAATCATCAGCATCCATCAGTTTAATTATCATCATCATCATGACCTTTTTCCCTCTCACTTAAAGACTGGAAGAGGTAGAAATCAGAAAAAGGCGACAAAGCAGGAAAATATGAAAATTATCAACATCGAGCCGTGAGGAATAGATCACAGTCATTCAAGCCACATTATTCTGGCGTCATCTCATTAGCCGAACCGTCTTCACATTTTTTCTTTTCTTTATGGGAGCGTTTCTCATATACCTGCCTGATCATGAATTCATCAACTACTAAATTAAATAGGGAGTTCTAAACCCTTGTCTTGTACACACAACAAAAAAACTATCGTTACATCTTCTGCGCGATATAAAATGACACACGAATGAAGGTTTTTGATAACAGCCTCCTCCATTGGTATCCCTGAGTGTGTTTGTTGCATATTTATTATAAGCTATATCCATTGCTTCTCCCATGCATATTTCTACCTCGTCCTATTTGGCAACTCACCCACTGTCAGGCTTACCAACCCTAGCGAGACAACCAGGTTGTTCAGTATGGAACACATCGGACCCCCCTGTAACGATAGTTTTTTTTGCTGTGTGTACTTCTCACAAAATTCATCCAGTCAACTCATTAATAATCTGACCTCTTCAAAGTCCATACTTCGCTCTCTTAGTGAGCGTCCATACGTGTCCTTGAACAAGCGTTGACAACACACATCTCGCAACAAGTTTGGAATTGGATGAATGTAGGCAGCAGTATTGGCCAGATATATACAAACATCGTTTAGTGTTGCTTCGAACCTATTGGCAGCAGAGGTGATGCGATGAGTTTACCCATACGAGGCAGTTGTGACTTCATCATGATGTTGCCAACATGATCTGAACGCAGCTGTTTCGAACATGCTTGCACCGTATTCGTCACTTGCATGTAGCCAGCACTTACTGGAGCACACGTGTGGAGGTGCCCTTACACGCCCATCATACTGGAAATGGTCAGAGAGAAACGCAGTATATGAACAAGGTCATTTTAATACTTGTTTGTTAATACAAGGTGTAAAATAATAACTTATTCCGGGGAATATTATTTTAGTTCTCTTTGATTAATGAAAAGTATGTTGCAGTTTCAGAAAAATAACACGCAAACCAACAGACTCCTACTCGTGTGCTCGAGTCACTGAAGCCGATGGGGGTGACTCAGAAGTGAGACTCAAACGAGTTAGTGTTCCACAGACGTTCAAGGAGTGACAAGTTCCTGAACTTATCCTGTTTACCGGCCGTATTCTGAATCATAATCATATTATATTTTAAGTTATTAGGAATACATACAGTGTGACTGCTGTTTATACGCTGCACTATCTGGTGTCACCACAGCACAAAGGGACCCCAGATGTTCACTACTAGTGTTAAGTGAATGGCTTAGAATTATGACAAGGAATACAAAAAAAAAAAAAAAAAAAAAAGTACAAGATGTAGCGGCAGGAAAATCTGTAAGAAAAGCCCGAAGCTGAACAGCTGGCAATATTCAGCTACAGCCTGGTGAATGAATGGAACAGTCTTCCAGATTATGTTGTTAACTCTGAAAGTTACACAACTGTGGGGAATTTAGAAAGCGTATGGAATTGTAGGAAAACCAGTGTAAATTCAAAGCCCATAGTGAGAATAATACCAGCTTGAGCAAGTGAGAGATGACTTGAAATTGGTGGTGGAGAAGCAGGCTGGATAGTCTACCCTAAGGACCTTCTGCGAGTTTCTGTGAGTATTATACCACTGATCAGTTGATGAAGCCGAGATTACATATTGGGTAAGCATTACAAAACATGAAAACTACAAAGTACCACTAAGTTTATTATGATCCCTTTTTCAGTTATACCGTACTCTGATAATGAACATCTTTGATAATACGTGGCCAAATAATAACCAGCCATATAAATTGATAGTCTTTATTGTTTACCATCGTTTTCAGTGGATGAGATACGTCTCGTGAATGAAACAAAACCAATACAGGGGAATCATTACAGATGCCTATTAAGCCAGTAATTAACGCATTGTGGAAATATAGTCTCATAAAAGACGACTGAGGTTAGACGTGATAATATGCTCACATCTCAAACTGTTTTTAAGTGACTACCCCGAGACTTCGATTATACTCGAATATTACTGGTTATTTATTTTTGGTATTTTCTCTGAGCAGTCGTTGCCGATGCTGTAAGATTTGTAATACAGTAATAGACTGTAACCTTATCAGGCTTTGGGTTACCTCTAGGAGAACAAAATATGTTGGCGGTCTAGTGGTTATAAAGCCCCAGTCAGAGAGCCGGCAGTGCGTAGTTTCGATTCCTGAGAATTGCTTGCAGGTTTGTCGATCATGTAATGCCACCAAGGGGAGTAACCTGGCCATCTACCCTTAAATGTACTGAACTTCGATACCCTAGCCTCGGACCCCTACACCTTGTTCAGGGTAAAATGGAATCTGCTTTACCTTTTTTTTTTTTTTTTTTTTTTTTTTTTTTTTAAGAAAACGACACAAAAGTGGTACAATGGATTATGGCTACATACTGTAATATGCCAAACAGTGTCCTTGCTAGATATATTTATATGTATCCGAGACATACACAGATATAAGCACTCCTACTCATTGCCAGAATATTACACAATTATTGCCAGCTTCATAACGCCCAAGGTTCGTTCGTGCCTTTGTGTTTATTGTTATACCAGTCCAATTAGAGGAGGAAAGACAGAACGTGGTGTGGTGTGGTGGAGAGGTGTGTGGTGAGGTAGGGTGGGGAGAAACAGAGCGTGATGAGCTTGGAAGGGTGGTCTGGGAAGGGGTGGGGGATGAAGGGTGGGGTGACGTGGGGTGTGATGTGGTGGGGAAGGGGGATGTGGTTGAGTGGAGGTGTATGGAGTTGGGTGTGGTGTGGTGTGGTGAGGTGGGTTAGGGCGGGGTGGTGTGGAGTTGTGGGGTGGGATGAGACTGGCGTAGTGTGGTGGAGTGGGGGTGAGGGGTTTGGAGTGCGCGGTGGGGTGCAGTGAGTTGGGGTGGAGGATTGGTGCGGCAGCGTGGAATGAGATTGGCGTGGCTGGGGACAATATTGTAAGGGAGGTCGGCCAACAACAGATATCGGCAGCCGGCTTATTGCTCTCTTATTACCTCATCCTTTTACCAGCTTCATGGCCACAGCAACCGATGGAAAATATCTGGCTGTCTCTGTAACGATGGTTACTTATCTATTTATATATCTAGCAAACTGTTATTTTTATTATTTGTTTATTTATCTACCTGTCTTTATCTATTTCTGTCTTACTCTATCTGTTTATGTCTGTCTACCTATCATTCTATGTACCTACCTGTATCTTGCTCTGTTGCACCATCTTTTTCCAATCTCATGGCCAAAACAAGCACATGAAAATATCTAGGTGTACAAGTACTTAAATAGTGTTGTAAGATGATAGAAGATAAAGTGAAGGAAAGGTTGCTGCAAGGATAAAGGTTGGAAGGGGTTTTAAGAGCATTGACGAGAAAGAGGAAAGTGAGAGACGGGAATGACGAGAACATGGCATGGCAATAGCTTAGTTCTAGCTCCTCGTTCAGTAGTGAAGCGTGGACAATGCTTGAGGGACATTAAAAAAAAAAAAAGAGAGAGAGAGCTGCTGAAACAGCATACCTCAGAAGTGCGTGTGGAGTGACATGGAGGGATAGATGGGCATATTAAAAACTTCTTGAAGAATGTAGTGTGGAGGATGATGATATGGGAAAAATAAAATGAAACACTCTGACACGGTTAGGTCATACGAAGCAAATGGAGAGTGAAGGATTGACTCGGTGTGTGTATGAACGAGAGGCGGCTGTGAGGAAAAGGAGAGGAAGACAAGAGAACAAGATGGAAAGAAAAGATGCAAAAATATGTACGGGATAGTGGTGCGTCATGGGAAGAGAAGTCGTTACTGAATAGGGATAGAACGGTAGGTCCTTTTGTCAGAGCCATCTCACAGGATACGGCATCAGACAATAGACTGATGGATACTGTCACTGTTGGGTACAGACGACTCATTTCAGACTTTTCTAAGAATCCAGCTCCTTGCCTCCGTTCCCAGAATTCCAACCATTAGCAACTCCGACAAATCCAGGACACACCGAGCTTTATCTTGTTGGCATAGGTTTCGTAGGATCCTATTAGAGATTCATTTACGTATTAGACCTGTTGGCATAGGTTTCGTAGGATCTTGTTAGAGATTTATTTACGTATTAGACCTTTATATTATCTTTTATGTTATTTACATACTATATTGTATATTATTAACATCCTTTTGATATCGGCGTAACTTGCATCAATAATAAAATTCATTTGCTCTGGCAAACTCCAGATGATTTTTCCTACCCCGGGAACTTGTGAGGCCTGAAAGTTACGTGTATTGTGCAGAATTAATCGCCGAGGAAAGGTAGTTACGCAGTATCCTAACTTATCGAGGGTACGAGCCACACAGAGCACCATCCTTCACAAGTTGGCCAGAAAAGGATTTGCGTCTCTAGGATTCTGAGAGGAGCCAGGTTTTGTCACGTCGAATTTGGGGATTGTGATGGGAAAAGAGTGGTGCGAGGTTGTAAGGTTTATAGACCTTAGTATATGTTTAAAATATTAACATGGTATTGGAAAAGTCTACGTGCAGAAGTATATGAAAGGTGTGGCACTGTGGTGTGTATCAGCAAGGTGTGTTGTAACGGTGTTTGTGTTTGTGTCAGTGTGTGGTGTGGCAATGTAATGGTGTCAGTGATAGTTTTCTCTCCGACAAGGAGAGTATGTTTTCACCCCTGTTTCTTTGTTAGTTTGTCTGTTTGCAGGATTACTCAAAAACTTAAAGAGAGATTTGGACCAATCTGGTGGGTAGATAGCCCATGTCCCAGGGAACAATCGAATAACTTTTGTGACCGATCCGGATCGTATTACAGATTCTGGATCCGGAAAACGCTTTTTGCGAAACCCTAAACAGTGATAACACCTAACCCATTATGAAGAGTGGTTTGGAAATTAAATTGCCCTCGTCAGAGTGATATGCTCCACTAAGTGCCCCTCTAGTTTTACATGCTGACTTACCTGCATTGGCGGAATGGTGCTGTAAAGGCGAAGAATATATTCATTCACTCATCTGTATACAGCGATCTAACCCAAAGCAGGCTCCTTTTTGCCTCTGTCGCCCATCAGCACAGTTAGGGACCTGGATATAACAATGACTAATGCCGGTTATCTTCTCAGGGAAGACTGGGACTTAGCAAAGGGACTTTGCTTGCCTTAATGATTCGTATAGTCCAACCTTGTTCTCCTTTTAAGCTTGAAACATCCACATTGTAGCCTCGTTGATTGCGCTGTGGTTCACACAATTGATTAATAGTACCTCTCGACTGTTTTTCATAATTAAGGACAAATAACTTTCCTTTATAAATGCCACTTCATTTCATAAATACCATCCACTCTTCTGGATGCTCAGGCCCCCAGTTCAGAATTTTATTTCCCCAAACTTACACTTTCCTGTTTCTTTCCCACAGCTTCTCTTCTTCTCACCCCACCTACCTGCCATCTGTATATCTTATTTCTCAGTCTCTTCATTTATTCTTTACATACGTCCATATCACTGTAACACACCCTTTAAGCCCTTTCTGCCATACTGCATCGAATTTACATCTTTCTTACTGTGTAACTAATATCTCATCAATGTAATTTCGCCTGACATTTAGGCTTAGGCAGCCAACTAAAGGACCATTTCATCATTCCTTATTTCCAAGCCTTTAGGGTCCATGTCTTTTGCTAAAATAGCTTAGGTGACACCATCATACTTTATCATATACTGTCAGATATGTCATGCTCCAGGTTCATAACAGCTAGTTGTAAATCCCCCCCTTCTGTAAAAAATTTCCGTACACGTTTTTCAGAGCAAACATCTGAAACTTATAGTCCTTGCTACACGGCAATCCTCCCTGTTCCTCTGTTTTTACGATAAAGCAAAAACTAGATTCCCTCTCAGTTTCCCCCAAATTTTTGGCCACGCGAGTATCCGACCATCTGCTGTTCCAGGAGAAGAAAACAAAGGCTGCAGTGGGAAGGGAAAGAGGGATGAAGGAATACAAGGAAGGGGAAGAAAAAAGAAAACATTAGCCGTTCAAAAAAGCGACAGGAGTGGCTGGTGCAAGAACAGAGACGCCATGAGGAAAGGGCTCTTTTTCTCCCCACCTTAAAATCCTGGTAAATGTTATTCGTGGTGGCCCCGTAGGCGAAGCTGTAGCAGACTTAAAGGAGAAGTTACTCCACCGTGCCTGTCTCTGAACTTTCATCTTGGGTACTCGGACAATTTTTACTCTGTATTTCTCGTATTTGTTAAAATGTAGGTGGAGTCACCCACCATCCATTCAGTTGAATTAGTGCTTCCTTCATTGATTTTACGCTAAATGATAAAAGAAGATGGCTTCATGTAGCTCAGGAAGCATTTTTTTTTTTTTTTTTGAGTGACACCCATATAACCAAATAGATGTTTGGTGGTCTAGTCGGTTAAGGCGCTCCAACTGGATGTGATCCACACGAATTCCATCCGAGGGCTGGCTGTGGTTTATTGTTCACATATTACTACACAGGGGAGGGAAGCAGTCACTCCGCATTGAGTGTCAGGAGTAAGTAGCCCAACCCCGGATACCACGTTTCTGATAGGCTGAAAGACAGACAGGTGATACATAGACAAATAGACAGGTAGGTAGGTAGATATTTCTTTGCTTATAAAGATTTTCTTTCCTTTTTATGTTTTCATTCCATTTACGCCTCTCTTCCTTGTTGTCTTCTTTTATACTTCCCTTTCTCCTCTTAGCTGTAAAGAAGACACTCCACCATGTCTGTTTTTCAGTCCCCTTTCCAGTGTTTAGGAAAATTTCTCTTTTTGTTAATTAGTCCGGTCCTTACCTTTGTCCTTCAGCATTATTTGTGCCATTCTTTCCTTCCACGCTTCTTTGTTCCTCTTAAGTCTAAAAAAGAAACTACTGCACCATTTCTCTCTCTTAACCCTTAAGTTTTGAGTGTTCATTCAGTTTTCATTTTTTTTTCTTTGCCTTCTTTTTTTTTTTATGCTTCCCTGCTTCGCTTTTTCTTTTCGCTTGAGAAAGTCCTTCAGTGAGGTTACTTTTTATATGTAATTCTTTTGTGCAGTGAGAACTTGATTATTTTAAGAAGTTAAAAAAAGGCCCTCTAGTAATGGGGAAATTAATGAAGGTTATAACTAACCGTGTAGTTCGATAATTATACCCCGCGATTAATTACATAATATAAGATAGCAAGAATGATACAGATAATAGGTCGTCATCGGATGAAAGGGAAGAAATACCAGGCTTCCCAACTATATACGTCTCTGAACCGCCGTCGTGAGGGTTCAGGTATTTTTTTACCATTTTATTATTTCACTTCAGTTGTCCTCTCTCATAATTCCCTCGTCCTTTTCCTCTTGCTTTCTTATTTTCCTTTTTATTTTAGGCTGTAAAGGAAAATTTACCCCCAAAAGACTCTTGGAACCCAGTCGCAAGTGTCAGGCAGTTTTCACGCTTTATTTACATTTGTTATTCTTCTTCCATTCGCTTAAGACTTTCACTTTTCATTTTATCTCAGAAGACGTTACCCTGCCTCTGTGTATGAATGTGTTCATGTGTAAGTCTGTGAATAATTGTAGTCTGATGTACTGTACAGTATATGTGTATTTGCGCACCTTTGGACTTGAATCTCGTCCTCTTGAGTATCAGGACCTCATTTTCGTGATATCGCCAGAAAATCGTTTTCATTTTGCCCCTAGACGCGGCTGTCTATCTGCCAACCAATGCTTTATTGCCTCATCAGTGGCGGTGGGTCCCATGGCTAAGATACTTAGTCCAGGCATTTAGGGTGAGAGTAACCAGTTGCCTTTAAGAAATGAGCTCCAGCCTATTCTTGGATAAAAACCCTATGGACTGGAGCGCTTGAACTTAAGTAATCTTCAGGTTTCTATTTGATTATATTGTTCCCACGCAGGGTAGTGAATGGTTTCCTTGTTTACAAAACACCATTCCTTGTCACTCCTGCAGAGCCACGTGATGTTGATGAGGAAGGCTGTATCTAACCCCTACACTTCGAGAAGTCTGTCTAGGGAAAACAAAATCGTCAGGTGGCAGCAAAACGAAAGCGAAGAAGACGTCTCTGAAGCTCCATCTTAAGTACGACGACGTCTTATAAATTTTTGGTATTCGTGCTACCAGATAATTTTATCCTTTCAACCCAAGACCTTAATTATGCCTCCTCCCACCTATGATGGAGGAGATTGGCCTGTCCGTGCGTACGTGCTTGCGTTCGTACGTGCGCAGGTCCTCGCGTACGTAGCACTATTTTGGCCTCGATATTTCCGGAACCCGTAGCAGGATTTTCACCAGATTTTTGTCAGTGAGTGATGCAGTCTGAGGAAATGATGAACTGATAGGTGTGCGAGGTAAAGGGATCAAAGGTCAAGGTCATATGGGTATGGCCGCGATATCTCCTGAACCCCTAGACGGATTATGACCACACTTTTGTCAGTGATAGTGTGAAGGGACAATGAACTGAGTAGGTCAGCAAGGTCAAGGGGTCAATGGTCAAGGACATATGGGTATGGGCGCGATAGCTCCTGAACCTTCACTTGGATTTCAACCAAACTTGTCAGTTATATAGTACGAAGGGACAACGAACTAATAAGGTCAACAAGGTCAAGGGGTCAAAGGTCAAGGTCGTATGGATGTGGGCGCGATATCTCCTAAACTCCTCGACTGATTTCGACCAAAGTTTTGTCAGTGGTAGAGTAAGAAGGGAAGATGAACTGATTAGATAAGCAAGGCCAAGGGGTCAAAGGTAAAGGTCATATAGGGTCTACTTAGTTAATCTTTAGTCTCAGTTCAACCCATAATGAACTGTCATGCAGGTTGTATGACGAGTCCGTGCGTAAGGCTTGGCGGAGGCATACTGAGCAACGCTTTGTGTCGACAGCTCGGGACCCGAGTTTTCAGCGTTTCATTTATAGTTTACTTTTTTGCTACCACACAATTTCATTAAACTTAGAACTCTAATACTGAAGGGGTTAACAAAGGCTGTGTCTAATCCCTACAGTTCGAAAAGCCTGTACGGAATGAAATCGTCTAAAGATAGCACGAGTGAAGTAGAGAGACGTTATCAAACTCAAGTCGCTCTTTAAGCTTAGAAATCTGGCATTGTGAATGAGTTGGAAGCTTCGTTTACTTTCAGTTTGCTTCTACCGGATAAATGAACAGTTAGCATTGCTTTTAAGGAAGCTGCCAGGCTATTAGTGCTAAAATTCTAATTCTGGTGCGGTAAGCTGTTACCACCCGATGCATGTGTCCATCCACCCTTTGGTAGATTGGTACGTAAAATGAGCATCTAGACGAGCACCTAGGGAAGTAACTGAGTTTGATAGATGATGCTGTGGCCGTGAATATCAACATTGTAGGTTAATAACCCGCCATAGGCTCGAAGACCTAAGGTACAGGGATGGGCGCCATTACTAAACGGCTCATAGAGTATGTCCCCATCTTTACGTTTACAATTTAAGAGAGAGTGATCGTGAAGGAGTTAAAAACTCCATTCACTTTAAATCTTCGTTCCACCACCTGCTTTATGTAGCTAAAGAGAGACCTCTGATCGTGCAAGTGCTAGGAATATTCTCTATTTATTCCTTCAGTACAGTGAAGATCATTGTATTTTATTCCTGCACGACCTGCAGACAGTTTTATTCAGCTAAAGAGAGACCTCTCGTAGTATATGGGATCAAATTAATTTCAATTTACTTTCATTTTGTTGCCGTCTTATGAAATCACAAGCACGGTTTCTGGTGCTGCTCAGGTAAGAAGCTATGATCATGCACACTGTCACTGCTTGAAACTCTGTGGTAGACGACCCCCGGGGGTTCCATTTTATTCTCGGCCTAAGATTTCCCATAAGATCAATTCTCCGGGGTTATATTCCCCTTTGATCTATTCCTGCCATGGACCAATTCATTCCATGGACCTAATCCTGAGGGACCCATTTTCCTAATTCTCACCCACCCACCTAACCCTGCCCATTCCAACCAACAGCCCACCCACCCGACCCATCTGCCCACCCACCTGACCCACCCGGTCAAAAGCCCACCTGCCTGACCCATCTGCCCTCCCGCTTGACTCACCTGGCCACCAAGCTTCACCAAGTCGACGTGATAGTGATTTTTTAGTATTGATAATAAGATAATTGTAAGAAAAAGTTAAAACCTCTGCGGTAATTGTCCACCAAGCTCCACCATGCAGACCTGAGTAGTTTTACTTTTGGTCATCAATGACACCACTCTAACAACTTTAAACTTTGCCATTAACTTCTTCGTAAAAGTTACACCTTTTGGACCCTTGTGGATCCTTCTAAATAGTTCCCCCTTAATTTTCAGTGGACAGACAGACAGACAGCAGACATACTATAAAAGTATGTATTAGATGAAGCCTGGGAAAGACCTCCAGTAATGAGAGTGTTGGGAATATTTTGTATTTGTCTTGTCGGCTCCCGAAAGACTGTCATATCACCTTTTTGCTGGCACGAAAAATTTCACTGAACATAGGAGAGACTCTCGTTGTGAAGGGACTGGGCGAATAATATCTGTAACCTTCAGTACCCTGACTTTTTTTATGGTTCTTTCTTGCTGCTGCCAAACGATTTTAACCACTTCCACAGAAGGTATTTTTTCCTTCTTATTCCAGCTGCAACTAGACATTTTTATTCAGTTTTGGAAAGACTGTTCTAACTTGTGAGGATTATATGTAGTCTTCAGTAACCCTATTACTAAAAAAAGTCTCTCCTAATCTGGATAGAATTATCAGGTAGCTGTTAGAATAAAACAAACACGACCTGTTCTTGAGGGAGCTCTGCTGTTGAATGGGTGAAGTGTTCAGGTTTAGATAATGTTCACCTTTCTTACTCGTGCATCTTTTCCTTTATCTCCTTTCCTGTATTTCTCATTGTCTCCTTTTCCTCCTTGCACTCCGTTTGTTCTGATCTCCCTCTCCGCTTTCAGTATCTCCTATTTTTCCTCTTTTCCTTGATTTCTCTCACCCCTTTATCTCCCTCGTCTTTCGGTGAGCATCGTTTTTATCCTTTTTCAGGTGATTTCTGTCTCTCATGTCTTTATTTAGTTCACCAATTCTGCTTCACACTACTTGAAATATTATTCAGTATTAATTTTCTTACGTCCATCCAGCTTTCTTCCTCAATTTCCTTCTTTTTTTTCTTTTCCTTTGTCCTATTGCCTTCATTTCTTCCTTTCAATTCCGTACTGTAACCTTTCGTGGCTATTTTTGTGTATCGTAATACAGAGCGTCTTATTATAAATCGTTAATGTATTCCAGAATAACTCACTTTTCAGGAGTTGAGGAAAAGTGACAAATGAGTTTTGTAGATAGCAATGAATATTTCTGTAATTTAATGTGGACGCAACAGCAATAAAGAACATCCATAGGGGAAATAGTGAAGGCTTGGTGTATCCTTCTCTAATTTTTTCTTTCCTCCTATGATTCTTTAGTGTACCCTCCTCCAGGTCTTTGTCGTTCCTCCTGTGATTCTTTCTCACCTTTTGACTTTAATGCAGCTCCTCGAATTTTCTGTCACGTTCAGATCAGATTCTTTGTTTTTTGTTTTTCTTGGTTTCATCCAGTTCCCTCTTCCTTCCCCTATCTTCGCCTTTATCTTTTTCCATTTTTTCCATTCCCTTTTTCTTGTTCCCTTGTTTCAATTGTCCTCAACTCTTTTCCTGCAAGTCACATCCTCCTCCTTGCAATCTTCTTCGTTCCCCATACGATTTCTTTCTCCCGTTTGGTTTCCAATTTAGTTTCTTGAATCTGATTTTTTTTTTTTTTTACATCTTGCGATTTTCCAGCTTCGGTTCTCGTCCATCTTCTGCCTTATTTCTCCTTCCTTTATGGATTTTGCATTTGTACTGAAGCGAATGAGATTGTGCACACGAAGGAGGGTTTGTGCTTCAGTGCATGTAATACGTGGGTGTATGAGTCATTTGGATTCTGGATATTATTGGTAAAAGTTAAAGCTGAAATACAAATGTGGGCGACTATATGCGTGTTTGCCCAAATAAAAGCTCAAGTGTCTAGAGTACGACCAGAGTTTTAGGAGAAATGTTCAGGAACACATGTAGAAGCTTATCCGATGTGAGAATTGTTTCGATTGGAGATATGAATGGGATAGAAATGGCATTGTTTTGTTTGACAACTGTACCTGGCGACGCTAAATGATGGTAAATACCTACTTCAGACACAAAATGATCCTCAGCAATTAGAAGTAGTACCGGTATGGGAAAAGGAGCTGCCTGCATATAAAACAGCATGTGTGTGTGTGTGTGTGTGTGTGTGTGTGTGTGTGTGTGTGTGTGTGTGTGTGTGTGTGTGTGTGTGTGTGTCCGCGCGCGCGCGCGCGTTCGTGCGTGCTTGCGTGCATGCGTGTGCTTGTGTGTGCCTGCATGCGTGTGCGAGAATCTGTGAGCATGTATGCATGTGTGCGTATGTGTACGTGTTCATGTGTGTTTTTATGCATGCGTGCGTGTGCGTGCCCGTGGGTGCATGTGTGTGTGTGTGTGTGTGTGTGTGTGTGTGTGTGTGTGTGTGTGTGTGTGTGTGTGTGTGTTCAAATATGGTCCTGATGAGGTCAGTGTTGATATTAGAATGGATGGTGGAATGGGGATTGTTGGATTGGCACGGTGTGGTGCTGAGGACAGTGGAGCAAAAACAATGAGTGATCAGAGGTAGAAGACGACAGGAGGAAGCAGGTGTTACACAGAGTAAAAACTGCTGCAGGAAGGCAGGAAGGAAACTGGGAGGCTGGATGAAATCGGTTGAAGGAGGAAGAGGAAGTGGGTAGTGTAAGATGATCGCAAAATAAATGTCTGCAGCATGTATAGTGATGTTTGAGGGTTTAAAAAGGTAAGGGATTGGAAGGAACAGTTCACAAAACGTTTGTAGCTTGTGGAATGTAGTAATGGGTGTAGAAGTCTAAATCTTCCATCTTAAATGCTGTCATACTTCTCTTGCCAAAGATTTTATGATACATTCTTTGGCTGCTACAACCATCTGAGAAGGACTGGTCAACAGACTGTTACAAACCTCTCAGAAGGCTTTTAACGAACGTTAACGGAAAATAGCAGCACCAGGGCATCACTTAGCTCAGAGCTCTTAGCAGCCTAGGGGTTAAAATGTAAATAAAAAAAATATATAAAAAATAATTTGGTTTTACGCCAGGTATCCTCGAAGGGCTAAGGCGTTGCCCCTGGGTAGAGGACTTTTGGACTGAAGCGTGTAACATTTTATGACCGGATGCCCTTCCTGAACCAATGACACTTGGGTGGATTCGATTCTCCGACCCTTCGGTCAGAGCGGAGCGCTCTAACCCACTGAGCCACGGCTGAAAATTAGTGTTATAAAAATACAAGATGAGGCAATGGATGTTGGATTGTCCCTTACGTGCGAGGGAAGGGTGTGGAAACTTTGTACTATTATTTGGTGATATTACTGGTAGACGAGTGGGAGTTGTAGCGTTTGGTGAAGAGTGGAAATGTATGCAAAAAACAGAACTTAAAAGTGAAATCAGCTAAGAGAAATGGTGTGGTTTATGGAAGAAATTAAAAAACCGAGTTCACTACGAGGCTGAATGGCTAGGAACTGGAGTGAGAACCTTCAAGTGTTTTCGGTAATGTGATGGGCACAGATGAGAGTTAACACAACGAAGGACAAACAGCAGAATGGAGGGTTGCAGGGATATTGTGGAAGCTACAAAGAATTTGTAGAGAAATTGTGAATGAATAAATGATGACGCAGCCCTGAGGGGATATTCTCCCGCACTTGGTCTGATCAGCTAGTCAGGTCAGGTGCGGGTAAGGGGTTGGGTCTATTAAGATGTGGCAGGGGTAAACCAGCTCTGCTGTCGGGCCCTCCTGCGGATGTCACTGATTGCACTGCGCAATTTACCCTTGTGCGGTGTGGTGCGGTGAGGATCTGTTCCTTCTCCCCTTTGGGGCTAAGATGCCAATGAATGTGTTTGAGTGGATGAGTAAATGGGGAGTGTGTCGTCCTGTCTCGGCTACCTCCCTTTCCTTGGGGGAAGCAGCCTAGGTATATAGATAGATAGATAGACAAAGAATTTGGGATGTGAGCGTAGAAGTGCTGAAGTCATTGCATGACACATGATTTCCATGATGACGCACGAGTATACTGTACATGTGAAACTTTGGCACTGTTGATAGTACATAAATGTAGAGTGACAGAATGAGTTACTTGTGAGCAACGTGTGGATTGACATGTAAAAACAGACGAATGAAGATGTTCGAGAGTGTTGTTATGTTGACGTGGATGTGTTAGAAAGTGTTAGAAGGACTGCATCGAGATGGTTTGGCCATGTGGAGCAAACAGAGATTAAGCGACTGATCTAAAGAGTGTATCCGGGTGAAGTGGAGAGAGAGGGGGCGAGGGTGACGTAGGATGAAATGGAAGGACGAGAAGTATGAGTGAGAATGATCTGAGATAGAACGAGCGTTTTCTGATGGCGGAGGACAAGGAAACATGACGGCAATTTGTTCATCACCAACCACTCCAGGATTAAGTCAACTGGCTACGGATAGATATAATCAGTGCAGAAATGAACGAGTGAATAAACATCGTCGACCTATTCACTGCACTAAAGAACATAGGCAGTATAATATTTATAGCATTAGAATGACGAGAAAAAAAAAAAAAAACGCCACTGTCTGAATATACTTGATCATTAGTACAATCTCATCCCACCAGCAACTTTTAACATAGCTTCATATGATCTGGAACGTTGTCAGATAATATTGAAAAATATGTATTAGCAGTCTTTTTCACTTACCTAATGACTGCCTCTAATTTTCCAGTTTTTCTTGCATTGCACAATTGTTGAACTCCTCACAAACCAAGGCCATTACAACACACTTTTCGTCCATCTGGAATCTAATGATCATAATTATGAAATATGGGTGGAAGATAGATGTTGGTAATATAAAGATAAACCGGGATAAAAAGACGGTAGTTTCCATAGTGTCGGATTATGTAGCCTCTTATGACTGACTGATGGTTATAAATCTTATTTTTTTAATGAAACATTTTCTCATGAGTGAAGAGTGTTGTGAGATGCGTGATTACTCGCATACCCATCCCTACTTGAGGTGTGAAAAGGAAAAATAACAAATTTCCTATACAAAAGACTATTTCTTTTCTGTGTTCTGGTAGACTTTTTTTTTTCCAGATTTTATCTATCCCTCCACCGATATTATGTTTGGAGTCTACTAAGTTTCAGTTGGAGGGAGAGACACGTGATGACCTTTCTTCTTTACTGGCAGAACAATTGTGGAATTGCAAGGGCACTTGGATGATCGCGAGCGACCTTTAGACGAGCGAAGAAGGCTGTCAATGCATATATATATATATATATATATATATATATATATATATATATATATATATATATATATATATATATATATATTGGAGAGAAACACATTACACGCGTGTGTACAAATGTTTTTTACGCTCTTGACCGGGAATCGAACCCCAGACCTCTAGATAGAAGTCAGGCACTGATGCCACTATATGCTCGTATTTCAGTCACAACACATTAGGATTATTTCACAGTCCCACGCAACTCGGCAAGTGACAGAACAGTTGCCGAGTTGCGTGGGGCTTTGAAATAAATCTTAATGTGTTGTGATTAAAATATATCCTCCCATAATGGATTTACCTGGTTCATCAAAAAATTCAGGTGTTACAGCAGGTATCACGTCGTGGTATAGTGGGATCAGTGCCTGACTTCCATTTAGAGGTCTGGAGTTCGATTCCCGGTCAAGAGCATAATATATAAACCGGGTATATATATATATATATTTCTTTCTTTTTTTCACAGTTGTTGGGCAACATATAAAAACATATAACTGTACTGAAAGACAGGGCTGGAATGAATCCAGTAATAATTGTCAAATGGAGGAAATTAGGTAGAAATGTTTTTGCCTTTTTTCTTTTTCCGTAGAAAAATTGTGCATGTTTTGCTTGTTGCAATGAACAGGTCGACAATGTTTACCGTACTGGCTCGACAGTTTTTTCTGTGGTAATTGTATTATACCCACGCACGGTAGTGTGGGACAATATGTTTTTTTGTTTTTGGTCGTGTGTGTGTGTGTGTGTGTGTGTGTGTGTGTGTGTGTGTGTGTGTGTGTGAAGTATGGTTCAAACATTTGATCCGATTTTGACAAACTTGTTGGAAGGGTTAAGGGTTGAAAAGCTAAGGTCAAACAAGTAGCTTAACTCCAGCTTTGATCCGATTTCGACCAGTTTTGGTGGAAGGGTTCAGGGTCAGGTAAGGATGAAGTGATTCTAGTTCGAAAACAATCGGCTGTTGTGAAAGTCACATGGCATGGTTCGTCCCTATGACTGACTAATATGGTTTGTATCGTAAAAGTCTTGTCATAATATACTTGGTGTTACAATGTTTCAGTATTAGTCGTGTTGAGCGCGGGTGTTTCTTTCTCCGAGGGCTCATTCTTGTTCCATTTGTATACGGTAGTATCTTCTTTCTCTTCCTTCGCCCTAGTCCTCCTCGACCCTCCCTCCATGTCTCAGTGCTCACCTCCTCTTCTACCTCTCCCTCCTGTGCTAGTTTTTTTTTTTTTTTCTGCTTTAGTTCCTCTGGTCTATCCTTTTTCCTGGTTTGGGTAATAATCTTTTCTTTGAGTTTGTAATCTGTACCTCCTCCTAGTTTTAGTTTTTCAGTGTTTGTCTTCCTATCGCCTTTCCTCTAAATTTGTCTTTCTTTTCACTTAGTCAGCGTCATAATATCCTCTCAATTCTTTCTCTTTACTCGTGACAATGGTTCCTTTGTTTCATTCTGTTTCAGTTTAAGGTGTCTATTCTCACCACATTTTCTGTAAATAATTTTTTATCTTGACGTCCACCTAGCTCTGTTTCTCCACTTTCATCTTCATTATTCGTCTCTCCTTGACTTCCTTTATTTTCTTCTTTTACCTGCTTTCTCTTCCTTTGTTTTAGTCGTCTTTGCCTCTCCATCATAATTTGCATACGAGTATCCAATTATTCTTCCTCTTTTCTCCTTTACACCCCTTGCCTTTATTTCACTTCCTCGAATCTTCATTCACTCTTCTTCACTTTCCTTTGTCCATCCCGTTTCCTTCCTCCTCTTTATCGGTTTTTCTGTTTTCTCATTTACCTCCATCCTCGTACTATGTTTCAGTCTTCGTCACTCCATTCTCTAGGTCGAGTTTCTTGAACTTTCCTCGCATGATTTCTTCCTCTCAAGTATATCTAATTTATTTACTCGACTATCCCTTCAGATTTAGTTCATAATTTCATGTATTCTTCGTTTTCTTGCGTCCTTCTACCTTATTAATATTTCCATTATTTCTGTTATTCATTGTCTCATTTTTATTTTCATGTGTTTCATTTTAATTCTCTCTCTCTCTCTCTCTCTCTCTCTCTCTCTCTCTCTCTCTCTCTCTCTCTCTCTCTCTCTCTCTCTCTCTCTCTCTCTCTCTCTCTCAGGATCATTTCGTCTCTAATCCCCCTTCATGTTCAGATAATCACCTATCGCGCCTTCATTCTGTCTTCGTTTTCTCTCCCCTTCCGGCCTTTCTTTTCGTTCTCTCTTTGCTCTCCTTTTCCACCTTCTCTTCATTTTTATCTCATTATTTTCATTTAACCTACTTTTAGTTATCCATTCTTTTCTTCTTCCTCTATTTTCGTCTCATGTTCTATCTTCTCTCTATCGTTCTTCTTCTTTTTACCCTCCATCTGACAAATTCAGGGGAGGGTATTGTTATCACTGGGATCAATAGGTGTCCGTTCGTAGAGTTGGGTGGCAGGGCGGTTGGCCGGGAGTAGAGATTTCATTTACTGGCCAGAACTCAGAAAGTATTCACTATAGAGTCTTGAAATTTCATATAGTTATGTGTTTTAAAGTGAACTGGTGCCTTTTGATAGGAAGGATGCTGTGTTATTTATTTTTTTTTTTTAATAATGAAAAAAAAAAATCGTTTTAAAGTTGGGACTCAAAAACTAATAGAGGTACAGGCTTCAAACTCTCCAGGAATATGTATTAATATGCCTCCTTGTGCCTTTTGGTAGTTAGAATGCTATGAGATTATATGATGTTATGAAATTGCAAAAACACATAAAACTGATTATTTTAAAGCATTTTTCTGTTAAAACTTTGCAACTAATATTCGTAGCAGGCAAAACTTGTACTAGATAAATGATCACATGAATAATTGTGTATGAAGTTTCATTACTTCACATGTTATGTAATCCTAAAAAGCTGCTGCCTAAATGAAAAAAAAAAATCATTTCATCACATCTGCACATACCTTCATTACGATGGATAAACCACCGAAAATTTCAAGTTTTAATGTCTCTGTGTTATGCAGGGGGGGGGGGGATGAGGGGCGTTATGCGCTTGGTTAGTTGTGCAGGGAGAAAGGGAGGTATGTGCTTGGTTAGGTGTTCTTGTTCATTCTTCCTCTTTTGTTGTTCTATCGGCTTCGACATATTTTTCCATAGCTCATGTCTTTTTTTTTCTCTCTCATCCTCTCCTTTCTTGCTGTCTTTATGCCCGATTCTTCTTTACTTTTCTAATTCGTTTATCTTTTTCCCTTCGTTAACCTACTTATCGACGGCCTCGTACTCCCAATTACTTCCTTTTCTTCTTGTGTACTGTGTTGTCAAACGCAGCAGTAGTATTCTCATGTCGGGACAACTCTAATATTCTGTTCTATTTTAAACCACACGATTTTATTCAGGTGAGAGTGAGTCGTAGGAGCGTAAGTGTTATTTTCACCCAGTCCTCAAAGTCCCATCTTTCCTTCTCTCCCAAATGAATATTCTCTACTTCATCAAAATTATGTACCTATTATTGTCCTGGTCTTCCCTTTTACCGTTTTTCTCATCCGCAGTCCTCTCTCCCTGTCCTCCATTTATCCATTTCTTTTTCATTCCAGTTTTTCCTTGCTTCTTGACCTGTAAATTATTTCTTTAGAATTCATTTCCATTCTTACACAGTTACTGAATTTTTACTTCTTTCTTTCTCAGTTTCCCCAGTTTTTTATCCCCACCTCTATAATTTTTCTTTTCTGTTCCCACTCTTATCTTTCTCTCTCTCCTCCCTGTCTCTCAGTTCACTTTACCCTGTCATTCTTATATTCTGTCTGTCTGTCTGTCTGTCTGTCTGTCTGTCTCTCTCTCTCTCTCTCTCTCTCTCTCTCTCTCTCTCTCTCTCTCTCTCTCTCTCTCTCTCTCTCTCATCTTTTATTCTCTCTGTCCTCATCTCTTTCTTCTTTACTTTCCTCTCATCTTCCACCCCTTTCCGTTTTCAACTTTATGTCTGGCTGCTCCGTGCATTTTCAGCCCTTTAGCCGTGAACTTTGAACTCGTATATTATTGCAACAAACGTCTGCCGAATTCATTGAGCCCAGAGATACCTACTACAGAAAATATGGAATGCTGTAATATCGTGACTAGCGTTGCAGCGTAGAATTCAAACCATTATTTTTTATTCATACTAATGCCTGTTGATTTTATTAAGCACAAGGAATAATAGCATATTAAACACGCTAAAAATGATCTTATTGACCTATTGGTTCGGAACTGTGGCCTTTTTCTTGCAAATTTATCCAAGTAACATACCACAGCAGAACGGTTTAACTTGTCCTCTCTCTCTCTCTCTCTCCCCATTTCTGAGCCGAGAATTAAGAATTCCATTACATAGCAGCAAACGTCTGCCGATTTTATATCGCTCTGAGAAAGCCACGAAATCACAGAGACTTAAAACCATCTTGATCTGCTTTTGGCCTTAAAAAATGCCAATATGCTTTATTCCAGCTAATCCCTACCTATGTTATTCAAGTCAGAAAAACATTCCGGAGAAACAAGGGTTCATACTCGAACTGACCTCCATTTTGATGGAGAATTGACGATTGGTGAGTTTTGGGCCACAAGGAAGTTCAGATTACCTACACTGAAAACTTTCCTAGTATTAGCACAAATCGCGTTTTAAACTGAAAGAAAAATATCATTTGAAAATACCATTGGAATAAAGTGCTTCCTGAACATTATTATATCTTGATTTTGCCGTAAACAAGTATAATGAGAAGCTATTTCTCAAACACTGAAAAGACGGGCGCTCATCGACAGTACGATACTTATTTATGACAAACTCGAACCAAAGTATTGTTCAGCAAGTATTTGATTTAAAGTCAAAGCTATTTTCACGCAAAATTTATCTATTTTAAACTGGGTTTGTGCTGATGTTACAAAGATTATCACTGTTGATAATTTCAGCTTCCTTGTTGCCCAAAACGGAAATTGGTCAGTTATGAACCTTATTGCAATGCCCCCAAAGGTCTACAAACTTTTTTCCCCTCTGATAAACATACCAAAAAAAAAAAAGGTTAACACCCAGCTGGTAAAGGCTCGCACCGCTCGCCCTTCCACTTGGAGGACCGCCACTTTTGAAAGTGATGACTGGCCTATTTCCAACACTGAACTGCGCCTTGTGACAATAGAGGTCAACGCTGAACAATACCGTCCTGTGCCGGCATGGATGTAGTGATGAATACATCATGGAACTGAAAGAGTTAATTACTATATTCCATCCGTATCCTCGAAGAGGCAGATGGTGGACTGCCGGTGGAGAGCAGCTTAAGTCTGCAGTTCACGGGGTTCACATTCATATGACCTTGGGTCGCAGTTGCAACAACAACAACAACTACCACTACTACCACTACCACCACTATTACTACTACTACTACTACTACTACTACTAATAATAATAATAATAATAATAATAATAATAATAATAATAATAATAATAATAATAATAATAATAATAATAATAATAATTACTTTCAGGAGCAAGGTGAGTTGATCGAGTCCTGAGCACATGTACCGATACAAAGGTAAGCTCGGAACTAGAATTTGACAATGACAAGCCAGGGTACTAAAGAAAAATACTGACGACAGAAAAGAAAAGATGGTAATCCAATTCGACATCATAAAAAATGCAGCGTCAATATAATATGGGAAAAAAAAAAAAAAAAAAAAAAACTATGTTTGGAGAGAACATTTTTAGACTGCTGAACGTGGGGTTTGACAGGGACAGGAATAGCCTGGTCTCAGCAGCTCCAGTTCGGGGCAGCCCCTCTGATTGAGAAAGCAACAGATAAAGTGAAGATTGGCAGGGCAGTTAATAGTTTTGAGGTGGTCGCTGAAATGTTGAAGTCTTCAGGTAATATTGATGGTAGGATGATAGCTGATTTTTCGATGCAATTGTGCGGGAGGATTTGGTGCCGGATGACTGGCTGAAGGGTATGATTGTGAATATTTACAAGAGAAAGGGAGAGGCACTTGAGCATGATAACTTTCAAGGTCTGAAGATGTGAGACCATAATTATAGTGGGCATTGATTGAGGGTGATGGAGAGTATGAGCAAGGAGTGTGTGAAAGTTGATGAGTTGCAGTTTGGTTATTATGCCGGGTAGGTGTACAAAAATCTTTGCTTTAAACCAGGTAACTGAGAAGCTTTAGTGGGAAAAACTAGAGAACCCTGTCTAATTATTATGACTCTGGAGAGGCCATTTGACAGGACGCCCAAAGAAGCTGTGCAGTGGGCAGTGAGAATGATGGGAGCGAAATAGTGGCTGGTACGTCTGGTAATGAAAATGTATAATGGTTCAAGGGTGTGTGAAAATGAAAGGAGGAGAGCATGGGCTCAGCAAGGAGGGGGGTGGGGACGAGAGCGAGGGGACCTTTAAAACAGAAAAGATTGAGTAGCAAAGTAGTTATTTAGTCATTTACATTTTTATGTATTCATTCAAGAATTGTCATTTGTGTTCCAGGTCCTTTCCTTTACTGTTCAACATTAGATGCATTCTTTATTAATTGGATACTTTACAAGCAGAGGTCTCAAGAATAATGACAAAAAAGAAAAAAAGCCATTCGGACCGCTCCATAAGATACTGACTACATCCCTGGAGCATAGAGTAAATTCACGGTGAAGTCAGGAGTCTGTCTATCTATTTATAGCCAGACGCCTTAATCGCCTAAGGCAGGGATCGGCAACCTATGGCTCGCAGGCCTGACCCGGCCCATAAACCTAATCTGACGGGCCAGCCAGTATGCTCCACAAATTCACAAAATATTCCCGTTTTTCACTTAGTTGGTGAAAAGCCGGTAAGTCTTACTATGGCAAACACTAATTAGAGTGAGTTTGTTCGAAAAAGTGTGTATTGGAGCAGACTTCAGCTCAGATTAGGAGGCTATGACGTGCTGCACCCAGCTTTCACTGATCCAGCTCTGCCAGATGTGCAAAATTTTTTTGCCCAGTGCGATATTTGGCGTGTGCGATAAACGATAACATGCATGCGATGTACTTAACTAATGATTATTTAAAAGAAGTGTCTTTATTTAAGCTGGTGTAGTAATTTTGCTCAAAACGCGATAATTTAAAAATGATTCCCCTCCCCGTCCAACGAGACAGTATTGGCGTCCAGTCATTAGTCTACCAGTCACTAGTGAGGATAGGTGAGTTTTGTCCGTCAGCAGGCTTGGGTAAGCTGTGTGACTACACTGAAATATCAAAGTAAATAGTAGTGAATAAATATTGCTATTTCACATGGTAATAATAGTTTTAATGAATGTTATTTCTTTTGTTTCTAATGTATTAATTTATAAATATTATATTCAGGATAATTTTTAGGAAATCTATCTATCTATTGCCAGACGCCTCAATCCCATTTGGAGTGGCCACAAACATATCGCCTCCAAGTCGCCCTGTCCCCCGCCATTTCACTGCCCTGCTCCCAACTCACACCCCCCTCTCTCATATACCTCTCCACCCCATCCCTCCATCTCATCCTCGGCCTCCCCCTCCCTCTTCCCCCCTCCACCTCACTCACATACAATCTCTTCGTCAGTCTTTCACCCTCCATCCTCTCCACATGGCCAAACCACCTCAGTGTGTTCCTCATAACGCTTCCTATCACATCCACATCCACACCACAACGCTTCTTTATATCCTCATTTGTCAGCCTGTCTCTCCATGTGACTCCACAGGCTCCTCTTAAATAACTCATTTCCACTGCTCTCACTCTTGACTTGTGTCCTTCCACCTCACTCACATACACTCTCTTCTTCAGTCTTTCACCCTCCATCCTCTCCACATGGCCAAACCACCTCAATGTGTTCCTCATAATGCTTCCTATCACATCCGCATCCACACCACAACGCTCCTTTATATCCTCATTTGTCAGCCTGTCTCTCCATGTGACTCCACAGGCTCCTCTTAAATAACTCATTTCCACTGCTCTCACTCTTGACTTGTGTCCTTCCAACAACGTCCAAGCTTCACTTCCATACGTTAGAGTTGGTATCACAATACAGTTATGTAGTAACTTTTTCACTTCCATGCTCACTTCCCTGCTTCTTATCACTGCTTTCAAAGAACCAGCAACCTTTCTTCCCTGCTGTACCCTTTCAAGCACTTCACACTCCAAACCTCCATCCTTCCTCATCACACTACCCAAGTACTTAAACGTACTCACATTTTCCAATTCCTCACCATCCAACCTCGCTGTACATTCACTGACTTCACCTCTCTTAAAGACCATCACTTTACTCTTCCCTACATTCATCTTTAGATTCCGTTTCTTACACACTCTCCCAAACTCATCCACCATTCCTTGCAGCTCCCCTTCGTCTTCACTCAACAACACAGTATCATCTGCAAACAACAGTACAGGGAGTTTCCAAACACTATCCTCTCTCACCAGGGCCACTCCAACATCCACTACCCTACCTTGTACCTCATTTATTACCCCATCCATGTACAGATTGAACAATCATGGAGACATGACACATCCCTGTTTCAACCCAACTTTCAAAGAGAAAAATTCACTTAGTTCACCATCCACACGCACTGCAGCCTTCGCACCACCGTACATACTCTTCACAGCATTCAACAACTTCCCATCTACTCCATATATTCTTAACACTTTCCACAATCCTTGTCTATCCACCCTGTCATATGCTTTCTCCAAATCCATGAAAGCCGCATACAACTTCTTTCCCTTCTCTAGAAACTTTTCCACAAAAGATCTAAGAGTGAATATCTGATCTACACAACCTCTTCCCTTCCTAAGCCTCCCTGTTCTTCTCCAATTAATTTCTCTGTTCTTTCTCTAACTCTGTCAATAAGTATCCTACCATACACTTTTCCTATTATACTAAGACGACAAATGCCCCTATGATTACCACACACTTCTTTATCCCCTTTTCCTTTGTACAGGGGAATAATTATACCTGACTTCCAATCCTCCGGGACTCTACCTTCCTCCCAGGCCAATCTGCACATTTTCCACATCCATTCTACTACTATCTCTCTCCCATGCTTCAGCATTTCACCACACACTCCATCAATTCCTGGGGCTTTCCCCGATTTAACTTTCTTCATTGCTTCCACAACTTCTATCCTACTGATTTCTTCCTGTCTTCTAACCTCCCTCCTTCTCCCAGCCATTCCCCAGCCACTTATGCTCGCATTACTTCCATCCTCTATGTTCAACAATTCCTTAAAGTGTTCTCTCCATCTGCTCACTTTTTCTCCCTTCTCCACTAGTAATCTACCATTTTTATCTTTCACTCCCCTGCTAACTTCACTTCCACCCTGTCTTACTCTTTTCACCTCTTTCCAGAACATTTTCTTACAGTCCCTCCACTTTATACTCAAATTCCTTCCAAATTCCTCATCCACTCTCTTCTTACTCTCTCTTACTAATCTTTTCACTTCTTTCTTTCTTTCTACATATAACTCTCTCTTCCGCCTCTCAACTTCTTCCACGCCCCTATTTCTCATCCATTCATTATATGCTTTCTTCTTTTGTGCCACAGCCTGTCTCACCTCTTCAGTCCACCACGCTGTTCCTTGCACCCCCCTCCGTCTTCTCTTCCTTCCACACACCACATCACATGCTGCACATATTTCTCCTGTAAATATCCTACACACACCTTTCACGTCTCCCATCTGCTCCAATTCTTATTTGCCTAATCGTTCCTCCACTTCTCTCTTATACTCTGCCTTTTTCTCATCCTCTTGTAACCTTTCCACTCTCCTTGCAACTACTCCTTCCTCTCGTCTTTCCCTTCTTCTATTCCTCCATCTTACTTGAATCCTAATTCTGGCCACCACCAAGTAGTGATAAGAAAGTCCACTCCCCCAACCTCTATAAGCTCTTGCATCCATTACACATCTTCGCATCCTTTCATCCACACACACATAATCAATCATTGCCTTCATTTCATTTAATTCACCACCCACCCTTCTCATCACTCGCCATGTATACCTGTGGATCATTTTATGCCTGAAGAGGGTATTGGCTATCACCAACCCCCTCCCAGCACAAATGTCCACTAACGCACTCCCATTCTCATCTATCTCAGCAGGCACACCCCACTCACCAACTATTCCATCCACCTTCACATTCCCAACTTTACCATTCATATCACCGATCAAAAACACTCTCTCATTCCATCCAAACTTTTCCATGCACACTTCTACATTTGTCCAGAACTCTTCTCTTACTCTACTAGCACGATCTTGCGTTGGCGCATACACACACACAATCGCCCACATTTGTATTCCAACTTTCAACTTTACCCACACAATCCTTGACCCAACTGATCCATACTGTCTTATGCTCTTCTTCCATCTTTTACTCACAACTATACATACTCCTTCCTTTGCCCTCTCATTCTCACCTACTCCTGCACATATTCCCCATCCATACTCCCATTCTCTCACACTTTTTCCTCTCCATTTTGTTTCCATTATTCCACATACATCCACTTTCGCACCCTCAAGCACCTGGACAATCTCTCTCTCTTTCACCTCATCATTCGCTCCTCTTACATTCCATATACCCATTACCAAGTCCTTTGTCCGGTCCTTGGTCGTCATCGTTTGGTCAGTCCTTGTCCGAGGCTTCTTGTTTGTTTTTTTAGTTAGTTGTTTTCCGGGGAGGGGCACTAACCCTCCGCCAACCCTTTTCGTCGCCTTTTACGACAAGCAGGGATACTGGGGGAGTATTCTTGAAAAAAAAAACTACCCCCAGGGGGTAGGGTTTTTTTTTAGGAAATACTTTTAGTATTTCAACTACACATGATGATATTTGTTTCAGTGAAAGTTATTACCGGTCCCCGCCCCGGAGGGGCTTGGGGACGGATATTGTTTTCACTGTCTGTCTGTCTGTCTTTTAACACCTTTACACGAAAACTACTCGTGCGATTTTGACTAGAAGTACAGGGATGATGGGCAATGACCTTCAGATCACGTGATTACATTTTGAAACAAAATGGGCCAAGGCTTAGGCTGTAGGCCCAAAAAATGTATTTTAAAAAATCGTTTTTTCGCCATAACTCCCCTCAAATTCATCATATCGACATGAAACCAAAACTTAATGATGCATCTTTTATATCTGCATCCTACAACATGCCTCATTACATCATAGGGGTCACCCTCAGTTCGGTAGGGGTGTCGATGTCAGGTGGGTCTGGCTCAAAACTTCAAATGAGCATAAAATCGTCAATTTTCACACGATTTACTCCAGTTTTGATATATGACATCTTTGACTAGATATTCTCTTGCTTTTATACGTCAGCGCTAAAATGACTGCTGGTGTCGGGTTCGCTGTGCCTTGGCACCGCTTCTTGTTTCTTTTGTTTCTAATGCATTAATTAAAAAAAAAAATGAATTCAGTTAATTTTAGGAAATACGAATAAATGTTATTCTTTTTAACGTGTAGTGATACCGGTATATTCATATTCATATATTCATATTCATATTCATATTATTATTAGGAGGGAGGGTGTACTGTAGACTTTCAACAAGTTCAAGACATCTGGCCCGCCAGCTGAGTAACAGTGCAGTTCCGGCCCCCAGTCCACTAACGGTTGCCGACCCCTGGCGTAAGGGGTTTTGAGGTGATTGATTTACTGTAGGAGATGTGGCTCTTAAGTGTGCTGATGAGTTCTGCTACTTGGATATGATGATTGGCATGGGGGGAGGGGGGTGCACAATATATCTCAGCTGAAAAAGACAAACGTGGTTGAAAAATGTTAAAGTGCTGATGCAGCTACTAACAGTGATGGGACCGCAAAAGAAATTAAATGTTTTGTGTGTATAGTGTGATACTGTATGATTGTGACACATGGGCACTAAAGCAGGAAGATACTGGCCGAGCTGAATGTAATGGAATGGGAGTGATGAGGTTCATGTGTAGTGTCGCACTAAGCGATAGAACAATATGTCCAGGTGAGAAAAAAATATTACGCTTGGACGTTGAGAGAGGTAATGATGAGCATGGCATGAGTAGGCTTAGGTGGCCTGGCAGTGCTTATGAGCAAAGGGGTGAAGCACTGTACAAACCTGAAAATGAAAGGAACACCCTCTGTTGGCGGGACAAGGAAAACATGAGGGTGAGGTTATGAGAGGATATCTGTGGGGTAGGGTACGTGACCTAGAATAATATTTCAAGCAGCATCAAGTGAAAAAGAAATTGATCCCTGAAGGCATGGGCACTATCTTTCAGAGTATACCAGTATGTATGTAATACAGTATATGCATGAGGACACTACTTCCATAGACGTGAAAGAAGAGAAAATTCAACAGAAACAGAGACCAGCGAACCAGAAAATACCACTTGCATGTAAAAACAAAATCATAGTTTGTCAGATAGTGCTAAAATCAACAAAATCCTTGCTGCCATATTACACCGGTGGAGGTCTATTTAGTTGCACACACACTCTTTACTGTTAACATAAAGTGTGTCCCGCCCACTTAGAATTGATTGTTTTAAAAGGTAGGGACTATTGCTGGAATTAGCCATAAGTGCTGCAATTTATTCCCGTGTAATTGCAATCCCTCGCTGGGAAAATATTAAAAGTCTGTTTGAGTGGGTGATAAAATGTAGCCTGTTGGACGCGAGGGTATATTATGGGGCAATGACAAGAATGGGGCATGCATTGGAACTGTGTAAATTAGATGTGTAGAAGATAAACGTATATGTACTGCACCTGGCTGTTGAAGTAGGAGTCCTTATCTCCACATACAATGACATGTTCTTTTATTGATTTATTCATACTACTATTAATGAGTGATTTTGGACAAGACTAGAAAAAATCCTAATTTAGATGCGTTTGAAGATAAATGTATATGCGCTGCACTTGCCAGTAAAGGAAAAACGAAACGTAAATGAACTCCCTAAAGTACGATGAAGTGTTACTTTATTCCTGCTGCAGTGAGATGATTTATATTTCACATGATAGAAGAAAAAATCCATTATACTGATGTGGTAGATAAGCGTACACATCGGACCTGTTAATAAAGGATGAAGAAACCTTAATTATCCCCTTCAGCCAGAGAACGTTTTTTTTGTTGCCATTAGATGATTTTCTGTATACAGTATAACACGATAGTACATGAATCTCCTTAATACAGATGTAATAGATAAACATATGTACTAATTATGATTGTAAAATAGAAGCTTCAATTAATCCATCTGATAGGATGGTATTTTTGACAATTTATAACACGAGTGACAGTAAATAATGCCCCCATTTAAATGCATTAGTTCATTGTATATATTGTACATAATAAAAGACAGCACCTCGCTTTTTACTCATTATTGGGTCATTTGTAGCTAGTGATTAATATGATGCATGATTATGGTATATGCATGAGATTAGCATAATTATTGCACATAGTATTACCAGAACAGCCGTCCATAATAGGCCCTTGAAAGCAAATGAACTTTTTTTTATTATATTTTTCTTATAGCCAGATGATTTTAATAAGCTTAGAAGACACTTCTCGCACTAGTGAGGGTTTAGCTTAAGAGACACTTCTTGCTAGTGAGGGTTTTGCTTAGGAGACACTTGTACTGGTGAGCGTAAAGCTTAGGAGACACTTCGTACTAGTGAGGGTTTAGCTTAGGAGACACCGTACTAGTGAAGGTTTAGCTTAGGAGACACTTCGTACTGGTGAGGGTTTAGCTTAGGAGACACTTACCGTGCTAGTGAAGGTTTAACTTAGGAGACACTTTGTTCTAGTGAGGGTTTAGCTTAGGAGACACTTCGTACTAGTAAGGGTTTAGCTTAGGAAACATTTATTGAACTAGTGTGGGTTATATATTGCTTTCCCTGAAGTTAATAATATAGTCTTGAGGTGCAGAAAAAAAAAAAAAACAGTAGAATACGTCCACTGCTTAAAGGGTTAACACTTACCGGGTGGCTCGTAAATGGCACACCACAAGGAACTCATGTGGCAGTATATTATGTGTTGCAGGGACGGCCAAGTAGGTTAGCAAGGACGTGTTGTAGCATTTGGAATAAGATATAATGCAGGGTAGATACTGATAACACTAAGCCGTCCACACAGCACACGAGAAATTAGCCGGCGATGTGAAAGTGAAGCGTTATATAAGGATCCGTCTGCACGTAATGCTTGTTAGTGAAGGAAAAAAAGTACCTGAATTCCATAATACTAAATTAGATTCATTATTTAACTCTTACACTCTAGTTGTGAATGAAAGAAGTGACTTGCAAAAGTTTTTAATATTGATTTAGAGCCATTAGTTAGACACAGTACTTTCAGTGAAAAAAAAAAAAATCATTCTTCAAAGTTTCGTTATAACAGTTTAGATGCATCACACTTTTCATGATGGGGACTTTTTTTTTTTTTTTTTTTTTTAAATCGCTGACGAATATATTCACGGGAAAATGAGTAAAAGGAGCCTGGGTACATTAATATAGATGCATTAATTAACCGTTCATTTCGGTTTCTTATATAATTTCTCTATAAGACGATTTTATTCAGCTTACAAAAGAATCACAGCGGTGAAAGGGTAAATGAAGGCTGTATCTAACCCTTCACCATGAAACAGTCTCCCACATGCAGAACAGAAGCGTCTGGGAGTAGCGAGAATAAAAGAAAATTACGGTCATGTGTATGAGAGAAGAAACACATGTATTGTAATTGTTAATGAAAGATGAGCTCGCCAAATTTTGAAATAATTAGTTTTTTGTATTACACAACAAATTTCATAGGCAGTTTAATTAACAAGGTAATATTTATTGATTAGTACACCCTACGGTGGTAATGTGAATGAAATTGGTTATTTGTTCTGAAAGGGCGCCATGATCCCTGCTAATTGCAATAATGTTGCCTCTAGTTAGAAAGGAAATACATTTTATATTTTAGCTGCGAATTGCTTACTTTGCATGTGGGTCGGTTTCTGTCAGACGATTTTGATATATTGTAGTGAAACCAAGGACACAAAAAATGTAAAAAACTATCACGATATCGTTTGGTCTAGAATAGAGAACCGTGCATTTTGTTCCAGGTTAGACAAAATATATTATGCAGTTGATGGTAACTCATCTCGACCAGGGTCTTCAAAGAGAAGTTGTTAAGAAAAATAATGCGCACACTCTGATTGCTGGATATATATTTTTTAGCCGAGTAAGTTTGTTCAATATCAGCTTTAACGAAAAGCGGTGCCAAGGCTCAGCAAATCCGTCCCCTTCAGTTTTTTTCAGTGCTGATGCATAAACACAACAGGATATCTAGTCATAGATGCCACATATCAGATTTGGAGTAAATCGGGTGAAAATTGACGATTTTATGCCCATTTGAAATTTTAGGCTCGACTTACCTAACACTGACCCCTTACCGCTAACTAGGGGGTGAACCCCCTGATGTACTGAGGCATGTTGTAGGATACAGATTTGAAAGATACATCTTTAAGTGTTGGAACTTTTTTTTTTTTTGGGGGGGGGGGCAATTTGGCCCCAAATTTAGGCAGGTGATCGGAAGTTCATGGCCCATCATTCGTCATTTTAGTCAAAATCGCACCAGTATTTTTCGCGTAAAGTTGTTAACAGACGGACAGACAGACAGAAAAACAGACAGTCAGACAAACCGAGCGAAAACAGTACCCGTCCCCGAGCCCCTTCGGGGCGGGGATGGGTAATAAAATACCTTTTGTGTGTGTGTGTGTGTGTGTCCGACCCCGGGCAAAGGCTTCAGAGCCTATTTCTCGGGGGCAGTGGCCTATCCCAAGGCCCTGTAGTCCTCCTACATCTCCACATGTCACCGCATCGGCGCTAACACCCACCGTCCATATTGAATACATGCTAGGGCTGTCTGATACGGGACTGGTGAACTGGTCTTAGCGGGGTACTTTTACATGTCGGCGGGCATTCTGGTAGATCAGGAAAGTCTGCTTTTATGAAATTCAGATCCATAAACTGTTCCCCGTCCCTGTCGGGATTCGATCCTGGGTCCAGTAGGACTGCAGGCCGCCTCTCTACCGATTCAGTCACGCCTCCCCCCTGAGTGAGTCCGTAACAGAGAACGAATTACTGAAGACTGTTTTTAGCTCTTCGACTGCAAGAATTTTCCATTAGGGAGCCTGTCTTCACTCATTCATGCAGTCTCCAAACTTTTTTTTTTTTTTTTTTTTTTAAAGCGTACGAGGGACTTCAAATTGCAGAGGTTAGAGTTCATCTTCACTAATCCCATTCACAACCACATCAGTTATTTCGGTGCAGTTCTGACAGAAGTAATTATTTTAAGGTAATTAAACAACTAGTACCCAATAATTTAGCAGCTGACATCATATTTTATTCTATAATAAACAATAACGCTGGGTCTCTCTCTCTCTCTCTCTCTCTCTCTCTCTCTCTCTCTCATCACATCTTCAACAGTTTCTTCCATTCGCACCCCCCACCGCCCCATTTTTTTTTTTGTCATCTCTCTTTAATGTTCCAGGACTTCTCTCGACTGAACTAAATCATCTGGAGCTGCGCTGATTGCAATTGCTAAGTGTACCAGTAACAGAGAAACGAATTCCTTGAGATGGATTTTTAACTCTTGATTGCTGGACTATCTTTCGGTTGAACGTAATGGATTGGCGTTGGCGTGATGTACCTAAGTAACCACACCTTCATTTATTTAACACTTTGGTAACCTTTTGCAGTGTAGTGTTTACGGATCAAGAGATGGCATAAATTAAATATATGAGGTACTACAGTTGAAGAGGTTAATATTAGCACATTTAGTACTGTTTTTAAATCGTGGAAGGTAGATAGGATTTATTATTCTCATTTTTATTCATTTTTATAGAGGCTGACTTATTGGTGGAAAGAGGTCGCTTGCTTCCTTTTACTTTGAATAAACTAAGCGGATTGGCCAAGCTTTGCCAGAGGAGGATCGGTATTTGCTGTGGTTTTTACATGTTGAGCTCCTTATAGTTCAGAATCATTTAAGCAGAAAGCAGCCTCCTTCGGAAAGCTCGAAAAAGTTTGACTACCGATATTTCAAGTGAATAATAACGATAATAATAATGATAATGATAATAATAATAATAATAATAATAATAATAATAATAATAATAATAATATTGAAAATAATAATAATAATAATAATAATAATAATAATAATAATAATGATTATTACGATGATGATAGCAGCAACAACAACAACAACAACAACAACAACAACAGCAAGAGAAATAATAATAATAATAATAATAATAGCTAGAGGGCCGCCGATAGGGGGAATCACACCTTCCGCAAGCTGACACATATCTAGCGCGGCTCGGATTATGACCTTGACCTACTTCCACCAATTTCGAACTCTTACGGGATTTTCATTCCTACTACACACCTGTAAATTATTGTGATGATATCTTGGGCGGTTGCGGTGTTATCGTGGTAACAGACATACAGACCTTGAAATGCTTTCACCAATTTCGTAGTAGGAGATTTTTATCCCTACTACACACCTGTAAAATTTTGTGATGATATCTTGAGCGGATGCAAAGTTATCGTGCTAACAGATACACACGCAGACAGACAGACAAATTAAAAACAGTATCAGCTTCGCTGTCGTGGCTGGTAATCAATATAATATCTTCAATATTGTTATTATTATTATTATTATTATTATTATTATTATTAAGTAAAGTAGAGGGCCCCCCCAAGGAGGAAATCACACAAGCCGCGAGCCGATAGCGCGGCTGGGAATATAACCTTGACGTTAACGTACTTTCTCTAATTTCGAACTCGTCCGAGATTTTCATCCCTGCTACATACCTGTAAAGTTTTTTGATGATATCTTGAGCGTTTGCGAAGTTATCGTGCTAAGAGACACACAGACAGACACATAGACGGACAGGCAAACTGAAAACAATACCAGCTTCGCTGTCGCAGCTGGTAATAAATAAATATATATATAAGCGCTTTCGTCACAACGTAATAACACGCTGCTAGAGTGTATCCTGACCTGATAAGCAGAGTCATGCATTCAGAAAATATAGAAAAATGTGAATGTAGTGAAATTTTCTAGGTTCTGCTTGAGAAGGCTTTGTTCGTGTCATTCATGCTAAAATAAACGAGCTTCTTTAGGTTGGGGATACTTTCATAAAAAGAGCATGGTGGTTATTGTTTCCAAGCGTTCGCTGCGAGATTTCCACAAAAATCAATAAACTCGTCCAGAGTTAGGAAGAATTAAGCATGAAGGGCCTTTGGGGAATGCAGTGTCCTTGCCATACGGTACATGTAATTTTTTATTGTCTAAGGACGGACTATTTGACTTTAATCTGAGGCTTTGATCTTTGACCGGTTGTTATCAAAATCGAACTACTTCATTCTTACCTGACCCTGAACCCATCTTCAAAGTCTGGCCCAATCTGGATAAAAGTTGGACTGGCCTTGCCCTGTGACGTTGACCTCCGACCTCTTGTTATCAAAATGTAATTTTTTCATCCATAGTTGACAATCAGTTGTTTCACCAGGTTTTGTCCAAGTGGAGTAAAACCGGTAAAAGTTAGAATGCCGTACATTTCACCTGGCCCTGTTATCAAGATTTTTGACGGCGTGTCATGGAATTTGAATAATTTCTTCCTTGATTTACTGTGAACCGTTCCACAAAAATTGATCGAAATTGGATAAGAACTGTATAAGATGGCACTGTGTTACGATCTTGACGAGCAGTTGTTCTCAAAGATAATATGTTAGTCCCGTGGTTGACCCCCAACTGGTCCAATCAGTTAGTTCACATAAAATAAAAACTGAATAATCTTGTTCACACAAACACGTGGGTCGGTTACCTTGACCTTTGACTAGTGTTTTTAATTTCGAATCCCTTCGTCCATACCCTACCCGCAACACTTTGAACAAGTTTGATTTATATTAAATCATAAATATTTAATCAACCTTTGCCATTGTATGGTCTTGACCTTTGTCCAATTGTTCCAGAAACAGTAAGATCAGTCTTGGCTGACCATCAGCACTTTCAGCAAGTCTGGTTAAAACCAGATCATAACTGTTTGAGTTGTTTTATTAAAACACATTCAGCAAACATACGGTGCAGACAGACCGACCGAGAAAACAGATACACTCCCCGGGGTTCACCTGCGTTGGTGTAAGGCCCCATCCACACGAGCGGGCAGTGCCAGACGGGCAAACATTGATACCAAACCACATTCCAATTCACACATTTGGAAGGTGGCTGGCGGGCACTAGCGTAGATGACGTCATAAGCAGGGAAACCACTGGCAAACTATCTATAACACCCTTGCCCGTTGTTGAGGCAATGCTTGACGTGTGGACAACAAAACAAGTGTGCCCGGCAGTGACCAGTGGCCGCCAGAAACTGCTCGATCTGGTAACACTGCTAAAGAAGCGAGGGATATACGCTCAGCGGGCAGTGCCCATCAGGCAGTGCCCGCTCGTGTGGATGGGGCCTAAGAAGACAACGTAGTAAAGAGGTTATGGGTCAGTTTGCGACAAAGCTGAGTGATGATTATGTACATATCCTAAATATATATATATATATATATATATATATAAAGAAAGTAAGGTAAGACTGACTTAGTGTTATCGCATATTTATCAGCAGAACTGAATCGTTTTTAGAAAGATCATAAAAGTTTGACATCCGAAATCTGGGGGATCATTTACAATGTAGATACTTAACCATTTCTGTGCCATTACGGTTGCTTTATTTTTTTCTTACTTCCATCAGTTTATTTTATTCAGGTTAGGAAAGACGCAAAGTGGTTTGTTGAAACCTACTAATCCCATCAATAAGGAAGATCTTTTCGTTGGTTGACTTAATCGTTTGGAGATAGCAATAATGAATAAATAGTACTCCCTCGAGTTGAAGAGTATAATGTAAATAATAGCCTGACCATCTAGTGAAGCGATAAAAGGTTGCTTCAACGGATCTCTGGCTGATAAGCAAAGATGAACTTTTTCAGAAAGCAATAAAATTATTATCAGTGTGAAAATTTTACTCCAGCTGCTTATTAAAAATGAAAAATAAAGTTTAGACCGTCTAAGGAAGTGCTATAATAAGACTTATTTCATTGTACCCAAGGCTTGGCTTGATTGCACAGAGTAGTTGCAAGAATAAAAAAGACGCCATCGTAGTGAAGGGATAACTATAAAAACCTTTGCCATGCAGTTGTTGTCGTTCCGTAACCCCAGTACGTTCACTGTGCTGGGGACCAACTGAAGTGCCCCCTTCCCCACCTTCCATGGTAGACAGCACCTCGCTAGGGTAGGACCAGGGTCCTTCCTCACTGCAAGGTGCAGGGATATTGGAGGTTTGTCTTCCAGATGGACGCCATAGTTGCTTAACTCCACCCAAGATGAACAGCGCCACCAGTTCTTGTCAGCGCAGATACCAAGTAGTGACTTATCTAAACGATGCGTCAGCGTAGCCCAGGGATGAAACTATTTTTGTGTCACAGGCGAATTGGTTATCTATTCGCTTGAGTATATTGTGTGACTTGTGTGATTTGCATATTATCGACAAATCTCAGCCCGTTTTGCGATTGATGGAGATGAATGAGAGGACCCCTGCCAGTTAATACTCGCAGGTTCCTATGACTCACTTTCAGACTTATATGCCATTTACTCTCTGGTTTCTATGACTCATGCTCTTTAAAACACTCTTAGGCTCCTGCGATACACTTCCAAGCTAGCTTAGCTCATTCTTAGCTGAGAGTACATGTTTAGCTTTATCTGGAATGGAATACCAGAGGGTCATTTAGCAGCGTCACATCCCAGATTTTTTAACGATCAATGGAGATGAATGTGAGGGCAGCTGGCAGTTATTACTCTCAGGCATTTAATGGTCCCATTCAGCCTCCTATGACTGTAAGCCTCCTGTGACTTGTTCTTTGGCTCCGGAGCTTCTCGGGTTCCTATTATTCGCTAAGGCTCCCATGACTCATTATCCAGATACGATGATTTTTTTTCGCCTCTTTGACCCACTCTCAGAATTCTATGTCTTGCTTACATACTCTTATGACTCACTTTCAGGCTGGTCAGACTCACAATTGATTATAGTAAGGGTTGTTCCGACTCTGAATTAATGGAACAACTGTTAACAATCTCAGACACTAATACTACTCTCAGCTGAAAAAAAAATCGCCAACTGGTATCAGTTGGAATTCAGTATTAGATTTGCGCCGATCTTGAACTAATTAATATCGGCACCTTCCTGTCTTATTATAAATTAGTGGAGATAAATGTGACGCTCGGTGGTAGTTAATGCTCGTGAAATACAGACCCTCCTGCTAATATCTCTTTAGTGGCGACTGTGAAGTATTTGTTTATGGACGAATTATACCAGCATATAAAAATCGTGCTTAATGTGCTAGCATAATTCACAGTTACGGTCGAACTCCATCTCAGTACCCCTCCCCCTTCACCACCACCACTGTGAGACCATGTTCTCAGTGGGATCGTAGTTTTCTAACACATTCTGTACAGTGATTTATTTTGCACATCACACCTTAATAACCGGCTTGCATGTGACTGAAGAACTACGTCTATACTAGAAATTATTAAAAAAAAATCGTATCAGAGTTTAATAGAGAAATCGCTTGAATAAAGTCGCTACGGAGTTTCTTATACTGCTTAGAATACCGCCATCAAACTGGTGCACGTGAGACACAACTGTCACCCCAATCCAAGTGTTGAACCATTAGAATACCAGGCACCTCAGTATAGCCTGATTCACGTTATCAGGGCTGTACTAAACAAGGCACACACAGTAGTATCAATAAATCTGAGACGTTTATGTAAATCCCCAATTTCTGACCGTCAAATATGGGATGGATGTAAGCATTATACGTGTTTAGTCTGCATTCCGCGGTATAAGATGTATTCAGCCGTGAAGAACAAAAGCCAGAAACACCTCACACTGATTCTGGGTACAGTGATAATTACCATATATCTGGGACTTTCCAACCGCTTCATGGTTGTTTTAATAGTGTAGCCTACAACATCTATGCTATCTGTGGCCTGACGCTTCACCCTGGGGGTAGTGGTCTCGTTAAAAGGATAATATAAAGATTTCTGAGAACTGTCAGTTACAACCACTTCTACCACACTGGCCACCTCAGCGTTTTCTCTTTTACATGTTCGCTTTCTTTTCAACCACCACTTTCTGGATCTAAATCGTATTCTTCTTCAGTCTCCTTTGCCATCACTTTCTCTCTTGTACCCCTTCCCGGCACGCGCGCACCCCTATCTCCGCACACAGTCTCAAACACAAACGCACTAGCACACGCAAACACAGACACAAAGACACACACACACACACACACACACACACACACACATATATATATATATATATATATATATATATATATATATATATATACACACACACACACACATGCACACAAACACACACGAGCACACAGGCATACACATACACTGACGTACGAACGATTGCACAAACGCATGCACATACTGTACACGTACTCGAGTGTGTGTGTGTGTGTGTGTGTGTGTGTGTGTGTGTGTGTGTGTGTGTGTGTGTGTGTGTGTGTGTGTGTGTGTGTGTTTCATAGCTGATTGTTTAACATGGAGGAGTAATGAGAGGAGGGAGAAAGAGGTCAGTGAAATCGAAAATGAAACATAACATAGATTGTGATTTTTCTTCCTTTAGGTAAGGATGGTAACGTAGCGCGTAGAATATTCATACTCTTAATAGGCAGTATATGTTTTTAATGGCAGACAGTTTACTTGTACACGAGGGAAGAGGGGAGAGAGAGAATAATCCATGAAACCGAGAATGTAAACTGATGCTGGTCATTGGGTTTTAATATTTTTTAAATGACATGTGGCGACTTTTTTCGTGGAACAGTGAAGGAGAAGAGAGACTGTGAAATTGAAAATGGATCTGGTGAAGCGGATTTGGAAATGTTCTTGTCACTTACGGGATTCGATTCTTATAGCACGTTCCAATGAATGGGTGATAAGGAAAAGAGAGACAGAGACAGAGAGAGCTTGGAAATCGATTTGGAACTGGTGAAACAGACACTGTTAATGGGATGGGAGATGGTGGAGTTAAAGGGCTTGGAATTCTTATTGCTTGTCATAGCGATTTAATGTATTTTCTCTTAAGGCCTGTAATTACCGGTACGTTGTCCGCGGAGGAGAGACAGACAGACAGGCAGAAAGACGAAGAGACAGTAAGATAAAAATCAGGGCCGGGTTAACCCTGCTGTGGCCTGGTAGGCAACGCAGACGGTTGGCCTGCAACATATAGATCTCTTTTTTCCGTTATTTCCAGTGAAATATTGGCATGACCTATAATGGCCTTTTTTTGATGGCCTGATGGGTGATGGCCCTTATTTGGACGCCCAAAGCGTATATTTATTCCGCCCTGCAAGTCTGGTGGATGGCCTGTGACAGGCCGTGGCCTGGTAGGCAGTTGCCCATTTTGCCTATACCTGGTCATCCGGCCCTGACAAAAATGGATAAACGGATTCGAACAGAGGCTTAGACAGTGACAAGGACAGTGGCAGAAACAGAAACAGTGAGACAGATGGAACCAGAGACAGAGAGAACCATGATAATCTGAACGTAAACTGATGAAAGAAACTGAGAAGGGTTTATCTTTGACAGCACTAACATTGATGAACTTGCCTTGACGAGAACATAGCGACAGGCAGGCTACAGAGAGATTGGATAAATAACGACTGGCAATCATGGACGTTGAATTGCGCCTGTGTTCTTTACCGTCAGCGAATCGACATGAAAGCGTTTGGGAGGGGAAGGTATAGGGGCTGGGGGAGAGGAGAAAGAAAATGGAATGCCCGGGTACAAAGCCAGCGTGTGATTTAATACACCACTTTAGTACATTTTTATTTTTCATGGAAGTGCATCCAACTAGGCGGCTCGCAAAGCTTTGAATATATTTTTTTCTTTCCCTCTATACTTTTTACTATTATTATTATTATTATTGTTATGTAAGTGGAGGCTAGCACGGGTTTATGTCAGTGATTTTGTTTCAGTTCTGGTTGTCGTTTTGGTTTTGTGGGACTTTAAACAAAAATAAATATTTGCACATTCGATTCATTCTGGCTTTTCATCTTCTTTTGTGTGTGTGTGTGTGTGTGTGTGTGTGTGTGTGTGTGTGTGTGTGTGTGTGTGTGTGTGTGTGCGTGTTAACATTAGTACAGGTTTGGGTCAACCATTTTGTTTTAAGCCCTTTAGTTATTGATCGTCCCTTCTAACGAGAATAAAATGATGTGATAGTAACACCAGTAAGACACAATAGGCTCCCTTGAGCTGAGAGAGTTGTAATGGATTATTTTTAACATCTTCATCTGAGCTGGTCTCCTGTAAGATGAAAAAATATATATATCGTTCGTCATTTGCAAGATAAATTACAAAAGACGATCGCGAGCGACAGTAATTTCCATTCTTGGCTAGTAGTTGCTGTTATCTTTTTTTTTACTTCTTTTTTTCTTTTATAGTGAGAGTTGGCACCAGCTCACATCAGTTAGTTCGGTGCAGTTCTAACAGAAGTAATTATTTTTAGGTAATTAAACAACTAGTACCCAGTAATTTAGCAGGTGACGTCATAATTTTGTTCTATTATGAACAGTAACGCTGGGTCTTTCTTTTTCTTTTTCTTTTTTTTTTTTTTTACTGTTTCAATCATGTATTTTCTTTTCTGGTCTGAATAAAAACGTCAGACATTTGGAGTACCATATAAGACTTCATCGGTTTTTTTATTTTTTTAAGTCCCAGAAGAGCCTCAGTAGCAAAAATGAAATATTTAATACGTCCTCAGTTAATTTCAACAGTAACAATGACACAGGAGAAAAAACTGAAACGTTCATGCTAGCTGATGAAAACGTTTTATATTATTTATTTATTTTGTTGTTATGATTATTTTTTTTATGAAGGACTACGCTGATATATTAACTTGCTTACTCTTCGGTTAGGGGATGCATCAACTTCTATGAAAAGCTTCGTTGTATGTTCAAAGGGCGGGAATATAACGTCACAAAAATACTGCAGTGTGGCACAGCCCAAACGGTCGCATAACTGTTCTAGAAATGAATTCAAAGAATGCAAATTTCAAAGTAGCTAATAACAGCCACGGGCAAAAGCATGCCTACTACCTCATAGTTTATGACGTAGAGTGAACATTAAGGTGAAAATATTACGACCAAGTAAAAAGGTTTCGGTAATATTTCACATCATTGGTGACTTGTTCTTTCTCAAAACTGGTCAAGGTCTTTGACGGATGCGACACCAGGCTATTGCAACTGCGGTGGAACATGAAGGAGCAGACGCCACTTCTTGCTTATTTCTACTGAACTTTGTATCAGCGAGTTTTTCTTGCAAAAAGTTACTAAACCTAACTTAACCAAGATGGACAAGCCTCATTTGATATAACCTCCACAGATAAAGCACAGCGAGTGTATAACAAAAAAGAATACCGGTGTGTAGTTATGTTAATGTGTAAAATGAATGTAAGAAATCACAGAAAATAACCATTGGCTCTTTATTCTCACTCTTATCGATTTTATTCGGAGTAGGAGAGCCTCTGGTGGTCGTTCGGTTCATGGAGACTGTATGTAAACCCTCCAGTGAGAAAACTAAATCTTAACCAAATACCATTGATCGGTTTTCAAATAATTCCTGTTCCCATCAGATACTTATACTCACCTTATCGAGATTTTTTGAGCTGAATAGATAAGATATATTTTTCATTAGTCCCTTCGCTATTAGAGGAGTTTTCTGAGTGGTATAAAACTGTCTGTTTGTAGCAAGAATGAAATATGATATACATTATCAGACTGAAGGGGATAAGTACCATCATGTGCTTCCCTCCCACCCATTTCGACCATTTATGGTTATGAATCATTCACTGGTAAATGTGTCCACACTTTAATAAATCTAAAACAACAAATTGAATAAAAAAATTCTTTTGGTTTATTCCTGTCGCCACTAGTTGATGTTGTGTGTCTCTGGGGAGACCTTATGTGATAAAAGCAATGAAAGTTATATCCAACCACCAACAAGTTCGAAAAGTTTCACCTAAACCGAATGAAATCTGAAAGTGGCAAGAATGAAGTGCAAAAAAAAAATTAAATTAAAGGGGTTAAAGCGCCTTGAATTTGCACGTTGAACGTATCAGGAGTTACAGTAATCATCCGAGTCTATCGAAAACCTGAAAAACGATGTCTTGAAAGTGTGAAAAGATAGTTCTCTTAAACTAAGGCTCCATCGACCCCACTCCACCGTTATGGTAGCACATCCCAGCAGCGATATCAGCCATTTATCTCCTGCCAGCTTAGTAACACATTAAACCTGAGAACGTCGTTTTTAGTTTTATTTCTCACTACATCTGGTTGATTTTCTTAAGAGTTAAAGTGATCATTTACAGTGACAGGATTAGGGGCGGTTTCCATTTCCAGACGATTTTGTTCGTTTTTTGAGGAACTGTTTATAATGACAGGGTTAGGAAGTCTCGGTTTCAGACAATTTTGTTCAGTTTTGAAGAGACCATTAACTTTATAGTAACTGGATTAGAAACAGTCTCTACCTCAGACGATTTTGTTAAGTTCTGGATATCATGTATATTGACAGGGTTATGAACAGTATACATTTCCAGACGATTTTGTTCAGTTGGGGAGAGAACATTTATAGTGACAGGGTTAGGAACCGAATACATTTTCATGCAATTCTCTTTAGCTGGAGAGAGATCATTTTATTGGCAGGGCTCGATGCCCTCCGCGTTAACCTTTTCACAACCTAGTTTTTCTCGTTAAGCTGAATTACATCGTCTGAAGTAAGCAGTAATAATAATAATAAAAAAAGTTGCCAGCGTTAGAATAAGCGTGGGTTGGACTCCTGAATTTGTCTTCTATAATTGTGTTAACCCACCCCAGTTCTGTTGGCCATATCCCCTAATCCACATTTTTTCTACACTTGAAATATTGACTAATGATTTTTTTAAATTACTAAGATGACTAAAGTAGTGAGAGGCCGTGTACCTCAATTTGGGTCATATTTTAAGTGGCTTAGGAAATTTCGTAATTCCTCTTCCTAGACGTTTTATTTTGCATATTAAATCTCATTATCCTCATGTATGTACTTGATGCAATCCACGTTTATGTTCAAGCGCTATAAACCACACACAAGATTTTGGCAGTTTACTCTGCATATTAAATTTCAGTATCCCGTTTGAAGTTACAGGAAGGAACAATTTGCATCCTCCTGGCGTTTGGTTCCTTCTTCCTTGCATAAAAAAAAATTTAATACTTAGAGTTATACAAATATATTCTTGTCGTTTTTTTCTGTATTTGAATCCTCTGCATCCTGATGTAAGTTACAGATGCAATCGATGTCCAGCATAAAGATGGGGAGAGGTAGGATCCTGAGAGCAAGAAACTAAAAAAAAAAATAAAAGTCTGCCGCACCGAATGGACGACACTCATTTGCTCACGATTCAAGCCCTAGGAATCCTGAATGTCTTAAAATGAATAAAATGGTCTGGAAGTAGCAAGAATGGAGTGTAAGAAACGTTATCGTAGTGACAGAAAAAAAAAAGTCTTATGTTACCCGTGCCAGAAAGGAGGGAGACCTAGGCTTAGTCTAAGGTATAATATAAGGTAACATATAAGGGCAGGGGACAGATCTATTTCCATGACAGTATTTTACATGATACAGAAAACTCCATTCATGTCTTGGACGAACCTACGAAAGGTCGTCCCTCCAACCGGGGTGTTCTAACCACTATGCCACCAGGCTCCCCCAGTGGCAGAGGGTTTAAATATAATCAATACTGCCTGACGTGCTTTACCCGTTGTCTGTATTGAAAGGTCAAACAACCATCCAGGCCAGCCTTGGACTTAAAATGTCGATGGTTGAAGGGGAAACGTTAGCTCTGTTGACTGACGTAAACCTTTATCGTGGAGGATGCAACATTCACCAGAGAGGAAAATAGTGTCTTACATCAGTCCGATGGAGGGAGGGGAAGGAAATGATTTTATATAGTTTCGAATTGGAGGGAAGGAATATGATAAGGAGGAAAAAGAAGTGGTATTCCTGTAAACAGATTTTACACAGAAGAGCGAGGAAGTTCTGAGGGAAGGGAGGTAAATGATGGAACGAAAGGGACAAATGTTGGGAAAGGAATTGATGAGGGGCGTGGAGGATCTCATGGAGGGAGAGGAACAGATGGAAGGGAAGGAAACTGTGAGGCATGAAAAGGAAATGGTGGAGGCAAACGAAAAAAAAAAAAATGATGAAAGAGGGGAAGGTAGTGATGAATGTGGGTTTCACACGGGAGCTCTAGTTTGTTCTACTAAAAAATATTTGGTGTTACCTATATTTGTGTACGTGGTTTACGTGACGAGTGATGGGAAGGGTGGGTGGTGAACTGCATGAACGGAATCCGGTGATTGATTATGTGTGTGTGGATGACAGGATGAGAAGGTGTGTAATGGATGCAAGAGTATATAGAGGTTGGGGGAGTGGACCAAGTGGTGGTCAGAATCAAAGTCCAAATGAAATGGAGAAATAGAAGGATGGAAGGACAAGAGGAATTAATTCATACCAGGGTTGGATCAAATACTGATTTTTTAGAGGTCAAATACATATACTTGTGACATTATGATACAAAAATACAAATACAAATATTTTTATTCCTTAATTCAAAAATAGAAATACAAATACGTCTGAAATTAAGATGTAAAAATACAAATACAAATACTTTTATTTTCGACAGGAAATTTAATAAAATTATTGTATCTTAATTCACCCACCATGTACAGTGTGTTTGTTGCGTTGGGGCCGGCCCGTGATAATATAGAAAAACTCAAGAGTTCACGTGACTCGGGAGTCACTGCTGCACGTCTGCCCAGATGCACGCTGATGCTCTATCTGAGCCTGTGATCTAACTCAGCGAATCAGACAAAAGTGGCGCGGCATTTAAAATCAAAATACAAATACGAATATAAAATACTTTTTCTTCTGGGTGCCAAAATACAATTACAAATACAAATACATTGAAAATGTTTTTAAATACAATTCAAATACAAATACAATTGTATTTGATCCACCCCTAGTTCATACAAGGTGAGTGGAAAGGTTACAAGAGGAGGGAAAGAAGGCAGAATATAAGAGGGAAGTGGAGGAGCGGTTGAGCAAATATGGTTTGGAGCAGATGGGGGACGTGGAAGGTGTGTGCAAGATATTCACAGAAAAAAATCTGTGCAGCATGGGTGTGGGGTGAAGAGAAGACGAAAGGGGGTGCAGGGAACAGCATGGTGGAATGAAGAGGTGAGAGAGGCTGTGGCAAAAAGGAAGAAAACATATAGTGAGTGGATGAGAAACAAGGGCTTGGAAGAAGCTGAGAGGCGGAAGAGAGAGTTATATGCAGAGTGGAAGAGAGAGGTGAAAAGATTAGTAAGAGAGAGTAAGAAGAGAGTGGGTGAGGAATGTGGAAGGAATTTGAGTGTCAAGTGAAGGGAATGTAAGAAATTGTTCTGGAAAGAGGTAAAGAGGGTTAGACTTGGTGCCAAAGAAGTTAGTTGGTGAGTGAAAGATAAAAATAGTAGATTACTAGTGGAAAAGGGAGAAAAAGTGAGCAGATGGAGAGAACACTTTAGGAATTGTTGAACATAGAGAATGAAAGTAATGCGTGTGTAAGTGGTTGGGGAATGGCTGGGAGGAGGAGGGGTGTGAGAAGAGGAAGAAATCAGTAAGATGGAAGTTGTAGAAGGAATGAAGAAAGTTAAAATGAGGAAAGACCCAGGAATTGATGGAGTGTGTGGTGAAATGCTGAAGCATGGGGGAAGAGATAGTAGTAGAATGGATGTGGAAGATGTGTGGGAGGAAGGTAGAGTTTCGGAGGGTTGGAAGTCAGTATAATTATTCCCCTGTACAAAGGAAAAGGGGGAAAAGAAGTGTGTGGTAATCATAGGGGCATTTGCCGTCTTAAATAGGAAAAGTATATGATAGGATACTTATTGACAGAGTTATGGAAATAACCGAGGAATTAGTTGAAGAAGAACGGAGAGGTTATAGGAAGGGAAGAGGTTGTGTAGATCAGATATTCGTTCTGAGATCCTTGGTGGAAAAGTTTCTAGAGAAAAGAAAGAAGTTGTATGCGGCCTTCATGGATTTAGAGAAAGCATATGACAGGGTGAATAGACAGGGATTGTGGAAAGTATTAAGAATATATGGAGCAGATGGGAAGTTGTTGAATGCTGTGAAGAGTATTTATGAGGGTGCTAAGGCTGCAGTGTGGTGTGGATAGTGAATTGAGTGAATTTTTCTGTTTGAAGCTTGGATTGAGCAAGGATGTGTCATGTCTCCGTGGTTGTTCAGTCTGTATATGGATAGGGTTATAGAAGATATACGAGGTAGGGCAGTGGATGCTGGAGCAGCCCTAGTGAGAGAGGGCAGTGTTTGGAAACTCCCTGTACTGTTGTTCGGAGATCATAATGTGTTGTTAAATGAAGACGATGGGGAGCTACAAGGCTTGGTGGATGAGTTTTGGAGAGAGTGTAAGAAACGGAATCTGAAGGTGAATGTAGAGAAGAGTAAAGTTATGGTTTTCGAGAGAAGTGAAGCCAGTGAGTGTACAGTGAGGTTGAATGAGGAGGAAATGGAAAATGTGAGTGCATTTACGTACTTGGGTAGTGCGATGAGTAAGGTTGGAAGTTTAGAGGGTGAAGTGCTTGAAAGGGTACAACAAGGAAGAAAGGTTGCTGGTTCCTTGAAAGCAGTGATAAGAGAAAGGGAAGTGAGCATGGAAGTGAAGTTACAACATGACAGTATTGTGATACCAACTCTAACGTGTGGAAGTGAAGCTTGGACCTTGTTGGAGGGACAGATGTCAAGAGTGAGAGCAGTGGAAATGAGTTATCTGAGAGGAGCATGTGGAGTCACATGGAGAGACAGACTGACGAATGAGGAAGTGGAGGAACGTTGTGATGTGGGAGTGGATGTGATAGGAAGCTTTAAGAGAAATCCAGTGAGATGGTTTGGCCATGTGGAGAGGATGGAGAGTGAGAGACTGACAAGGAAAGTTGTATGTGAGTGAGGTGGAGGGGGAGAGAGGGAGGGGGAGGCCAAGGATGAGATGGAGGGATGGAGTGGAGAGGTATATATATGAAAGAAGGGGGTGTGAGGTGGGAGCAGGGCAATGAAATGACGGGGGACAGGGCGACATGGAGGCGATTTGCTTGTGGCTACCCCTTACGGGATTAAGGCGTCTGGCAATAGATAGATAGATAGACTGTATCTGTAAATACAGATTTCCGGTTTTCGATATAGGAGGAAATTCCTTATCTTTCAACCCTACTTCGCCTTCGCACCCGACTGCACCCTTCGCCACCCTATCCATACAGCCCAACTCCTTTCCTATCCTCTTTCACTGGGGGATCACCCCCGGTGATGCTTTGGTTAGCACGTCCATGTCGCAACTTGAAGAATCTGGGTTTGATTCAATGTGCAAATCGAACTCTTGAACAATCTTGTTTCCCCCATGTTCCTGTTCACCCAGCAGTACAGACTGAACCTGGATATAACAACAGTTGCGACTCGTATTCTGGGAGAAGAAAGGGCTTAGCAAAACTGATTGCCTTAATAACCATCTGGTCGTCAATAAGCAACAATTTAGGTCTCCTTCAGCTTCCTTTTTTAACTCTTTTTGACGAGGTAACTGTTTCATTCTGAACTGAGCTTTTATCTGAGGTATTCACTTTACATCGTGTATGAATAGAAGAATTGTTGTTTACTATAAGCCCTAATAATAAATGTACGTAATTTTAACTCAATGTGTTTAATGCATTTTCAGTATACGAATCGAAGTTTGTTCTTTTAGGAATAGGTATTTCGATCCTTGCTTAGTCAGTTCACTCGAGGTCGTATATTTTTATTCTTGCTGTTGATAGACGATTTAGAGTAATCGAGGAGATCTTAGATGTCAAGGGATGAATAAGGATATGTATGAGTAAGCGACTGGATGTTTCGCACTGAGCCATCTGTGAGTCAGGCTAAGGCCAGCAGACCTCTTGTAAATTCAGCTGGAGAGAAAGTTCAATCCGTTATATATATATATATATATATATATATATATATATATATATATATATATATATATATATATATATATATATATATACATATATATATATATATATATGCAAAATGAAATGAAAGCAGAGACAGTTAAGTATATCGTATACTGCATCTAAAGATGTAATATACTTTCGTATATTACATCTTTAGAGTGATATTGAGACATGAGGGTGGAGATCTTATAAACTCAACTGCAGCTGGGAGGGGCACACAGGACAAAGGAGGACTTAATTGCCTTGGCCACAAACTCCCAATAGTTGTCAATTCTCACCTGATATCTTCATTAATCATAAAAGCATAAGAAGAAAGGATAACAGCAGTAGGCCGGTTGACCCATGCTAGGCAGCTCCTAGAAGAGTAACTGAACTACTACATCTATCACCACCACCACCACCACCACCACTACCACTACCACCACCACTACCACCACCACAGCTACCAGCATCATGCCCCGCCGCCTCTTCCACGTGAACCGCTTGCAACACCAGTGAGGCCTCTAGAAAATTTCAAACATCAAATTGAAACAGGCCTATCTGAGACCAGATTCCATCCATCCAACCAAGTTTCATCAGAATCCGTTTTCCAGTTTTGGCTGTGCTGCACGCGCGCACGCGCGACACACACACACACACACACACACACACACACACACACACACACACACACACACAGGTACATTCATTCATGCTGTTGTAACGTTTGTTCACTTGTAACAAAGAACGTTGGAGGCTCACATTATACATTCGTGTAGCTCAGCATAAATTCCATGCACGCATTCACGTTTTCTACACAAGATAAATTTCGCCACTCGCATACAAGCGTCGATAGGAAAGGAAGTGTTCGTTCTCTTTGGTCAGTAGTAAAAATATCCCACCTCCAAAATTTTACGTTCCCTCTGCCATACAGAATTTGTCAGACTTCCAATCGCACTCATCAGTAGAGAAAGGAATCGCGCTTCATCACAGGCAAAAATGTTTGGAACTCAGAATATTGAATTTTTAGTCACACATTCACATTTCCTTAGCCATATAAATTTCGCCGTATTCCCAACTGAACACTTACCATCAAAAGAGAAAGTAAATAATTATGTACAAGTCACCACTGCCTGTGGTGACTAGTAAATATGTTCCAAACACTGATGATTGATTCGTCTAACATTCCATTATTGCCACACACTTTCACGTTTCCATCGCCACGTAAGGCTCTCTCCCTCCCACTCTTAGCCATCAGTAAAGAAGTAAATCAATTTGTTTATGTTGTGATTGTCATTGCTTCGTGGCAATAATGTCCGACCACATAAGATCACGTTCCCCAACCCCACAAAGACCTCTGCTCCCTCTTCCCCAACGCACTCACGCACGTACGCACACTGACACGCAGGCACACACACACGCAAACAATTAAACAAACAAACAAACAGACAAATGTTTCCCCACCCTCACGAGCTCTATCCATCCCCAAACACACACACACACACACACACACACACACACACACACACACACACACACACACACACACACACACACACACACACACACACATGCATACTCACATGCATTCATACATAAACACGCTCTGTCTATCTCTATCTGTGTATCTGTCTGTCTATCTGTCTGTATAATACTTATTCATTTATATAATAAGCAATTCGTGGTTACTTTTGCTCAAAGGAAATCGTACCAACCCCACTTGACACGTAGGGAGAACGTTATGCCAACAGCATCTGGTGTTCCCAGGCGGTCACCCATCCAAGTACTAACCAGACCGAACGAACGGCCATACCACGTTGAGTACACCGCTTCCCGTCCGATCAGCGAAGTTAAGCAACGTTGGGTCTCATGTTAATGATTTCAATAAAACAAATAAAATACCTCACACATACCCGTTTCTTCTGCTTCCCATGTTTAGCAAAAGGCCCAAACTACACAGTCATAAACAGAGTAAGAAATAGCTTTTGAACGCTACTGAAAATGTATCAGGCTCTGACTGTTGGGTCCTATAGGGAAGCAGATACCACACATCAGCATATCCTCCAAACGACAGAACTCGCAACACTTCCGAACTACTCATGCATCAATAGGAACTAGATATTTAAGTCACGGTCTGCTGTCATCGCAGGTAAAACACACACACACACACACACACACACACACACACACACACACACACACGTTTAGTTTGCGTACCGGTAGCACAACATTACTGTTCAGTAAAGTAAGACCAAACATGCAAATTTTTTCTGACACTCAAATCCCCCCCCCACACACACACGCAAGCGCGGGTACGTATCAGTGGCAAAGGAAATATATTCATGTCTGTTCTTGTATTATTTGCCCACATTAAAAAAAAAAAAAAAAAGAGAGAGAGAGAGAAAAGTTTGTGGCATAGATAATTATTCCTTCATGTAGCTCAGCAATATTTTCACTCATACATTCACTTTTCCTACACAACATAATTTCGTCACGCCCACACATGCATCGCTAGGGAAAAATGTCCTCGTTATCTTTCATCAACAGTAAAATGTCTGACCACAAACACGTTTCCCCGTCCACACACATTTTGTCACTTCCGAAACACACCGATAGAGAAAGGAATCGCTCTTCATCACTATACTCCTTTTGCTCTAACTTGCCCTAGAACTGACATCTCTCAGCGTTGTATTCTGAGTTGTAACAGTAAATGAACACTAGAATATGGTACTTGTCGCGAAGAACTCCTCTGGGAAGAATGTAGAGCCACGGTGTTTTCTTTTCCTCCTTTTTTTGTCATATATCAACGCGAAATAATATGCTAGAGGAAGAATATCTGGGCCAAGTTAAAATAAAAGCCGAATAGTAAAAATGTTCCACCTTCAGTCTGTTGAATTCTAACGCCACTTTTTCACGGTTCATTTTCAACACAAATTTCGCCATATTCCCAAACCGAGCACTTATCAGCTGGGAAAGGAAATGTGTTCGTATGTAATGTTTGAGGCATGACTAATTCGCATAGCACTGCATTAATGACATATACGAGGGTTGACATTTAAATTCCCACACACTGTCCCATTCCTCCCTACACAGAGTCATAAGTGGTGAAAGGCATCTTTTGATTTAAGACCTGGTTGCTTTTCATTCATGGTAAAAAATATCGAGCCGCACACAGTCTCGTTCCCAAACCTCATTATGCCCCTTCCCCCCCCCCCCCCCCCCCCCACACACACACACACACACACACACATATTCCCTCCCCGCTCACCCCCCCCCTCTCCATCACCAATAAGAAGCTTAGGGTGGCGGTGTGTCCTCCAATTTGTGTGTGTGCGTCTGTGCTTGTTTAGGGCGCAGGTGATGATGGCCTTCGCTTGCCTAATAAGTCCTCATGATAAGTTTCCTTCCTCTTTTGGTAATTAAATCCCTTCCGGGACTAGAACTTTAAAAACTCATCATGCGTTTACATGAATGTGACAGAAAAATCGTTAGGGTAGGAAATGAATTATATAACAGGATTCTTACTGAAGTGTTGTTTTTCTGCCCTTCAGGCTAAGGACGTCGTTTTTATTCCTCTTCCTGTCTCCCGGCGATTTTGTAAAGAATAAGATACAACTTACGAACTGGAAAGGTTGTATAAACCTTTCAGTCTTCTTTTAGCTAGGGGGCTCTTCTTAGGATAATAATAATAATAATAATAATAATAATAATCTACAATATATACCTAGGCTGCTTCGCCCAAAGAAAGCAATAATAATAATAATAATAATAATAATAATTAACTATCTGTATTATAATGATCCAATTTCTGTATGTTTGTTGGTTTGTCCGTTTGTTACAGTAACACAGCAAAACCGGCGCATTGCAATACAATTTTGTTAGTGCAAGGTGCAACTAAAATGCTCTGACTTCAAGAATTAAACAATTTCCAGTTCAGTCGGGCCACCGGTTCCCGAGTTATGAATCATTTCTGGCCTTTTCACATCGAGCGAAGACCACCTGAAGGCGGCCTTTAGGCGGATTACATTCTTTGAGGGGATTGAAGTTACCATAACAGTCTTTTTTTTTTTTTTTTTTTTTACATCAAGCGGCCTTTGCCTTTTAAGCGAGTATTATACTGATCCAGTTTCTGTATGCATGTTTGTTACTGTAACACACCAAAAACGGCGCATGTAGCGCAAATTTTTGTCAGAGCAAGGTACTGTTAAAATGCTCTAACTAGAAGGTAAAACAGTTTCCAGTCCAGTTGGGCCACCGGTTCCTGAGTAATGGCTCATTCCTGAAGATAGGAAATGACTTGACATCAAACAGAGGCCGCCAAAGGCGGCCTTTAAGCAAGTACACATCCCCCTAGTACGCACCTATATGGGCGGCAGAGGACGTCGCGTACTAGGAATTCGCGTACTGTGAATATATAAACTTATGGGAAAAAGTACATATGGGCAGCACCCCCCTTCATGGGGAACCCTTCAGACGCCTTTCAGACCTAAGTAGTGTTCTATACAGGGAAACTGTCTAAGACATAATACCTAAGGTAAAGTAAACCAGAAAGATTATGGCCTTACTAGGTAAATCAGCAAGGATATGGCTTAACTAAACCAACAAGAATATGGCTGCTCACCTTTATCCATTATTGCTTCTTGGGGGGGCAATGTCGCATACTCGGGGTAACCCCGGATTTGGGCCACTCTTCGCTGCCCGTCTCACTTACAAGGAGTTCAATTCATGTACTAATAAAAAATACACACACACACGCACAAAAAAAAAAAGGTCCTTGGTACAAGGGGGATTGCGTACTCGGAACTTGCATACTGTGGGGATGTACTGTAATAATAATAATAATAATAATAATAATAATAATAAATACTAATAACGATAATGATAACTAGAAATCTGTAACTGTCCTGCAGACAATCACCAGTCTCCATCTACTGTTCCAGATGGAGGTCCTTGGGTAACGGTCACTAAAACATGAACAGGACACCTCAGTAGTGTTCATAGGTCATGATTGGGTACATTCTACAGTAGTTTAGTGGAAATTGGTCCAAGTTCATCCTTCAGATTTCTTGTGCAGGTCGGACTGAAATCTTCAGCTGACACGACAGTCTTATCTCATGCACTCATAATACTGATATGAATCTTTCTGCCATGTCTTTCCACTGCACGTAAAGGATTTGGATTATTTTTTTCTATCGGCATTGGCCCATGCCAGGACACACAACCTATGCTCTTCAGATCCCTTGCACAGTCTCCAGTTCTCCTGGAATCGTCGTGAGACTCTAAGGCCTGAATAATAATACCATGAAAACAATAGTCTCCACCTATGTAGTTGGTGGAGACTAACTAGAAATTTGTAACTGTCCTGTGGACAGTTACTAGCCTCCATCTACTGTTCCGGGTCGAGGTCCTTGATTAACGGTCACTAAGACATGAAAAAGACATCTTAGTAGTGTTTATAAATTATGGTTGAGTACATTCTTTAATAATTTGGTGGAAATTGGTCCAAGTTCACCCTCCAGAATCCTTGTGTAGGTCGGACTGAAATTTCCAGTAGACACGACCAACATGTCTCGTTCATTCATAATACTGATATGGCTCTCCCATGCCCTTCCACTACACGTGAAGGATTTGCATTTTTTTTTTCTATCAGCAATGGCCCATGCCAGCACACACAACCTGGGCCCTTCAGATTCCCTCCACAGTCTCTGGTTCTCCTGGAATCGTCGAGAGACTCTGAGGCCGGAATAATAATAATACCAACAGAAAACAGTAAAACGCCTTTGTCGGCGAGGTACGAGCGAAGCCATTTAAATCTGAAAGCACTGAAGTGTCGCCTTACACCCCGAGGATGCCTAGAGTATATTGATGGCTATCTACCTGCCAAGTTTCGTGCCTTTACGACAAACTGTCTGGCCTGTGGCCCTCTTTCGAAGATTTTCGACATGCCGCATTGGTGCGTGTCACGTGCCACGTTGACCGCCTGAGTGTGATGAAATCTATCAAAAAATAAATAAATAAATAAATAAAATCTTAAAGAATTGGACTATCATATGGTGCAAACAACGCAGTGATCGGCCCTGTGGTTGCTGAGATATAAGCTTCTCAAAAGCATTACTGTCGGGCTTGGTTGGTCCCGTTCGGGCCGGGCCGCGCGTATGTGAGAAAATACCACCACTTGAGAGAGTCCCAAGAGCCTCGATCTCGCCTGTAACACTAGTCTCCATCTATGTAGTAGGTGGAGACTAATTAGAAAAATGCCCATTATGGGAAATGGGTAAAGGAGGATTGGTTTCGAACTCCTTCAATTAGCGAGAATCTGCTTCAGCCTAAGAAAACTGTCCAGAGTTAGCTAGAATGATGTTCGCGAGGAACTGGAGAAGAGGCATGTTGGTTAACCTCTTCCCTCAGATGGGTGTTTAAAGCATGAATGAAATCGTTTGACAGCACTGAGAACAATATAAGAAAGGCGCTCTGAACGGATTATTGGATACATTTACTTACTTCATTACTCGGGTTTTTTACTCAGCTGAATAAGACTGTTTGTTAGCAGCAAGTAATATTATTCACAGGACGTCACCATACTGGAGGAAGCCCAGGCAACGTGCTCCTGTCTATGTCTGAGGCTGTCGCAGTGAACCGTCTCTTTCATTCCTCTGCCGTCTATGTAAGCGGATTACTGGATCTACAGGTGTGTCCTTTAACTCCCCCACCTGTATTCACAAACAGATTGATGATGAAGTCCTTGCTTAATTAAGGATTATTTTTAAAGTCAGAACAACCAACATGTAAAGATTCTGTTCATTTCTTTTCATGTCCTTCCTAGAAAATTAATCTTGGTTACGAGAAGAAAATAATCTTGTAAATAAGATTTCATTTTGCGGAAAGAACAAGGAAAGGAGAACTTGGGACACTGCTTTATTCTTCCTAACAGAATACGATGGGGCCCTCATGTGAAGGGGTAAATGAATGCTAAATCTAATCCTTCCAGTTCGAAAGCTCATATCTAAGCTAAACCAAATCGTTACAGTAGGAGGCAGCAAGGATATAAAATATAATGCGTTATGGGACTGAAAGTTTTAACCAGTTCAGACTGAGGGCGTCGGTTATTCTATTCGTGCTATTAACAGACAATGTTATTCGGCACGGGGAAGACTTTTCGATTTCTTGGGGTCAGGTGTATCGTTCTTTAACCCTTTTATTAAGAGAGACCTTTTCTGAATTGAGAAAGATTGTTGGACAAGATGAAGTAAAAACAAACTGGAGATTGCCAAACTTCCCTGGGGGGATGGAGGATGGTCTCAACAAGAAGGGGAAACATTTCTAGCACTCAGACATCTCTGCGCGTAAAGCTGGTGAGCTCTGTGGATTTGTGTTGACGTTTCGCATATTTGTTTGGTTTAACCTTTGGCTTCATAAAATCCTTTCAAAATATTTTTATAAAAGAGCACTCACATAGTGCAGTACCCGCGTCCCCACCATTTGCCATAAGGACCAAACATTTGACTGCCCTGTGACCCTGACCTTGCCAATTGTTCTCAGAATCTAATAACTTCATCCCTGTCTCACCCAGAAACCTTCCACAATGTCTGGTCGAAATCAGATCGAAATTATTAAATGTTGAACCTGTCATGTGACCTTGACATATAACTGATTGATTTTTAAATCTAAATCCTTTGTTCTCGCCTTGCCGTGAAATGCTTCCAAAAATTTAGTCAAAGTTTAGCAAAGCTTATTTAGACTGAACTTGCCGTTTGATCTCTACCTTTGACTTGTTCCCAAAACTATTGGTCAGCCCCGTGGTTAACCCTCGGTCTTTCCTCCAAATTTGTTTCATATCAGATCAAAAGTATTTTACGTATTGTGTTCACGCACTGACCCATGGGTCAGACTTAGAATTTGCCCTTGCCCTTGACTGTTGGCTGATTATTCTTGAAATTGACTCACTTGGTTCTTGCCTTAATCTCAACTGTTTCTCAAGTTTGGTCCAACTTTGACACAAACTGTGTAAGTTGATTTTTGTAGGTCAGATACTGAAATGTTCCGTATGATCTTTACCTTAGACCTATTTTTCAGCAACACACACACACACACACACACACACACACACACACACACACACACACACACACACACACACACACACACACACACACACACACACACACACACACACACACACACACACACACACACACACACACACACACACACACACACACACACACACACACACACACACACACACACACACACACACACACACACACACACACACACACACACACACACACACACACACACACACACACACACACACACACACACACACACACACACACACACACACACACACACACACACACACACACACACACACACACACACACACACACACACACACACACACACACACACACACACACACACACACACACACACACACACATCCTGAGGCATCTATCCCAAGAGCTTCTCTTCCCTGTAAATAGCTGCAGGCCTGAGGAAATGACCTGTACTATGCATATATAATATAAAATATAGTTAATTAGATGGAAAATTAGGCAGTTACTGTAATGGAGGAGTAGATGGCTGTAGGAAAGAAGGAGAGTATTGGTTTGGGTTGAAAGGTTATTTAAGAGCATGAAAGGAGCAGTTAAGCAGTGACTGTGACAAACAGGAAATAATGAGATAAATATTTAGTGAAGGAGAACAACATCAGGCATGTGAACAGCTTAGAAGTAAGCTAGGAAAACAAGGCAGTAAGCAGTCTGAAAATGCAGAAAACAGAACTAAATGAAAATATTGTAGAGATGAAATGGTTTCTGGGAAAAGAGGTAAGACTTATATAACAGACTGGGATAGAAAAAGAAAATACTGTACCAAGTACCTTAAGAAGTCATTGCATACTGCTTGAAGGGAAAGGTAATAATCTAGAATGTGAATACCAGAGGAGTATAATTACTAATCTAAATTGGAATTTTACTAGTAATAACAGAGGGAAGGTTTGGAATAGTACGGTGTAAGAAAAGAAAACTGTTGCCAAATGTTTAAAAAACTAAATGAACAACTGTGACAGTACGCACATCTGATAACCTGTATTATCCAACATGGTCAGCTGGTCATGAGTGGACGATAGGTGTTGAAAGAAAATTGCTGGAAAAAAAAAAATGGAGGAGCGTTACAGCATCTTATATGTGTTGGTCCTGCAGTGAATGTCTCCCTTCAACCAGCTTTGTACAGAAGCAAGAGTAGTCTCCATGCTAAAAATAATTCTGTAATAACTATTTACATCTTGCAATATGAATTTAGAAATATAAGATTCACTGCCACATAAGTAGAGGTGCACATACTCAGGATATCCTGCTGTATAGTTCTTGATCGGTTGGCTGTCAGGAAACATACCATGAAAGTCTGTGAAGTATGCAATAATACATTCACTCTCCTCGTATAAATTCAGGCTTATATATTTTCAGTAATTATTTAATCCAAATAATGGCCTAGGGAAACTGACTTATAATTCATGCTTAGCCTATGCAGCATACTGTATATTGCTCGTAAATGCATTCTCTTATATGTTCTGTCGTCATTTTTTTTTTTCACTTTAACGCATATATACATACTTCCCATGTAAATATGACAACTTGGAATGGGTTAGCAATGTCTGGTTTATTAAAGAGAAGAAACATTGAAAATTCGCGAGCTGTTGCGCTCATACAATGTATTCTTGCACAATCTAGCGACTGTTGCAGCATTCAAACATCAGAACTGCGTTTCGCCAAGGCAGACGGTCCGGACTTTTTTGTAAGGATGACTGACGCTCAGGAACGGTTGATGACTGAACGTCGTCGTTCAACCAACTGAACTCTGGTCTTTACTGTACGGCTCTTTGCGTTCGTCCGCCTCTCCAGCATACAATTATTCTGAACGCTTCTTCTTCCCACAACTGTACACTCTCTCTGCATCGCCTCATATCCACGGTATCTGTGCTTGCCTTTCTCTGCCTTTCCTTTCCTCTGTGACAGTTATCCCTCCCCTGCCTCCCACGCCAAACAACACCCTACCATCTTATTACCAGGCATATGTTCTAGTCATTTAACCCTTTCGCTGCCACTTGTGCTCTTGGGTATTTTTTTTAGGGTAACACCTGAAGATTTTACTGAACAGAGATATTCTAGCAGTCAGAAATATCAACGTCTGTCTCGAGTAATCGTTTCTATATTGCTGATACAGTCGGCCACCGGAAGACGTATACACGTGAAGAAATATCAACATAGAGAGTACAATTCATGAAAAATATTTTTTAATAGCATAAATGGAGGGAAAAGCTCAGGATGATCGTTATTCTTTCATTTCTTGCTGCTGTTCACGGCAGTGTTACACCTGCATGGTTGTTGACTTTATACACGGGTTTTATTCACCCCTGTGCACAGTACAACTGTCATGTGTGGGGAGGCTCGCCACATACAGCTCTTCTCAATAGGGTGGAGTTCAAGCTTTTCGTCTCATCAACTCTCCTCCTCTTACCGATTCCCTTCAACCTCTCTCTTCGCCGCACTATTGCATCTTTATCTCTTTTCGGTCGCTACTTCAATGGTCACTGCTCCTTTGAACTGTCTGCTTGCATCCCTCCACCTCTACAACGGGCGCGTAGCACCCGTCTAGCAACAAAGTCTCATCCCTTTTCTGTCCAACTCTCAAGTGCAAGAGTTAACCGTTACTGCCAGTCCTTCATTTAAGCAACAGGTACACTCTGGAACTGTCTCCCTCTGTCTGTATTTCCTACTTTCTATGATCTCCAGTCTTTCAAACGCAGTGTTCCCAGGCATCTCGAAATGAACGGATTTTGAATTTGGCTGTTTTGTTTTGTTTTGTTTTTTTCTAGGAAGGAACGGTTTGTGGGCCCCTGTCCTTTGGTTCCTTCTTTCATCCATAAAAAAAGTTAAATCTCCCAGACAAGGACTATAGATGTGGCCGACTTTACACAAGAAGGTCTGTTAAGGTCAACTCCAGACGATCTTGCTCAGTCAAGAAAAATCCCATGAACCATGCGATTGATGACGCTCCCTAACACCTGCTGCTTTCCAGAAAATCGCTGAATCTGGTACATTATTATTTACCTGTATGCTATTTATGCAGTCTATGTTGTTCTATATTAAATTGAGGTGAATAACATACACTAGTACAATAATATGTAGCTACTATGCAATATACGGCGTGACGACGAAGTGCTATAACACCTACTAATCCGAGGAGAATACATCCTCAACTCCTCCATTCTTCATGGTTCTAAGAATCGTACTATTAATATTGACATTTTAGGACCACTTCAATACTGACCTATACTGTACATTACATCTCAGCATCTTGTATATTACTGTGCAGACTGCTGTATGTCAATATTAAAAAGATGGGAGTGATTTGCAAGAGAATGTCATTGTGAAACATGCAATTTAAGTCGTTAAGCACGAGATGCTACGAAGCTTCCTCTGCCACCTGGAGTATGGCCCTGACCCTCAGTTACTTTTAACGACGAGCATGAGTTCGTGTGCTATGTGATCAGGAGTTATTTTCCAGTCAGTGACTAGGTTCTAGACAGTGGGTTCTATACAGGGTCGAGGCAACTAATATATGGGGCCTACCCGGGTTTATCAGGAAGAAGCTTGGAGGTGGAAGACAGACTGTCATCCCAGCTTCTTCCAGCCACTCGTCTTAGTTTAAGTATATATACTATTGCAGATCACCAAGTATCTCCATGTACGCTAAGTAGTTAACTTGTACTGTATATAGAAGCCAATTAAAGCAACTGTTTCAGTATAGTTTGTACTGTATTAGCAGAAGTGCCTGACGCCAGCCAGCGATAGATGCTACTATTAAGCTGACAGTGAACCACAGTAGCTTTATTCAGTATACCTGCCAGGTTAGTAGAGTTTGACTTGGAGGACGATAGACACACACATTCAGAAACTCAGGTTGTAAAACACCCCCAACGACGTCTTGATAGTTTACCATGAACAGGAACGTCCTGCTCCTTTGATGCGTAATTTCTTTCTAACGTTTACTGATGTGTTGCGAGATAAGGGGTGATCACGTGTAGTGGGTGCCACGCACGGTACGCCGTTATCGAATATTCTAATCTGTATTCAAGAGAAACCATCTCAGCGCCACACTGCACATTCGTAACAGGAACTCTTATCATCATTACACAACGCATTGACAGAATGAACCATATCAGCAGTTACACCGCGCAACAGCTATACATCTAGGCACATACATTCTCTTATGTACTACAGCCTGAGAGTCTGGTGCCATGGACTCTCGTGGTCAGGTTAACTCGAGTGTTTTATTCCAATTAATGTCAGAAAGTAGATCATATAAGTATGTGTGTTAATACTGTTATCAGTAACTCTTCATGATCGAGGCAATTCTCCAATTCTGTTCCAGTTAACGCCAGACGATTTTAATTAATAGAGAGTGCCACGGGAGTTTAAGAGTGCTGACATGGGGATGTGTATGATGCAAATGATGGGTGGTTTATTTTGCTTTACTCCTTCAGTACGATGACTATTTTCCATATTACTCTTGCCACTGCTGGATGAGAGAAAGAGAGAGAGAAAGGTGAAAGGGGGATAACAGAATTACACATATACAGACGACACAAACCTTACGGATCCTACGAAGCGGTGCTGCCGTAATGCTAAAACTTAAACCAAGTATAGTAAAATGATAGTACAGCAGAAAGCTCTCACCCTGTCCCTCCGGCATTTGCTGTTCAGAAATGCTAAGTGAGAAGTAGTGCCTTATGGGACTGAAAAGCCTAGGGAATATTTCACATAATGAGCAAAAAGTAGTGCCAGAATGGAAACAGAACGGAGGAAATCTAAAAATGAACATGAGGCCATATGATGATAATAAAGTTAATCTATACATTGACTTTTTACTTTTCAGTATGAGAACTGAATTGAAGCTATTCTTCAGAGAGAGAGAGAGAGAGAGAGAGAGAGAGTTTAAAAAAGGCAAAACTGTATATATTATTATATTAAAAACCTGGCACAAGCCATGTCTATGAGGGGAAACGCCCATGCTACAAATCGTACAATTTGTGTAAGCAATTTAATATATTTCCTGTTCACTTTTCCGCGTTCCCAATGAAAATAGCGATAAAAGCGCCAGTACATTGGATTCAGTTACCATAAATATGTTTCCGTAATCATGTCCAATGAACACAGTTTCATTTAGGAAACACGTGAAAAAAGTAGCAACCTTGAATGCAAGATGATAAAGTTTCGAAAATGTACAGTGTATACGTTTTATAGTTTACCTTTATTATTTTATTTAATACTTTTATTACTATTATCATGATCATGATATCATCATCGCCTTTATCATCATCATCATCATCATCACATCATTATTATTATTGCTATTATTATTTTTGTCATGATCTTTATTATTATTATTATTATTATTATTATTATTATTATTATTATTACTCGCTTAAAGTCCGCCTTCGGCGGCCTCCGCTCGATGTGAAATTACCCACTGTCTTCAGTCAGAAATGAGTCATAATTCGGGAATCGGTGGCCAGACTGGACTGGAAATCGTTTCTATTATTGAAGTTAGAGCATTTTAACGGTACCTTGCTGTAACAAAAATTTGAGCTACATGCGCCGTTCTTGCTGTTACGGTAACAAACAAACATATAGAAATCGGATCATTATAAAATAGATTAACATCGTCATCGTCATCATCATCATCATCATCATCATCATCATCATCATTTTATTATTCGTGTTTGCTCTGCTTGACACACACACAAAATCCTCTACACGACGATGGAGATTAAAGAGTATATATAAAATTATTCGAGTAGGAAAAATGTTATAAAATAAAGGACAAATTTAATCCCTTCAACGCTGAGGGATCTTTGCTAATCTCAGTAAAATCGTCTGGCAGTGGCAAACATCAATCATTAGTCTGTCATCACACCGAGGGACATCTCCTTAGCCGAAAGTAATAATCACGTGCGTACAATAAAACTAGTACGTGAAATACAGCACCATGCTAGAGAGACTAACCTTTTCAGTATTATTAGGTCTGTACAGTGTTATACCCTTTTTACCAGTCTGGCGTGAAATTGACTTCTTTCCATCTTGAATGCTGAGTTTAACAAGAGATGAACTGTAGAATATGATGCTAGTTATGAAGAAGTGGTTTGGAGAGGATTTAGAGCCATAGTATTATCTTTCTAAGCCACACCGTGAAATAAGCTGCAAAGAAGACGAAAATCTGGCCCAAGTTAAGGTACAAAGGGTGTGGTCAATTTTTAGTACCGCCGTAGGATTATCTTGAGTTTAGAAAATACATCCTGTTATGAAAGACAGACTCAGTCTTCCATAGCCTCTTCAGTAATGTGACATTTTCATCTATTCTTGTCATCCCAAGATTTTTTTTTTCAACTTAGGAAGGATCTCTATTTGTGAAACTTAATAAAGGCTATATCTAAGTCCCCCAGCAAAAGACCCTCTCGTAAACTAAGAAAAAAAAAAAAGAAAAGAAAAGATCCCGAATTGAACAAGGATAAAAAAGATGAAAACTGATCGCAGTGAGTTGTTAACCTCTTCAGTCTGATGATGTGTTCTGTGTTTCATTCGCGCCACCTCCAGGCAATTGTACTGAGTTGAGGAGAAACATCAGATCTATCGGGGTTACATACAGCCTTCAGTAACCCATTCACGAAACGGGGATCTCCAGCACAAAGCACGTCCTCGGGCTGAATGGGTTATCACAGGAAACAGAGACAGAATAATGGACTTGGCTGCGTGAAGACAAGAATGAGTTTGAGGATAAGAAAGACTATTAACGATAAGGGAAATGAGTACTGTTGCGTCTGCTTTGCATGTGTGTGTGTGTGTGTGTGTGTGTGTGTGTGTGTGTGTGTGTGTGTGTGTGTGTGTGTGTGTGTGTGTGTGTGTGTGTGAGAGAGAGAGAGAGAGAGAGAGAGAGAGAGAGAGAGCAGAGTAACAAGAGCCAGAACGAATGCAAGAGAAGAAGAAAGTGAGAGGAGAGCTCGAAAAAAGCAAAAGGGATGAAGGAGAAAAATAATGGCTTCCCGGAACCAACCTGTCAAGAGAATGGACGAGGGTAGAAAAAAATCAAGAATGATAAATGGTACCCTAATTAACCTCAGGAGTAATTTGATCTATGAGGTTCACAGAGAGAGAAAGGTGTTATTTGGGTACGACTGGAACATTCTCGTATATTTTTGTGTGGAATTTTCAAAGCTATTTAAGATTGATTCTCAACAGTAACTTTCATTTCTTTTAGCAAAATAAACTAGACAGGTAAAATTCTGCATTGTGCTTCCTCTGTTCTTCCTGCAGAAAAAGTTACAACTCATGATTTGTTTTCTGTAGTGACTAACATTTATTTAATGTCGGAGAAGCATGGTCTATCCATCTATCTATCTATATACTTCCACCAAGGAAAGGGAGGTAGCCGAGACAGGACGACACACTCCCCATTTACTCATCCATTCAGAACATTCATTCGCATCTTAGCCCCAAAGGGGAGAACGGAGAGATCCTCACCGCACCACACCGCACAAGGGTCAACTGCGCAATGCAATCAGTGACATCCGCAGCAGGGCCCGACAGCAGAGCTGGTTTACCCCTGCCACATCATAACAGACCCATCCCCTTACCCGCACCTGACCTGAAATAGCTGATCAGACCAAATGCGGGAGAATATCTCCTCAGGGCTGCGTCATCACTTATTCATTCACAATTTCTCTCCAATTATTTCTGTCATGCACAGCCACTCTTCCTTGCTCAACAGACATCCCTCTCGCATCCAGCGCTCTCTTCACACTGTCCATCCATCCTATTCGTGGTCTTCCTGTCAGCCTTACACCTCTCACATCAGATCTAGTTATCTTTTTCACCAATCGCTCATTTGAAAAAAAAAAAAAAAAAATCTACAGTCTCTTTTCCTTATCTTGTGCACAGTTTCGAGAGCCATGTGATCGAAAATTAGTTTTTGAATATCGGACCATAGACCGTCCACTCATTGGCATGGGTGATTTAGTGATACCTTCTCCTCAGCGATTTTCTTTATTGTACCTCAACACTCTGATGCTGATAGGGTTCACTATAAGATAAGTAAGCTAAATAAATCGAAAAGTGTTAGTTGCAGTAAATTGCCATACAAGAGCTTTTCTGACTATTAAGATTAATGGTACCAGTATTAACGCTCAGTTTCTTGTACGCTCCTTTAGCTGAATATACTGTAATAGTCTCGTGCTATCTAGAATTCAGTACTAGAGTTATGTCAATCATGGGAGAGTTACTATTTGACTTCGAAATCATTTTTCTTGTTCGAATGAGTGAAGCAAGTGAGAACATTATACTTCAAACGAATTTTGGTGTGTAAAGTACCCCATTTGGATGGTAAAAATTCCCTGCTTGTGAAGGACCAAAACTTTTTCTTCTCAGCTGTTAAACCAGTCATGGCATGTCATGTCGTACAATTCAGCCATTTTGAAATTGTAATGAAAAATGCCTTCCAGTTTTACCAGACTTAAGAGCAAAATATAGTACAACCGAAGAACGGCCAAAATATTTCCTGTAGGTTAGATCACTTTTTTTTTTTTTTTTTTTTACTCTTAAACCAACCATGGCATGTTGTACACTTTTGAATTTGTCGTAAAAACTGTCATCTTCTGATACTAGTAAAAAAAATTTCGGACACATTCCACTCCTGTGGTGTGGACACTTGTTTCTTTTTCATTCATTCATTCGTCATCCAATCCTACATTGCCCCATGAGGAGCGTAGGAGCCCGGGGCTAGGCAAGTTGTTCCCGACATTTAAGATGAGAGTGACCAGCCTTACTCATCCCTGAGTGGCATTACGTGAGCAATAACCCCCAACCATCCCATGGATATAAACCTTCACCGGCTCAGTCCAATTGGAGCGCCGTAATTACTCACTAAACCACCAGGCGCCAAAATTTTGTTACATGGTTACCATCCAGCGTAGTAAATGGTTCCTGGTGTACAGGAAACTATTTGGCTTGTCACACTCAGTGTAGAGTCACCCACAGGCAGAAGGACGAGGAATGAAGGAAGGAAAGAAAGACAGAAGAGGATGGACGGAAAGGAGGATGGAGAAGAGGAAAGGACAGACACCCGAGAGCAGCACTACATCGAGGGAGTGAATGGTGAGCGCCCCCTCCTATATTTTATTTATTCTTGCAATAACCACACGATATTATTCCGATTCGGAGAGAGTTTCCAACTGGATTAGCCCATCAGCGCCCTCGATTCCTGTGTAGGGGATTTTTCTGGAAAGGTATCTAGCGTGCAACCCTCTGCCTACCGGCTAATAGTCGCAAAGCTGATCGATCCGTACAAGATCCTCGTGGCCCCATCGGGCCACTCAGCACTTCTCAAAATTGGAGCCATCTCTGAATACGCTTCATTTTGAGGCAAGTGCTCCGTGACCCGATAGGACCGGAGAGCACTTCTCCAAATAAGAGTCCATTTCTGAACAGCTACCACCTCCATCATCACAGCTACCATCAACACCATCACCACCACCATGGCTGCCATCACCATCATCATCATCGCAGCTACCACCAACACTACTGCTGCCATCACCACCACTGTCATCACAGCTTCCACCACCAACACCACCACCACCACAGTTACAGTCACCACCATCAGCATCACATATACCACTAGCACCACCACCATTACAGCTACCACCACCACCATCATCAGAGATACGATCAACACTACCACCACAGCAACCACCACCACCATCATCATAGCTACCACCACCACCGCCACAGCCACCACGGCTACCGCCATTTTCTGCTGAATAAAATCGTCTGCTCGTAGCATCAGTGAAGAAAAAGACATTGGACTGTTGATGTACAACCCCCCCCTCTCTCTCTCTCTCTCTCTCTCTCTCTAAGACCTAGAAAACTCCATACAAATGCCCCGCCGCCTCTTCCACGTGCGCGTATTAAAACGCAAGTGGGGACAAGTGTTAGGGTCCCAAACACCCTTTCGGACAATATCAATCCACATGAAATTGAAACTAACCTCTAACCTCTCTGGGTCCCAACTACGACTATCCTGCCAAGTTTAATCAAAATCCTTTTTCCAATTGTGGCTGCTGTATACACACACACACACACACACACACACACACACACACACACACACACACACACACACACACACACACACACACACACACAAAAGCGCGCGCGGAACCAGGATTATAGTGTATTAAATCCTGACGTGCCCGGCCTTATTGTCTTTTGAAAATGCTTAATTCTATCCTTTTTAATGGATCTTTGGCATCAACCGGTTAACTGTCCGAGCTAGTGAAGCGAGCGGGAACACTATTAAGCAGATAAAAGGGTAAATGCCTATACTACGCATAACATCAAAACTGTGTTATTCTGGAGTGTTAAAGCTATGGTAATGCTGATCTATGCCTAACTTGGAAAGCCTATGGAAAAGCAATACTTGTTACTTACCGGTAAGTGATTTTTCTTAAGCTTCGCCACCGTTTTATTGAAAAAAGCCATATAGCACCAAACTGATTACCAGATAGCACCAAAACTGTGTTATTCTGGAGACAGTGAAAATTTCAGTGTATCGATGCACATTGTTCGAAAGCTTATAAAAAATTAATTGATGTTAACTTAAAGTGACGTTTTACAAAATTCGCCACCATACTGCCTTTAAAATACAGATAAACAAGGTCAAACTGTGTATCAAAACTGTTATAACTCGGTGAAGCTTCAGTGGATCTATGCACAACACTGGAAATCGCATAGAAAAGTAAGACACATAGAAAAGTAAGATACAGTACATAAATTTATCAAATTCGCAACCATATTGCAAGAAAGAAGCACCAAACTGATCACCAAAACTGGTTTATCTCGGAAATGGCTGTAGCTTGAACGGACTTTCATACATCACTGGAAAGCTAATGGAAGAGTAATAGATGCTACTTAAAGGGCTTTTGACAAAACTTGTCAGCATACTGTTGAAACAAGCCAAACGGCATCAAACTGGGCGCAAAATTGAGTCAAGTGCGCAACTGCCATGCGTAGGCGTGAGGGTCCAAAACCCTTTTTACTGATAAGCGTGCACGTTCTGAAATAACGTGGTTAATTTCCAAGTATGCATTAGTACCAGGGAAGCGGAATGGCGCACTTTTTTTTTTTTTTTTTTTTTTTTTTAGATAAAAGCATTAGCAAGCTTACTAGCTCTAACACGTACAAGTGTGGACGCCTATAACTTCCCATTAGCAGTTTCATCTTGCCCTTTTGACAATTATAACGCCATTTTCATCATTTTCTTGCTACAGCCAAATGATCTGATTAGGAGAAACCTCAAACTAGAGGGATTAGATGTAGCTTTTATTACCCCCTCGACTGCGTGGAAACTCATTAAGTTGCAGCAAGGAAAAAAATAATCTGGAGTGTATATTTTCTTGTATGTTACCTTTGGAAACTATTTGCATTAGAAGGATATGTATAACGTGAAAGAGTACGTCTCTCTCTCTCTCTCTCTCTCTCTCTCTCTCTCTCTCAAATCTCTTTACTTGCATCGTCATACGGCCTCGTAATTCATTCTTTCCCTTTTTCTCTTTTATTTTAAATTGTAATTTGAACTCCTCAGTGGGTCTATTTTTAGTCAATATCTTTCTTATTACTTCACTGATCTTTGCTGCTGTTTAATCGCATTTCTTCTGGGTTTCTTTCATTTGACTGCATTTTCTGTCTTTCATTGGGATTCCCATTTGTTTCATTTTAATACTGCTTGTATTGTCTTTTTCATGTGTATATTTATCTTATTCATTCTTAGATCTTTAGTGGAAAAGTTTCTAGAGAAGGGAAAGAGGTTGTATGCAGCATTCATGGATTTGAAGAAAGCATATGACAGGGTGGATGGACAAGGACTGTGGAAAGTATAAAGAATATATGTAGTAGATGGGAAGTTGTTGAATGCTGTGAAGAGTTTGTATGATGATGCTAAGGCGGCAATGTGTGTGGATGGTGAACTGAGTGAATTTTTCTCTTTGAAGGTTGGGTTCAAACAGGGATGTGTCATGTCTCCATGGTTGTTCAATCTGTACATGGATGGGGTAATAAAAGTGGTACAAGGTAGGGCAGTGGATGTTGGAGTGGCCCTGGTGAGAGAGGGTAGAGTTTGGAAACTCCCTGTACTGTTGTTTGCAGATGATACTGTGTTATTGAGTGAAAACGAAGGGGAGCTGCAAGGCTTGGTGGATGAGTTTGGGAGAGTGTGTAAGACACGGAATCTAAAAGTGAATGCAGGGAAGAGTAAAGTGATAGTCTTTGAGAGAGGTGAAGTCAGTGAATGTACAGTGAGGTTGGATGGTGAGGAAATGGAAAATGTGAGTTCGTTTAATAAAATTCAGCTTAATCCTGCATCATCCTTGAACATGCTTGGGGTTTCATTTACTCGGGACTTATCTTGGAAAGATCATATTACATCTCTTGTAAAATCTTCTTCCAAGAGATTGGGTGTGCTAAGCCGACTCCGTTCTTTCTTTACCCCTGCACAATTGTTGACTCTATACAGGAATTTTATCCGCCCCTGCGTGGAGTACAACTCTTATGTATGGGGAGGTTCCCCACATACAGCTCTTCTCAATAGGGTGGAGTCAAAGGCTTATCGTTTCATTAACTGTCCTCCTCTTACTGACTCCCTTCAACCTCTGTCTCTTCGCTGCACTGTTGCATCTTTATCTCTTTTCTATCGTTACTTTAATGGTCACTGCTCCTCTGAACTGTCTGCATGCATTCCTCGACCTCTACGACGGGCGCATAGCACCCGTCTAGCAGCAAGCTCTAATCCCTTTTCTGTCCAACTTTCTAATGCAAGAGTTAACCGTTATTCCCAGTCCTTCATTTATGCAACAGGTCAACTCTAGAACTGTCTCCCTCTGTCTGTATTTCCTGCTTCTTTTATCTCCAGTCTTTCAGACGCAATGTGTCCAGGCATCTCGAAATGAATGGATCTTGAATTTGGCTCTCTCTTGTATTTTGTTTTTCTCTTGAAAGGAACTCTTACTGCTGGCTTATGGCCTTTGGTTCCTTCTTCCTCGCATAAAAAAAAAACTGGGAGAGAATTTCCGAACTACAGTAGTAATGGTATTTATTAACCTCTTCAGCACGAAATGTCCTTTTGAGTTCAGTAAAATAAACAAAGAAAGGACGTCACCGGCTTGAAGGGATTAAAATGTCTCGTCTAAAGATCTAAAGAGAGTATAATCGTCTTGTGAGAGCTGGAGTACAGTGTAATTCATGTTACCATACTGTAATACCTAATCTTTGCAGAACACTGGCGTCTTGTGTATTTTGTTCTTGATAACGACACTCTCCCTCTCTCTCTCTCTCTCTCTCTCTCTCTAAAGTTTATGAGTGTCATCTGGTAGGGAAAGGTTTACCATTTAGCTGTGATTTATCAGTTGTGGTTATTTTCGCTAACGTCACATGGTGTTACTTTGCTCAGTAGAAACCCAGAGCACCGGAAGTGCTCAAAGTTATAATCAACGCTGTGGCCAGGAGCCAGGGATAAAGAACCTTGTGTTATATACCAGTTTACGTCGGTTGATTTTATTAAGCTTACAGAAGCTCACCACAGCCGAAGGATTAAGGAAGATTTTGCATGTTCACTCCAGACAGGAAAGTCTGCCCTTGCGTGTATAATATCGTCAGGATTTAAAGCAAGAATATGACCTCTGGGGCTGACGGAGTAAAACTGTGCCGTGCCATGACAATTTTCCCCTTGCTATGATGACGTACTGCACTTTTATCAAGAGATCGTTTTTACACAGCTTATGAAATGTTTCTCACATTTAGGGTTCTAAGGAAACCTGTATGAAGATTTTTCATTTCGTAAGTCTCCCTAAGCTAACAAAATAGCCTGAGAGTAATAATAATAGTAATAAGAAGAAGAAGAAGAAAAACACACACACATAAAGACTACGGTGGGACAGACCTCTGTAGCGCATATAAAGACATTGGTGGGGCAAACCTCTGCAGCTCCGTATTATCATTATTTTCCTTGTAGACGAAAGAAGATTTTTCCACTCATAGTGATGCGGTTAATGTGTTATTAGGCGCCGACTATTATGACATTTTTCCACTTTAATCTTGCTGCTTGCTGATTTTATTCTTTTAATTTTTAGAATTTAGTGGAGTTAGATGTAGCTTCTGTTATCTCTTTCACTACAAAGACGATCTCCCAGACAGAATGAAATTGTCTGATGCTATCTATTTAAAGGTACTAAATGTTGTTCTTGATAGCGACAAATTATTTTACCTCGCAGTGAGTAGGTTACCTTGTTCTTAAGGGTGGATTAACAATCTCAGTGTAGTTCTTTACCGGGATGGCGTTTTTTATATTTTTATTCTTTCTTTCCATATGATGTGATTCAATTTTGGAGAGATTTTTCGAACTAGAGGGATAATAATATGCAGTCGTTGTCTTCACTGCAAGGAATCTCTTCTAAGCAAAGTACAGTCTGGCCTTAGCGAACATAAAATGGAAACTACTTTGTTGCAGTGAATGATGTGGTTCACCCTTGCGGTGCCATGACGTCTAAAATAAACGTCAGTACTGTGACATCTCATATAAACGTCATTTGTGCTAACAACAGACGAATTTGCCAATCACAGAGAACAGGTCAGCATGTTCGTATGCACAGACTGGTACTGACATTTAAAGGGAAATTAGATCTCCGCTCCCTCTGAAATCTCATGCCGTCTGAATAGACAGTATTTTTGCAAACGATAAAAGGTTTCACCAATCGTGTTCTCATGCGGGGCAGACTGGTTATTCTGACGCTGAGGGCGTAAACAGTAGTAGTTAGGAAGAAGCGCAGCGCCCTCACGTGGAGGAAAATGCAATAGTGTAACTTGTTCTTATGAAATATAAAATGTTTACCCTGGAGGCGACGCGCTTATCTCAGCCCTTTCGCTGGCTCTTTCCTCGGCTTCCTCATTTTTCTTTTAGCCTCCCCTGAGGCAAACCTTCAGGGCGTGTTGTAAAGCAGGAAAACCATATAAATATCATAGGTTAGAGTTAAAGCTCACCGAACACCTTAAAACAATGCCCTGGGTTAAGCGGAAGGAAAAATAAATCGGAAGCCGGCCAGACAAGTTTCCGGCTCCCCACGCGAACGCCAGTAATGCTGCCTATATATCCGGTATGGCGGGTTGTCGCTTTCCGATAATTCAGTTTTTCCTCGTTTGTAAGAGGCGCGTAGGCTTGTTAGTGCTATTGCCTGGCTTGTTAGTGCTGTTGCTTAGCGTGTTAGTGCTGTTAACTCGCTTGTTAGCGCTATTAATTCTGTTGCCTGATTTCTTAGTGTTGTTACCTAGCACTTTTGTGTTGCTGGTGCTGGTGCCTGACTTGTTAGCGCTGTTGCTTGCCTTGTTAGTGTGTTACTTGGCTTGTTAGTGTTGTTATCGCTGTTTCCCGCCTTGTTAGTTTGTTACCTGGCTTGTTAGTGTTGTTAGTGCTGTTTCCCGCCTTGTTAGTTTGTTATCTGGCTTGTTAGTGCCGTTACCTGGCAAGAGAGTGTTGTTAGTGCAGTTGCCTGACTTGTTAATGCTGTTGCTTGACTCAGTGTTTTTACCTGGCTTGTTAGTGTATTTCCTGCCCTATTAGTGTTGTTGCCTCAATTGTTGTTGCTGTTTACTATCTTGTTAGTGTTGCTGCTTAGCTATTAGTACTGTGTGTGCTGTTGCCTGGCTTGTTAGCTCTGTCAGTGTTATTGTTTGGTTTGCTAGTGCTGTTGCTTGACTTGTCAGTGCTGCTGGCTGGCTTGTTATCGCCCGCCTTTAGCAAGGCGGAACAATAACGTTTTTGCCTGCGTCCGTGTGTGTGTGTGTGTGTGTGTGTGTGTGTGTGTGTGTGTGTGTGTGTGTGTGTGTGTGTGTGTGTGTGTGATACCATTGTTTGTGTATGTTACCACTGACTGCATGTTATCAATATATGCCATGAACGGCTCTGGCTATCAACATGAAACCTTCAGGGCATCAAGATATGGCCAAAATCTTGGACTAGTTCAAAAATGGGCACTCTGGATCAAGGTCAAGGTCACCAAAATGGCTGCCAAAGGTCAACTAGTTTTTATCGCCTGCCTTTAACACCATTATATCTCATGAACGGCTTGCGCTATCAACATGAAACCTTCAGGGTATCAAGATATGGCTAATATCTTGGACGAGTCCGAAAATGGGCACTCGGGGGCAAGGTGAAGGTCACCAAAATGGTTGCCAAATGTCACCTAGTTTATTATATATATATATATATATATATATATATATATATATATATATATATATATATATATATATATTTGAAGCCTCTGTGGTACATTGGTAAAATGTGTGCATTTTCGTACACTGAAGAACGAGGGTTCGCGTCCCGCCAGGGTAATAAACTTTGGGAGCATTCTTCAGGTCACGTACTGCATTGGCGAACACAAGGGGTGCTGTGGTTGAACCAGTGTCGCATACTATAAAGTATGCTTGCACCCAGTCGGCTTGCGCTGGCCGATTACACTTGGTTCACAGACTACACACACATCCAAAGCCACTCCAACACTACAATTACACTTACAAGCACTTCTCACCCTACATACAATCTCTACTAGACAGCCTAAGCCACTTGGTAGAGATACATTGGCTGTATCGTCCCCACGTCGGTCGGGATATTCCGGTCCTGCAGTGGACACACAAACGGCTGATGATGAGATGATGATATACATATATGGATTAGCCTTTTGGGAAACGTGATGACTGAATTCCGTAGAGTTCAGCTAATTTTCTTCGCATTTGATCTATAAACAGCTTGTAACAATACCAACAGCATATTCTGGCGGGTGATTAGCAGTCAGCTCCCGAATGCTTTTCTTTCATTATTGCTGTCATTCATATTTCCTGGGTTAATAGTGATATAAAAGCTGTTGCCTGAGTTGTTAGTGCTGTTAGTACTCTCAGTAATGTTGTCTGACCTTCAGAAAAGGGGGGTTTTGCAGCAGTTTATGGGTAAACAGAGAGAGAGAGAGAGAGAGATTCTTTTCTTAAATGCGATGTGTAATTCGTCCAATCATGCAATAACCACTTTATTACACTTACGTCGCGAGAAGCAAGAATGGGTGTTCCTTTTTTAATGGTGTGTGTGTGTGTGTGTGTGTGTGTGTGTGTGTGTGTGTGTGTGTGTGTGTGTGTGTGTGTGAACAAAATAACTCAGTTCTTAACAACAACAATTAGAGAAACGTTTTTTTTTAACAATAGATCAAAGGTCAAGATCACAGGGCTAGGTCGAACGTTGACCTAGCAAAAATCAACAAAAAGATTTTTAGTTTAACTTGGATCAAATTCTGGGAAATAACTGATGGTAAGGCAAGAAAGAGTGATTCTGTTTAAGAATAATCAAAGTTCAAGGTCACACGGCAGTCAAAGTCCAATCTGTGTGAGAGTTACGTAGCAAAACAGTTTTTAGCGGTTTTCAATCAGACTTGGCGAGAGGGTTGAGAGTAACTCAAGGAGTAGACTTGTTTTTCAGAAATGTCAAGGATAAAGATCGAGGTCAATTTAAACAGCTTATAACCGATTTACACCAAACTTTGAAACTGAGTACAGCGGGGTAGAAAGGTTGTTGGTCCCCTGAAAGCAGAGATAAGGAATAAGAAATTGTACATGAAGGGGAAAAAAAAGTCACTGCATGACAGTATTGTGATCTTCATCCTAACATACGGAAGTGAAGCTTATACTCTGTTGGAAGGACACAAGCTACGTGAGAGCAGTGGCAAGGGGTTATTTGAAAGACTAGAAAGTCTCCATTAATCCAGCCTGTGTGAGGACATCTTTCAGTTTTGCTACCACCTTACGATTTTGCTCAGGTGGGAGAAAACACCTTTCCGAGAGGGGGTTAGAAACAATCTCGTTAATCCTATCACCGTCATGACATTATTATTATTATTATTATTATTATTATTATTATGTTATCGTTAATCCTCTCACCGTCATGACATATTATTATTATTATTATTATTATTAATGTTAGTTATTATTATTACTATTATTATTATCATTATTATTATTATTATTATTATTATTATTGATAATACAGATACCAGCTGATGATTTTACTTAGATGGGGGAAAACATCTCCCAGAAATGGTTTAATGATGTCCGTTAACCAAATAAGCGAAAGTGCTTTTTTTTTTTTTAAGCTATATAACGATTGTATTTTGCTCATGGGATGTCACTCGAAGTGAATGAGTTGAGGACAGGAGGTAGTGTGATACAGTTACTCAAAAAAGTACCTTTATATTTTTATGCCTTTATGTTTTAAAACAATGAAGTTAAAGTTCGGAAATATTCACAAGTACCATCTGATGTGTGTGTATGGCTGTACAACGAATGAAATATACTAGACATTTGTAAATATTTAAGAAAAACCGCGAACAGTAATGACGTTCAGTTTTAAACTATCGATCTATCAAAGAAGTGTGTGTGTGTTGTTATGAGTATACAGTATATTACGGTGCACTCTTAACCTTTACTCAGTCACCAAAAGGGGTAATGTAAAGCTCACAAGAAAACTTACATATTTTACACTGTAACATACACACACAAAAACGAACCAGGATTCGTTTACAAAAGGGGATTCACATAGGCCTCACAGTATAAATATGAAACGGGTCATTTCTCTTCCCTAACCAATCTGTATATATAAAAGAGCCGCGTTCATTGTTTGTTTGTTTGTCCTTCAGTCACGCCCACACCATGGGCCAGAGACCCCTAGACCCATATATATTCAGAAACAGGGTGACCCAAGGATGTTTTTTTTTTTTGAGGGGGGGGTCAAAATTCAGAGCTAGCTCATTTGAGGTCACTCGTTGTGTTCGCATTTTTGGCCAGGGCAATGCCGGTACCCAATCTTGGGCATGGAAACTCACTTGACCTCTAGTTCGGACACAGGCTATGTGAGGTTGACCTCCAAGGTCATTTGATGTCACTGGTTTGAGGTTATTTGAGGTCACATGTAATACACGCTCGACCGTGGACCCAGCAGCCCAATTTTTGGCATGGAGACTCACATGACCTCCAGTCCGGACCTAGGCCCGAGGTCATTTGAGGTCACCAGTTGGAGGTCATTTGAGGTCACCAGTTGGAGGTCATTTGAGGTCACCGGTAATAGTAAACAAGTGCGCACAGATACTGTGCGTTAGTCTGTGAAAGCTGAAATTGAGAATTCCTGGACCTCTTATAATCCCTCTTCATACATGGTCTTTCTGGAGTAGAAAGAAAGATTGAACTAGAACAAATAGGATTAGAGTGTTCGCCTTTATGGCCTGGCAACGCTGGGTACCCCTGCTAGTTTACAATAGGTGGAAACTACGTACTCACAGCTTGAGGAACTAGGAGAACTCGTTGGTGATATAATCCAGATATTCAAAACACCAGTACAAAGGTGTACAAAAGAAAGCAAACGGCAACAGACCTTATAGTTCTTTCGAGGCTGTTTGTTACAGAGTAGACTTTGACTTCCATATCTAATTCTACATGCTGAAGGATAAGGATAGTAAAGCAGGAAGGCTCCCACCGCCTTCAATCCCTCCAGTTAAAACTGGCAAGAAAAAGAAAAATACCATGCAGCATGGAAAAACTGTCATGGGAATTTCATAGGAAAGACTGAAAAGGAAAAGTTACATTCTGTAATACTTTATCTATATGCTGCCAGTTTGAAGAACCTGAAAGAGAAAACAGTAAAGTAAAATGACTAGACAAATAAATAAATACTGCATGATGTTTGGGTATGTTGAGTTAACGGCGTCTGTAGACACAGCGTGGGAACTGCACAGTGCACAGTGTGGATGTTAAGGGGTGGTGCGGCACCCTTGCCTGGTGCTTTTAAGGTAGGCAGCAGTCAGTCAAGCCCCTACTCCGTTCACTTCACTGAGACAAGGAACTTTCCCATGCTGGACAAGCGCACAATTTACCTCCTGAAACAGTGACCCCTGGTACATTAAAAAAATCCCGATGGTGGTCACTTAACTAACAGGGACCCTCAGTGATCCACAGCCCATCACAGGTCGATGGTAAGAGTAGTGACCCCAAATTCAAGGCTGTGTGCACATATCCTAGTCTGTGCTTATACTACATTTGCATTTAATAAATTGATCTAGGCACTGAATATATATATACTGTATATATATATATATATATATATATATATATATATATATATATATATACACACACACACACACACATACATACATACAAGTGTTTTATTCAGGAGTAAACATATTACACTGAGGGTTAGACAACAGATACTTATCAAAGTGACCTTTAAAGGTTAGTACTGTATTACAGTTTACTACATTGGAGGGCAATTTGTTCCATATATTTACAACTCTGTTAACCCGTGGCGTCCCGTCGACGTGAATTAACGTCCACACGTTTTGTCACTGCCAATCCCGTCGACATACTTAAACACGAATCAATTGCAAGGTCCCTAATTTGCACAATTTTCTATTTTCGCGAGTGATTTTTGGCATGTATACACGGGACACCTTCCTCTACAAGATGCCAGGCAGGGACAATGCCTTACCCAGCATGACCTCCTCCCCCCCTGCATGCCCTTTTCTCAGCAATTCACCTATTATCAGTGACCTGGCCAGTAAAGCCATGTCATGCCACGGTACGAAATTCAGGGCCAGAGTGATTCCCCAATCGATGACAAGGTGGAGGACAAACATTAGAGGAAGAAACAGTCAGAAATGATGATCAGGTAATGTGGCAAAAAAAGGTCAGGAATGGTGATGAGTTAGTGAGTGAAACAATGCTTATAATGCTTATAATACCGTTTGAAAACCAATATACTCTCGTACTACATATAAATTCGTACCAAGTAAATAAATAAATACCGTTTATGAGTGGTGTGGAATAGTTATCCTCCCACAGAACTCGTTTTCTTTGCAGCCAGCCTGATAGAAAACCCTGTAAGGTAAGGAGGTACTCCTACCTGGATCGAGTATTTTAAACCTCAAGTGAGCGATTTCTCTGTGAATTTTCGATGTTTCTCACCAAAAGCGGAAGTTTGAGCCAAAAAATTTTTTTTCCCAAAAATGGTCGAGATTGGGGGGAGTCTGTGGTGGAAAAGTGGTCGGGATGGGGCGGGTTAAAGAAGAAATGCTTTGCTTCATGCGATTGGAATCGTTTGTCAATTATTTTGTGTCCATTGCCTCTAGTATAATTCGAGTTGTCAACTGTGAACTATTTATCGACAGCAATGTTACCATGTCCTTTGAAAATTTTGAATACTTGAATTAAATCTCCTCGTAACGTCCGTTTAGCTAGGGTAAAGAGATTCAGGGCTTCTAAACGAAAAGTTCCCCGTACAGTTTATTTCTCAGTTTAGGTATCATCTTTGTCATCCTTCGCTGTACTCTTTCAAGTTTCTCCATATCCTTTTTATAATAGTGACCAAAATTGAACGCAATACTCCAAGTGCGGGTGTACAAAAGAATTGTACGAAGTGAGGACGATATTATCGGATTTATAATCACATGTTCTACCTATGAATCCAGTATATGTAGGGAGGTAAACATAAAGGGGAAATGATGCACAAACTGTTTTGCAAACAGTGTGAACAAGTGTGTCCGCAGAAATGTGTCGGGTGATACACTGTGTCTAGTGGGAAATTTGTCCCGAATGTGTGTAGTGATAAAACTGTGAAATTGTCTGTCCCTCGCTAGATCCTCAAGCTTAAATATTAGCTTACTTCACCTCCCTAGACCTCACAAGCCAATGTACAGTCTTTAATACAATCCAGCCTATTACATACAAAGGAAGCTGGGCTGTCAATTTCAAGCCAACACATCCTGACCCTTAGCCAGTTAAGCGTCGTTCACAAGGCTGAGCTGTTTGGTCATTGGAAAACACTCTTATTTACACCTCCTACGCGGTATGTCACACCCACTTTGATCAAGAACAAGGTCTCTCCTGCATAATTTATGAAAAATATTTAATGTTGTTTTGCCCAGAAACAGAAAAACACCAAAAATAATTTAGTGATCTTAAGTGCTTCATACAGTGAAACAAAGGCTTTTTTCGCAGCTTGTGTAAATGGTGGAAAAATAGTGAGGTAATAATTTTCTCCAGCTTTGGTATGACAAGACAGATAATGAAGCTAGACTGATAAACACAGAGGCATGACACAAAAATGATTTAATGTTCTTGCCATTCGTCTTATCTCCCTACTTTATTTTCATCTTTTCCACTTCCAATCATTTCCACTCTGCTCCATCTCCACTCCATTGGGTAACTACACCAGTGACTGTGTGTGTGTGTGTGTGTGTGTGTGTGTGTGTGTGTGTGTGTGTGTGTGTGTGTATTCATACGAGGTAGTAAGTCGCCGTATGTTTTTTTTTTTTTTATGTGTCCGACTCTGGGCATAGGCTTCACAGCCTGCTATCATGGCCCAGCAGTCCTCCTACATACCATACGCCTCTACATGTCATCACTTCGGCGCTAACACCCACTGTCCATATTGAATACATGCTAGGGCTGTCTCATACAGGACTGGTATATTGGTATTAGAAGGGGTATTTTTACGACATGTCGGCGGGTCTTCTGGTAGATCAGTAAAGCCTGATTTAATGAAATTCAAATCCTTAAACTGTTCCCTGCTCCAGCGGGGATTTGACCCTGGGTCCGTTAGAACGTCAGGCCACCTCTCTACCGATTGATGTATATGAGAGGTTAAGGAAAAGAGTAATAGGGCGAGAAAGGCTGTGCGTGATGCTACAGTGGCAGCAGATGAGAGGTGGAGTATGCGGCTGACTGAGAATTTTCAACAGAATAAGAAAATGTTCTGGAAGGAGGTGAAAAGGATGCTAAAGGGAGAGTCGGGGAAGGAAGTGCAAGTATAAGCAGACGATGGAAGGATGTTAATTGAGATGGATGCAGTAAGGAGGAGATGGGCAGAGCATTTTGAATGATTGTTAAATGTAGTGGAGGAAAGGGTGGCTGAGACTGTGGCGGATGGAAGGGTGCAAGAAATAAATGCGTTGGGAGAGTTGAATGATTCTTTGATCACGCAGGAGGAAGTGGAGCAGGCAGTAAAGGAGATGAAAAAAGGGAAAGCTGCAGGTATGGATGGGTGTGCTGTGGAATGCCTGAAGGGTGGTGGAGTGACTATTGTTGACTGGTTAGTAAGATTGTTGAATGTGTACTTTGTGAAAGGTATGGTGCCAGTTGACTGGGCAAGTGCTTGTGTGGTCCCGTTGTATAAAGGCAAGGGTGATAAGTATGAATGTACTAGCTTTAGGGGTATAAGTCTGTTGAGTGTTGTAGGTAAGGTGTATGGTAGAGTGTTAATTAAGAGAGTTAGAGAGTGTACAGAGGGAGTGATTGGTGATGAGCAGTGTGGCTTTAGGAGCGGGAGGGGATCCGTGGATCAGGTGTTTATTGTGAGACAAGTGTGTGAAAAGTATTTAGCGAAAGGCATGGATGTGTTTTGGGCATTCATGGAGTTAGAGAAAGCGTATGATAGAATTGATAGGGAGGCTTTGCGGACTGTTTTAAGATTGTATGGACTTGATGGTAGGTTACTAGAAGGGGTGAAAAGTTATTATGTAAATAGTAGAGCGTGTGTAAGAGTGGGAAGTACTGTGAATGATTGATTTCCCGTGAGAGTGGGGCTGCGACAGGGATGTTGCCTTGGTTGTTTAATATTTATATGGATGGTGTTGTAAGGGAGGTGAATGCAAGAGTTTTAGGTGGAGGTCTGAGTCTGGTGAATGTTGATGGTGGAGAGTGGAAATGAAGCAGCTGCTGTTTGCAGATGATACTGCAGTGGTGGCTGATTCAGAGAAGAGATTGAGACAGTTGGTAGAGGAGTCTGGAAGGGTGTGTGAAAGGAGGAAATTGAAAGTAATTGAGAATAAGAGTACGAAGTAAAGTGATGAAGTGTACGAGGTTGGTAGATGGTAAGGGGATGAATATAGTTTTGAATGGTGAGTTGCTTGAGGAGGTAGAGTGTTTTAAATATTTAGGGTCACATGTTGCTGTGGATGGAAGAATAGATACAGAAGTGAAGTTTAGAATGAATGAAGTAGAAAATGTGCTGGGAGGGTTGAAAAAAGCGTTTAGATGTAGTTCGCTTAGAATAGATGTAAAGAGAAGGCTGTATGAGGGTGTTGTGGTACCGACTGCGTTATATGGGGCTGAAACATGGAATATGGGTGTAGCAGAGACGAAAAGTTTGAATGTAATGGAGATGAGGTGTCTGAGGAGTGTATGTGGAGTGACGCATATGGATCGAGTGCGAAATGATGCATTGCAAAGGAGAACTGGAGTTGTTCGGGAGATGGCTGATAGAGTTGAGCAGAGGTGTTGCGATGGTTTGGGCATATGGAGAGAATGGATAATGAGCGATTGGTGAAAAAGATAACTAGATCTGATGTGAGGTGTAAGGCTGAGAGGGAGACCACGAATAGAATGGATGGACAATGTGAAGAGAGCGCTGGATGCGAGAGGGATGTCTTTTGAGCAAGGAAGAGTGGCTGTGCGTGACAGAAATAAATGGAGAGAAACTGTGAATGAATAAATGATGACGCAGCCCTGAGGGGATATTCTCCCGCATTTGGTCTGATCAGCTAATCAGGTCGGGTGCGGGTAAGTGGATGGGTCTATTATGATGTGACAGAGGTAAATTAGCTCTGCTGTCGGGCCATGCTGTGGGTGTCACTGATTGCACTGCACAGTTGACCCTTGTGCGGTGTGGCGCGGTGAGGATCTGTCCCTTCTCCCCTTTGGGGCTGAGATGCGAATGAAAGTATTTGATGAATGAGTAAATTGGGAGTGTGTCGTCCTGTCTCGGCTACCTCCCTTTCCTTGGGGGAAGCAGTCTAGGTATATAGATAGATAGATAGATTGATTTTTGCTACAAAAACTGTACAATTCAGTGTGATAAAAGGAATGAAAATTAATTTATCGCTGTTATCCAATTTTCAGGCTTCTCACTGTTGAGTGGAGTTTGTTTCCTCAGTTTATCTGTTCACCTTCCGTGTCTCTGTTCACCTTGTAGTGCAGTTGGAAATCAGAATGTAACATCGAACAGCTGCTTTTGTTGATCGTTCAGTGGAACGATTTGGATTTAGCAAAAACTCATTTTCTGCTGTAATGACCTTTGTGCAATCGATAGGCGTAAACCAAAGCCTTCTTCTGTCATGGTGCCGTTTCTTTGATTCTGGTTGCCGAATAGAATGTTTTATGAAATTCAGTGAACGAAAGCCTTCCGTACTGAGAAATTTACATTCAGGCTTCTTCAGACCATAGAAATACACTTTTATTTTGTGATTTGGCAACATGAATCCGTAATGTAACAACTGTTGCCAAAAGAAGTGGGGACAATCACCTCTTTGAGTGCAAGGACTTAGGGGGATCTTGTGGCATTTTGCACACATTAAGAATTTCAATGGATACACAACATGTCTTGCAGTTCTCTGTTTTGAATGAATAGTGTTCATCTGCATTCAGCTGGCGAAACTCTGCTATACGCTTTATGGTTGACATTTTCTGCCATCAAGCCACGTGAAATGAGCTGCCAAAGGACAAAAATCTGGGCCGAGTTGGTGTGAAAGGAACGTATTATTCAGGCATGGAATGAGTCAATTAAAGCTGTATCTAATTACTTCAGTTCAAAATGTCTGTCATAAGCAGAATAATTCGCTTGGGGATTCCAGGAGCAATAGTAATACTAAAATGAAACTACTCACTAGTGGCTTTAATGAGCTTCACGTGGGTTCTCAGCTTCATATTCTTGCCCTTTCCTTATGTCAGTACTGTTGCTGGGTAGAGATCATTCTGCATTCTCTTGGGGATGTTGGCAATCCTTATTTTAATAAGATCTTTATGCAGCCAGTGTTGATATGGAAAAGATATATATACATGAGATACAGTAGAATAGTAAGCTGTAAATCCATAGATCATTCTGCATTCTCTTGGGGATGTTGGCAATCCTTATTTTAATAAGATCTTTATGCAGCCAGTGTTGATATGGAAAAGATATATATACATGAGATACAGTAGAACAGTAAGCTGTAAATCCATCCATCCATCCATCATTCAGTCCTATGTCGCCCCATGAGGACATAGGAACTCGGGGCTAAACAAGTTTGTCCTGACAGTTAAGATGAGAGTGACCAGCCTCACTCATCCCTGAGTGGCATTACGTGAGCAATAAACCCCAAACACCCCTTGGATATAAACCTGCCTCTGCTCAATACGATTGGAGCGCCTTCATTACCCACTAAACCACCAGGCGCCAAAATTTGGTTATATGGTTACCACCCAGTGTAGTACTGTATAGGTGAAATAAATTGTTCAGGAAGAGGGGCAAGAAAGCCTCCACGGCTGATGCGACTGCTACTCCTGGTCTGTAATGGACAGTTACATGCTGGGAGATTTCTTGTAGCAAAAGGGGTTGATCGAGTTTGATACCTTCATTACCAGACTTCTCCCTAAAAATAAGCATAATCGTCACTTGGTGAAAAGAATCAATAATTCAGTCCGGTGACACAGCTTTATAATCTGGCCGTGACCAGGTGAATTTATTTATCTTACAAAAGACTTTTTAAACTGTAGGTGTTAGATGTATTACAGCCTTGCCGCGGGAGAGGTAGCGACGTTGGCTTTGGGCAGAGTACCTACAGTACACGTACGCACAAACGTCCGTAAACTCTGCCCTCCCTCCATTTAGGATATTGAGTTATAACGATGGATTAACGCTAGAATATGATGTTATTCACGAAGAAGTACAACAGAAAGGATGTAGAGTCACGGTGTTGTCTTTTGCTACCACTGAGCTATGTGAAATAAACATCAAAATGATGAAATTTGGGCCAAGTTAGAGTGAACGAACTATAATATTACTATATAAAGCCTTCATTAAGAGCTTCACAACGATGGGGTTTCTTCCAAGAAATAAAAAGTCTGGATAACAGAAATACCACAAATAGGCCACCTTAGTGAAGGGGTTAAGGGAGTTTGTTTATGATCCCTTCACTACAACACGTCTCTTCTGATCCAAGTAAAATCGTCTGATGATAGTAATAACAGAACTTAAAAGCCATCACAGTAATGAAGAGTTTAACTGAACACTTACCATACAGTGGAAATACAAAATAATATAATCACTGCTTAGTCTCTAACTGTCTTGGGTATTGTGTGTGTGTGTGTGTGTGTGTGTGTGTGTGTGTGTGAGAGAATGTTGTTACAGCGTTCTCTCTCTCTCTCACACACACACACACACACACACACACACACACACACACACACATATCCTTCCCTCCCCCTTTACCCATCTCCGTCTCTGTCTTTAACCTCAGCAACCCGTAGCGTGACGCAGGAAAGCACATAATTCCCCGGTGTAGTGTTCCCAGGGGTTGCCGGGGACTGAGGAAGGGTTGGGCTGGGTGGGGCGGGGCAAACTTTACTGCTGGTGTAACCCCCCGCCTCATTTAGCTAAGGAGGTGTTTACTCTCTCTCTCTCTCTCTCTCTCTCTCTCTCTCTCTCTCACACACACACACACACACACACACACACACACACACACACACACACACACACACACACACACACACACACACACACACACACACACACACACACACTAAGAACACGGCCTTCAGGTGTGGCCCGCAGGGAGATTTACTCAACACATTTCTTGCCTCTTTACAGTAGGGTACGTGAGAGTACCTACATATATTTTTCTCTCTTCCCTTTTCCCTTCTCACAGGGTGTCGTAATATGCGCCTAAATGTGTCCTGAGTGGTGGTGTAAAAGTCTTCACATTTTGTTTTAGCGTATGGAGAGAGAGAGAGAGAGAGAGAGAGAGAGAGAGAGAGAGAGAGAGAGAGAGAGAGAGAGAGAGAGATTCTTTTATTATATAAGAATACCCTCGTCAGGAAAAAAAAAAAGTATATTTGAACGCTTCTGACGATGTTGTCGCCCTGTTTAGTGGAGAGCTGAATATGCAGTACAGGGATATGTTTTCGAAAGACAAACTTGCTAATGATAATTATGTGGCTGGAAATTTTAAGTGCGGACAGTCTTAAGCCTACTTGAAACACAGCCTGTACCCTATACTGGCGTATATATACACCAAGAGAGCAGTTAGTACAAAGGAGTGCGAAGGGGTACAGAGGAGTTGGTAATGTGTTACAGGAGAAACTGCTCACCCCCTGATCGATGGTACTGAATCTTGTAACTCATTCACCGCCATGGACGCACTTGGATGTATATTGAACCTAAAGTCTGAATATTTTATTTACCTGAGGAAAATTTAAACCTCCCAAAGGCTGATAGAGATATTTTTAACCCTTTCACTATCCAAAATTCTCTTCAACGGCCAGTCTACCAGAGAGGAGTTAACTAAAACGCGCGCGTGCACACACACACACACACACACACACACACACACGTAATGACGGAGTTAAAAACAGGCACAGTTATCACCATCACTAAACTGAATAACATAGTATAAAGGTAGAAATATTAAATTGTATATAAGTCATCGAAGTGAAAAGTTAAGGGACAGACACAAAATACCCCAAATTATTCATTGCGTCTGAAATTGCCCGTATTCAGTTGATAAATCTAATTACTGTATCTTGTTGTAATGTAAACATTGTAATTAGGTTAATCACTGGTACACGCAGTTTGACAGACAGCTATAAGCTAACGCAGATGATAATATATGTTGATTCAGTGTCCACTTTCATTTAAATTGCATTTATAATTGCTCCGGGTACGATTTCCTAGCCGGCCATGAGAAGTTTGAGTTGGTTATTATTTTACTCCAATTTGTTCACAGAACTCGTTTCATCCCTGAATGGCTTCTCTTTGTCTCTTTGGAATTAGATTCCCCGGATTAGTGTCCCACCAGATTTCAGCCCACAGAAGTTCATGTCCAATTGTTTTTTTCTTTTTTAACGAAAGGAGGACACATGTAGCCTGTTCTCTAGTGTATGGATTTTTTCCTCTATATTTTGCTTTTTCTTCCACTGTTAAACTAGTGTAAAAAGATGGAACTGAAATAGGGACCTGGATTTATTGATCGACTGTTGTGTTTGTTAGTTTGAAAGGTTGCTTGTTCAGTGGTTTTTCCTCCATGTCTTTTACGATCCCGTTTTCCTACATTTAGTTTCCCCTTTGCTTCTGTTCAGCCAGCAGTTGGTGACCCGATTATAACATCGACTTTTGCGGTTGTATTCTAGTTGAAGAGTAGTATTTGACAGGAATCGGTTCTTTTGCCTCAACGACTCACGAGTTGTCGATAGGTATTAATCTCAAGCCTCATTCTTCCTTTCCTCGAATCTGTGAAAGCCATTTGCCAGAATTCGGTCTTTTGTCTCCCTCTTGTTTAACTTCATCCTCCTCCTAATCCTTACCCTCCTCCTCCTCCTCCTCCACATTCTTAATCTCAAGCCTCCTTCCTCCTTTCCTTGAATCTGCGTAAGCCATTTGCCAGAATTCACTTTTTTGTCTTCTTCTTGTCTTCCTTCATCCTCCTCCTCTTGCTTAACTTCATCCTCCTTCTCTTGCTTAGCTTCATCCTCCTCCTCTTGCTTACTCTCCTCCTCCTCCTCTTGCTTACCTTCATCTTCCTCCTCTTCCTTACCCTCCTTCTCCTCCCCTTCCTTACCTTCATCCTCTTCCTCTTGCTCACCTTCATCCTCCTCCTCTTGCTCAACTTCATCATTCTCTTCTTGCTCACATTCATTCTCTCTCCCGAGCGCTCATGTACCTGTACTTAACCTTCTCAGCCCGAGGACTGATTTTCATTTTTCTTGCCTGTGTCGGACGATTTTATGCAACCTACTAGAAGCATTTGGTTATGGCGGAGTTAATGAAGGCTGTTATAAGCGCTGCAGTTCTGACAATTTCTCCTTGACTGAGCAAAATCGCCGGAGAAAAGACAATAATAATAATAAAAAGACCGGGAGTACAGATGACAGCAACACCAAATACTGGCTCAGCTTCGAGAGTGTTTAGTATGAGAACTGGGCGGCAGAATTCCGTTCTGTGTTACATTTGTGCACCATACGATAAGTTTGATTTTCCAAGAATGATCATCTTTTAGTTGTTTCTTTTCTTTTTTCTCCAACCTAATTTAATCCATCCTAAACCCTTCTAACCTAACAAATTAACCTAACTGACTTTCAAACTTCACCTGATACTAAAAATGTACCTGACCATACCTGATACAAAACTAACCAAACCTGATACTATGAAGACAAACCCAACTTAAGCTTTCCTGGAAAAGAGAAAAGTGCAAAAATGGTGCACGGAGAGGAAATCAGCGACTGGGAGTCAGCATTAAGCTTTTCAGCCCAAGGATGTTTCCGTCTCCCCTAAGCTGAGATAACCGTCTACAGCTGGTCAAAATAAAATAATAACAAAGTGTTTTCGGAGTGAAGAGAGTTTTGTAGAAAGGAATATTGATAATACATAAGTACGAGTATTGGAGAATTATCAGCATGAGATGGAGGGATGTACTCGTAGAGAGGTATATGGGAGAGGGGGGTGTAAGTTGAGTGGAGGGCAGCCAAATTGCAGGGGACAGGGCGACATGGTGGCGATTTGTTTGTGGCCACCTCTTACGGGATTGAGGCGCATGGCTATAGATAGAGAGATAGGTAGGTCTTTCTCTTTTAATTGTGCGTGCTCATGCAAGGGATAAAACTGAAAACTTGATAGACGAAACTCATGATAATGCATGCGAGGTCTCATGACCTTCACGGTCTATACTGTACCTGTAAAATAATGTTTTTCACATTTCTGCTACGTCAGGCGAGAATGGAGGATTACGCGACAGAACTGCAAAAATAGTTTCAAGTTTCCGCACGTGACTTAATCACAAAAATAATTTCAAAGTTCCTCTTATAAGAGGATCGTGAAAACAGTTTAAATTTTCCACACATAAGAGCATGGCAAATTGCTTTTAAATCTCCCACACAAACACACGCACTAGAATTGCAAAAATGGTTTTACGCTTCCATGACAGAATAGCAAAATAGCAAATGCATTACAAATTTCTACAGGGGACAGAATTGCAATAAATAAATAAATACATAAATAAACTCTCAGATTTTCATACTACACGACACACAAATATTTGAAGGTATCATATTATAGTGACATAATCACAGAATAATTTTAATGCTTTACCATTTGCACCAGAAAATGACAAATGCGACAAGGGAGAGTCACGAAAACCTTACCAAATTTCCACACTGCGTGATATTATCAGTTATAATTACCACGGGACCGCAGTACAAACACATCATGGCAAAATAGTTTCAAATTCTTTTCTGTTCTCAGTAGGTTTATGAAAACGAAGGATAACAATGGTTTAAGAAAGTAGGATAATATGAGTAGTCTCTGTTGGTTTTCCATTTTCAATAGGAAACGAAAGGTGCATGATATTAAACAAAATATCTTTGCATATCCACAGTAAATTACATAATCCCAAAATCATCACAAGTGGCCTTTCGCACTGCTTTAATCGAAAACGAAAAATAGAATATTATGCTCATAATAGTTTTACATTTCTCCCTATTTCCGACCGAAAATGAACAATGTGACGTGAAACAAGCAAAATTGCCTCGTGTCCACAATTCTTAACGCAATTGCAAAATAATTTCAAACTGCTTAGGAATGTATGTGGAGTATGGAGGGTGGATAGGATACGAAATAATGTGATTCATGAAAGATGCTGAGTGAGGAAGTCGGTGGACACCAGAATCGAAGAGAGTGTACTGGGATGGCATGGTCATGTGGAGAGAATGGATAACAACAGAGTGGTGAAAAAGGTATATCTGAGCGAATTCGAAGGAGGGAGGAGGCGAGGTAGGCCAAGGAGAAGGTGGAGAGATATGGTGAATGAATGTGTGAGGAAGAGAGGTTTGGAAGTCGGTGAGGCTAGGGAACTGACTGGAGATTGAGCTGGCTGGATAAATGTTGTGAGGAGAAGTGCATGATCAGGTATTTTGGCACCCCTTTTTAACATGGCAGCGTGTGGATTGATTCTATCGCAGGGGCGTACCTAGAAATTTGGGGGCCCAGGGGGCTAGGTTCTTTGCGGGGCCCCCCCTCGGGAGGGGGGGCCCGCATAGAACCTAGCCCCCCTCATTCTCAAAACTTATCTAATATCTCAGCCGGGATTGTCGGGATGATAAATATATATATATTTTTAAATATTAATAAAAAAGCTAATAAATTTTTAAGGCTTTTCGGAGGCCCCCTCAATTGGGGGCCCGGGGGGCAGTTTCAGACAGCCCCCCCCCCCCGCCCCCCCTCAGGTACGCCACTGCCAATCGGATACGATTATGTGAAGCTACAGAACGTGGTGAATGTTTTTGGCGTATCCGATAGAGCCAGGATTCTGGGGGATTGAATGATGAGTGAATGGAAGCGTGGTCTATTGGATTGGGCAAATGTGGACTGTTGGACATTGCTACTCCTCACCCTGCCCTAGGATGGGAAAGGAGGTCCGGATGATGATATATATATTTATATACAGGCCAGTAGCTGTCACAGCTACTCTTGGTAAAATTTTTGAAAATGTAAATAACAAACGCATAGTTAAACAGCTTGAATCCAACAACTTAACTAGTGATGAACAATATGATTTTCAGCACGAAAGGTCCACCATTGACATACTCAGTATCTTGACTCATACCATCCATCAATCAATTGACCTACATGGAGAAACTCATGTAGTAGCCATTGATATTTCTAAAGCTTTCGGCAGAGTGTGGCATCTTTCCCTGCTGTACAAACTCCCTTGCTATGGACTAACGTTTTTTGTTCCTCTGCTTTCCTCATATCTCAGCGACAGAAAAATAAGAGTAAGAATAGATGATGTATATTCCAATTCCCAGTCAATAAACACCGGTGTACCATAGGGATCGGTTCTGGCGCCAGCCATGTTCCTGGTTCATATTATTGATCTCTTATCTGTCACTCACAATCCCACCTATTCATATGGAGATGACTCAACACTTCAAAGTTCATTCACATTCAAACACCCATTTACAAAGTCTAATATTTCTACGAAGAGAGACACCTGTTTTGTGCACAGGAAAAATCATCCAATATCTCTAACTCTCAGTTCAGTATAGCCGTCTCCATAAATCAAGACTTACTTAAGATCAGTGAATGGGGACAAAACAACCTTGTCTCATTTAATGCTAGTAAAACCAAATATATACAATTTACTAATTGACAGATATTGCCAGTTTCGTACATTATCTTCAATGCTGCTAATATTCTCATCCCCAAAAGTATTGAAATTCTCGGTGTCTTACTTAACAGTGCCTTCACCTGGACCTCTCATGTCAGATCACTTGCTAAAACCGCCTCAAAGAAACTTGAATTATTGTACAGAGTCCGTAACTTCTTCATTGATGATCAGTTAGCTATAATTTATAAAAGTCATGTGCGCTCTCGAGTGGAATATTGCTCATCCTTTTGGGATGGATGTGGAGAGGTTGCACTAAAGCTACTATACAAAATTCAGAACAAAGCTGTTGGAATTATTAATAACTTACTATTATAAATAAACTACCTCCCCTAGAAGCAAGAAGGAATGTTGCCTCCCTTGCATTATTTTACAGATAATTTTATGGAATATGCTCTGACGAAGTTGCGTCCATTTTGCAACCTCTCCATGCCTTCCCACGTGCTACACGGGCATCTGGTAGCGCACATGACTGTAATGTCACTCAGCCATTTTTCAGAACTTCCTCCTATCAGAATTCTTTTATTCCTCGAACTGCATCTCTCTGGAACTCGCTTCCCTGAAGTTGCTTCCCCTCAAACTTCAACTTACAGTTGTTCACGTCCAGCTGTTACAGATATTTTATGAATGGAGGACGCCAGTAACCTGGTGTATGGATATTTTTTAAATTTATTTGTTTTTCCTTCCTCTGTTCTGTTATTTAAATATCTATCTATCTATCTATTATATATATATATATGTAGATAGATAGATACATTATATCTATCTATCTATCTAATGGAAATGTGTTTACCTTCTCTTTATAAATCCATATCTGTTTTCTAATGTACAGAGTGTTACAGCTCAACTTAGTCATAATTATCTTCAGTCTTAAAAACATCTCATGTCGACATTCCGTGCCTCTGCTGAATTTACCGTAGCCTAGGCTATCTTAACCTAAGTAAACCAACGTGTTAAGTCTGTAGTTGCCTCTGGGTACCAGTTTTCTGTTTCAGTAGTTTATTAAGCTTCATTTTGCTATATTATTGAGGTGTCTTATTGAGCCACCATAAAATTGACGAAGCAGACACTAATTTTGCACTGTACTGTACCCCAGCCTATGTCCGAAATGTCAGTGAATAACTAACAAACCTTTTAATCCATATGATATGATGTCTTCGTTGCAGAATGGAGGCTAAGAAGAAGATACGTCGTTACAGTGAAGAACATATTAAGTTCGGATTGACAGTAATAGTAAAAAATGAAAATTAAATGCCACAGTGTGTCATTTGTGCAAAAGTACTGTATGCAGCTGCAATGGAGCAAGCGTGCATCAACGGCATTTGCACGGTTGTCACCAAGATTTAAAAGGAAAAGATGTGGACAACTTCGTGAGTAGAGAAACTACCTTGAAGCAGTCAAGACTGGATTAGCCAAGAAGTTTCCATCAGTCGGACAGAGCAGGTGTTCATGCATCATATCCAATTTCATTGAGAATTGCTCAACAGAAGATGCCTCATTCCATTGGAGAGACGCTGATCCTGCCATGTACCAAAGACACAGAAAAGACTGTGCTGGTTGAAGAGTATGCTAATAAACATAGTAATCGGGCATTGTCAGACAACACTGTTCAGCGACGTATACCAGATTTGTCTAAGACCAAGTTGTTTCAGAGATGAAAACAGCCCCCTTGGGTATATTTGCTATCCAGTTGGATGAAACTACAGACGTGACTAACTGTGCTCAATTGTTGGTGTACACAAGATGCATAAAAGATGATGATTTTAAGGAAGAGTTTCTTTTTGTCAACCCCTTGAAGCCTCAACTTCTGGTGCGGATTTCTTTGAAAAAGAAGGACTAAACTGGAATAATTTATGTGGTTGCGCAACGGATGGAGCTGCTGCCATGCTAGTCATTCTATCAGGATTCCAAAGAAGATTAAAGCAGCTAACAACAAGACAAAACATTTACACTGCATGATTCACAGGCAGGCTCTGGCTTCTAAGACGCTGCCTACTGATCTAAAGCAGGTGCAGGATACTGCAATAAAGATGGTCGATACTGCAATAAAGATGGTCAACCTCGTTAAGTGCTCTTAGTACCAAACTGTTTAGGCTTCTCCGTTCAGACTTAGATTCTGCACGTGAAACTCTCTTGTATTACGCAGAAGTTCGATGATTAACTAGAGGAAATGTCGTGAAGAGAGTGTTTGAACTACAAAAGGAACTGAAAAAGTTTTTCAGTCATAATGACAAACAGGATTTGGAAGTTGCAGTACTCAGTGTTGTGTGATACGAAGCTGGTAACTCATCTTGCTTACCTGGTTGACACATTTACTCGTCTAAATAATATCATCATACCTTTGCAAGGAGCTGACGTTATTGTCGTTGATTTTTTTTTTTTATATATAAACTGAAGAATTTTCCGATGGCACTAGAACTGTGGCAAGCAAAACTAAAAAAAAAGGGGGGGGGGGGAACTTTGACATGTTTGAGACACTTCCCTATTTGTGTGACATCACTAATGCAGACCAAGTGGCAAGTCTGGTAACTGGACATTTTCCTTCGCTACTGCAGAGATACTTCCCAGACTTGACAGAAATAGATTTAAAACTAATTAGGAACCCCTTCAGTACAGATGTTGCTCCGGTAGATGAGAAGATTCATGTAGAATTTATTGACGTTGTGAAATGCTCCTGATCTCTTTGAAAAAGAATATTTCGCTTCTGGTGTAAATTAGTCAAGTCATACCCACATGTTGTCCAGGAGGCTCTTTGCTTTTTGTTACTCTTTCTTTTAGCATACTTTCGTGAAACAGCATTTTCAAGCATACTTTCAGTGAAATTTAAAATACGAACGCCATTGTCTGTGGAAGTTGATCTTCGATGTGCCTTAACTAAAACTGTCCCTCGAATTTCTAGGCTAGTAGATAAAATGCAGCGTCAGCCCTGTCATCAGTGTTACTTCAGCTTGAATAGTTGTAAGATATGACCTATTGATTTTACCTCATAAGTTGTGCAAGCAGCTTCATTTTTTCTCTCCTTTTACTTCTGTCACCTTTTTGGGTGGAAAAAGTAGTTAATTTGAAGCAGCTCATACAAGACCGTACTATAATAACTCTGCAATTAAATTAATTTTCACATTTAGGTTATATTGTCTTGTGAATTACTGGTTGCATTTATGGGCTGACAACATCATTATATACACTACTGATGTTATGAACACAAATCCTGTACATTTTTGAAAGCCATTTCCCTTTTCTTAAGTCATCATTACTGTCGGTACGTGGATGTGCCGAGAGTGCCAAAACTTCACGAGGAAACCCCTGGGATTGACGGACAAGCAGATGTAAAGAGCTGTCAGACGTTTTGGCAGGATGATATGACTCTCTCTCTCTCTCTCTCTCTCTCTCTCTCTCTCACTACAGTACAGTATATATATAGATTTGAAGCAGAAACCTCTATGAAAGGTTTTTCCTTTATTCCATGAATGTAAATAACACGTCCTAAAAATTATAACACTTTTTTTTTTTTTTTTTTTTTTTACATACACCTGCCCTAAATGACAGTCCAAGTAGGATACATCACAGCAACTCGGTGTGGGTTTAGTGGCCATATTGGGACGAATGAATGTGTGTGTGTGTGTGTGTGTGTGTGTGTGTGTGTGTGTGTGTGTGTGTGTGTGTGTTTGTATGTGCGTGTATCTTTGAGTGCATGTGTATGCTTTGTGTGTGTGTGTGTGTGTGTGTGTGTGTGTGTGTGTGTGTGTGTGTGTGTGTTTGTATGTGTGTGTATCTTTGAGTGCATGTGTATGCTTTGTGTGTGTGTGTGTGTGTGTGTGTGTGTGTGTGTGTGTGTGTGTGTGTGTGTGTGTGTGTGTGTGCGCGTGTGCGTGTGTGTGTGTGTTTGTATGTGTGTGTATCTTTGAGTGCATGTGTATGCTTTGTGTGTGTGTGTGTGTGTGTGTGTGTGTGTGTGTGTGTGTGTGTGTGTGTGTGTGTGTGTGTGTTTGTATCTTTGAGTGCATGTGTATGTTTTGTGTGTTTGTGTGTATTTGTGAATCTGTGCGTGTGCTTGTATGTGTATGTCTGCGTTTGTATTGTTGAGTGTGTGTGTGTGTGTGTGTGTGTGTGTGTGTGTGTGTGTGTGTGTGTGTGTGTGTGAGAGAGAGAGAGAGAGAGAGAGAGAGAGAGAGAAACGTGTGTGGGTGTGGGTGTTTTGAGTTTGTTTTTTGCTTGTGCTTCTGCGTTAAGAGAAAATGGAAAAGGAGGATTGGGAGAGCAAAGAGAAAAACGAAATACAATTCTTCTCTGACATTCTCATAAACATAACATGAATAAGTGTCACGCCTGCCTCATATCTTCCCTCTCACTGGAAGGAGCTTGAGGGCCCAGCAGCGACGGACACTGGACACACGACAGACAGACGGACAGACATCACACGGACATATGATACAGATAGAGGGACAGAGCAGAAAGACAGGGAATCAGACCATTATACATACAGCAGACAGACAGTCAACGGACAGACACGCAGACAGACAAGTAGATATAGCTATAAACACACAACAGACAAACAGACAGACGTGAAGGCAGACAGGCAGACTTGTAATAACAGAGAGACAAGCAACGGACAGACAAACAGAGAAATAGACAGGTAGATAAATAGTTATATAGATACATAACAGAAGGAAAATGAAAGTCAAATAGATGTGTAAGCATGGAACAGATAAATAAGTCAGTCAGACCAACACAGACAAAACTAACTAACGGACAGGCAGCCATGGCGACAAAAAGATGAAAAACATAGAGTAAATAGAGATAAAACAGTCAGACAGACGGAGACAGAGACAACAGAGAGGTAAAAATACAGCCGGGCAGCGTAGTACACTCATAACTTTTATGTTTACAACTCTGGCAATAGACATGGCAGACTGTTCCTTGCGGCTCAGCAGTCCTCCTACGTGCCAAGCATCTTTACATGTCCCCATTTCGGTGCTAAGACCCTCCATCCATAGTCATCAAGTGCTAGAGCTGGTGTAATGATATTAACTAGGATGTTCCTATGGTATGTCGGTGAGTCTTGTGGGAGATCAGTAAATTCTGCCTTAATGAAAATTCTAATAATCAAAACTGTTCCCTGCACCAGCCTGGGATAGATACGGCATCATCACGAACAACAGACGAATTCATAAAGCACTCGACCACCACTCCACCCTTTCGATTCTTGGGCCTGTCAGTCTGGCAGATGATTTTGCCATTTTTTCCCGTACATTCACTAGTTGAATTGGCAACCTGGGTGTATACTGAGTACTGCCGGCCACTGGGTCCTCGTGGGGTTGATATGCTCATTCAAAACCTTCCAGTTCGCCTTTTCTCTTTCTGTAGTTGGTCGAGCAGGCATTCCCTGTTTTGTTTCACATTTTCATTCAGCCCACACATAAGATTATCTGTTCTTTATGATACTGTTTTATAATTCCCTTCTGTTCATAAAAGTAATTACTTTGTTACATGAACGATGCAAAGGGCGCTAGCTCAATTACCTACTGTACCACGATGACATATTACACTGTTTTACATTAACTTGGCCCAGATTTCCGTCTTTTTGTAGCATATTTTACGTAGCCCGGAGGCAGAATGAGACTGTGCTGTGGCTGTGATCCTCTCCATTGTATTTTTTCGTGTTTAGCGCCATATTGTAGTGCTAGTCTTTTGTTACAACCCAGCATTCATGATGGCGAGATGGTAGTTTTAGACAAAGTTAAAGAAAAAGAAGCATATAGTTTAAGTTATTCTTGCTTCCTCCAAATGATTCTCTTCAGATCAACTAGAGTGCATCTACTAGCAAGAGGGTTCATCAATGTAATATCCAACCCCTGCAGTTCGAAAATTCTGTCCTAATATGGAAGAAAAAAAAATCACCTGGTGGTGGTCTGGTCAATATGGAATTACGACATCGTACTGAAAGGATTAATGTTGGGGAAACATTGAAAAAACAGCCAGTTCAACATTCCAGGAAAAAAAATCGAGTTTAATTATCTGCTTAATAAACTTACTACTACTATAACCATTGCAGAAGACATATTTTCTGATTACCTATTGCTAGGCTAAATAAAATCTCTCGGGAGCAGCAAGAGCTAACTACAAAAATACGTAATTGTTCAGAAGACTATATTCAGTTTATGAAAGATCCTTAAATACGGAAGATAAGACTATTTCTGATGCCCATAGTTAAAAGGATTTTTCCCTGTGCAAAATATATTCCCCTAGGAGTAGCAGGAATAAAGTGCAAATATTGGTCACCGTGTTGAAGTGGTTAACTTCACCAGTCCGACGATATACTAGACTTCTTAATGAGGCCCACATGAGAAGAGCTTGTTTAGTACGGGGAAACGGTCTTGTAGAAAAGTTAGTGATAATATCTATCCTTTTCAGTGAAAGAGTCTCCCTTAAACTCTATATAATCGTCTTGTAGTTGTAAGATTAAGTTGTTTTAATGATGAAATGGCTGTGTACGTTGTCTTTCTCCACGTGCCCAGTCAATTGTTTTAATTTATGGTTAAAACTGAGTAATCCCGAGTTTTATTTGAAAAAGACTCTTGACATTGTGAAAGCTTTCATCATAGCTAAAATTCATTACGCCAAGTCTAGCTTTCTTCCTTTGAAACTTCGCTGTAATTTTATGAAGTGTTTTGTCAAAATAACAATATGAGTGAAGCCAAACGTATACAGTATACAGCAATCTCGGGCACAGCTTATGATTAGGTGAGTTTATAAACTCGGGTCCATGTTCTTTCAGGTAGAACGTTTATAAGAGACAGACGGCCAGACAGAGCGGTAGACGGAGGAATTGTGGAAGGTGATGTGCAGTGTTGACGACGGCCATTGTACCCAGTCGTGGTAAGGGGATATACTATTTTGTCGGGCGGTACTTTCGCAGGATTTAAGACTATTTAGGCTAAGAGAGAAAGAGAGAGAGAGAGATTCAGGCAATTGTACTGTATCTATGATATTTATATACATATATATATAGATAGATAGGTAGATATATATATATAGATATATATATATATAGATAGATAGATAGATAGATAGATAGTTAAGAGATATAGATAGATAGATAGATAGATAGATAGTTAAGAGATATAGATAGATAGATAGATAGATATGTATATAATATATATAATATTTATATACATCATCATCATCATCATGATCAGCCGTTTGAGTATCCACTGCAGGACCGGCCTATCCTGACCGAAGTCGAGATGATACAGCCAATGTATCTCTACCAAATGGCTAAGGCTGTCTGGTAGAGATTATATGTAGGGTGAGAAGTGCTTGTATGTTTAATTGTAGTGTTGGAGTGGCTTTGGATGTGTGTGTAGTCTGTGAACCAAGTGTAATCGGCCCGAGCAAGCCGACTGGGTGCAAGCATACTTTATAGTATGCGACACTGGTTCAACCACAGCACCCCTTGTGTCCACCATTGAAGTACATGGCCGGGTGAACACTCCCAAAGTTTATGACCCTGGCGGGGCGCGAACCCTGGCTCACCCGTGTACGAAACGCACACTCTCTCTCTCTCTCTCTCTCTCTCTCTCTCTCTCTCTCTCTCTCTCTCTCTCTCTCTATATATATATATATATATATATATATATATATATATATATATATATATATATATATATATATATATATCCCATTTGATCCCAGGGGTGCTGGGTGAGGCATTGCACTGGGAGGGCACTAAGCGTACCGCCCTCCGCCTATCGCCACATAGTCGCGAAGCTCATAGGTCCCTACCCGGGGGTTGCCTACTTTATAAAGCCTTGAAAAATCCCAGTTCTGTCCAATACTCTGGACACTGGGCTTCAATAGGATATATACATGTGTAAAATTATATATATATATATATATATATATATATATATATATATATATATATATATATATATATATATATATGTGTGTGTGTGTGTGTTTTCCCTCCAAATTTCTCTCTCTCATCTCTCCACCTTCTGTCTGGCCTTTTTCTGCTACCCTTACCATCTCTTGGTGTCCAGTCAGTCAACCTCTTGCTCCATCGATTATCCCTTGTTTTTGCTACATGGCCTGCCCACCTCCATTTCTGTTCTTTTATAACTTCTATATTATCTTTTACTTTAATCTGCTCTCTCACCAAAGTTGATCTTTTCCTGTCTCTTAAAGATATTCCCAACATTGACCTTTCCTTTGCTCTCTGAGACTGAATTAACTTATTTTCCATCGATTTTGTCAGTTTCCAAGTCTCACAACCATACGTCATAGCTGGAATTATACATTCGTTATATACTTTTCGTTTCATACAAATTGGCAAGCTACCGGTACTTTTCATAATGTCTCTATGTTTACCGAAAGCTTTCCATCCAATTGTAATGCGTCTTTTTATTTCGCTATCATTATCTTTCGTTAATTTTAGTATTTGTCCCAGGTAATTGTACTCCTCAACTTCTTCAAGAATTTCTCCACTTATTCTTATGACGCTCTTTGGTGTTTGAGGATTAAACATTACTTTAGTTTTACTTCGGTTCATCTTTAGTCCTACTTTGAGACTTTTTCTGTTCAGGTCATTTAACATTTCTTGCAACGTCTCTGCTTTTTCTGAGATTAGGACAATGTCATCTGCAAATCTTAAATGGTTTAGCTTTTCTCTATCTATGTTTACTCCTTTGTTTTCCCAGTCTAGCTTTCTGAAAAATACTTTCTAGGCATGCTGTAAATAACTTTGGAGAAATTGTATCTCCCTGACGCACGCCCTTCTCAATCTTAATTTTCTCTGAGTCCTTATGTAATTTAACTGTAGCAGTTCCCTCTTTATATATGTTTTCGAGCAGTTTTACAATGTTCTCATTCACTCCTTGTTCTCGCAATGAATTTATAATTGCTATGTGCTCCACTGAGTCGAAAGCCTTTTCGTAATCAACAAAACCTAAGCACAGTGGTCTATTATATTCTGTAGTTTTCTCAATTAGCTGATTCATTGTGTGCAGATGATCAGTGGTCGAATATCCGCATCGGAATTCTGCCTGTTCACGAGGTTGGTTTTTCTCCAAATTTGTAGCTATTCTGTTTGTAAGGACTTTAGTGAAAAGTTTGTAAATGACTGATAGCAAGCTAATGGATCGATAGTTACTAAGGTCTTTTGAGTCGCCTTTTTTATAAAGTAGAATAACAATTGCATTACACCATGTTTTGGGAATTTTCTTCTGTTTTATACATTGGGTAAATAAGTGAGCAAGCCTATTTTTTACTTCTGCTCCTGCATCCAACAGTAAATCTGCTACTATACCATCTTCTCCCGGAGCCCTCCTTCTTTTCATATTTTTAAGAGAAATATTTACTTCGTCTGGTGTTATCTCAAGTATTTCACTTGTGTCAACAGAAAAGTTAGCTATTGGTACTACTGTCTTTGATGCATACAGTTCTTTGTAAAATTCTTCAACTCGCTTCAGCTTCACATCTCTGTATGTAATGGCTTCACCGTTTTTGTCTTTTAGTGATGTAATTTGTTGCTTTCCAAGTGCCATTTTATTTCGGACCTGTTTCAGACTTTTTCCTTTTTTGATGGTTTCTTTGATTTGATCTATGTTTTTCTTTTTTTTCTTCTCTTTGTCTTTTGTTGATAAGCTTATTTAATTCCGCTCTTTCTGTTTCATCTTTCTTTGTTTTTTCTTTCATTACATTTTTTTTTTTTTTTTTTTTTTCATAAGCTCAAGTGTCTTCTCTGAATACTTCCCGGCTTTGGTTGTATTAGGTTTTCCTACTACCTCCGCTGATTCTTTTTGGACTTTTATTAGTCTGTCATTCAACTCATCAATGTCACATTCAGTATTAATAAGAGCCTGAAATCTGTTCCTTATTTCCAACTGAAAAGCTGCTTTGTTTTCGGTGACTTTTATTGGGCATATCTTTTTGTTTTAATCATCATCTTTCTTTCACTTTTGAAATTGAATCTTGCTGTGCAACCCACCATTCTATGATCACTTCCAATATTTACTTTGTTGATAACTGTGACGTTTGTGATTGTGTTATTCTTATTTGCTATAATGAAGTCGATTTCATTCTTTGTTTCTCCATTTGGGCTTCTCCAGGTCCACTTTCTCCCTGTTCTTTTGTGAAAGAATGTGTTCATTATTCTCATGTTAAACATTTCTGCAAAGTTTACCAACATTTCTCCTCTTTCGTTCCTTTCTCCCACTCCAGATTTTCCCATACATGCTTCTCCATTTTTTGATTTTCCAAGTTTTGCATTGAAGTCCCCCATGAGTATAGTATAGGTGGTCTTTTCTTCTTCCATAATCTGTAAGATGTCATCATAGAATGTTTCAATTTCTTCATCTGAGCTCTGAGAAGTTGGAGCATATACTTGTATCACTTTCAGGGTATATTTTTTGCACAGTCTAATTACAACCACTGCTGCTCTGTCAGATGCACTGCTGAATTTAACAATGTTGTCTGCAAGATTTCTGTTAATTAGAAATCCTACACCACTAACGCTTTCATTTTCCCTTCCTATATATATATATATATATATATATATATATATATATATATCTATATATATATATATATTTATCTATATATATATATATTGTTACGAAACAGAGAAAGATAATGTACACTTTAAGTGAGAATACGAAGAGTCACTACTGTCCCGTAAAGTTCCAGGTTCAAAACAAAAGAGTTAGGTAAAATTACAAGTTAAAGTTTAATGCTTAAATTAACAACAAAACATTCAGGACTCATAAGGATAATGTAATGGCAAATAAACAGGTTAAATATATGGTTAACTGCAATAGCCTCTATTAACACGAAATTAGCAAGAATAAATTTATCTAAGTCAGCCCTGATAAAATGAGATACCAGATAATACTCAGTGAATGCCAGATAAATAATTACAGATACAAACTATTATAAAAAATAACTGACATAAAGAACCCTACATGAATTACAAAAACTTCACTAGGCCTACAAATTAAACTTATGCTATACAGTACAAGAAAAAATGCAATAACAGTTATACTCAAATTACACACAGCTGCTAGATGGTTGGAGACTTCTTGAGCACTCACAATAATAATATCTGTACAGGGGAGGACAGAGATGTGAACAAAATGAGGAGCAGATCTAAGTGGCCATGATGCAGAGACTGAGCTCAATATATAGGGGCCGGCAGAGCCTGATACAACTTGTAAGAGGACGCGCAAATAAAAGCCATGGGGACATAGAGTTCACAATCCCGCTCTGGACAACAGAGAGAACGACTTACTCTACTATAACGGTAGAAGGGGGGGACTGAGGCAGAACACGCTCGTGATCAAACATGCAGCATACTGTGCGTTAAAATTACACAAAGGATGATGAAATCATAGGCTATGTAACACCTCCCCACAAAGAAAAAAGAAATTTACAAAGGAAATTTCTTATTACTCTAAAACAATCTGTATATGGCATTACATAACATGCAAAAGACTTTCCTAGTGTTACAAAACATGAGATCTCCCTTGCACGTTCAGTCATAGGTACTTGCCAGTATCCCTTTAACAAATCAAACTTACTTATGTACCTAGCCTTTCCGATCTTGTCTATGCAATCTTCCACACGAGGGAGAGGGTAAGTGTCTGTTTTGGTTATCTGATTAACACGTCTGTAGTCGATGCAAAGCCTCTGTGACCCACCTGGCTTAGGGACTAGAGTGACAGGAGAACTCCACTCGCTCTGACAGGGCTCAATCATCTTGTGGTCCAACAGGTAGCCAAGCTCCTTCTGGATGAGAGGAACTTTCACTGGGTTCACACGGTAAGGAGGCAATTTAATTGGCTTTGCGTCTCCAACATCGACATCATGCATCAACACAGTGGTTCTTCCTGGAGTGGCACGGAACACTTGCGGGTACTCCTGCAGTAATGCCGAAAACTCCTGCCTTTCCTTGGGTGGTAGATGAGAAAGCTTAGTCTGGAGATCATTCATGATATCAGGATTCTTCCCCAAACTATCACTCAGGCTCATACTGCATGGGAGAGCTTCACTTGCAGACTCGGGTGGAACAGCTACAGTGCAGACTGGATTATTTTCGTCCTGCCTGTGATATAACTTTAGCATGTTGATGTGACATAGTTGCTTGCTCTTTCTACGATCTGGTGTGGCGATGACATAGTTGACATCACTGAGTTTCTTCTCCACGAAATAAGGACCACTAAACTTGGCTTGAAGAGGTTGCCCATGAACTGGTAGCAGAATCAAAACCTGATCTCCTGGCTGAAAGTGGCGTAACCTGGACTTCTTATCATACCAAGTCTTCATCTTCTCCTGAGCAGCTCCTAAATTCTCTCTCGCCAGCTGTAAAGCAGTGGACAGCCGATCTTTGAAATTCATCACATACTCCAGCAGGTTGACGTCATCTTCCTCCGACAGCCAGCATTCCTTGAGTAGCTTAAGGGGTCCTCTTACTTCATGGCCAAACAGTAGTTCAAAAGGTGAGAAGCCCAGTGATTCATTTGGAGATTCTCTTGCAGCAAACACAACGAATGGAAGACCTTTATCCCAGTCTTTCTGATGTTCCAAACAGTATTTCTTGAGCATCGATTTGAGTGTTTGATGATATCTCTCCAACGCTCCTTGGGTCTGGGGATGGTAAGCTGAAGACGTGATCTGGGAGATGCCCAACTCTTTCAGAGACTGCTTGAAAACATTTGACATGAAATTACTTCCTCGGTCTGACTGTACCTCCTTGGGCAGACCAAACTTTGTGAAGAACCCCAGCATTTCCTTAACCACGTTCTTTGCTGAGATGTTTCTAAGTGGAATGGCTTCAGGATAACGAGTAGCCATATCAATCATGGTCAACACATAAGAAAATCCTGAAGAAGTCTTAGGAAGAGGGCCCACAATATCCACCAACACACGGGTGAAAGGCGCCTCAAAAGGAGGAATGGGAACTAGAGGTGCAACCTTTTCGGTCTGATTACACTTCCCCACAACTTGACAGGTGTGACAAGACTTACAATACCAGGAAACATCCCTGAAGATACCTGGCCAGTAGAAGTGTTTCAAAATGCGTGCCACAGTCTTCCTCACTCCAAGGTGTCCTGCCAAACTGGAATCATGAGCCACTCTTTCCTCACTGCAAGCAGAGTTAGCTAGACCTACTCAGGGTCAGCAACCTGCAACTCAACCAACTCTTGACGAGACAAATTATCAACACTACGGGGTACTGCCTCATCTGGTGAGTGGTCCAAATTAGCAAGAAAAGTGTCAGCTAGGATAACATCATCATCATCATTATCCTCTAAATCACCAGTAACTTCCTGGGACGCAGCCACTGGCTCACCAGACAACTGAGGAGCTGGACACACTTGACTTCCACCAATATCATTTCCAAGTAAGAAAGTTACACCTGACATTGGGAGTGTCTCAACCAACCCAACCATAACAGAACCATTAACAAAACCAGACTCTAAATTCACTCTGCACAGAGGAACAGAGAAGTAATTATTCCCTACACCTTGTAAGATTACCATCAGAGGAATTTAGAGCCTAGAACACTGGTCAGCATAAGGGATTGGCAAGCACCTGTATCACGATATATTTTAACTGATTTCCTGTCATTCCTGTCCAGAGGACTGACAAAACCATCAGACAGGAAATTAGCACATGAACTCTTGAGAGTGTCACCCACGTTACTGCTCAAAAGAGGAGCTCCATCATGAGAATTTAAGTTACCCCTCAAAGCAGGTTCAGTTAACTCAGTTAAAGAATTCTGGGAACTCTCAAGAGTGGACACTAGACCAATTGACTGAATATTTAAAGACTCCTTTTTGTTCACATCACGCTGTCTCCTGAAACATCTCTCCGTAGTATGACCAAGCTTACTACAATAAGTACATTTACTTTTCTGAAATCTAGAGGTGAAGCTGGTATTTACTTCCTGAGAAACATCATCCTTATTCTCTTTCCTGTTACCTGTACTCTGAGTAGAGGCAACGTACTTACTCTCAGCTTTCCCTTTTTCTCTAGAATATCTCTTGTGAGTGAGAACATACTCATCAGCTAAAACTGCAGCATCAGACAAATTATCTATTCTTTTCTCATCAAGATATAGGCTTACATCTTTATAAATACACCTTTTGAAGTCCTCCAGCAAAATCATCTGCTTAAATTTGTCAAAATCAGAATCCACATTCTTAGAATTTAACCACTGCTCCAACAAATCTTCTTTGATTTTTGCATACTCAACATGGGATTGCTTATCTTGCTTGTAAGTTGTCCTAAATTTTACTCTATAAGCTTCAGGAACAAGCTCATAGGCCTTAAGAATCAAGCTCTTAACTACATCATAATTATCAGATTGATCCTGAGGCAAAGATGCATAAGTTACTTGAGCTTTACCGGTGAGAACAGTTTGAAGGAGTACTGGCCAATACTCCTTAGGCCAATTAAAACCTGTAGCTACCCTCTCAAACAACTGAAAATACTTTGTTAAATCAGATTCATTAAAAGGAGGGACAAGTTTAACATTTTTAGCCACATCAAAATCATCAGAGCTAGATGATCCAGTTCCACCTTGTTTCATGCGATACTCATGGTCTGCCTGAATCCTGGCAAGCTCAATTTGTGCCTGAGCCCGTACCTCTGCCTCTTGAATACGAGCATTTGCCTCCTTAACATCAGCCTCCTTAGCACGTGCTTGAAATTCAGCTTCCTTCACACGAGCCTCCTGCAGGGCTAGCTGTAACTTAGCTAACAATCTGCGTTTGCTCATTTGGAGGAGTTACATTAAACAAGCTTTTATTAATCATGCCAACAATTTGATCTTTAGAATGATGAGAGTGAACTGCAATTCCCAATTGTTGAGCAACAAGCTTAAGTTCATTCTTTGTTCTGTTTTCTATATCACACACTGTTTGCACATTTGACAAAAAATCCCTGGCTTCATCAAGTGTAGAAATAGTAGCCATCATGAATATATCACAGTCACAAAATATCAAACAATATCCTTATGATAATATCCTGAATATACTGATATGAGGTCGCCAAATTTATGTTACGAAACAGAGAAAGATAATGTACACTTTAAGTGAGAATACGAAGAGTCACTACTGTCCCGTAAAGTTCCAGGTTCAAAACAAAAGAGTTAGGTAAAATTACAAGTTAAAGTTTAATGCTTAAATTAACAACAAAACATTCAGGACTCAAGGATAATGTAATGGCAAATAAACAGGTTAAATATATGGTTAACTGCAATAGCCTCTATTAACACGAAATTAGCAAGAATAAATTTATCTAAGTCAGCCCTGATAAAATGAGATACCAGATAATACTCAGTGAATGCCAGATAAATAATTACAGATACAAACTATTATCAAAAATAACTGACAAAGAACCCTACATGAATTACAAAAACTTCACTAGGCCTACAAATTAAACTTATGCTATACAGTACAAGAAAAAATGCAATAACAGTTATACTCAAATTACACACAGCTGCTAGATGGTTGGAGACTTCTTGAGCACTCACAATAATAATATCTGTACAGGGGAGGACAGAGATGTGAACAAAATGAGGAGCAGATCTAAGTGGCCATGATGCAGAGACTGAGCTCAATATATAGGGGCCAGCAGAGCCTGATACAACTTGTAAGAGGACGCGCAAATGAAAGCCATGGGGACATAGAGTTCACAATCCCGCTCTGGACAACAGAGAGAACGACTTACTCTACTATAACGGTAGAAGGGGGGGACTGAGGCAGAACACGCTCGTGATCAAACATGCAGCATACTGTGCGTTAAAATTACACAAAGGATGATGAAATCATAGGCTATGTAACAATATATATATATATATATATATATATATATATATATATATATATATATATATATATATATATATACAAAGTTTTTTTAATCTACATATTCTTTTCTAGGCAATTTCTCTTTTTATTCTTCTAGTAGATTTTCTCACCTTTATTTGATCTACCACGTACCACACTCTTGTTCACTCCTCTACGGCCAGCTGACCCCTTTTTTGCTTCCCTGTCATATTTATTGGAAATATCTGTGACGTTCGTCTTACGAGCAGACAACGATGGTCATCTGCACAGGTTTTACTTTCCTCGTCATATCCCACCATCACTCCAGCTTATCCTGTCCAACACCGGCCACCCCGCCTGTTTCTGCATTGAGATGGGTAATATAATATGAATGCCGTGACTACCGGACGTCCTAGAATGTCACTCTTCACGGTGTATACTGTACTTTACTTACCCTTTGTGGCCCCTCGCCTACCACCATTCCTCATTCTCCTCATCTCTCTCCGCCCTCCCCACCCAGTCCAAAATGTATTATATATATATATATATATATATATATATATATATATATATATATATATATATATATATATATATATATATATATATACAGTATATATCAGAATCCTTTGAACCTGCTGATCCGATGTTTGGCATATGATTCCATAGACACAACCTGTATTCAGCTCTACCGGCTCTGTATCATTTGATGGACCTGAAACGATGAGGGAAAAATAAATGGACCCTAAAAGTTAAGAATCAGTGTCAACAAGAACAACATTCAATCCTATTTAGCTTTATATGAACAGGTGCGTAGGGGCCCCGGGCTAGGCTTCTTCGTCCCAAAATTTAAAGCAACGATTACCAACCTCCCTAGACCGTAAGTGGTGTTGGGAAAACAAGAAACCCAAATCACCATTCAGTTTGAACCCTTGCAGGTATCATCCAGCTAGGGCACTTCAATCCACTAAACCACCAGGCGTCATTTGGCTATATGATTACCACCCATCATAAGAAATTGTTTCCATGGATACAGGATATCATTTGGTCTGTCAGTTAGAGCAGAGTCATCAGGAGAGAGAGAGAAAGAGAGAGAGAGAGAGAGAGAGAGAGAGAGAGAGAGGGGGGGGGGAGTGGCAGGATAATGGACCCCCTTCCCTCCTGCCACCAAAAACCATTGTCACATCTGCATTATCACTGCAACAAAAGGCTGACTTGGCGGCACATGTCTTCATAGGCTTCACCTGAATCGGTCATTACTGACCTGAATCGATATGATGAAGTAGATCTGGTGTGATGTAGTTGGGTCTGCATATGAATAAAATGAATCAGACTTTTTTTTTGGCTAATCCTGTCCCAGATTTTCGTTATTTTGTTGCTTATTTCGCGAAGGTATGTGAAGGAAAAAGACAATGCCATGGCTCTACATTATTTACATAGCACTTCTTCGCTGCTAGCATCATTTTTCGGTGCTGATCTACTATTATAACTCAATATCAGTATGTCAATATGGCAATTTTAGTCCAGGTTAGATTAAAAACATGCACAAAATTACAGATGGAAGCTCACATGTGTGAAAAGACCGGATGTTCCGTCAGTGGATGAGAAGTTGGCTTAATGCACCTGACTTTGGTTAAGTTTTTTCTTTATTTAAAAAAAAAAAAAAGGAAGAAACCATTACATAAAAGCTACAAAACACATGCCTTGCAAAAAAAAAAAAAAAAATGAACAAAAAACTAGAGGCCTCACAAGGGGAAAATCTCACCAGCCTCGAGCTGATACATTCCCAGCGCTGCTCGGATTAGGACCTTGACCTACTTTCACCATTTTCGAATTCGTCGTACATTTTGATCCCAACTACACAGTTTTAAAATTTTGTGATTATCTAGAGCGGTTGCGAAGTTGTGGTAACAGATATAGGGACCTTGACCTACTTTCACCAATTTTGAACTCTTGATCACTTTTTTTCCCTACTACACACGTGTAAAATTTTGTGATGATATCTTGAGCGGTTGCGAAGTTTTCTTGCAAACACACACACACACACACACACACACACACACACACACACACACACACTATCAGCTTCTCGTCGCGACTGGTAAATATCAGGACTCGTTCAGTTTGAAATGCCTAGACACATTGCATTTTAAAAAATCTAGAGATGGAGGACCTTAATGAATCTCAATTACAGTAAGTGGTAATGAATCGACCTAATTGGATCTAAAGTGATTTTGCTGGACCGAAATGGATGTGAAGTACGTGAGTGGATCGTAGTTTCCTAATTGCAACTTGTAACTTCTTTATTATAGGTCACGTGGAAAAATAATAGGCCATTAGTCATATTAATTATTCGTCTGACCCTTATTCCAGCTGACCCTTATGCTGGTTGACCCATATACTGGCTGACCCATATACTGGTTGACCCTTATACCAGCTGACCCTTATGCTGGTTGAACCTTGTACTGGTTGACCCTTATACCCAGTTGACGCTTTTACCGGTTGACCCTTATGCCGGTAGACCCTTATTTCGGTAGACCCTTACACCAGCTAACTCTTATGCAGGTTGACTCTTATGCAGGTTGACCCTTGTACCGGCTGTCCTTTGTACCGGCTGACCCTTATGCTGGCTGACCCTTGTATCGGCTGACCCCTATTCCGGCTGACTCTTCTACCGGCTGTCCTTTGTACCGGTTGACCCTTATGCTGGCTGACCCTTGTATCAGCTGACCCCTATTCCGGCTGACTCTTCTGCCGACTGACAGCTATGCAATAGTGACACACGGTCGGCGAACGTTATGCTTTATTTTTCAGTTCTCTTTCATATTCTTCGTATTCACAGTATGACTCCTCTTACATACCCTTCCCTCGTCAACCTCATTTGTGTCATGCATTTCTCTTTCTGTTTTAATACTGCAGTTATGCTTGTCCATAAAATATCGTTTGTTATTTATGTCTCTCGTATCATTTAACTTTATATTATCTTATCCTCAGTAATTTTGCCATAATTTTTCCTCCTCATTTCATTATTTTTATCATGTCAGGCATTCATTCTTCTGGCTCATTTTTATATTATCTTAATTATCTCTTTCGCCGTATTCCTTTTTTGTCATCCTCCCCAGTATGCAATCTTCACATTATTATTGCTATTACCATACCTCGTATTATCATTATTCCTATTATCTTTATTATCTCGCACCGTTTTATTACTCTTATTATACCTTATTGTCCTTGTCATCCTTCTCCTTCATTTCCCCTTCCATTCCCCCTTCCAGTACATCTCCTTGTTTTCACAATCTTCGTTTCTTTTGTATTTTTGCTCAAAACTTTCCTCTCCGTCCCTTTGTTCTCTTCCCTTCATATCTTGCACCTTTTATTCCGCCTTGTTTTTATCAATTATTCGCCTTCCGTGCTCTCTCTCTCTCTCTCTCTCTCTCTTTCTCTCTCTCTCGATTATTCTTATCATCATACAGCAGTCTCGTTTTCACCATTCTTTTTTTCTTTTCTTTTTTATCTTTTTTAACTCTCTCCTCCATATTTACTCTTTTCTTTCTTTTATCGTCTTCGTCTCTTTAGTATCATTTTTCCGGTCATTTCTCTTGTGTTCATTCGTGGCTGTCATATTTCCTTCCGTTTTCATCATTTCTTTTATAATCACTTCATCATCTTTTTTTTTTTTGTCTTGGTATTATTACTCTCTTCGCCTCAGTGTAAGTATTATCATGTTCCGTCTCCCGATTATTATTCATATGATTTCTTACCCTCAATCAATCTTCTTTTTTATTAGATTTATTTCATTCGTCTCCTGCTGATCTCAAACCCCGTTCTTCCTTTTCATTCATCGTCCATCATCTTCTTCGCCTCAGTATTTCTGCAAACACCCTCCCCTCTTCATTACTTCTGTGGCAGTCGGTGGTATACGAGTTACAGGTCGAGTTTGCAACGGGAAAAACTAGAGTTTCATTCTGGCCTGGAATGGATTCTCGAACATATTTACGATTAATTCCCTGTTGTAACTGCCTGATCTCTCTCTCTCTCTCTCTCTCTCTCTCTCTCTCTCTCTCGCTCTCTCTCTCTATAATACGAGGGACATGCAGGACATAGTGCAGTGAGTGTCTTCCCTCCTCTTCTCTCTCTCCCCCTCACACACAGACACACACAGACACACACACACACACACACACACGTGCAGTGTAAACCCATTTATTCAGTCTTCATTATTAGCTGTTTTATTCACATTTGTCTTCACAAGTGATTTTTCTATTTTCCTCCCCATTAAACCTTTCGTAACCTCAAATTTCATTTTTCATTTTCGCGTTCCCAGTATTCCTTCTCTTGTGTTTTTCGGTTAATATTTTTCCTTCCCCTTCTCCATTCGTATCCTCTCTTTTTTTCCTTCGTCTCTGGTATTATCAACATCAAATCTTTACTTATGATCTTCCATTTCTCTTCCTTATTCTTCTCCAGTTCTCAACTCTTCACTCATTTTTCCAGCTCTTCTTTCGTCATCTTTGTCTCCCCTTGATTATTCCTGTCACTTCATTTGTTCTCATATTTGTCGTTCATTTCTTCCAGATTGTTAAGTTTCTTGCTCTCCTACATTTTGTCTTGTGAGTGTTATTCCCCCCCCTCTCTCTCTCTCTCTCACACACACACACACACACACACACACACACACACACACACACACACACACACACACACACACACACACACACACACACACACACACACACACACACACACACACACACACACACACACACACACACACACACACACACACACACACACACACACACACACACACACACACACACACACACACACACACACACACACACACACACACACACACACACACACACACACACACACACACACACACACACACACACACACACACACACACACACACACACACACACACACACACACACACACACACACACACACACACACACACACACACACACACACACACACACACACACACACACACACACACACACACACACACACACACACACACACACACACACACACACACACACACACACACACACACACACACACACACACACACACACACACACACACACACACACACACACACACACACACACACACACACACACACACACACACACACACACACACACACACACACACACACACACACACACACACACACACACACACACACACACACACACACACACACACACACACACACACACACACACACACACACACACACACACACACACACACACACACACACACACACACACACACACACACACACACACACACACACACACACACACACACACACACACACACACACACACACACACACACACACACACACACACACACACACACACACACACGTCAGTTCCGCGATAATGGTTCGGCTAAGCGGAGTGAGTGGGCAGAATTTACATGCTGGAGGGTGTTGTTAGTGGTTGGTATGTCCAGTGGAGAGGCTGCTGTCATTACTTGCTGGCCAGGCGAACACAGTATGAGAGAGAGAGAGAGAGAGAGAGAGAGAGCACCATCCTGTGTGTGTGTGTGTGTGTGTGTGTGTGTGTGTGTGTTACTTAACATGGAAAGACCACAAAGACCTAGCTGTCCTTCCTAATTGGTCTAGTCTAATAATTAGAAAGTAGACTTACCATACTCCATAATTACACAAGTGGAGAGAGAGAGAGAGAGAGAGAGAGAGAGAGAGAGAGAGAGAGAGAGAGAGAGAGAGAGAGAGAGAGAGAGAGAGAAATTAAATGTCAAGGTCACAGGGAAATCAATCAGCGTTCCGCCCTTCATCTACCGTCTAATAATCATGAAACTTACGCAAAGCAGGTGAACCTGTCAGATAGCTGGGGTACTAAACCCGTTCACAGAAAAGAAGTCATTAAAGGGATAATCTCCTTAAAGGATTTTCTTCTCATGCAAGAATTCTTATGTAGAAAGAGTAGTAGATGTTGTATGTAGAAGGATCTTCATCGCATTAAATATGAAGTTAAAATTGCTGTAGCTAAAGAAACAAATTCGTAGACCTTAAAGTTTTCGGTATACCGAGAATTGAAATTTGTCCTCCGTATTCCCAATGAGCATGTCTGAAAAGGTGAGTCTGGAATTAATTTTTGTGTCTAAAGTAAAATCTGTGGTCGTAGTAAGGTAGTTAAACGCTGGGGAGCATGGTCTTTGTCCTTAAAAGCAAGAAAAGTGTCTTTGATATACCTACAGTAAATCAGTTGTTTAAGTGCATTAAGACAGTTTTCAAGCTAACGTTATTCGTGGTAGCATCTGTGTCCTTCAGGTATGCAACTGGTCAACTCTGAAACTGGTTTTCTCCATCTGTCAGTTCCGCTGCTTTTAGCTCGCTACTCTTTTCAGTGCAATATTATGTCCAGGTATTTCAAAAGAACGCGTCATAAATTTGGCTTTCCTGCTTGTTGTCTTTGATTTAGCAGTAAAGGTTTTACAGTTTCTAAGTCATTCTTGTTTATAAAGAAGCAACAGTATGCAATATCAGTAATAACTCAAGTCTGTAATTGGAAACCTGACCGCAAATTCGACTGTCGCGAGTGGTATCCAAGGATATGAATAAAAATTGGTAAGATATAGCTAGGCAATAAGCGATGCTTTCTTCTTTCTGTTCTCTATCACGTTCATCTGCAGCTCAGCTTCATCCCATCCATCTGATGACAATTTTTTATATTTTGCTCTTGATACATCCTGACAATTTTACTAAGACAGTATTTCGACACAGGCAAGGCATCGTCATCTCTCCACAACCATCGGCACCAGAACACAAGGCATAACGGCAAATGTTTTACCTGTGATCTTTGTTCTCTCGAACTCAAGCAACATCACGCAACATTTGATCAGCCACAAATCCCTTTCTGCTGTTCACAGCATCTATCAGCAAAGCATAACATATGACGGTAGCCAAATGTTTTACGCTCGTCTTCATTAGGACCGTATCATGAAACACCATACAACGCTAATGCCAGGTCTCCCTCTCCTCGCACCTCTCTCTCTCCCTCTGCATCACACTCCAAGGCAAAGTATACCAAAGTCGTATATTCCATGTTCCTGTCTCCCAGCATCAAGCAACACAGGAAAACACCAGATAAGTCTCCTTCTTCTCTCGTCAACACCAGTCTTTAGTACACTCAGACACAGGATGGTAAGGTCTTATTTAGCCTATTCGGCTTGTTATTTTATGTCTGTATTACAGTCCAGTACATAGTGGCAAAGTTTTATGGCTCGACTTCTGTCACTCTTCATCTATCGAACTGCAGAAAAACTAATGGCTGTTCTGAGTCTCCTCTCGCCATTCTCTGCCTACAACACAAAGCAGCGCAAGATTGGAAAGCCTTTATACTCACATCTTTTACTAACCTGAACCCCTTCAGTATGATGAAGATTATTATATTGTCGCTGCTACCAGATGAATTTATTCTGATTAAAAGAGCAGCTTAATATTGATGGGCTTATTGAAGTATATATCCAGTCCGTCCTGTTCTATCCTAAGCTGAATAAAATCGTCTGGAGGCAGCTATTACGTCCTTAGTTTGAAGGAGGTAAGGAACAACAGGAAACGCTGCGAAAGCGTCTGGTGTTCCTCTGCCCTCCACCTTTTTGTTTTCCTCATCTTCAGTTCGACACAATTCTAAGAAAGTGAATATTGTCGTCTGCTCTACCTCAGGAAATAACATGCTATACTTAGACAGCAACGGCTTCCTCCCAGCTCCTCGGTCATATTTCTCGGCTGTACAAAGCAACTCAAGGCTTCCTAGCAAAGTCATTTCCTTTCTCTTTCCACTTGCTTGAACATCACATGCTTCGATAACAGGAGGTCCTTTCCACTTTCAGTAACATAAATGAACATCACAGCACAATTCCTTTGGCAGTACGATTAATTCACGTTTCTTTCACTCTAACTCGAGCAACACAAAACAACACACACAGTTTCGCTTTCCTTTGGTCTCCTCTCGTCCACGCCCAACTGGAACACAACACAATGTAACATGGTTGGTAGGGAAACACAGGAAAAAGTTTAAGCTGTATCGATAAGGCGTCCGTGCGGTGTTTCTCCAGGCGTACATATATTATTGTCTTTGTTCCTTCTCATCTTTGTTCATTGTCTTTGAAGTTGGCCTTTGTTTAGTCCGAAAAGTTAAAACGTAAAGAACTTAGCCTTGGCTTTTTTCTGTTCCTCTTCCATTTTTTTTTTTTTTTTTTTTTTAATCTGCTTGTCACTATGACTCAGTCACAGCTCAAGGTATCAATGCTAAGTTCGTGTCTTCTCATGATACATATCAGGCAGTACCACACAAAAAAACGTATATTCACACTCATCTGTAAAATTACGCAACGCTTGTCAGCAAAGTAAGATGCTGTGCATTATTACTTTCTCTCCCTCAAGAGAAATAATGCTGGATCCCTCGAGGCTAACTGAGGAGCATGTTGTGGCAGGCACCCCTTTCTTAGTTATTCATTTTGCACGATACACCTTGATGCCTTCACTAAGGTGATTTCCTTGTGTGCTATCTTGCAGGAACATGACGATTTTACTCAGTACAATTCCATGGATGTGATAGGTTACTAAATGCCGTCGTCTAACTCCTTCAGTTCGAATAATATATAGTTAGCTGAATGAAGACGTAAGAAAACAACAAAGATAAAAATATATATTGACGTCTGAGGGTTGTAAGATTGAAGTCTCCTGCGCGCCAAGTCATTTTCATAATGTCATAATCTTCAGGAATATTACACTAGCGAATATGAATATGTTAATGCGGAAATTAGGTGCTAGGCCGCCTCGTAAGTTAAAGAAATGGTCCTAGATCATACTCCTCCACCTAATTCACGGAACCCACCTACCCTGCCACCTGCCAACTGTCTTGCCTAATCTACCACTTACCCATACGCCACCGACGCTGCCACATACCAACTATCTTACCAATTCTAGTACCTACCCACTACCCCACCTATCCTGCACCTACCTTCGAGGCCAACTTCAACCTACCCTAGTACCCACTGTCCCACCTACCCACTTCCCCACGTAACAACTACCCCACCTACCCACTACCCCACCTACCCACTACCCCACCTACCCACTACCCCACCTACCCACTACCCCACCTATCCACTACCTAACCGACCCACAGCCCCACCTACTCAGTACCCCATTTTCCCACTATCTCACCTACCTACTGTTCCACCTACCTACTATCCTACCTACCCACTACCGAACCTACCTACTGCCTCACCCACACACTATCCCTCCTACCAACATTCAGCTACCAATTACCCTACCTACCACTACCGTATTACATGCTACCCTACTTAACCACTATCCCACATACCCACTCTCCAACTTAACACTATCCCATCTACCTACAACCCCACCTACTCACTACCACACCTACCCACACTACCACCTACCTATTATCATACCTACTTACAACCCGACTAACCCACTATCTCACCAACCCACTACCCCAGCTACACACCCACTGTCCCACACACCCACCATCCCATCAACTCACTATCCCACCCACTCACTACCCGACCTGCCCACAGTCCGACCTACCCACTACCCCACTTACTATCTCACTCACCCATTATCCCACACACCCACAATCGCACCTACACACTCTCCCACCTACCCTACCACCCTCCCAATATCCCACTCCAATTAACCCACCTTCCCTTCTATCCCAGCATCCCACGGCCCACCTACCCACCACCACCTTGTCATCCCATGCATACCGCAACACAGTATTTGCTGATAACTCGGGCATATTCTGGGCGAAGAAAAATACTGAAAATATAAAAGTTGATTTATAGTCCATTCCACGAAGGCAGCTCCGCTTAATAATTCTGAACATGTGTTATAGAACAGCGCCAATATATCGTAGTTAAGGGTGTGAATTAGCGTCATGCGAAACACGGAGCTATTAACTTTTTTGCCGTTCACGTTAATGTTATGGTATTTATTATGCATGCAGATAATTTTTTCCCCTAATGTGCGGCGCCAGATACAGTATATTCATATTAAAGAGATTTGTGTTTTATTTGGTCTGTATTCCTTTTATAATGAAATACTTGAATACATATGTGTCGTATGTGTTGTTGGTTAGGTTAAGATTTTCGCTTTATGAATTGGCTGGAGGAACACTCATAATTCTCTCTCTCTCTCTCTCTCTCTGCACAGAAATTTCGTGGCTGTGAAATTAAGTGTAGAGAAGAATATTATGCTAGGCATTTTAATACATTAAGGTCATTTGAAAAGTAAAGACTAGGAGAGAGAGAGAGAGAGAGAGAGAGAGAGAGAGAGAGAGAGAGAGAATAAAGACGTCTAAAGCAAGTGCAACTAGAGCAGCACTGAGAGAGCACATACCTTCTCCAATGCCGGATCCGGATCCGTCCCCAAAGTTAATCGATTCTTCTTGGCCCATGGCCCACCCTTCCACAAAATATCATTGAAACTCTTATAGAACTTTTGGAGATACTGTGCGGTAGGATCCGGATCCGGATCTGGATTCGGATCCGCCCCAAAATTTAATCATTTTTTTCTTGGCCCAAGGCCCACCCTTCCACAAAATATAACTGAAATTCATTGAGAATTTTTGGAGGTATGGTGTGCATAAACAAACAAATAATTCAGGATCACAACCAAAGTCTAATCGATTGCTCCTTAGGCCATACCCTACCCATCTAAATTATTTCATGAAAATCCGTTCATAACTTTTGAGTAATCCTTCCTCCAGACAGACAAACAGGCAGACGGACAAACAAACAGACCAACGCCGGGTAGAACATATACCTCCTGGTGGAGGTAAATAAAACTGGAAACACCGAATAGACGTGCAGCGTCCACCGGAAATGAGAAACTTTAGTCTTGATGCATATTTCCTGCAACTTGATGTGAGGCAGCCCAATTTAGAGATGAAAGACTGGGAGCGGCGCGGTACTAAAACACATAAAATGCATTGTGGCGTAAAGTGCATTATTCTAATGTGTCAGATTCCCAATGGATATCGGTTTACAGTGCTGTAGTCTTGAACAGGTAATGTAATGTTTTCAGAGTGGTTTGTGTAGTTAAGTGTTTTGTTGATGTGATAAGTATCCCTGATTTTGGTGTACGTACGTGGTGTACTGTTTTATTGGTTCATATATCCGTCCTTTTGCATCTTATTTCACATAGATCTACGGCAGAAAAAGACAGTGTTGTGGCTGTACATCCTTTCCATAGACGTCTTCACGACTATCATGATATTAGTGTTAATCTAGTGTTATAATGCAGAATTCAAGATGGAGAGATGGCAGTTTTAGGCCAGGTTAGAGGAAAAGGAACGCCGTACTATAGGTATTAATTCTGCATATTTTCAGTCGACAGAGATGTGTACTGTTATTATGATAGTCCTTGTTCCTGGGTGCATAAAATGGTTTTATGGGCTTGGATGTATTTAGGTACAAGATTATTTTTATGGATCGTGATCTTGCCCTACATTTTATAGTGATTTATTTTTACACCCACGCTTGCAGAGAGAAAGAGGTTGTTTTGTTCTGAGCAGTGTGTGTGTGTGTGTGTGTGTGTGTGTGTGTGTGTGTGTGTGTGTGTGTGTGTGTGTGTGTGTGTGTGTGTGTGTGTGTGCGCGTGTGTGTGTGTGTGCGCGTGTGTGTGCGTGCGTGCGCGCTCGCGCTCGCGCTCGCGTTTTGACAAAAAACTTCAGTTTGAATAGATTTAGACCAAACATGGTAGAAGGACTGAACATAGGGCAAAGAGTAAACCTGTTGCTTTTGAGAACAAAGGTCAAAGACCATGGTCACAGGGTATGGTCAGTTAATACAGTTTTCATCCAATTAAAACCAAACCTTGTGGAAAGTTTGGAGATAAGTCAAGAATTATATATTTCGATTTTGAGAGCAGTCATTTAAAGATCAAGATCACACAAGAGCATGGTCATCTGAAGCAGTTCTGAATTCATTTGCACTAAGCCTAGTGGGAAGGTGAAGGGTTAGACATTAACGAAGGGATTTTATACTGAGAACAGTCAAAGGTCAAGGTCACAAGGAAAGGTCAAATTTCGACCCTTATGTCTGCTTTTGAACAGATTGTACAGTTCTGACTTTATTTGGATCAGACATGGTAGATGACCTGAAGATCACCAAAGAGGCTAATGTGTTATTATTTTTTTTTTTTTGACATCAATAGGTCAGTATCACATAACAGTTTCAACTTAAACAGTTTTTATCCGATGTAGGTTAAATTTTTTGGAAGGGTTCGGGCTCAGACAAGGTTGAAAGCATTCAATTTTTAGAATCAGTCAAAGGTCAAGGTCAAAGGGAAGTGTCAAAAGCCAATTTCATCTGACAAAGCCAACTCAAACAGCTTTGATGTGATCTGAGCCAAAATTGGTGGAAGGGTTAAAGGTTCGACAATGCTGAAGTAATTCGAGTTTGGGAGAAATTTGTCGAACGTCAAGATCATATGGCAAAGTCAAACAATCGTCCCTTAGTCCAGTTGGTGGGCACGAGAGTTACAATCTTTGACTGATTCTTGTTTATATAATATCGACGGAGCTTATATAAATAACACAGGAGAGGGTTAGCTTGCCATATACACAAAAAATTAACTGCTAAGAAAGAGATGCTAACGACTCGCAATGCCTGTGTTTGTAATGTGTTACTCATCTGCTGTTTCTCTTTTGCTTTTTCAGGTCAGAACTTCGCTGTCATACTTCCGTTGTGTTTGTTGTATCAGCAGTGGTAACGTATGATGTCCTTATCGCTTACTGTGCATGTATTTGTAAATTATTTGAAGGCTTGAACTATCACTGAATTTTTCTGTGGCCCATTCACAGGCTGCTCTGTTGATATTGCCACCAAATTTCGTATTTTCCCTTTTCCGCTTCTAGACCCTCGCCACCCCGCGTAGAATCGTGTGGGATAGTTGGTTAAATATAATAATCATGATGATAATTATGATAACGTGCACTTCATTAAGGACAGCCACATATTTTTCATTTAAGTTCCTGTCTTGACCATCCTACATAATACTGTTGGTTGTCGATGGTGATATTTGCATTTTTTTTTTTTTTTTTTAAATAACCTGCCACGTCTCTTCTATTGTTGTTCATGCGTTTTCAGATTTAAAAAATTACATGATGCTTTGTTTTCCATTTGTACTCATTTTCACGCAAACGGAATGGTAACATTAAAAACCTTCATTTGTTCTCATTCGCTGTTCTCTCATTCTTAGTTATTTCCCATTTACATCCAACAATCTATGTATCATCTCTCCATCACACTCACACATACCTTTCATCCCAGACATCTAGTATCTCAGTCTCTTCGATCAGTTTCCCAGTCACCTCATCACGTCAAATCTGATCATCACTAATCCTCTTCTGTCCCCTCTTCGATCATCCCTAATCCCCTTCTGTCCCCTCTTCGATCATCCCAAATCCCCTTATCCCCTCCCTATCATCCTCAATCCTTCCCAGTCCCCTCTCTCATCCTTATCACTTCCGGTCCCTTTCCAGCATCCTTAAGAACATCCAGTACCCCCCTAGTCTTCCCTAATCACCTCCAGTACCACATCAACCATGGGACGTTGTCGCTGTTGATTTACTCAAGATGCCATTATCATACAATAATAACCTATACTTATTCGTAGCAACGGATCATTTTTCCCGTTATGTCATTTTAGCTCCAATTAAAGATAAGACAGCAGAGACAGTAGCAAAGGCAATAACAGATAATGTAATATGTCGCTTTACTACCCCAAAGGTATTAATAAGTGATAATGGAGGAGAATTTAATTCTGAGATCTTACAAGAAATATGTAAACAATACAACATTAAAAAGGTTAACGTTTTGGCCTATCACCCAGCATCGAATGGGTTGGTAGAGAGACAAAATAAAAAGGTATTAGATGTGCTACGACACATTCTCAGTGAAAATTATGCAAGCTGGGATGATTGGATTCCCAGAGTAGAGGCCTCCATTAATGGGTCTATAAATAAATCCATTGGTGACACACCACATTTCATTATATATGGCACAGATAAAAAATTACCATATGAGCTCCTAGAAGGTGACAGCATGCCTATATACAATTACGATGATTACTCTAAACTCCGTTTACGTGAATTCCAGGACATTCACAAAAAGAGTGCAAAAACAATTAACGATGTCCAAGGAAGAAATGACGGAGGCATTTAACAAAAAGGCAAAAGATTCACCTATCAGCTTAGGAGACATTGTTTACGGAGTCATTCATACGAGAGACAATAAATTATCCCCTAAATTTGAGGGCCCATACAGAGTAATTAACATAAAGGCAAACAAAGTTTTAATTAAGTCACTTTCAAGTGGCGAGGAAAAACAAGTTCATATTGACCATTTAAAACGAGTTTCAAGGGAATTATCACATAATTATTCAGCCTCGGATACAACCGAACAGGTGAACGTACCTCAAGAAACCAAGCAAGAACACAACAATGATTACAAAAAGAAATTAAGGTCATATACCAAACAATCGAACATAGGTGCAACTATTCCAATGAAATCTACAGTACATCATTTACGAGAATTAAATATTGATTTAAACTCCTTCTATAAATGAAATAACAGCCAACCGTAACGCACATCATCACTATCATCAACCACAGCTTTATAGGAAATTAATATATTTTTTTTTTTTTAGGTAGGTTACGATGAAGGGACTTATGTTATGGATTCTCCTATACATAGTAAGGGTATATGCGCACCTAGACCCCAAGCATATAGTACGACAAGGATGCCTCATAGCTCCAACGGCCACGACTACAATCGTCAAGGACGTCATGAGTACTGAAATAAGTCTAGATTACTTGTATGACTTACCTACTTATATAGAAAGACTTGCGACGCCGATGCGAACTCTGGACTTCAAGATAGGGAATTATGTTTCACAATCACATATCACCAAGGAAGTGGATGAAATGGTGAAGTTAGCGAAATGGAAACTAGAACAGGCGAAGTCAACTATGCTCGTCATGATCCAAGATCTCCCATCTTATGGAACAGAGGTGCTGAGCGACAGGAACAACATCACACGTACTCGCCAAAAGCGCGGTTTGTTCGATCTGGGCGGCGCAATTCTTGGGAACATCTTTGGATTGGCTACAGAGGATGACCTTAAAGAAATAAACAAAAAATTTAATAAGATAGCTCAGGTACTAACATACCAAGATAAATTCATCACAGGACAGAACTCGGCAATGAAAACAATTGTGAAAAATCTGAAACAAGCAGAAAACGTAGCTCTCGAGAGTATAGATAAAATAAATGACTTGGAGGGTAACGTTACCCTTTTCCAGCACTTCTCCATCATCACAGAACATATTGACACGATTCTACTACAATTAGAGAACACTAGAGATCATTTCAGGGCACTTATGCAAGGAATTTCGAATGCTGGTGATGGCAAGATCACAAATGACTTACTCCCAGTTCATGAGCTACGTCAGATAGTTAGTCAAGGCATACATAAACATAAATTGAAGCCATTGTTCCGCAGTAGGGAATTTATGCAATATTACCCGTACTTGGAAGCAACACTAACACCAACATCAGTGATAGTTCATGTACCATTCATCACGGAAGACCTGTTCACAGTATACCAAATACACCCCTTCCCCTATAGAAACAACAACACTTTAGTCATCATCAACATCAACACAGACACCGAACTCATCATGGTCTCCAAGAGACGAGACACTGTCACTTTCGCAAGTGAGTCAACGATTGAGCGAAAGTGCCGCACATCCTTACATGCTGTTCATCTTTGTCCTGCGTACATTTTCACGTTTCAGCCTACTGATACGGTCCCTTGTGAAATGGCTATCATCAGCAATAACAATATTCATCATCATTGCAACTTCACTTTTGCTCCAGATAAACTTGTACACCATCAACGCATTGGACACTCGCAGTTTTTATTTCCCCTCATAACACATCCAGTTTACATAGTCTGTCCAGATATACCACCATCTCATACATCAGCCTCAGGATTATACATAGCACCAGACTACTGTGCGGTATTTACACCATCCATGTCTACTTTTTCCACCATCAATCACTACGCCATTATCAACCATACACACAAACATTTCCACCCACTGCCTGATATGGACTTAAACATGAGCACAAGTATTAAGCTGACTTCACCTAAGTTTGAAACTATGCAACTGATCAATGAAACAATGAAGCCCTGGGAAGATTTGAGTTTGAGTATGTTCAACCCATATTATGTGTATAGCCAAGCACCTTCTGTCTTTATAATTATCTGCATTGTGGTTGCAGTATTGCTGTTGGCCATGCACAGAATGCATGCAAGAATTGCTAATTTGGAGTCATTGTTTAGTGGGGGGAGAGTTAACATCACAGTTAACCACCCTGAATGAAGTGTATATATTTTGTATATAGTATTAATTATATAAAAAAAAAAAAAAATAATAATAATAATAATAACACAAAGAAGAATGACCCATATATGGCAGACCAGTACCATTATCTTTAAATGAAATATTAATAACTCTTACAATAATCTTAATTTTAAACTATTTTTATTCTTGCATGTATGCATTTCACTATAATAACCCAAGTACATACTGTATTACAGTTAAATAATTTACTTTAATGCATTTATTCCAATATGTATTCAACTTATTTAAAATGTAATATTACTGAATAATCACTATTTACTATGAATAATATATGTATACAATATTCATACAATTATGTTACTTTACAATATTATGTATTTCACTTAATTAGCTTATAAGTTCATTATAATGTGTATGTAGTATGTATTAATATATTATAACTATTAAATGTCGATGGTACGCCATTTTCGCGCGGCCGAGCAAATATAGGACTACATAATAGATAGATAGATAAATAGATAGATAGAGAGACAGATAGAAGCAGGAAGTCAAATGATGAGAAGGTGTTGTGTTTGCGTAGAAGCGAGCAGCGCTAAACGCTTACACGGAGGAAAGCTGACGACAGCGGCCAGTAAGGAGATGATGCAGTTAGCTGTCAGCAGTCCTCTCGTGAGAAAGTTCTGTTGCCATGAGGAACATACGTGACACACACACCCTACTACACCAGATGTTAGGAAAGAGAGTTTAGAAGGAGACAAGCGACCCTAGAGAGAGGTCGAGACGGAGATTAGCCTTAGAACAGAGAGAGAGAGAGAGATAGCGAGACAGGGAGGTAGCTACCCAGGACTTATACTATTATACCTGTTTAATATTTCCAAGACAAATAAAAATAGTCCCATACTATTCTTTACCTCTCCCGTCACTACATGACATCTGGTGGGGAAACTACTACAAGATATAAAAGCCGCTCGACCACAAGTCTAAAATATACTTCTCTACAAGTAACTACAAAGTCTTTATGACACTTTAAATTAATCACACCCAGTTCCTCCTCCCCTCCAGACCTAATCACATCCAGTCCCGTCCCCATCAGACCTATCGCATCCAGTCTCTTCACACCAGACCTAATCACTCACAGTCCCTTCCACACCAGACCTAATCACAACCAGTCCCTTCCTTATCAGAATCACACCCGATCACTTCCCCACCAGACCAACTCACACCAAATCCCATTCTCACCAGATGTTTTCATAACTATTTACACATAATCCCATCCCCATTAGATTTTGTCATACCCGTTCCCCTCCCCTTTAACCTAAATCGACCTCTGGTTGTCATCCATATTAACTCAATCTCTTAGTATCACTTCCTGTTCATTTTAATCACTCCCATCATCCCAGTCATCTCTCTAATCACTTTCATCACATGTAATCACTTTTTCACTATAACTGTTGGTCATTATTTCCCAGTCAGTCCTAATCACCCCTTCCCATCAACCCTGTTCATCTCTCTAGTCACCCCATCATACCCAGTAACCCTCCCATAACCCCTTATCGGTCTAATTCTTTTCCATATCGTCCTAGTCTTTTCTCCAGTTCCTCCGTTATACTTTAGTAATAATTTCCTCACCACCGCTAATCGCCCCAATCCTTTTCATCTACTCGAATCATCCCAGTCACCATACATACCAGGGCATCATTATATCACTCTTCATCGGCCAATATGAGCCATTCTTTGTCTCTTATCGTCTCCCATTCATCCCCAATTTTCACCAGTCCTTTTCTCATCAGTCCCAATCACCCCAGTCCAGCTCCAGTCACTTTAATCAGTCCCCAGTCACCCCACTCCACCTTCAGCCACCCAAATCATTCCCCAATAACCCTAATCCACCCTCAGTCACCCCAGTCAGTCACTAGTCAACAGTCACTACCCGCACACTCAGCCCTGAATTCGAGGACAAAAGCCACATTGTCACGCGGGTCCTGTTGTGAGTTAAGATACATTCCCTGACGCACCCACACTTTAACAGGACGGGATGGTGTGGTTTACCCGTAGTTTATCTAACCTGAGTTCGCCTGTCATCGGGCCATTAAGCAGGGGATGCTGCTGGAACCGAACCGTGATTGTAGCTCTAAATTCTCCCCCTCCCTCCTTTTCCCCTGCGCCCTCTCTGTCGTTCCTCCTCATCCTTTCCTTTTGACCCTCTCTCCTCCTCTACCCCCAGCCTCCTTTCTTCTTTCTACCGACCCTCTTCCCCATCTCTCTCATCTATCTCCTCCCTCCCCTGTCTTTATCTAGCCCTTCCCCTCTCTCCCCCAACCCCTCTCATATCCCTCCCTCTCCTTACCCCTTTCCCACCCCCTATCCGCCCTGAACGTTGTGTTGACGATGATGATGGATTAGTAGTTATAATTAAATGGTTTGCTACTACCCCTGTTTTGGGATCGTACTCACTGCGAATATTTACTAGCGGTAGGCAGGGTTAGGATGATAAGGATGATGATGACTCAGTCGTGATGGAGGGCATCATTTGGGTAATTTTTGATGAGGGATAGTATGTGCAAGTTGGCAAGGGACGTGGTTTATTAAAAAAGCAAGCGTTTAATGTTTATCACCCAACGTAACGCGTAAACACGTATGTGGCGGTAGCACCTATCAACATATGCAAATAAGTATCTGTAGAGTAACGTGGTTTATGAGTATTATGACATATAATGCCATCAAGGAAAGTGATGTAATAGACTATACGTTAGCCAACTCGCAGCTTCGGGTTTCAGTACATCAGAGCTGTGAATGCACTAAAACACTTGAGAAACCCTTACTTGTAAACTTCCTTGTGGATGTCGAACTGTCTGTACTAAAATGTGGTAAGGCTATCACATTCAGAGTTGGTGTAACAACATTAGCGGAGTTTGTTTTTATTCATGGCGTGGTTCTTGTGGAAGAACAGTAAAGATAATGCAAACCCTCTTATGGTAGGCACAGCTGTAGTAATATGCATTCAGTCAAAGACCTACGGTTTTATTCAGTGGAGAATGAGTCACAGGAGACCGAGAGAGTTAGCGATATTCAAATTCTTAATCACCTCCTTACATAACCCACAGTCGATCTCATGATAATTCTGTCACCAGTCTGCTCATCAGGTACTTGACACCCATCTCTCCCAGACACTTTAATAAAGTTAATGATCCCTTCACTACTTTAGGTGATAAGTATCATCTGGTCATTAGTTCGTTTATACTTTTTCTAGGCTGTTAAAATCTAATAATACATTGGGCCGATTGTTGTTGGCTAAGGAAGTTATGATGTGGCCATCACTCAGCCTACTTCAGCATCACCGTAAAATATCACATACAATCCAGGATGCCCTCACTGTAATGCAGTTCCCCAGACCACAGCACATTTACTTACCTCAGGCACCTCGATATTAAAACAGACAGTCCTTCAGCTCAGCCTCAGCAGATGTATGGGAGCGTCAGGCCGAAGTGGCTGGCTGGCTTCTGCATTTCACTTAGTTTACGTCCGTATGAGCTTGGAACAAAAACGACAACACCGCGGCTCCTTTCTATGATTATGCTGTCTTTGCCAATACAAAAATGATATACAGGCAATAACATACAACAGAATGGTATTAAACAGTATGCAAAATAAACCGCTCAAGAGGAGTTGCTAGAAAGGCTCTAAAGGCTGTGAGAATATGACCCCTGAGTAAACTAGCCTGTGATGTTCAAGGGTACTGGAAGGACTGTAATATCACATCACTAACTTGGATTACCAAATGTGGATGAGGATTATTGCTGGATGCTGTACGAACCAAGGTCCTTAATCCGCGTTAATATCACACGCTGAGAGAGTAGGTGTAATAAAGGGGACAGATACCAGATGCCATAAAGACTTTTTAATTAGTGAATGCGCGTGTGTTTAAGTACACACACACACACACACACACACACACACACACATAGATAGATAGATAGATAGATAGATATAAAATATCATCATCAGCCACTGCATGTCCACTGCTGAACATGGTCTCCTTCAGCCTTTTCCACGAATCCCTTGACTTGAGCGTATCTCTGTCACGGTTTGCCAGCAAACTTCTCTATCTCATCTCTGCATCTCCTGTCTGGCCTTTTTCTATTACGCTTACAAATCTCTTGGAGTCCATTCAGTCAGCCTCTTGCTCCATCGGTTATCCCTTATTCTTGCTACATGACCTACCCACTTCCATTTCTGTTCTTCTGTAACTTCTATAATGTCTTTTGGCTTTAGTCTGCTCTCTCACCCAATTTGATCTTCTCCTGTCTCTTAAAGATATTCGCAACACTCACCTTTCAATTGCTCCTTAAGAACAGATTAGTTGATTTTCCATCGGTTTTGTCAGTTTCCAGGTCTCATAACGGAACGTCATTGCTGGAATTATACATTCCTTACATACTTTTCGTTTCATACATAATTGGCAACCTACTGATGAAGTGTGGTGTGTAATGTGCATGTAGTTTAGTGTAGATTATTCGAGGAAAATTGTTTAGGAAACTGTGCTGGTCTGCTCCCCGATATACTGAAACAATAAAAGAGTTCTGGAATAGGTTGTTGAAAAGGGAGCCCCAGCTCTCCTTGGCACTAACTTTCCATCCACCTCAGAAATGCCTTGCTCAAATGGCGTTTCAGTCTTCTACCTGCTCCCTGCTCCCTACTTCATGTGATGAAGATATGCTTGTAATTATGTTCACCTGGTGTCTCCCTGTCTGTCTAGTGCCTGACGCCACATCCTATGAGGAGTGGCCTCGACGAAAGAATCACCATTTTTTCTCCCTTCTCCCAGATTCACCATCCTCTCTTACATAATTCTGCACATGATCTCGCCACATAGTTATCGGTGTTCTTCTTCGTCCCTCTCCTGTTGCCTCACCCACGCTTACTCTCTTGGTCAATCCCACACTCTCCATTCCCTCAGCAGAGCCGAACCTTTTTTTTTTTTTTTTTTTTCCCTCAGCATCAGCCTATACGTTTCTGCCTGTTGTTTGTATTGTACTGTGTCAAAATGTGTTGCTTACGATGGCGTCTTTTTCAACTTTATGAAGGCTGTAGATAACTCCTGCAGATCGAAATTCTCACCAAAGTTGGGCTAAATCGTCCTTTTTTTTGTTTTTTTTTCGTAATAACAGTGTGTGAAATGCGTCGCAAGAACGAAGTGCTAAACTGAGTATACTAATAAACAGCTAAGACTACTGATGCCAGTCAGTTCCGTGCTCACCGTACTGCCAGTTTCTACCACTCGTTCGTTCGTTGAAAGATTCCCTGCACATATAGTGCAGGCCGGGCCATACATTAGCCTGGTCAGTGGTGTATGGGCTGATTAAAAAACAGTAAGTGGGGAGGACAGGACCTGGGGAATGCCCAGCACACACGTCCTGTCTCCTGGCTGGCTTTGTGGTGTGTGTGTTCTACCACTGTACAAATCTGTTATTTCAGCGACACTACTGAACACAAAAGGGGAGAGAGTACATTCCAGCGAGGCTAAACCCCGGTTTTCCGTGAACAAACTTCATTTTTTTTTTTTTTTCACTCACTGAT